>NC_073695.1:269886266-271086266 GCF_029784165.1 Wyeomyia smithii
ACATTCCTATTCTCCTGGTCCCGATGGTATCCCGGCCACGTTGCTAAAAAAGTGCATCACTGGTTTAATTATACCGCTGAGTTTTTTGTTCCAGTTGTCGCTCTCTACAGGAACATTTCCTACAGCTTGGAAGCACGCATTTTTGTTTCCGGTGTACAAAAAGGGCGACCGTAAAAAAATTTACAACTACCGTGGTATATCTGCATTGTGTGCTATATCGAAACTGTTCGAGCTAATCGTACTACAACCAATTTTAGCGCACTGCCAAAATATCATTGCTGACGAACAACACGGGTTTCTTCCGAAACGCTCATGTACGACGAATTTACTCTGCCTAACAAGTTTCGTAATCGACAGCTTCATTGACCGATCTCAAACGGACACGATCTATACGGACCTCTCAGCCGCCTTCGACAAAATAAATCATCGAGTTGCCGTTGCGAAACTTGACCGTTATGGCTTTAGCGGCAGCTTGCTGTGTTGGTTAGAGTCATATTTAGTGGGACGAACTCGGGGTGTGAAAATTAACAACGAAATCTCAAAATCGTTCTCGGCTTCTTCCGGGATCGCGCAAGGCAGTCATCTTGGCCCACTAGTGTTCCTGCTTTACTTCAACGACGTGCACTATTCTTTAAAATGCCCCCGTCTTGCATTTGCCGACGATTTGAAGCTATTTAACAAAATCAAACATTCTGCCGATGCCGCTTTTCTTCAGGAACAACTCAACATATTCGCTTCCTGGTGCGAGATTAATCGTATGGTACTAAACCCGTCCAAATGCTCCGTTATAACATTTACGAGAAAACACAGGCCACTACAAGTTGACTACTTCCTAAACGGTTCTCCAGTACAGCGAGTCGTCTTCATTAAGGATCTCGGAGTACTTCTGGACGAAAAACTCACCTTCAAGCAACACATATCTTTCATCGTAGCGAAAGCTTCTAGACAACTAGGACTCATTTTCCGAATGACACGTGAACATCCACTGCCTAGTCACGCTTTACTGTTCGCTTGTTCGGTCTTCATTGGAGTACTGTTCTACAGTCTGGGTGCCTCATTATAATAATGCTATCTACCGAATCGAAAATATCCAGCGCCGGTTTGTACGTTATGCCCTTCGAATGCTTCCCTGGTAACAGCCCATGCGTAAAACCAGGTATGAGGATCGATGCCAGCTGCTCCAGATCGATACTCTTCAACTACGTCGGGAAACAGCACGCGCTATGCTCGTCTCCGATATTCTGACATCACGGGTCGACTGTCCTGCCATTCTGCGTCAAATCAACCTGCATGCTCCAACTAGAACCCTGCGAAGCATGCCAGCTCTGCACTTGCCCTTTCGCCGAACCAACTATAGCTCAAACAGTGCTATCACAGGTATTCAACGCGCTTTCAACAGAGTGTCGCTAGTTTTCGACTTCCATTTATCATACCGAGTTATACGTTCTAAATTCTTGTCAATGTTCCGAAGATATTTGTATTAGTATTAGTAGCCATTAGGACAATTGATTCTATGTCTGTTGGTAATAGTAAATAAATAAATAAATAATGAAAAGTTGCCGTATTTTGACAACGCACAAACGGTTTGGGATGTTAGCAGAATGACATTTATATCCGACATTAAATTGAACAACAAATTTTCCTTTTGAGGACAAATTAAATACCTAATTCGGATACCACCTGCCTGGGTACCTGTAGCAGTGGTGATGGTAACAGCATCAGCGGTAGGTGCAGCGGTACTTCCTTTAGTAAAATACTACAAGGTATACAGCCCTAGGGGTTGTATGAAATGGTGACGTAGGACTAAATGTATATATTATATGCTGCAATAAACTGTTCATAGGCAACACTACCGTTTATATTTGATGGTCGTTATTGTGAAACTAACGATGCATGAATACATGAAAATTTTACCCTAGTAGTAGTTGTGAAAATTCTCATAACTTTTATCTTCAAGCATCTATAGTTCTGGAGAGAACCGATTCCATAATCTTTAGTATGAAATTCGTGCTACAGAACGCTGATAATCGCACCACCACTGCTAGTATTGAATATTTTGTTGACCGCGCATAAAATTTGCTCTCCGCTGTGCCCTCCAGTAGCTGTGCTAGCAAAATATCCTGCAGCGTACGATGGTAACTGTTGCTGCCGTATGAAAAATAAGATAACATGCTCCGCACTGCCTGGAAGTTGACTCGTATGCAGCTCTCGTTTCTCAATGCCGCGTACCTCTAACAGCTATACTCCACTCGCTATTGTGTGACAAACTAGACTGAAGCTGAATTTTCTACACGCAATCTTTTGTATCGAGTTCAGCGTAGATTTTTGCCATTAAGGCGTGGCCACACAGCTTAGAGAAAGAAGAACAAACCAAAACACCTTCGATACTACTGAGCAGGGTTGATATTTGTTGACACTCTTGAGTGAAAGTGAAAAAAAGCATCCATAAACGTTATTTTTTTACAATCCTTTCAGAGTTCTCCCTTCCCGCTTTTTGCATGGAAGTGAACTGTCAAAACACCTCATTATATTTCATGCGATGAAAGCAAGACAACAAAATCAGTTTATTAGTTAACGAAGATTGTCAAGGCATCGGTCAGTGTCAGTGAAAAAGTGTTTCGGTGAGGTTTATTTTGGTTGAGTGGACTGTTTGTTTTTCTTTTTCGCTTTGAAGTGAGGATCATTTGGTTGGATTTGTCGTCAAATTTTATTCCGTAACCGTGAACGATGCGCGCGATCTATTTCATCTGAGTATAACAGCACGTTCGTAGGACGAAAACCTAGTGTATCTGAAAGAGTGCTGCGATCATTGGAAGTGAAAAATTGAAAATGATTGGTTGTAATTTTCGAAGAATTTTGCTGGGGAAAATGACTTTTATAAGCACTGCTACTGAGTGATTTTCATAAGCATCAAAAGAAAGTTTTTACTTCCCCGATGCGAAAATCATTCTGGTTCTTAGGTTAAATAATTTTCGTTACTAATATTTGACTGATAACGGCGTTCGAGTGGGCACAAAGAAACAATTAAACCGAACAATCACTCAATTTAGCAGTGAAAATTCTTGAGATGAGGGTTATATCTTGCTGTGATAAACTATTCATAGGCAACACTACCGTTTATCTTTGGTGCGCCCTGGTCGTTATTGTAAAAATGATTATTGAGAAATAGATGAACATTTCACACTAGAAGTAGTTGTGAAAATTCCCATTACTCTTATCTTCAAGCATTTATAGTTCTAAAAAGAACCGATTCCTGCAAAATTATCCTGCAGCGTACGATGGTAACTGTTGCTGCCGTATGAAAAATAAAGGTAACATGCTCCGCACTGCCTAGAAGTTTACTCGTATGCAGCTTTCGTTTCTCAATGTCGCGTACCTCTAACAGCTATACTACACTCGCTGTTGTGTTACAAACTAGACTGAAGCTGAATTTTCTACACGCAGTCTTTTATATCGAGTTCAGAGTAGATCTTTGCCATTAGGGCGTGGCCACACAGCTTAGAGAAAAACAAACAAACCAAAACACTTTGTAGAGTCAAAATCTGTAGGCAGTGGAATTTATTTCGTCTATGTTATTGTTATCTGTGCTCGGGAAGCAAGCCAATAATGAGGGAAATGTATGGGAAAGCTTGACCTTGGAACTTTTCACCTTTTTCCACCATTAAGCAGTAAAGCAACAATGTTGAACATTATATCAAAAAATTGTTACACATTTTATCTATCCGCAGACATATAAATGACTAAGATGCATTAAGTCGTTCGCTCGCTATAATCGTTTGAAATCTGACGCAACTTATGCCAGTTTCATTTTCATTTTCACAAAACGCAATCTAGTATAGAAAACAAAAACGTAGTCCTACGTCAAAATAACAAGGGTTATGTGCAAAGCCACGCAAACTGAAGTAAAACTAAATAAAGGTGGTCGTAATAAATCTTTCATTCTTCTTGAGTTTACTAGGGTTTTCGGCTATTCCTAATTTTTTTTTGGTTTTTCCTTAATTTTTCTAACTGGTTTTGCGCTTTTTCGTCTCGTTTTTCCCCTGTTTTAATATTTTTCTGCTCATTTTTATTTAAATTGTTTTCGTTTTCTTATTTTGTTTCCCTTTTTATGCGTTTTTCAATGATTTTGATTATTTCCGTTCCCTTGACTCGTTTCGAATTCGGTTTCAGATTTTTCGAAACTTCTCTACTTTTTTTATTTTATTTTACTTTTTTCATTGAATTTTAATTTTCATTGATGCGTGACATCATCCTGTTTTTAATTAATTCGCAATTTTGAAGAAAATATGCAATTTTGAAACAGCTATTGAATGTTTTTACTAAAAATTCCATTGTGCTCTCAGGGAGATGTTTGATTAATATGTTAAAGATTCCATCATCACCAATAATTGTAGAATAAATAATTGATTCAATCTCATTCAAGTTAGTTTCAATTATTTCTGTAGAACTGCTGAACAAGTCTGTGAGCTTTTTGTTCATTGGATACAAGAAAACATTCACCATCTTTTGAAACTGGAATACCGTGCTGGATCGAAATCCGTACACCTAAGCACATGATAATCTTCGACGGTCAATATAAAATCAAGAAATCACATATTGCTTTAAACTGACATGTTTAGTTATAGGTCTACTTATATTTTATCACTATTTTCCAGCAAAATGATTAAAATCACTCCGAAACTCAAAAAAATCATGTTTAAATAGAACATGTTTTGAATCGAAATCCGTACACAGTTTTTTGTCTGAATCAAAACCCGTACACTTTTGAATCGAAATCCGCACACACGCGATATAGACTGGATCAAAGTTCATACAACAATAAATACATAATCCGTATAGATATAGAAGTACAAAAATGAACATCTTTTATTTATAATTTATCTTTAAATTTACGAATAAATATATTTTGAGGTTCAAATGGTTTCTAAAGTTTCACACGGTTTTCTAATTTTTTATATCAGCTAAAATAGTGCAATTTTCGTAGCGTTTCGTAGTAACCGGAACGCTGGAACCTCTCGAAGCTTCCCGGAACGACTTTCCCTTGCGCACCTCAGTCACAGCTCGTTTAAAATTGTTTGCCGTATATTTATACTTGTTTTCTTCCATTATATGCTGAAAACAAGAAGAAAGTTCAACAATATATGCATGATACACACGCTGTACGGATTTCGATTCAAGCAAATAACAAGAATCAAAATCCGTACGGCACAGTTTTTGTTGAATAAATACAACTTACACTATTTATTGGACAATATACAGCTCGAAAATGACAAAGACTTATCGTTTCCATCAATTTCAAAAAGATTCACAGAGTAAAACACTTATATCCCACTTAAAAATCGTTTTTATTTGAAGAACGTTTCCTTAGTGAATTCTCTAACGATACAACGAAATGACAACTGAAACCGATACACGATTGATTTTTCATTTTTAATATTTTTATTTTATGGCCTACTGGCGCATAGTTTAATTTAAAAGAAGACCAACAACTCATCGGATATGTACATGTAACTATCATATGAATTTTCACTTTTATAATGCTTAAAACTGAAGAAAAACATCAAGGTGTACGGGTTTCGATCCAGCACGGTAGGCTTTGAAGGTTTCTTAAGAATCTTCGACAGCTTCCAAAAGAGTTTTAAATATGGTTTCAATTTTTCAACTTTGGTCTCAACATTTTGATTTCTTAAAAAAAGTAAATCTATGTTTAATCTCTTTCTGTAAATCTTTATAAATAGTTTAAAAACAGGGTAACGAGAACGTTGATGTTGCGGATATTTTTCAAACGAATTAGAAGTTGAAGATTTTTTGTCAATTATTGGTGAATCAAATTTTACTTGAGCCTTTGGAACAAAATAATTCCTGGCATCAATAATTGCACATTTTAATGCTTCCAAAGCGGTGGTCACTTTCGGCTGTTTGCCAGAAACCGTAGGTCGCTATTTTGGATTGGCATTTGTAGTCAATTTCTGGCCTCTGAGCGTCATTCTGGTTCCGGAAATACCCATACTGGGTGATATTCGGTAATGTTCGGCAGTTTTGAATTGTAGAAGAGCTCTCACTCCCAGAAGAGGAAGGGGTGTTGAACCACCATGAAAATAAACCTAAAAACAAAAAATAAAATTTCTTGAGGCTTGAAATGATAGAAAATGATTTCAAAGAATGGTCGTTTCCGAAGCTCAAAAGCAGCCACAAAGATTCTGAATTGAATTCGAAATTTGTGAAAAATTATTATCGGAAGGTTTGAAAAAGCAGAAACTGATTGTACAAAATGCGGAAAACCGCAATTAGAAAGAGCAGAAAATCATATCAAATCACTTTAGTTAAACAGTTTAAATAAACTAGTAATTAATTTCTGAAAGTCTTAATTGACAAAAAAATATTCCGAAGAACTGTGTTTGAAAAAAAAATAATAAAAAATGATGTGACAATATTCTGAAAACATGATGCACACATCAACTCTAAATTATATCTTGAGTTCAGTTGAGTGAATTAATCAAAATTCGGAGAAAATAACTACGACATTTTCTGCACGTTACATTGAACACTTTCCGTGGTCTTCAGCGGTTTCGAAAAGCCCCAAGTGTGCACTTTGTGTCTGGTGTAATACCTCGTTCATTATTTACACATTTGCATTCCACAGCCATAAAAAGTCGAAAAATCATCAGCCGCGAACAATTTACCCCTTTTCAAGTTTTAAAATGAAATAATTTTTGCCGGGAAAAATATTAATTGCTAATTGAGAAAATAACGGGATTTTAAAGTTGGAAAACCGCTGGCCACCCTGAGAACAAAAAGATTGTAAAGTTATATTAAAATCATTGGATAGAAAAATCAAAACTTAAGTTGAGACGGTAGTAACAGTTATAATGGCAGTTATAGTTATATACAGTTATAGGAGCTCCGTAGCCGCAAGGTTACAGAGTCCCCTTCGGTAAGCGAGCGAGCGGGTTCGAATCTTAGTAGAATCAGGCCATTTGGTTGTCAAAGGACTTTAGCATGGATTTATTCTCAGGCTCCCCACCACGTACCCTTCCTTCAATTGGAATTCTTCAGCACCCCTGTTGACTCTCCTTCTAACAAAAATAAGTCCCTATTATAGTAAAACTGGTGTGAGTAACGTATGAAAGTTCTCTCCAGGGAATTGTAATTAGGCGATATTGTTAGGATGGATAATAGAGGCTTGGTAAAGTAGAGTAATTAGCTTGCAACGGAAAGGTAAAACTTACACACAAGCACGGATATGAATGATAAGCGTATCACTAACTTCAATAGTGATACTGCCAATAATATGGCGTACGGAGTACAGAAAACACAGTGATGAGTCCACACAGAAAAAAAAACAGTTATAATAAAATCTGCAGCTGCTTTCTTGGCGAAAGATTCTTCTGAGGTATACCCCCTCCCCCCAAACAAGAAACCTGCGTACGGCTATGGTACACTATCCGCTTGTCGATGCAATTTGTTTACTCCGAGGTTTGCTAGATGCTGCTGCTCTGAGCTTCGGGCTCTTTAAGCTTCGGTTATTTAGCTATTGTTTCTGTATCTCTATCGCTCTATAAACGACAAAATTGTTGTTTACCTTCCATCACGTAAGAACGCAGTTGCTGACCGGAGTAATATACAACTATTGTTTGGTATCTTACAAATCTGTTGAATGACTTGAACAAGTAAAAGCAATCGTTTAGTTTGATTTCATAGAATGTTAGACAACTTAGAGAGAAAATTTATGTGAATCGAAACCCGTCAACAATAGAATCATAGAACCACGTAGAATAAAAACCCCATCATTGTGCAAATTTATCCAAGCAAAACAGACCAACTAGCTGTAAGGTCACAGCTTACGGGTCCAGCCGAGATGTTCCATAAACTGTGGCCACAACAACACGCCTGACAGAGCGGCAGCAAGTTTCTCCATACATTAGCATTTTCATCGAACTTTATTTTGCTTTGGACCGGTACGTACGCCCCGGGAAACGCCGAGAACGCAGTGGAACCAAATGTTTGGATTTTCTCAAGTGCACCTCTACGGAATCCCATCGACATGCACTCAAATATACAATGCACGGCACAGTGTTCGTTTTCACAGGATCCACGCACTTCTCGTTTCCTCCGCGGTGAGCTCAAGCTTTCTGTCTAGTGTTGAGCTATAATGCTATAGTTAGGGGATAAATGGAAATGTGCTTAGAGAGGGCTTATATTTATGCGAACCATATGCAGAAAGCTGGTCCTGGAAGCAAGCAAGCAGGCAGCAGCAGTTGCCAGCGGCGATGATGGAAAATTAGTTCCATACTGCTTGGTCGCATTTCTATGGGGAACCAGGCGGAGAGCTGATCCAGGTCTTGGAGTTCCCCGAATTCGATATTATCCTCCAGAAGTGGAGGAAAGCTTTCGAGCGTAATCCGAGAATTATTTGACGTGTGTTGCTGCTTGGCTTAAATATAATGTGAAGCATACATATGTGACGCCGCTTTGGGTACCTACCTACATATGCGGGGGGAGAAAAGTGTCCTTTACGGTTCGTCAGGGTAGGAGTGTGGAATAATTGAAACGGAGTAGATTCGGATACGATGCAGCTTTAGCTCGCACTGATTGGAGGAAATGTTTTACACCAGCCTTTATCATGAATATTCCGGGCTTTAATAATTGAATAATCACCATACGGTATGAGGTTTTCCGGCGCGATGAAGCGCAGAACAAATGCGGTGCTATGGGGAAATCACAGATTCCCAGGACCTATAACGAGGGTGGATTTTATTATAAACGCACGCCGTTATTCAACTCTTCTGTGAGTTTTATTTCGTAACCACCGAACAGATTTGTTGAATAACAATCACTCTAGAAAGCATAGCCTTATTCAAGCATGATTTGTATGCAAGCATTCTTCTCGAGCTATCTGCAGTTGAAACCTTTTGCGTACAGCGCTGTTTGAAATCATTCTCTCGTAAGTGACTAGGAGCTTAAACAAGTTGCTATTCGATTACGAAGAATACTAGCTTGTAATGTCTATCCGGTTGTCATTTGATATAGTTTCAGATAATTTTCAAAGGACCGTTGGAAGAATAGTAAGAATTTTCTGAATAACTTTTGAAAATAAAACTGTTTAGTAATTACTGGCTCTTGATATAAAAACCAATCGCCCCATGGTCCAGCATTCCACAAATCGACAACATTTAGAAATTGCACGACGCTATAATAGAAGGCCGAATCCGAATTAGAACATAAACTCAAACACCCAGACTAGTGCTTGCCGGAACGGAAATCAATGGCAAAATATTCATGCAATATCTGATGCAAATGACTTCCAGGTAAACACACATGACACAGCTTACGACAAATCGATCCACTGCAGAAGCTCACGGGTCCGGGTCAAAAACCGGGTCCGGGTGATGTCGATGCAATTAGGGAAATTACGGTAAAATTTGTTTACACCACGATTACGTGAGCCGTCGCGACTGGGTCGGGTCGCGGACGCATCGGAGACGGAGGAGGGCCCCAAATCTGAGTTTGCGTTGCCAGTTTGGTAATTGAATTTATTTGGTGATTGAGTTCCTAAGTGCAGACTGACTGACGATGGTGGAAGGTAACGGTTCCGACAAATCCGATATAGAGTAACTGTAACGGATGCAGTTTTCGTGTTAATGTGAAATGACATACACACACATGCACCACCAGTGATACCGCAAATGCAAACCAAGCTGGTAGCGGAGTTCAACGCGTTTCACTATTGATCCTTCGGTATTTTATTTAGCAGTTTTGCGATAATGTTATTGCAAATATATCATACTACTTAGTGAGAAATGTGATTAATGTCTACAGATATGCTTTAGCTTTTTCTCTCCAGTGAATTTGAAAAAAAGAGTATACAGGCATAAATTGTTCATTGACAAAATTGTGGTGCATAATTTTGAAAATACCATTGAAATTTTGGGCTTAGCGTTGACAATAGATATATCACAAATGAAATTTGTAGATTAACAAAAACTCGGTGCAATATTTTTAGATAAAATTACAAATGAAATCCCAGTTTATTGTACGCTGATAGTGTTTCGGCCAGATGCAATCGTACCGCAACACACCGAACTTTATGTTGTGCGTTCCACCTCATCGTGGTAATAAAAACAAACACTGCAGCTTTAGTAGCAACCGGAGGCCCCCGTGTGTGTGCTCCCTTAAAAATGCTAATACAGGCTTCTAAAAAACCGGAGGGAACGGGAAATTGAAATTCAGCCCCCATCGCTGCTCGGTGCAAACCCGGGCGGCGGCGTCCCTAGTCTGGCATGAAATATGGTCAACAAATTAACAATCGATATGCAAATATATCGCCGCGAATTGAGTGCAACGTGCGGAAAATAGCATTCACCGAAAATCCTAAAAGTCATCCGCATCCGGATTGCGGGCCATAGAAGTTATGTTATCCGTAGTTCGAGCGTGGTGCACCCGAAACTGTAAAAACAAACAGCACCGTTGCTGACACATCCACATGAGAGCATATTGTCATGTGCTTTTATGCGAGCAGAGCAGCGCTTCGTGCTTGCAGTAGGCAAATTCTACGCGATCATCCGTAAACATGCGGAGCACTAGTGCGAGAGGGACAATTGTACCTATCCATTAGAATCTTTCCCTTGGGGTATGGTGCAGAGTAGGCACGATGTATGTAACCTAATGGATAGACGAACGCTTTTCCCCGGCTAAAGGTGCGGAAATATTGCTACCCTGTAGGGCACATATCTCGTAGAGCGAGTAAATGAACATGGCATTATTCAACCAAATGAAAAGCTCTCTCGTTGGCACATTCGAATCCGATAGGGAAAAGTATGTGTAGGCCTAGTCTGCGAAATGGAATGATGTTGCGGAAAAGCAGCTTTGTTTCCGTTTATTTTTCGTTCCATTTAGCTTGGTATACAAAAAATGCATGCCGAGCATGGGCCGGGCCGATCCGGTCAGGTCCCGTTTATGATATTCACGAGTTTTGTAATCATACACGTCTGAGCAGAGCCGAAGCTGCCGTGATTCGAATTGTATAACACATTACTCCCAGCGCACCTGATCTTTGATTTTATATCCAGGCCAGATCTTAGACCCATTGTGGGATGCACAGTGGTCCAATGAGGCAAAAAGTGGAACTTAATTCCATAGCGCCTTTCAACTTCATCCTAGCTTAATAGTGTCTTCGGAGCAATTGTTCGTATGAATGACCCGCATAATTTCAAATTAACAAAAAATATGGAAAGTTTACTATACTAAATATGAAAAAATTAATTTTTTTGTGTTAAGAGATAGAAGAATAGTTCATTCAGCAAAGTTGTAGAAAATTCAAAAATATGAAACTTTGTTGAGCAAATGAAAATCCTATCTCTTTCCGGTACAAAGTTATAAAGTACACTACATGGAACTTATTTAAAAGTTAGTTTTTTGTACTTAACTTTTGTTAGTTGCATTCTACACGAAAGTATTGTTCGGAGGAATTGTTACGACACATAAAACTCACATTTTTGCCGAAGACTATATATCTTCAGGACTTTTCCTTACAAAGTTATATCATATTTTAGCTTATTTTTTCGATAACTTCAAGAACGTATAGGTTAAAAAGGGGCAAGTGGAATCATGATGTCATTACTTTTCCTTGAAGTTAAGCTGAGGTACTATAAACTTCTTTTGGTTCCATTTGTCCCAATCCACCCATTTTAAAGTACGGCGAGCATATGTTACAGTAGGTTTTCATATATTAAATATACTAACTTTTTTGTGTTAAGAGATAGAGGGATGGTTTATTCGGCAAATTTTTAGAACATACAAAAATATGAAACTTTGTTGAACAAACAAAATTTCTATCTTCATTGGGAACAGAGTTACAGAGTGTTTCATGTAAAAGTTACTTAAAAGTTAGTTTTTTGTATTTAACTTTTGTTAGTTACATTTTACAAGAAAACATTGTTCTAAAGAAGCATTTGAGCATACAAAACACACGTTTTTGTTGAAGGCCACACATCTCCAGGACTTTTCCTTACAAAGTTATAGCGCATTCCAGCATATTTTTTCGATAACTTTAAGAACGTATAAAGGAAAAAGGGGCAAGTTAAATACAAAAAACTAACTTTTAAGTAACTTTTACATGAAATACTCTGTAACTCTGTTCCCAATGAAGATAGAAATTTCGTTTGTTCAACAAAGTTTCATATTTTTGAATTTTCTACAACTTTGCTGAATGAACTGTTCTTCTATCTCTTAACACAAAAAAGTTATTTTTTTTAGTTTTAGTATAGTAAACTTTTCATATTTTTTGATAATTTGCAATTTTGCGGGTCATTCATACAAACAATTGCTCTGAAGATATTATTAAGCTAGGATGAAGTTGAAAGGCGCTATGGAATTAAGTTCCACTTTTTGCCTCATTGGACCACTGTGGGATGGGAGTTAGTCGTTTGAAAAATCGAATGAATTATTAACCCTCGTATGGTCAAATATGCTGAGTTTGAAGGTAGATTAAACGAAACGTTGTAGCGGACAAGACGAAACAATGAAGTGAAATTGTTATGCTGTTTTCAGCATTTTCGGAGCGGCTGTAATACTTAATTTAATTAAATTTTCTTTCTGAGTATTTTACTTGAGTTTGGATTTTTTTTTCGAAAAATGAAAATTTAAATGAGCATAATCATTTGGGATTATAAGAAACAACACTACAAAAAAGTATGCTTCTATCCGCCTATTAAAATGGACTTTTATGGAGTGTTCTATATGATGCCCCGTAAAATCATTTTGTTCAACATAAGTTTTCATAGTTTTTTTTTTTCTTCACCTATCATTTATTTGACACTGCACAGAACTTTTCATAGTGATTTTCTATAATTTTTCAATGTTCTACAATATTGTTTTCTATAACAAAATACACATTTTCACCAAAGAAAGTTAATTTTCACCTCCTATATTTTTTGGTTATTTAAGATTTCTTTTAAAATAGTTTACTTAGGCGAAATCCATAAATTACGTATCGCAAAAACCTAATTTTTTTGGTCATCACCCTCCAAAGTACAATGGTCCAGAAGCTAAATTTAGGGGGAAATTTGGGTGCAGAGCTCTATAGCGATATTTAAGAGAAAATGTAGAAAAAACTACAAAGTTGTTACATATGATAAAACGCTTCTTGAAAAATTATCAAAAATTAGGGTGACCCAAATTTTCGATTAAATCAAGTATCATTTTTTCCTGTGTGGACTCATCACTGCGACCAGAGATTAGGTCTATTGTAATATTGCTCAGATGTTTTCTGTACTCCGCACTTCATATTATTGGCAGTATCACTATTGAAGTAAGTGATACGCTTATCATTCATATCCGTGCTTGTGTGTATGTTTTACCTTTCCGTTTCAAACTTTATACCGAGCCTCTATGCATCCTAACAGTATCGCCTAATACCAATTCCCTGGAGAGAACGTCCATATGTTACTCACACCAGTTTTATTATTAGGTATATGGACTTATTTTTGTTAGACGGAGAGTCAACAAGGGTACTGTAGATTTCAGATTGAAGAAAGGGTACGCTCCCTACCATAAGAATAAATCCAGTGTGCGAAGTGCTCAAAAGGGCCGAATGTCGTATACCACTCGACTCAGTTCGACGAGCTGAACATTTTCTGCATGTGTGTGTGTGTAACGCTCTTCCAAACTCACTCGATTTTCTCAGAGATGGCTAAATCGATTTCAATGAAATCAATTGCAAATGAAAGTTTTAGTTGCCCTAAAAGACCCTATTGAATTTTATTGTAATCTGATTTCTAGTTTAGAGGTTATGTATCAAAATGTAAGAATTACGAAACATCAATATCTCAGAAACTACACAACCGATTGGAACAAAATTGGTTTCAAATGAACGGGCTACCTTAAAAACCCTCAACTTTTGAATATTATGAAGATTGAACATATGGTTCTGAAGTTACAGAAAAAACGTGTTCTGGAGACTGTTTATTCTCACTCATGTTTCTCAGATGGCTGAACCGATTTTCATAAAATCAGTGTCATATGGAAAGTCTCGTTGTCCCATAAGACCCTAATGATTTTTTTTGCGAACGGATTATTACTTTTCCTGTTATGTTTAAAAATGTGAAATCCAGCTATAAAAAGAAACATATTCTGATGACTACTTGGGCTCACTCACTTTTCTCAGAGATGGTTGACCCGATTTTCACAGAATTAGTAGCAATTGAAAAGTCTAGCTGCCTCATAACACCCTATTGAATTTTGCTGTAATCGGAATGTAACTTCGTCTGTAATGTATCGAAATGTGAAAATCACTAAACTTCATTATCTTAGAAACTACGCAACAGATTTGAACAATATTGATATCGAATGAACGGGATAGTTGAGGGTTAACTGATGAATTATGATTGAGCACGTGGTTTCAAAGTTTGGTCGCCCCCATACGTTCCCTTTTTATTTGATTGTAATCAAACTTAAGCAACCGTTATGTACTAATTTGTAAAACAACGAAAGTCTATTACCTCAAGTATTACACGACTTATTTGAACATAACTAGTGTCATACAAACGAGTCATCTCTCAAACTCACAAATAACAAACTTCATAAAAGTTTGATATACTGTTCAAAAGTTTTGTAAAGAAAAGAAATTCAAAGACTATTCTACACTATAGCTGCTTTGATCAATATATATGGCCTCAACATGATTTAAATGTGGTATCGTACTATTTGAACGTTCCCGGTTTCGCTCGTGATTGAATTGTTCGAAATTAAGAGTCATTTCTAATATTTCGCTATTTCTGAAGCACTAACATTACGTCAAATTTCATATTTTATACTTTAATTACAACATCAATATTTTAGAACCCAAAGAGTGAATATACCTTTTTGGATTTAAGCATTCATGTAAATCTATTTTTACAAATAGTAAGTTTGAATGAGAAAGGCTGAGTCTGACCGCTAGGTGGATTAATTTAGGTTTTATCTTTGAAAATAGAAGAAAAATGTTGTTCTACAATGTTACAGCTCCATTATTTTAAGTAATTTTGTAAAAAAATCTTTTCTCTATCTTTAAAAACAACCGATTTATATTAAAAAAAAATTTTGCGCTCTAACTTTTCCATTTCAATTTTCACCTTAGAACTGTCTTTGAACGAGTTTTGGGGCTTTCTAAGAGAATCAATTTTCAATGCAGACACAATGAATATCTCAATTCTACTCAAAGTTATTATCGTTTTTCATCGAAAAATATGCGTTTTTCATTCTTTTTGGGGCAAACATAAAAAATATCTCTTGGTCTTAGTTTGAAGGGCACATTTGTCTCTATAAATGGAGATTTTTTTAGAAATATGTTATTTTTTAAATTTGAGTAAATTCAATTTAAAAACATGACAAAAATTATTAAACGCATATTTTTAGATGAAAAACATTAATTACTTTGAGTAGAACTGAAATGTTTACGATATCAGCATTGCAAATTGTTTCTCTTAAAAAGCCCTAAAATTCGTTCAAAAACAGTTTTAAGGTGAAAATTGAAATGAAAAAGTTAGAGTGCACAATGTGTTTTTTTAACATAGATCGGTTGTTTTGAAAGATAGAGGAAAACTTTTTTTTACAAAGTTACTTAAAATTAACGGAGCTATAGCATTGTAGAACAACTTTTTTTTCTATCTACGAGGATAGAAAAGTTAGATACTTGATTTCATCGAAAATTTGAGTCATCTTTATTGTTGTTAATTTTTCAATAAGTGCTTTATTATACGTAACAACTTTGTAGAAGAAAGTTTTTCTCTAAAACTCTAAGACTCGCGGCTGCTGTTTCAAAAGGGCCTATCCAACATGGAGACTAATGGATTAAAATTTCTATGTCAGAAAAAAGGCTTGTCTGATGGAAATGGTGTCTTCAGCGAAGTTGTAGGTAATACAAATTGCGGTTCTAGAAAAAATAAAGCAAAGCAAAGTCTTGGTGCTACATTTCGATTCAGAACTCAAACTTCTGTTTATTATACTCAGACTTCGCAGCCAACTGTTAAGTATACAAGACAATTGGGGGCTAGCGCTACGATCCTACTGACACTAACAGTCTCTCCCGAGTCGAGACTCGAACCTACGACGACTGGCTTGTTAGGTTACCTCGAGACCAACTGGGAGGAAAAATATGAACACTTAAAAAATTCTTTTTTCTGTGCCAAATTTTCCAAATTCACAGCAAATATTATATATCTCAAAAATTACGTTTATAAAAAAGGAAAAAACTGAAAAAAGTTTCAAAGCGAAGCTTTGCGAAGTAGCATGGAATGACTCAGTAGAAGAATTTGCTTAATGAAAATGCTCGTTTTTCGGAGTAAAATTATAGCCTTCCCAGAGATTTCAACATAGATTTAATAAAGATAATTTATTGTAGAAAAAATTTTGTCTGCGGATATTTACGACTTTTGTGGATATCTGAATACTTATCCAAGATGGCGACTGGGAGCTGTATAAAACTGAAAGCAATTTTGAAATAGCGATTTAAAGTACATCCGGTTTAATAAATCCATAAAAATCGACCCAAATTTGGACTTTTTGAAACAAGATGAACGACCAGCTACCGATATGTGACACTCGATATAACGTAACTTTTACCTCGATATAACGTAACTTTTCAAGATGTATTGAAATTGAAAATAAATGATACAGCAACTGGTTTTGGGGTATAAATTGTTTCAAAAAATGTTTGTAGTAAGCATTGAAACCAATGAAACCAATGCGAAAATTGTTCTAAATGGGCATAAGCAAGGTTTAAAAATACTAATGGATGATGGGAAATGAGTTTTCACGCATCCTTCAGTAACAATTCACAGTCTTGCATCAATTAGAAAAAAATGTTTTTTGCTTGTTGAAATTTTCTCTAAATGGGCATAAGAAAGGTTTAAAAATATTGATAGGTGATGGGAAGTAGGTTTCCACGCATCTTTGAGTAACTTCTTGAATCACTTGAAAAAAAATTTTTTTTTGTTTCTGAAAATATTTCTAAATGGGCATAAGAAAGCTTAAAAACACTGATAGGTTATGGGAAATAGGTTTTCGTGCATTTTTGAGTAACCATTAACATTCTTGCATAAATTAAAAAAATATTTTTTTTTTGCTTCGATATAACGTAACTCGATATAAAGTAACGCAAATAAAAATAAAGTTACCTTATAGCGAGGTATGACCAGGGTTGATATTTGTTGACATTCTTGAGTGAAAGTGAAAAAAAGCATCCATAAACGATATTTTTTTACAATCCTTTCAGAGTTCTCCCTTCCCGCTTTTTGCATGAAAGTGAACTGTCAAAACACCTCATTATATTTCATGCGATGGAAGCAAGACAACAAAACCAGTTTATCAGTTAACGAAAATTGTCAAGGCATCGGTTAGTGTCAGTGAAAAAGTGTTTCGGTGAGGTTCATTTTGGTTGAGTTGTTTGTTTTTCTTTTTCGCTTTGAAGTGAAGATTATTTGGTTGGATTTGTCGTCAAAATTTATTCCTTAACCGTGAACGATGCGCGCGATCTATTTCATCTGAGTGTAACAGCACGTTACTAGGACGAAAATCTAGTGTGTCTGAAAGAGTGCTGCGATAATTGGAAGTGAAAATTGAAAATGATTGGCTGTAATTTTCGAAGAATTTTGCTGGGGAAAATGATTTTTATCAGCACTGATGACTGTATTCTTAATATTCCTTAATATTGGTGCTTTCGTAACTAGCATGATGCCAAGATACAACAAATTTTTTGTCTAACACCATTTCAAAATCCAATTCGCGATTTTCGGTTTCTGTGGAGCTGTGTAGAACTAAACAAAACTCTATTGACTATTAATATTTATAGAGCCGAAAGTGTGTGGTTTTGTGTTGCACACAAGACCTGACAGCCCGCTCTGATTTGTGCCGAAGAATGTCGCGCAGTAAAGGCTGTCATTAGCGACAGCTCGGAAAAACCTGCAGGCATAAGTAGATGGAAAATAACAGCCCGTTTGTCATCGCATGTGTGCGCTGTCGTTAGTGACTGTCGAGCTGTCTACCGAACGTATGGGGAGCAGGGAGAGCTGTGCAATAAAATGAGAGCCGAACTAGTTTAAAATTCGCTGTCACGGACAGCGATGGAAAAAATCCATAGGCGGTTCATAGGACAGGTAGACAATCTCAGAAAAAAGTGATTTCTTCACATTTGTAGAGTGGATGAAAAATCATCGGAGTAATTTATTTGTAATTTCAATGTTATCCCGAACATCCTTATTTTTTTTCTACATAGTGGAAATGTATGCACCGTGAAGAATGTAACCTGATGGGCTACATTTCAGACTGCGCCATACAACTCACACGCAACGCAACCCACACGCAATAATGACTACCGTTTGTTCAGACCTTTCACCTGAACTAACCGTCGTTCAACACTTCTCTGCACCTTCAAGTGCGGCAGGGTAGACGCAGTCATTTATGCGCACCACTACTAATGCGACGCCTCGCGTAAAAATGACATTTTTGATTCAAACTTTCTGCTGAACAAAACCGATGTCAGCGAGAGAAAACATTCATTACACACCACCTCTCTTTAGTGTCTGGTAATCTGTTTCGTTATGCCTTTCTGTTTCTTCTCTCGACGTCATTAAAATTTGAGAGAGACCACGTGGCCACGAGAGTTCGCAGATCCATCTTCAGAGCTTTCGTAGTGCAAATGAAAAACGGGCAAATTCATTCATTATTTCTGTCAATGTGGTGGAATTCTTCCGTCGATGTATAGTTTCATTCAAACCTCTACACCCATTTTGTTCATTCGAAAACTTGAACCTCGCATAGTCCGCATAGTATACGTTTGTCTTCTTACGCGCTGCTTTCTTTTTAGTTTAAAATTTTAACATCGTCAAAGGAAACGCTTTAGCACTGAACAAAGATAGGTTTTTTACTCATGGCAAATAGATCATAAACATAATTTTAATTATCGTTGGACAAAACCTGAATGATACTGACATTGCATATCACAACGCCATCCGTCGATCGAACTTTTCTAGTTCTTCGACGGATCCAGAGTTATTTACGACTAAAACCGATCATTGAGAATCATGATGTGAGAAAAGTGGATAAAGATTTCCTCTATGAAATGATGCAGGTATCATTATTCTACGAGATAATTATCGGAAAACTCGCGGTCATAATAGACCGTAGAATTTGTTTGCCATATAGATAAATGTAGAGAGATAAAAGTTTTCTAAACTGTTATCACGATACTGTTGTTTCAGTGTTGCAAATGTTGATTGAACAGGTAGCCCACTTGGTCACGCGTCGCCTCTGTATTAGTGTACACCATAACACATGGTTCTCAGTGTGCATAACTCGGTATATGAAGTTATTCGTCCCAGTTACACAAAGCGAATAGATCGTGTTATATTCGTACTCATATGACTAATGAATAAGATTTTTTGTCAGAAAAAATAAGAAAATGTCAGTGTATGCCCTCCTGCTCTCGCTCAAGTCAACCGCTGCCGAAGTAGACTCTTTCACCACACTTTTCCTCTCACCGCACCACACCTCTGCTGCTATTTAGGCGACATGATATTCTCCTGTTGCTATTCTTTATTCCCTTTACGACGGGTGCACACTGTTTTCAAAGTTGCAAAAACACGATCGAAATTATATTGACCCAAAAAACTTGATTTTAGAGCCACAGTGTCTTCAGTAAAGATGTTCCAAATTTGTTCTCCATGTTATTGAAGTTACAGTTTTGTGATTAATCCACTTAACAGTGAAAAGCAAATTTTACTTTTTTCATTTTTGCATATAAAAATTCGTTGTGTGCGGAAAAGCTGTAGCACATTTCATAAGAAACAACTTTGTCAAAGACACCGTACTCCTATCTGCCTATTTAAATGCACTTATGTGGAGTTTTCTACAGATTGCCACTAAAAATCAGTTTTTTCAATTCAGTTACACCTCGGTATAAGGCAATTTTATTTTTATTTTCGTTACTTTATATCGAGTTACGTTATATCGAAGCAAAATTTTTTTTTTTCAATTTATGCAAGAATCTTAATGGTTACTCACAGATGCGCGAAAACCAATTTTCCATAACCTATCAGTATTTTTAAACCAATCTTATGCCCATTTAGGACAATTTTCAACAAACAAAAAATATTGATGCAAGACTGTTGGTGGATACTCACAGATGCGCGAAAACCTATTTCCCATCACCTATCAGTATTTTTAAACCTCATTTATGCCCATTTAGAGAAAATTTCAACAAGCAAAAAAAATTTTTTTTAATTAATGCAAGACTGTGAATTGTTACTGAATCGAGGTTGCCTTGTATCAAGGTATGACTGTATAACTTTTTGTAGTGATTTTCTACAATTTTTCAATGTTATACAATGTAATTTGTTATAACAAAACAAACAATGTCTGCGAAGAAAGTTTACTTTTATCTCACATATTTCTCTGGTTATTGACGATTTTTATCAATACAATGTATTCATTTACTAACAAATATCTTCAAAATCTGCAAATATCTGCAAAAATGGATTAGTTCTATGTTAAAGTATAATTAAGGGGCCGTTCCTAAACCCCCCGTACCCCCCCCGTAGTCTTTCGTGGTCTTTTGGCCAACCCCCCCCCCCCCCCTTTACGACTTTAACCACGTGGTCTTTTCCAAAACTTCACTTAAATTTTAACATTTTTATTACCAAACTTTTAGTACATTCTATATTTCTGAAATGCAAGAGCTTTATTAATGACTTGGTGGCAGCAATAAATTATAAGTGAGGAAAAAAGACCGCGTGGTCATTTCGTTAACCTTCTACCCCCGTGTGTGGTCTTTCGTGGTCTTTTGACAAAACCCCCCCGTCCCTTTCTTTATGACCACGTAGTTTAGGAACGGCCCCTAAAGCATCATTCAACCCAGATATAGGCATTTGTCTCTCGCTGTCTCCTGTGTTTATATCTGTAAGTATATTGGTGCACTATTTTGTTAGAAATCTTCAATAACTAAATAACTATTGAAAAAAATTTCACAGTTTATTTAAATTGGCAGATAGAAATATGGTGTCTTCGACAAAGTTGTTTCTTATAAATTGTGCATTATTTAAGCAGAAATCGTCAATAACTAAAAAAATATGTGAGATAAAAATAAACCTTCTTAAAAGAAATTGTTTGTTTTGTTATAGCAAACAAAATTATAGAACATTGAAAAATTGTAGAAAATCACTAGTAAAAGTTATATTGAAAAAAAAAACTGATTTTTAGGGGCAATCTGTAGAAAACTCCACATAAGTCCATTTAAATAGGCAGATAGAAGTATGGTGTCTTTGACAAAGTTGTTTCTTGTAAAATATGCTACAGCTTTGCCGAACACGATGAAATTTTATATGCAAAAATGAACAAAGTAATAATTAATGGAAAATTAATGGAACAACTTTACTGAAGACACTATGGCTCTAAAATCAGTTTTTTGGGTCAAAATAATTTCGATCACGTTTTTGTATTTTTGGACACAGTGATGTAGTCTTATCATGTGTCTGTTTTCTTCCAGAAACTTATGCACCAAACCATCATTTCATTATGAGTTGAGAGGATTAAAGTTTAGTCGCGGTCTGTAACACGTCAGGATCTGTGCAGGTCGAGATTAACACTTGCATACCTGACCCCTCCAGAGCCGAAAAAATGAAAAAATTAAACCGAATTTTATCGAACTTTTTTCAGAAGATCACAAATTTATCATAGTTTTTGGGTCAACAGGGGACATTTCGAAATTTTTTGTTGTTCAGGATTTATTGTGGGGAACCGTGGGGTAAGTGCCCTTCTAGAGACACAGGCTAGATTGAAAACGGTAGCGAAACCTTGCTTGCGACATATCAAACTTTAAATTTTGCCAAACAACACTGTTGGAGATCGGTATTGGGCAAACAATCAGATATCATGTTGCAGCAAATTTATTGACCTTTAAAGAAAAGATACAGAAAAAATTATTCGTCTGAGTTTCGGATGGATTCACGCGCTTTTCGGTTTTATACTGCCCATCATCTTCTGCACAGTAGAACTGTCAACTCGATCCGCCACTTTCTTCCACCATCTATGCAGGAAAGGAACGGCTTAAGCAGTAACGCCTATTTTAATCAGTCGAAGAAAACAGGCCTAAAACTTTTCAATTTTGACCAATATCGAAAATTTCAACTTTGATTGTCTTTGAAAACTTTGATTGTCTAGCTGTCTTACGAATATAAGAAATACCGTTAATCACGAAGAAATCCGTGAACAAACATCATTCGAAACAAATCGACCTATATTGCAGCCATTTAGGAGCCACTTCGGGTGCTTAAAAAACGCCTGCAAAACAGATGGAAACTGCTTAAAATAGGTTCGGGGTGATTGGAATAGTGTCCCTCGATTGGTAACTTTAATTGATTATTGTTAAAGTTTGCTAACTCAGTTTTGCAATCTGAAAACAAGTTCTGACAGACAAAACGATAGAAAACATTGATACCTACTACTGTTTGAATTTCACCCAATACATTTCGAGTATTTCGTCTGAATACACAGGCGGTTCCTAAAGCTGCTTAGAATATGTTCCCTACCCTAAATCAGCTGATTTTGTTTTATCGTTCTGCCACATTTCTTTAACTTGCTCTTGATTGAAAATCTAGAAAATTTGGTGGGTTGATAGCTTTTTCGATGATATCAATTCCATCTATGACTTCCCGGCTGCAGTGGCAGTTGGTCATTTCAGACCAGAACTTCAACGGACCGTCATGTGATTGGATGAACGCCAAAATCCGCTTTTTGTCACACCTGCAGATCCCCTGCCACACCGTCAGCTTCCGAGTGAACTTGTGAGCAAACACGAATTTAATCCGCATGGCGACATCACCCTTGCGCTTGGACAAATACAATTTTTGTCCTGGGAGCTGCACGAAATCCATTTTTACCTATGTCTGTCACATTTAGCCAACACTTTCTTATACAAGAGCGGCGTTTTCCAACGAGACTCTGCTTGAGGGTCCTGTTGGGGTGCTTGTTGGCGTGGAACGACCCCAGGCCTTCACGCCGACAGATTCGTCGAATAGTGCTGTACGATGTCGAAAACTTCTAAGCCAAATCGCGCAGAGTGATCCCAGGGTTCGTCCGAACTGCTTTGCATACTTTCGATCGTAGCTGCTTGTCAATCTTTTCACTTCTGCGGTTGCTCTGATCAGCGCGACCCAGCGTTAGAGTTTCATTGAATCGTTTCAGCGCGCGTTGATTACGTTTACGGTTGATTTGGGAAATTTGAGGCACGTCGCAATTTTTGCACCTGACTACGTCCGATTTTCAACGTGAGTGTGCAAAATCTTCTCACGTCGAAAACTTCCGATCCACTGACCCGAATTTGCTAAAACTTTTATCGCCATGTAAACAAACCTTACTCTTCACTGCGCTGTCATTGGTGTCATAGAAAGCTGCGGTCATAGGAAGCTGCGAAAATATTAAGTGGATCTATCTTTAATTTTTCAAATCTTTGGTTTTCTTAAGAGGTGGCGTACGCGATTTTATGCCAACTTCGAGACACATTTTAAAAGGGATAGTCAAAATACGTAGGAGAGGCAAAATTTGGTCAACTTTGAAAATACAGGAATCTTCGGAAATGATCGATGAAGAAAGAGGTGACACACGATATAGGGTAATCGCTCCATTATTTATCTCAACAGCTTGGTGCACATATATTCATCTTATTTCTCTCATTTGTCCAGTTTACCGTCATGTTTCTACAAGTGGTCAAGTGGTTAAAAGTTTTACGTTGAAAGTATGATAAAATTCGAGGCTAAATTGGTCAAAAAGGCGAGATGAGATGAATATAGATACTGAGATGAATATAGTAGCGATTACCCTGTTTTGATGCAAACGTGAAAATGTCCTCTAATACAGGTCCCTCTGGGGACTTTCGGATAAAAAATAGCAATATCTTGATGAGTTGTTGGTCGATTCCTTATTTTGATGCACCATTCGCTTCAGGAATGGTTCTCCCATCTATACCCATGATGCAAATAAGTTTTCCAGTTAAAAGGCGTTCAATTTACCAAAATCGAACAATATTTGGCAAAGTTACGATATTTGCGGCATTGTAAAGTTAATCAAAATGTTGCCTCTCCCACGTATTTAGACTGTCCTCCGAAAGTCTTTTCTAGCCTTTGGAAGCATTTTATGATAGATTCATTTTGGGCCGTTTCATGGTTGTTAGAAGCTGCCCAAATTTGAGATCAACTTGTTTCCAAAACATTTAAGTTTTAATTTTGGCTATTTGACGCAATATTTGATATCCTTTTCTTATTTTTCAAGCCTTTTTTCAGCAATTTCTGATCTTTTGTGGTTTGAATAAATGTTTGGATGAAGCTGTAACTTTATGTTTCAAGCCATAGTCTTAAAATATTTTTTTTTCTAGTTTTCGCTGTTTTGAGCAACGATTTTTTGTGGTAACAAGTAATGCTCCAACCATTTGAGTTGATAATAATAATTTAATGAATTTCCTGGTTGAAATACTTTTACCTTCAGCCTGTTAGTATTAAAACAATGAATATAACGACACTGAAATTACCACGTTCGCTCAATTTTCACCCCCCTATTTTTGGTCGCAATTCGCGTTGACGTGTGCAAATACAGTGCGAAATAATTCGCTCCTGTTTCCAAATCGGAAATTGTGTAGGAAACTTGCTGCAATGAATCATGCAACTTTCCCCTGCCACACCGAGGTCACGCTGATGAAATCAATGCACAAACACAGTATTTTAATTCAACCTCGGAGGCACTTTGGCATATAGCGTGGAGAGTTACGCAATAATTTCTCTCCGTTACGCTTGCTTCCTTCCTGCTTTCGACGGGAGATGACAGATCGAATGTAAATGTGCGAGCCCGGAAAAAATGAGGGGCTAATGGCGATGACATGTGAAGTGGACCCAATTTTTTTTGTTCTACTACTGCAGCATTCATGGTTATTGTTATTTTTGTTCGTTACCCGCCATAATCAAGAGGATGCAGATATTTCAGCAAAAAAAAGGTTTTTTTCATGAACGTGATATAATTTGACCTGCAACAAAAACGCCTGTCGCTGGCGGTCTTAATAAATATTATTTTGAGCATGACTCGCTTCCTTTTCGATTGTTCTGCTTACGAGTGCGCGATACGTGTACAGAGTAAAAAGTTTTTCATTATAACACTGTTCGCCATCGTTTTATGACCGTGCCATGTTCCGCAGAGTGTCACCAATTGCGCGCTGTGTATGTGCAGGAACATGTTAAGTAAATGGCAGAGTTTTACTGACAGGAATTATATTGTTAGATTTTGGAGATTGGTGACAGTAATGGTCCTGAAACTAAACAATACACCAAGCGTGTCCATTGAAAGTGATGGACGTATGAACGTGGTACTTAGTGTTCATGAGCTGAACATATAAGGGTGAAAACAGTCTAAAAACTATCCGGTGTCCCTAATTTATTTGTTTCATCAATAAATAAAGTTTTCACCGCCAGGCAACGTTTGCAATTATTTCCGAAAATTTCAAGCGATGTTGTGGTGCACGGCACGACGCTCGTTCGAAAACACGTTACGCTTGTGGGTAGATCATAAATTCGAACAGGGATTTCGTTCTCCCGTCCCGTGTTCGGCAAACGCGTTCAGATTTTCGCGTTTCACTGATGCACGTCAGTCTTTTTGGATGCTATCAATAATCCAGGACTTGTCAGATGTCAGATGTGTGGTTATTTGATGGCGAATAAGGAACATAGTTTTTTAGTTTCAGTTCCAAGAAAAATAAAACCATCGATTTCTTTGAATTCACGTCTGAATGGTGTTGACTAGTGCGAATTTTTGGAAAGTTTTTTCTCGCTTACTCGCATATTTTCGCCAATAAATCAGCCACTGCTTGTAATGGTCGCTTCGGAGAACTCGAACTTACTGCGGATATGATAGTGGCTATTGTGAGGAGACTAAAAACTTTCTTTTTTGCCACTGGGACCAATCGCAGTTTATATTCGCTGTGCAATCGCTTTGGCAGATATGCTGCATCGTATATTCTGGCTGCCGTTTGGACAGGAAAATTCTCGGATCTTGGTGAGCGGTATTGAACGCTTTTGAAATTGATGAGGGACGATGAAAGGTAGCTTTGAAAACTGTTTGAGATAGCAATGCGCTTTGCAGGTTTTTCTCGAGAAAAAGCTATTTTTTCCCATCAACAAGGATTCGGTGAATCGTTTCCACAAAGCCTCTGGATTTATTTTCTGGAAATATCACGTGTAGGTGTGGTTATTTTTATGTTCAATCTTCCTTTCACTACCGCAGAAGTCGAAAACAAGACATTTTCCATTGCTTTAGTATCAACGATATGTTTTATATTGGATTCTTTGACGATTTTAATTTGAATCGTACCGTGAAAATACCTCGCTGTACAGCTGTAATAACAACATGTAAAACTTTGACTCAGAGTAAAAGCCGATCATTTTTCTCTGCAACTGCAATGTCAATATTGATTGTCAATTGCAATAGTATTACAAGGGGTAACAGATTTCTACTACAGTTCCACTCTGAACCAAGCTGCTAAAACGCTGAAGCAGAGCTGATATAAATATATGTGTCATTCCTGATATGTTATGCTTACTATATTTAAAACTTTTTTAATTTTTCTTTGTACCGATGTGACAAAAAACCACTTAGAGCCTCCTCTCCCTTAGATCGTCTGACTTAACTAGGTCAAAATTAATTTATAAGAATATTTCGACTAAAAAAGGTGATTGTTCATTTGTCTGCAAGAGGCCGCCACTTCCGATGGTGAGTTGGCGATCAATGCACACTGTGATTTTTTACCGTCTCTGCTTCTTTCTGTTGTTCGTTTGTCTTTGCCGCATGATTTTTGAAGTGTAAATTAACGTTGACGTCCGTTCTGTCTTTCCTTCTAACGTTTTCCCGAAATTTTGACGTAGAACTACGTTTTCGAGGAAGCAAACCTTAGATAGAGGTGTAAAATGAAAATCTAAAGTCAGAACATTTAACGAAATCATGCCCCTTTTCAAATGCATATAGCATTGTGACCATTGCCAATGACACAACCGAGAGCATGTATCACTCTGTTGCTTGCTTTCGAATCGAAAAAAGCCAGCATTGAATTTTGCCCATTCAAAAAGTCTGCAAATGGAAATGAAAATTTGCTTCTTTGTTTCGTCCTTTTCTGCTCCGTGTACATCTCAATTTTGTTGCCCAAAGGTAGGAAAGTTATCCTCCGACGGTAGAGCGATGAAACGAATGGTAGGTAGTTAACTATGGTAGAAATGCACTCTGCAGTGTCTGAATCATCGTCATACCGGAAACGGAATGTCTGCTATTCATTTATGCAACAATTTGTACCATTCGATTTGCCTGGAATCAACTGCAGTACTCTAGCTTTTTCAATTGAGTCCGTCGCCTGGCTGAACTATCGTTCTGTGTGCCTAATGTGCCATCGTAATTGCGATCTAAAGTAGAAAAAATACAGAAAGGATACCTTCGTAGGAGCACAAAATGTTTTTTATTTTCAATTTCAATCAAACTATTGGTTATCAAAAAAGTAAAACCAAGGTGGCGCTTTCCAGCCGATAAAGGTGAACTTCCAACAAAACGTGTGCCCTTATAGAGCGGTAAAGTTTCAGCCGGTACTCGTTCTGTTCAATGACCCTGAACACCAAGTGCCCCGGAAGGACAATGAAATATGTATGACTACTACAGATGACCACCGTCCAGTGGATCTTCCTCCGGACAGCACCGGAGTGCTTCCATCTTAACTGCCTTTGAATAACAATGGCTCTTTTCTGCAGTTCGACAACTAGTCATCCGATACTGTCCTACAAAAAGTGGCTTCCGTTCTGCCGGTTGGACTAATGGAATGGTACAGGATCGAATTAAGCTTGCATGGTTGATTGGATTCTTTCTTTACTTAGTCTGAAAACATGAGAAACATTGTTTTACCCATTTGTTTGGTAAATTAGAAAACAGAACATTCCAGTGCCAGGAAAGACCAGCAAGACAAAAATTTAAATTTCTTATTCCGTGAGTGTTTTTGCGATTGATGGTTCTTTGTTAATTACACCACCATGATATAGTATATCATTCAGCTTTTGACACTTGCACGTACCACGAATAATTCCCATGGCATTTAATTTTTGCCTCTTGAGCGAAACGAAATTGGTTCGGCAGAAGATTCGCTCTGGTGTGACATAATTATGCAAGACGCAGCTGTTGTCGAAACGTGCTGGGATGTTTCACATTGGTCTACAACATAAAAAAAAAGAAAACATTACGGCTGTTCCTGATTTTCCAACGAAACAGCAACAGTTGATGTCAATTAGTCGAATATTTTACGTGCCATGTCGCGTTCAACGCACCCGCAGCAATTTTGTTGTTGATTTTACTCGCAAAGTTTTCCAACCAACCAGATAAAAATTCTCTTACTTACACCAACTGAAACACCTTAACGGTTCGCATCCAGGAAAAAATAAAAAAAAAAACGAGCCAACAGTAAATGTGACCGCTTTGTACGTGACTCGTCATTTTGTACGCAAATCAGCAGCGTTCAACCAACCTCCACCGGGGCACGGTTCTGAGTCCCGGCAGCGAGAGTGGCACGACATTGGAGATGCGGTACTTCTCTTTCGCTCGCTCTGGGCTGTGGTTATAAGCTATGTGCGAAATCTAAATTCATGGCTCCTATTAGCTAGGTCACAGGACACCCCTCAGCTCCAACACGTGTTCGAAAAGGAGGACACATCCCAGCAGCTCTTAATGGAAATAGCGAATAATCTGCACACTACCTCGCCGACAGCTGCAGGAAGCAATTACTTGTCGCTTCCACGATGAATTGGGAAATGCTCTGGCAAGATGCGATAATGGCATTAAGCATTTAGCAGCTGTGTTTTTTCTATTGTGTAGGGATTGAAAAAAGTGGTAGGAAAATTTGTGGACGCAGAAAAAATGGAAATAGCTTGTGCACCTGCGGTGGATGGTTGTAATTCAGTTAGGTCAACAAATCGACTGGATTTCGAGCAAATTCTTGATTGGTATTCAATTCCAGCAAGGATAGCTTTGAAATTGAAATTCTTACTACATGCTCTTCAATAGGTACAATCAGTGGCGTAGCCAAAAGTTTACCAAATGCCAAGCCCCAATTGAAAAAAATGAATTTTGTTTTTTTTTTTAATATTGGGGTTTGACACTACCCGATCAATCAAAAATATCAAAATTATAACTAATCTTGACATTTTGTTACGAACTTTTTGTATCAACTTGTGTTCTAAACTTGGTCTCGTTAATAGTTAAAATATCAAAATTTCTATCAAAATTACTTACTGATTATTACAAATTATAGCAAGTTTTGTAAGGTTTTTGGCAGAAAAAGATCAGAATTAGTTAGAATGTTCAATATTTTGTTAATTGAATATCAAATTTTGTTATAAATATACTCAAAAATACACACTCTTGAACATGCAACTGTATGATCACAGAATTTGATATAATTCTGTACCTTTTATCATTCTGGCATATCAAAAATATTACAGGCTTTGTTATTTCTATCCAGTTCAGATATATTTGTGTTACCCGTTTGTTATAATCAATTGATCGGGTACTGTTCGCTAGAGAGTGCAAAAATTTGACCTTCTAATTTCAATTAGCAGTAGGGCTCAAAAGCATAGTCTTCTCGCAAAAAGTCCCCAAAGCGTTCAAAGTTTCACATTTTTCATGAAGAAGTTCAATTGTTTCTGATGAAATAACCGAAATCGATTTTTTTTTGAAACCAAATGTCTAAAAAATGCATATAGCTTCAAAATCTAGTGTTGCCCCAAAAAAAAAAATTTTTTTTGAGATAAATTTATTTTCTGGAATAGTTTTCTAGCTCGAAAATTTTCTGACTCCCAAAAAAATGCGATCTTCAAAACATTTTTTAGAGACAACGGGTCTCCTACGAAAGGCATAATCACGAAAGGCAGAATCACGAAAAGCAGAATTACGAAAGGCAGAATATTTCATAAGGCAGAATAACGAATGGCAGAATCACAAAGAGCACGTATGGCAGAATCGAAAAATGGTCTTTTTTTAACAACACACACTCGCGGCCTTTGGCCGACTCTATTGTCCAAGTGTATGCTGTCCTTACTCGCTACCGCTCGTTCGGACTTAACTAAGGGAAAGAAAACCTGTTTGAATAATCCTAGAAAACTAATAGATCAGTTGTTTGTATGCGAGAGGCCGCCGCTTCCGACGGCGGGTCGGCGGCCGGCTCGGACCGCGGAAACCACGGCGGCTTTGTGCCGCCTCGGTTCCTTGCCCTCGATTATGCGTCTTTGCCGCATGAATTTTTTTTTCTTTTTTTCTTCACATAACATTTATTTGACACGGCACAAATACAATTTAATGTTTAACGGCGCCAATTATATCTGATGACTTAAAAACTAAAGCAAATTTTTTATCCTCGCTGCCGACTACGAGCTGAAATTAAGTCTAACTTAAAACTAGCATGGGATTTCCAATCAGTGTTTTGTTGTTCAATGGTCGTCTGATAATCGTCGAATGGCATGTATGGATTCGTTCTGCTGAGCCACGATGTCGTGAGTTGGGACAGAGGCTCGTAGTCCTTGGGTCCTGGTTCTATTGTGCGGGGTCTGGTTGCTGGTTTTGTGCTTAAGGTTCAAACGTGTTCTTGTCGTTTTGTTGGGTGTAGACGGAGGGGAACGGGACTAGACTGGGGCGTGGATGGATTTCAGGAAAACGTATATAAGGGACATGTAGGATAGGTCACGGCTCGCCAAGACATCACGAACAGGAACAGCCGGCTGTCTACCCTCGGCCTGCAGGGAAGCTATTAATTTAGACCTGGCGTCACGGTGTACAGGGCATGACCAAACCACATGCTCTATGTCGTGATAACCTTCACCACAGGCACAGATACCACTTTCCCCGAGCCCAACACGACGGAGGAGCGCGTCAAATCTATAGTGATTGGACATAAGCCGGGACATCACGCAAATGAAATCCCGACCTACATCCAACCCCTTGAACCACGGGTTCGTCGATACTTTGGGGATTATGGAATGTAACCACCTTCCCAATTCCCCTCTGGTCCAAGCATTTTGCCAACTGATGATCGTATTCTGACGTACAAGTGCGAAAAATTCATTAAAGGCAATTGGTCTTTCATAAATATCACCGTTTGTTGCGCCCACCTTAGCCAAAGAGTCCGCTTTCTCATTACCCGGTATCGAGCAGTGAGAAGGGACCCACGCTAAGGTAATCTGAGTAGATTTTTCGGATAAAGCACTCAGATGTTCCCGTATTTTCCCCAGGAAATACGGAGAGTGCTTAACATCTTTCATCGATCGGAGAGCCTCAATGGAACTGAGACTGTCCGTAAAGATGAAATAATGGTCCGTGGGCATTTTTTCGATAATCCCTAGGGTGTACTGAATTGCAGCTAATTCTGCGACGTAAACAGAAGCAGGATTATCGAGCTTATGGGAGACGGTTAAATTGTTATTGAAGATACCGAAGCCAGTGGACCCATCAAGAAGTGATCCGTCAGTGTAGTACATATTGTCGCAGTTGATGTTTCGATATTTATTGGAAAAAATTTTAGGGATCTGCTGCACGCGTAAATGATCCGGGATTCCACGAGTTTCTTCTATCATGGATGTATCGAAAAACACAGTAGAATCAGAAGTATTTGATAAGTCGACACGATTTGGAATATTCGAAGAAGGGTTAATATTTTGGGACATGTGATTGAAATACAATGTCATAAAACGGGTTTGAGAATTAAGTTCGATTAACCTTTCAAAATTTTCAATCACGGGACGGTTCAAGACCTCACATTTGATTAGAATACGAGAAGACAGGCTCCAGAAGCGGTTTTTCAATGGTAGTACTCCAGCTAAAACCTCCAAACTCATCGTATGGGTCGACTGCATGCAACCTAAGGCGATACGCAAACAACGATATTGTATTCGCTCCAGTTTGATCAAATGTGTGTTTGCTGCGGAGCGGAAGCAGAAACACCCGTATTCAATAACAGACAATATCGTTGTTTGGTAAAGCCTTATAAGGTCTCCTGGATGGGCTCCCCACCATTGTCCGGTTATTGTACGAAGAAAATTCACTCTTTGTTGACATTTTTTCATCAGATACCTCACGTGACAACCCCAGGTGCCTTTAGAGTCGAACCAGACACCAAGATATTTGTGTACCAAAACCTGAGAAATCGTTTTACCCATTAATTGTGTTTGAAGCTGAGCAGGTTCATGCTTCCTAGAAAAAACTACTATCTCAGTCTTCTCCGGAGAGAATTCGATACCTAGCTGTAAAGCCCAAGCAGACAAATTGTCCAAGGTATCTTGCAATGGTCCTTGCAAATCGGCAGCTTTGGCTCCTGTAACAGAGATTACACTGTCGTCTGCAAGTTGTCTTATCGTGCATGAATTTGCCAGACATTCGTCGATGTCATTTACATAAAAGTTGTAAAGAAGGGGGCTTAAACATGAGCCCTGGGGAAGACCCATGTAGCTAATGCGAAAAGTTGCCAAATCGCCGTGCGTAAAATGCATGTGCTTTTCGGACAACAAATTGTGCAAAAAATTGTTCAAAATTGGAGAAAATCCTTGTCGTTGAAGTTTACCCGAAAGAATGTCAATAGAAACGGAATCAAAAGCCCCCTTAATGTCCAAGAACGCAGACGCCATTTGTTCTTTACGAGCATACGCCAGCTGAATATCTGTTGAAAGCAACGCAAGACAATCATTCGTCCCTTTGGCACGGCGGAAGCCAAATTGAGTTTCTGATAGTAGACCATTTGATTCGACCCAGTGGTCTAAACGACGGAGTATCATTTTTTCCATCAATTTCCGGATACAGGATAGCATTGCAATCGGCCTATAAGAGTTGTGATTAGAAGCTGGTTTCCCTGGTTTTTGGATGGCGATCACCTTCACTTGCCTCCAATCCTGCGGTACAATGTTTTGCTCCAGGAACTTATTGAACAAGTTCAACAAGCGCCTCTTGGCATTGCCGGGTAGATTCTTCAACAAGTTGAATTTGATTCTATCTAATCCAGGCGCGTTATTGTTACAGGACAGGAGGGCAACTGAAAATTCTGCCATCGTAAAAGGTGTTTCTATCGCGTCGTGGCCCGGAGACGCATCGCGAACAATATTTTGCTCAGGAACAGAGTCCGGACATACTTTCCTGGCAAAATCAAATATCCACCTACTTGAAGACTCCTCGCTTTCGTTGACCGTTACGCGATTCCGCATTCTTCGGGCTGTGTTCCAAAGAGTGCTCATCGATGTCTCCCTCGACGTCTCGTTCACGAACCGACGCCAATATCCACGTTTCTTTGCTTTAGCCAAGCTTTTAAGCTTGGTATCAAGCTCCGAATACCGTAAATAGTCGCCAGGTATACCTCCCGTCTGGTAGGCCTTAAACGCGTCGGATCTTTGCGTGTAGACATCGGAGCACTCTTGGTCCCACCACGGAGTGGGAGGCCGTTCTTTGATCGTTACGCCGGGATATTTCTTCGTTTGGGCTTGCAACGCGGCGTCGAGAATCAAGCCCGCGAGGAGGTTGTATTCTTCAAGTGGTGAATGATGTTGAATTGACTCGACCGCTTTTGAAATCATTTCCTCGTATAACTTCCAATCGACATTTCGTGTGAGGTCATACGGAATGTCAATTGGTCGCATGCGAGTTGACCCGTTAGTAATTGAAATAAGAATAGGCAGATGGTCGCTACCGTGAGGATCGAGGATTACCTTCCATGTGCAATCCAACCGTAGCGACGTCGAACATAAGGATAGATCCAAAGCGCTTGGGCGCGCTGGAGGTTTCGGGATACGTGTCATTTCACCGTTGTTTAAAATAGTCATGTCGAAGTCATCGCAAAGGTTATAGATTAAAGAGGAGCGGTTATCATTGTATGGGGAACCCCAAGCCACGCCATGAGAGTTGAAGTCTCCCAAAATCAAACGTGGCGAGGGAAGAAGTTCTATTAAATCAAAGAGCAGCCGTTGCCCAACCTGTGCTCTGGGGGGAATATATATTGAGGCAATACAAAGCTCTTTACCTTGTATTGTCATTTGACATGCGACAACTTCGATGCCTGGAATCGAGGGGAGGTTAATACGATAGAAAGAATAGCACTTTTTAATCCCTAAAAGTACTCCTCCATATGGGGTGTCTCGATCAAGGCGAATAATATTAAAATCATGGAAGTTGAGATCAATATTTGAAGTAAGCCAAGTTTCACAAAGGGAAAATGCATCGCATTTGTTTTTATTTATCAAAACTTTAAACGAATCAATTTTTGGTAAAATACTTCTACAATTCCACTGTAAGACAGAGATAGAATCCTTCATATACGCAGTTGAATTAGGCATCGAAGGATACAATCGCTGCAAGGAGAGGCCATTGGGCAGTCAACTGCTTCAAAAATGATCTAACTGTTGGGAGGAATGCTGTAAGAAAAATTTTAATTGGATCGGGTACATTGAAAGTTTCAAAAATCCAGTCCACAATGTCAGAAAATTTCACTAATCCAGAGTTTGTTTCATCAACTGGGAGTGTAAAAGGAGCAACTGGGGTTTTAGATGTTCCTGGCAGTGCTGGGAACTCCTTCTGGGACTTTAAATTTGCCAGCCCAGGAGGAGTTTGCTTCGGTTTTTCCGCAGCACTGTTTGGTTTGTTTGTAACTTTCATTTCACTTTGAGAAATCTTAGGACCTTTTCTGGGAAGTTTAGGAGAAGAAACATTTTTTCTCTTCCTAGACTCCCCAGGATTGGCATAAGATGTTCCCGCTGGTGAATCGTCAGAATCGGTTTCCTCAGAGGGCAACAGATCGAAGGGGTTCGAAGTAACGGGAGAAGTGGTAACGGTCTTCTTCAGCATGTCAGCGTAGGAACGCTTTGAACGCTCTTTGAGAGACCGTTTTATTTTATCCCTGCGCTGCATGTACACCGCACATGTCGAGAGCTCATGCAGATTTTCTCCGCAGTGAATACACTTTTCAGCGTTAACACTGCAAGAATCTTCCGCATGAGACTCCCCACACTTGCCACAACGTGCCTTATTGCAGCAGTAGGCGGCTGTATGGCCTAACTGCTTGCAATTCAGGCAGTTCATGACGCGGGGCACGTAGAGCCTCACAGGGAGACGAACCCGGTGGATCGAGACGTGGCTTGGTAGTGCAGACCCGGCGAACGTAACTCGAAACGAGTCTGACGGAGTGTATACTGTTTTGCCACCGATGATCGATGCTGATCGCAATTGCTTGCAGTCGAGCACCTTTACTTCGGGACACGTTTTGTTCTTAAAGCACCCTTTGGCACTTTGCAGTATACACTCGACGGACAGACTCGAATCGGTTATGACACCGTCGATCTCCACGTCTCGTGCGGGTATGTAAACGCGATACTCGCGTGTGAAGAGCTCAGAGCAAGCTATATCGTTGGCCTCTTTCAGGTTACCGACCACGACACGGAGCTTGTTAGGCCGGACCTTGGAAATTTCGGTCACGCCCTTGTACTCCTTCGTCAGGTCTTTAGAAATCTGCAAGAGGTTCAACTTTTTCGATTTCGGTCCTGCCTTTGGCCGATAGTATAGCTGCCCTGGGCTCCGTCTGGGTAAAGCCTGGGGCGAGGGGGGACTGAAGAATGAGCAGGGGAGGGGGTAACAGAAGGGTCAGGGTCAGAGGGGTTCGGGGATGGTGGCGCGGGAGGCGAGGGATCTACATCCATCGCGCTTAGTCTAGCGCACTAGCGCTGACAAGAACACGTACCTTTTTATTTCTCCCTTCCAGTAAGGTTGGTTGTCCGATCGTTCGAAGTAGCAGCCGTTACAGCCAGCAGCACCAATACAGCAGCACCAAACAGCCACCAGCAGCGAGCCAGGTGTGAGATGACTCCACACAGCGATACAACTCGCTGACACTGATGGCTTCTTCTTTTTCCTCGTTTGTGTCTCGTCCACTGCTGTAGCACAATCCAGCCAGCAGCCAAATCGGCTTACGCACCAGCTGGCAGTCACGATGCGAAACAGTTGCACAAAGGCACGACCTTGAACCCGGATTTATTTCACTCGACCAGGCAAACAATGCCAACACTTGTTCACACGTCTTTTGTTTTATACTCTATCGGACCGATCACCAAACACGTCCAGTACTGATGCGTGTTCGGCACAGAATGTTTGCCGCATGAATTGTTTTATGTTAATTATAAATAACAAGCCGTTGAGACTAGTGTAAGTTATACCTAACATCGAAAAATTACTCTCCGCGATGCCGTGAGAGTCTTAAGGACCTGAGCCAAACCAGTTTGCGCGTTTCAGATCTAATAATTAGGCTTGATTTGCACCTCCCATCAAAACTGGTCATTGCTGTGTGACCAGTTATTATGTTTGGTTACCAAATAATATTAAATAATAAATGTAAAGTAGCAGCTTTGATACCGTGACCAGGATTCGCACCAATTTGCCATCACGCACTTGGCTATCGTGAGTCAGGTTCTGCTATCAGTGATTCTGCCTTTGGTGCCCTTCGAAATTCTGCCTTTTGAAATATTCTGCCTTGTGTGTACGGTCATAGAGTTCTGCCTTCCATGATTCTGCCTTTCGTGCTTCTGCCTTTCGTGATTCTGCCTTCTGTGGCGAACCCGAGACAACAGCAGATCTCGAAGCTTCGTGGAAAAAATGTATGAAAATTTAATGCTTTTTATCGGTCAAAAACACTACTTCCTAGGTCTACAGTCTGCGTCTGCGTACAGTCTGTTCCGTTCTCCATTTGCATTTCGCGAAGATGGCACACAACCCCGCTCGAAAACCGCGAGGGCGCGTCGGTCCTAGAGGACTCCCGGTCTGGTCGAACACCAAAGTATGCGCGATTTCCTGCCATAATGCGTCGGTGAATTTCACTGCCGTTATCGTTTTCGGCAGTTACCAGTACACGAACCAGGTACACGAACTCGTCGAGCACGATAAACCACCCTAAAACACTGTTTCTTTATTCCCGTTTTGCTATATAACAGTAATTGATTTGGGTTACTCTCTCTCTCAATTTGCCTTTCGCTTCAATATTTTCATAGTTTTTATTTTTATATTCTCATTGTTTACATTTTTATCAAAAAGAGAAGAAAATTTTGGTTAGTTTGAGTATAATAATCGAAATATTTTTCCAATAGCAGTTCATCCAAAAAATACCTAAAAATTTAAAGAAAAAGTAACATGTATCGTGTCGTGTTGCGGCTTAGGAGGAAGGCAACTAAATATTTCTCGTGTCGGATGGAAGATGGATGGATGGAGATACCAAGAGTGCAACGGTTGCGTGTTGCATATTGCCAAGGTGCGACTGAGGGAAAATTCTGTTCGTGCATGAAGTTCGAAATTCTGCTGTGTTGTCAACCTTTAACTATCTTTTTTTAATGAAGTATTGTGAATTTTCTAAACCGGATTCAGCTATGTTAGCAGAACATGCCGAGTTTTTTTTCGTTGGAATCGGATAAGTTTCTTTTATACCGCTGATTATACACAGTATCATTGAATCGTGATGAACATCACACTACTGGGCACATGCAATGGCTTCTAATAACAGTTGGAGTTTGATAAAATTCTATAGGTTCTTCCAAATACATGTAATAGCCTTGAAAAAGGCTTAAAAAAATATCAAACTTTGCAAATTTAATGAACAATAATTATTGTAATCACACATTCTTACTATTACATTTCTAGAACCTTTGACATCAACAAATTTTTCTCGATATCGACAGTTTCATGAACTACCTGTGCCTCTCTCCATCAGTCGAAAAAATGAAACTTGATCGCTTTAAGGAACCACTTCCCATTCGTAAGTCGATTTAAAGAAAAAAAAACACATTTTTCGATAAGACGAAACTTTTGAGCAGTACTTCTAAACGGAATTCAAGGGTCATTTTGTCCCATATGTTCCATTGGCCCCAGCTCATTAATTTATAGTCCCAGAAAGTCGACATTTTTGAATTTTTTTCTGAGGCGACACCAAATCTTGACGTTTTACTCATTTCTGAGGCATTTGGCATTAAAAAAAATCGATATCGACAATTTCATTTGCATTTTTTCATAGGTCAAATAACTTCTTTGACCTTTTTGAGGAACATGTTTTCGAAGTTCGATTGAGCTGAAATTTTTCATAGCTGCTTTTTTCGAAGAGACGAAACTTTTGAACGTTACTTCTCAACGCAATTGAAAAGTCAAGTTTTTTTAATACAAGTTATTGCCACCCTAATGGTCACGGTAGAACAATTTTTCAGTGAGATAATGGTCTTTTTTACTTCTAGCGTTGACAAGACTCGCTGTCTAAATGCATTCTTGACCAGAAATAAAACAAAATAACATCGCCTAATAAACTACAGTTTGGCATGTCTTCGCAAATGTTAGAATTCTACCATTTGTTTTTGTATGTCTTCCTACATTCACGAACCAAAGCCTACTGCGACGCACACCAACGAAGCGAATCAAATAAAAGTGTTGACCGTTAACAAGCCTGCTCCCTAATTTAGATTTCCTGCTAGCACAAAAACTTTGCCCTAACATATGAACCAAATTTTTTTATATATTTAATATCCCACTGAATACGAGCTCCTACACTCTAGGCATAAGAGTTTGAGCATTGCTTTCTTTGACAAACTTGTAGCATTTGCTCAAGGACTATAAATTTGTCGTACATCTTGTTTCGAATCTGTACTTGAAAAATTCAACCTTGGTAACAGAGTCCGCTTTAACAAGTGAACAGTCATGAATTCGAATCTTATTAGAATCAGATCGTTCGATGTCTTTTGCGCTTCGGTTTATTTTCAGGCTCCCTTCCATCCCCCTACTTGACCCTGCCCTCTCGCTAAAATTCCAGAAAAAATCAGATGCAGTTAAATAAATACCTCTTCAGACAGTTATGATTGCCGATTCTTAGCAATGTAACTAACGAGGATCGGAAAGAAGTGTAGTAGAGTCTATACATATGCGTACAGAGGAAAGGATAAAATCCTAAAAATCCACCACTGACCACGGCGACAAAGTACCTCCCTTTCCGTTATTAAAGATTGCAGTTACAGTTACAGATGCAGAGGTAAACTTGGTCTCTGGCAACAACGATTGTAACACCATCCTCTTTCCTCCCATAACCGATCGTAATAAAGTTGCCGCCGCCGTTATCGATCTATACACAAAGCGGAAGCTGCCATCTTACGGTGGTTTTTTTGAGCAACTCCAAAAGCAGATCCATCACAGCTACGAAATGTGCAGTCGTTCAAGCTCGAACTTAAGCTAAATTGCTCTTGAGATTTGTCGTAATCTTCACTGATTGTGTCAAAGTATGTCAACATTACTACTATACATGCATAGCTTATTCATTACTCAGGGGTTTTAGTGTTACGTAAAGTATTTAAAATTGATTTCAAGATTAGCTCTCAACATGGAAAATTATCAATACAATATTTATTTTATTAACTAGCGGACCCGGCAAACTTAATCTTTCCACATACATCCAGCAATTGATTTTGCGATTTGTTTACAGTCTGCAAATTTATGACGAATCAGATATTGGATACGTTCAAACTCAAGAGAATGGTTTTATCGGAATGAGAACATCCTCGCCTTTTGGTTTCTGTACATCACTTCGGTTCTGATAATACTCATACCGCATGGAATCCAGTCATTTTCAGCTGTTTCCCAGAAACAGTAAGTTGTTACCTACCTTGGATTCCAAAATGTCAAGTGGAGTCAATTGCTGACCTTCTTCTGAGTCTTTGCCTATTTTCCAGAAACCAGAAACCAGAATGTCGCTTCTGTGAATCATTACGATTCCGGAAATATCCATATTGAGTAGTGTTTAGTTACTTTCGGCTGTTTTTCAGAAACCGGAAGTCGCCATCTTGGATCTATAAATGGCGTCTGAAGTCGACTTCGGGCAGCTGTGCAACATTATGATCATTTTAGGCTGTTTTCCGGGAAAAATTGGTTGAAATATTTGTTTCATTTGTATGACAGCCTCAAATTTGTTTCTATGTACTTGATTAGTCCTTGAATTATACAGATATTTGTGTAAAGAGCAGGAAGGGCTCTCCAACTACTAGAGAAATATTTCTTCCTTCCTCAAACATCCACATGCCACATTTGGTTCCATTTGCTTGACTCAAGAGAGCTATTCAGAAAATTTGTGTTATATTCGCATGTTAGCCCTTCCTAGCAGATGAGGGAGGGGTTGCAAACTATCATAAAAAAACTTCCCTGGCCTCAAAAACCTCTACATACAAATTTTCATGCCGATCGGTTAAGTTATTTCCAAGTCAATATGGATCAGACAGACAGACAGACAGAACTTCATTTTTACAGAAGATTTTATCACTTTTATAAACACTTATTTCCCAACAAGTACCTTTCATTTCATCATTTTGGTAAGTTTCTATGGTTATCTTTTATTTTTTTTGTAATAGCAAATGTTTTCCATAATTATTGAAAGTCATTTTAAATTGTATAACTAGCAGTAAATAGCGGTTATTCAGAATATCTGAAACGAAATACCCATGGAGTCTGCGCGTGCCGCCTGTGACAACTTCGAAAGACATCTAAGGTTGCTGAAGCTAACCAAAAGAGAGGTTATTCCAACATCTGGTGTAGATGTTCACTATGAACAGTAGCTTGAATATAAAATACTCAAAAATTTAATGTGTGATATTTACATATCATTATGAAATTTTGAAATTACTTCCATTTTTTTTTAACACGGTGTAAATATTCTGATCTTTGAGTTACTGAGTTATCGTATCTTGTGAAACAGATTTCTATCTTTCTGGTTTGATTTTCGCCTTTTTTTGTCAATTCTCTTCTAGTTTCCTATTGTGCATATTTTTGTTAAATTTTAGTCAATAAGTTTGCTTTTTCTAGCTTTTTTGCAATAACTTAAGCTCCGTTTCCAAATATTGTTAAGATTTTTTTCCATTTCGATGTGTTTCAAATATTTAATCGATTCATGCATTCGTTTTCCAAAATTTGCGTACTCGTACTTCTTCATTTATTTTAACTTCTTTCTTGTTTCATTTTTCTGTCACTGCCACTTTTTTATGTTTTATGTTCAATTGCTAATCTATTCAACAATTTTGATACTCAACTATTATTCATTCATGATATGAACGTTACTACTTCCAAAATAATTTAGGTGATGAATAACATGTTCAAAATATGAACTCTCATGACGCTTCCAGTTCTATTTTCAAAGTGCCATCACCAGTTCGGTTGCCATTTATCGGAATTCAGGAGTTAAAAAAGTCAATATTTAATCATGTAAGCCCTAAGTTCTATATCCTCCGGGACGATAACTGTAGATATGGTTGAAAAATTGAATAAATATTCCATTCCATACTATCACAAATTAAATCCATTCTCGGTAAAGCGTCTGCAAGCGAAAATTTTAATCAAACAACCAAAAAAAGGCAAAAGCAAGAACAGGGGATTTCATGCGAATTCATTTGATTGGCCCAGAAACGATTGAAAACAGTGCATGTTAGTTTCTTTCAATTCCAAAAATCCCAACGGATTCCCTGAACTAAAAAGGGTGTATCTTTTCGCTGCCTATACTGAGAAAATGAATCCAACCACTTCGTAAACAAGCAGCTGGCTTCATTCGGCACTTGGATAAAGCAGCAAATTAAAAGCAGAAAATCCCTCTGCACGTTCGAAACACCGACCGATTGCTGGCTGCCAGTCATAACAAGCTCTTAGTTCGCGCTGCATACCGTCGTCGCCGGTTGTAAGAGCTTCGTGCATCAAAAATTCTATGCGACGGAAATAAGGTTTTCAACATTTCCTCATTTCCCGACGGGATTTATTTCTTCGCGGAGCGGCTTCTTTACCTGTTAGCCGCGTGATGAGGTGATGCGCGAACCGAACGCAATACCATCGTTTCGGTTTCCGTTCAACGTTCCATCACGTTACTTGAACGGTTCCCGGGATTGCTGTTACTACGTAGAACCGCACTAGCAGCAGTGCAGCGTTACGTTACTCCAGTGTCGTTTATCTTCTTTACACACCCTCCTCCGGCCGCGTTGCTCTACAGTTCGAGCAAATGCAATCAAGAGGAACTCTTGTCGTAATTAATTATATTGCGCAACGATTACCAACAACCATCTGGAGGGCAATTCCACCCCTTATTATGTTGCGTTTACCGCATTAAATGATTCCAGCAGTGCCGATGGCCTTTTAAGAGTGAAAAAAAAAAACAGTAATATAAAATCACAACGGTAAAAGGGTGTGAGGTAAAGCTTTTCCGTTTTATCTCGATAGCAAGGGGGTTTGTGACCGTGATGCACCAGTCGTAAGGATACGGATATTTTCAGCACAAAAGATTGATTTCTTATGCAATGTTGCAGAAAGGATTTGGCTCCTCATTTTACATCGCAGCTTTCGTCCGATGTATATGGGGCAGTGCGATTTATGAGGATATTAACTCTTGCATAGATGTACCTCCATACTAGGAATGAGTTTTAGGTGAAAAGGCAGATGAAACTTGTCGTGTGTTGTTCAGGGATCACAAATCCGACACTAAGACTATCCACGAACGAAAAAAGAGGCGAAAACCGACAGAGAAATTACCTCAAAGTCATCAGGGATTTCATCAGAAAGCGGTTACTTCCTTTTGTCGTAACATATCACATCCCACCAGTTTTGGTGATCTATTTGAGTTACAATAGAAAACTGTTTCGTATCAGTAGTCACCCTGGGTGCAGATTTTTGCATATTGATAAAGATCCATAACACACAATGACAGCTTCTGCATACCACACTGATTTCATCGGAAAGGTTTCTTCTCCGACAGAGATTGCGAATAGTCGTTCCTCGCAGAGTAGGCACTCTGGGGAAATTCAAATGGAAACGTTTTCCGCCGCAAAACGATCGTTGCTTGGAGCGAAGGGATTGCAAGAATTGCATATAAGCCAAAATATTATGCTGATTTCCAAAGTAGCGAGTCAAATTTTGAACATCCGAAAAAAAATCTTTCAATCAGCAAAATTCCCAATAATATATGCACTGTTCAACCGTTGAAAATTTAATTTCACTTCCATTTTTCACGCTCTCCAAACGCGGGCCGCCTCGCGCAGTGCATGAATAATAATGTGCGATGGAAGTGGCGCCTCAGAACAATGCACCATGAGTAGAAAAAGGCCTTTTTGCCTAGCACCGCGAGAACTTCCTCCGCGTACCCACGTAAGTTACAAGAGTTGCCGCTTCATGCAAACAATGAACCCCTTTTTGCCGCCGCAGAACGCAAGCTTTTTGCATACTTTGCACTAAAGTGCCGACCTCAATAGTGAACTAATCGCTTTGCAAAGAGTAACACTTGGGCTGCAAAGTGAAGCATCTTCTAGATCACACAAGGATGCTGTGTAGAAGTTTAAAGAATGGTTGTTGCTGATTTTTGTGTGTTTAACTTTCGGGAAAACTACAATATTGTTTATGTGTTTTTTTTCTGGCTGATATGAGGCGAAACCGATAGCCTAAAATCAATCGTTGTGGTCTAAAACTGATTCTAATTTGAGAACATAGAAATGCGCCATTATTGAAATTATTCCACCAATAGTTGATCAAAATCTCCAACTTTTTGTCCGTCTGAAAAATATACTAAAGACGTCAATATTAAGGCTCTCGTGACAAGTTTCATAAATTTTTTATCAATATACAGGAAGGGATTCAGCGTTAGTTCACTCGCAAAATCAAAATTTTGGAATAAAAGTGAAAAACTGAAACAAAATTCAAAACCTTTATGGAAGCTATGAGAATAGTGAGTCCAGTTGAAGATGAAGCCTCGTCAATGAAAGCAAATTTCTACACAAAAGTTTTCGATTTTTTAATAATTGAAACAACTGCAAATTTTCCCAAATTATACAACAATGCAAAAATCACTCCAATTTTAAATCCGGATAAAAATCCAGCAGACGCTTCAAGTTATCGGTTTGCATTTTTCGTTGTTTAAGTTGATTATCCTTAATAGAATGATGTCATACATCAATGAAAGTTTAATTCCCATCGATCATCAGTTTGGATTTCGTCATTGGCATCCAACAACCCATCAATTACTTAGAATTACTAATATGATACGAGCTTGAACGACTGGAGATTTTTCCACTGCAGCAGCTGTTCTAGACATAGAAAAAGCATTCGACAGTGTTTGGTATAAAGGTTTTCTTGCGAAATTTCAATTGTTGACACAAGGCTACGTCTTAGGGGCCGTTCCTAAACCACGTGGTCATAAAGAGGGGGACGGGGAGATCTGTAAAAAGACCACGAAAGAACAAGCACGGAGGGGGGGGGGAGTGTACGAAATGACCGCGTGGTCTTTTTTCCTGCCTCATAATTTATTGTTGCCACCAAGTCAAGAATGAAGTTTTTGCATTTTAGAAATACAGAATGTACTGAAAGTTTAATAATAGAGATGGAAAAAACTTAAGTGAGTTTTTAAAACTTGACAAATGAAAAGACCACGTGGTTAAAGTCGCAAGGGGGGGGGGGGTTGGTCAAAACACCACGAAAGACCACGGGGGAATACGGGGGGTATAAAAAGTGATCAAAATATGACCACGTGGTTTAGGAACGGCCCCTTACCGCACTATATCGGGGTACATTGTGCGAAAACTACAACCAAGATGTGACGTCTTCGTCACGTCAGAATGGAAGATTCCATATGGTAATTACTGTATAACCACAGAATGGATTACAATCATCAATACGTTGTTGGACAGATAAAATGAAGGACAATTTTGTGACCTATCAGTTATTTCTATTTCTTTATTGCTCAGTAGCACATATTGATGAAAAATTTTGAGATCAAATTTTTGCGTGCAATGAACCAATCACGTGTGAAGATGCCTAGTACAGACGCCATGACTAGACACCAACAAATCTGCCGTGATATTCTTTGTGTCAGTAGGGAAGAACGAATTGTACAACTTTACAGCGCTTCTAATCATTTAAAAGCGACATTGAATGTGTAGGATGATCGTAGGATCTATATAATGTATGTTTATGGTGAAGCTTATTCTAAAAAACTCGATTTCAATGTTTGTTATGATAAAAATAACCATTGCTACAAAATGAGCTCACGGCCAAGACGCACCACAACAACGGCCAATATGCTCCAAAGCAAAAGGCTAACGTGCCCTTAGCAGAAATTAGCACGCGAAGTAAAAAGTGCATGACGTCTCAGAAGCAAAACTGAAAGCAATGGAACATACCCTAAGTTGTCAAGAAATATCTTTGCAGCACTTCATAGTGCATTCTACCCCAATTTTGATTTGATCGTTTTTAGGTAGAAGTTGATGAAAGTTAGTGAAATGAATTGAAACATTCTTAGTAGATTCCCGGATAGAGAAAGACACAGTTTTTGTATTCTTTGCAATTTAGTTAACCATAAAGTCTTATATAAAATTCATGAATATTTACATGTTGGACAAATCCACAGACAATTCTGCAGTTTTTCAAGTAATTTAATCATTATGGTGTACTTTTTCATATGAGAACTCTAGGAAAGCTGGGTTTATGTGAGGAAAACGAAGAAATTCACTAATAAAAGCCACATGTGTGTGTATTTTGAAAAATCAATAGTATGGACAATCTGATGCTACTGGTGCGTTTATACTACGGTTTGCAATCCCGGGAACGATTTCCCGGGAAATAGCTTTTCCCGGGATTCCTGGATCCCGGGAACAGAAATATTGATTCCCTGGATCCCGTGATTCTCGAGTTCCGTGAAAAATTTTGTAAGATTCATTATAGTTTCTTATGCAATATTGCAATAAAATTAAATACGTCAAACTAGTGCGGCCTAAATAAATAATTTAATAAAACTAGAAAACTAGATTTGCGATGCAGTTTATTTAAAAATATCGCAATGGCATAGCACATTTTTTTAATTAAAAAAATAGCGAATAGGTTTGCTACCGCTCAAATAAACAGTAAATATTTACTGTAGTGTAAAACATATTTTGCCCAAAAAATCCGTACCGAATATAGCAAATATTTTCCGCGTCCAATGCCTGCCTAACACTCAGTTTTCTCTCCAACAAACTGAAAGAATTGGACACCAGTTTTCAATTAACTGTAGCAAAAGCTGTAATCGGTGATTTGAAAGTATTCTAGAAATCGAACATCAGCGGTGATTCAGCAGACTTGAGCAAAGTTTTACGGAAGGAAATAACATTTTTGAATCTAACGGAAATACTGAAACAGGACCGAATTACAGTTGGCAAAATGAGAGTTGGAATTTAAATAAAAAAATTTTCCAAGGTAAACAAGCGTTGCATACAAAAATGGCAAATTTGACAGGTAGGCTTTTGTTAGGAGACGACGTGTATAATGAGTTACAGATTACAAAATCACGAATTATGGAAACGGAAATGGAACGACAATCTCAAAGTGTTTCTAGGCTTGGGCCGCAAACAATGGCATATAATGAAACAATCAGTGTTTTTCAAATTGCTGCGCAGTTGAAAAGATCAAGCGCATTCATCCGCTTGAAAGATAATAACAACATTATCACCTCTGAGCCTCAAAGATTAGGGGAAATAATTTTCCCTCACTTTTCGAACCAATTCAAAGAACCTTATCTCAATGAAATAAGAAATATCGACACTTTAGACGCTGTGAATACAATGTTAGATGCAAACGATCAAGCTCTGCTAATGGAACCTATATAAATAGACGAAATATATAAATCTTTAAAATCATGTTCAGCTAAAAAATCTCCTGGCCCCGATGGATTAACGTACGAATTTTACCTTAAAAACTTTGATGTGGTTAAGTTTGACCTGGCTTACATTTATAATTCTTACTTGATAGATGGAAATTTACCACCGAAAGAGTTTACTTCAGGTATAATAACACTTGTGCCAAAGAAAGGTGATCACCTAAACTTGAATAATTATAGACCGATAGGTTTACTCAACACCGATTATAAAATTTTCACTAAAATAATTGCAAATACAGTTATGACGATGTTAGATAAAATCATTGGTCCTGGTCAGGTGGCATGCATGAAAAATAAGTCATGTACTGAAAATCATAAGAACATACGCCGTCTAGTAACCAGATCCCAAGAGAACAAAAGAGTTAAAGGATTTCTAGTAAGTCTTGACCTCATGGAAGCTTTCGACAGTGTCAATCACGGTTTCCTATGGAAAATTCTTTTGAAATACGGTTTCCCCGAAAAACTTGTGACATGTTTGAAAAATTTGTATTCTTCTGCCACTTCTAGCGTTCTTTATAATGGTTTCCTGACTAAAAAATTTCAAATTAAAACATCGGTCCTGCAGGGATATCCGCTGAGCATGGTGCTGTTTGTCATTTACATCGAGCCATTGATAAGTAAATTACAAAGTAGTATCACAGGCATTCTTGTTTATGATAGGTTCCTCGCTGTTACTGCATATACTGATGATCTAACCATCTTCGTCAGAGATGAAAAAGAGTTTGATCTGATGCTTCAAATAATTCACTCGTACAGCTTATGTTCATTGATTAGATTAAACTTGGACAAATCATCATTCCTAAGAATTAACTCATGCAGAGGAGGACCGTTCTTAGTGAAGGAAGTATCGGAGCAAAAGATTTTAGGACTACACGTTGCAAACAAGTGGACAGATATGGCTAAAATTACATATAGTAATATAATTGGTAATATACAATTTCAGTTGTCGAACAACAGAATACGGAATATGAATATTCATGCAAAAGCCCTGTATTTAAATACATTCATTCTTTCGAAGCTCTGGTATATAGCGCAAGAAATTCCACCGAGTAATTCAAAGTTGATCAAAATCAGTTGCATTTGAGATGTGAAGATGGTGGCATTGGACTGGTTGATGTAGAAAGCAAATGCAAAGCTCTGTTCATGAAAAATATCCTTTATAACCAGTCAGGAAACAACAACGCAAACGAAGAATACCTGTTAAAGTTGAATCATTTGAGCCATCTATCCCGAAATGGTAAAGAATGGAATCATAGAAGCTAAATTTTTGAAGCAGAATTTCGATTTGAAGTCTGTTATGTTGATGTATTGGTATTTTATTGACACCAAGTGTGTGGTTCCTAAGGTTGAAATTAATTTTCCCCCTGTGCAGTGGGATAACATTTGGGAGAATATCAAATCCTGCTTTTTGTCGATGGAGGACAAGTCACGATTGTATTTTTTCGTGAACGATTTGATACCAAATAAAGAAAAGTTATTAAGCTACGGCATTGGTCGTCTTCTAAGTTCCATTTGTGACATATGTTCATTACAGGTGACAACAAGCATCGCATTATAGCATGTAAAAATGCACATCAAGTCTGGGCATGGGTCAATGAAGTGCTACGTAAGCATTTAAAACTAAAGTTTTCGAATGCAGAGAGTATTCTTGCGTGGAATGTGAACCCAAAAAACCAACGACAGAAAGCTGCCTTATGGATGGTATGTAGGGCCATTAGTTACAATTTGTTTAGAGAAGGTGATCTATTTAATTTAAAAAAAAAAAACAGGTGAGTGAAATGCGATGGAACAACAGACATGTATTTAGAAGACATTTTGGTAAATATTGTAATTTTAACTAGATTTGTAATAAAATGTAACCAAGAAATGCAGAAATAAATACTATTTATATTAAAAAAAAAATTAACGGAAAATTGTCACAGATCTGAAATGATTGTTTGACGACATGAAGACCCTGAATTCTCCTCTCTTGCAAATATATGCTACAAGATCGATCACGGATTTTTGATGTTAACTTGAATAGGTTTTGTATTTTATTTATTTTTTTGTTTTTCATGCGAATTGAGAATGAAATTTTGAACATTTTTTTTATCTTTGACTGATAAACTTCATTTGAAATCACATTTTGCTAAAAAAATTGTCCGTTCCCGGTTCCCGGGAATTCCCGGGAAATGCGATTTTTCATTCCCGTTTCCCGGGAAATCGATTCCTAGGAATATTGCAAACCCTAGTTTATACGGTTCTCTCCTGCCATTTTTTTTTTTGATAAAATCTCTCCGTCTCGATTAGTTAAATAATTTTTGCTTCCTTTGCCTACAAAATATATTCATTTAGATTGCATGAGAATATAATGCCACACATGAAAATTTCCCGGGATCAGTGAGTCCCAGGAAATTTCATGGAGTGGAGTGCCTTTGAGACATTATTTGTTTGCCTTTCTTTGCTTTGTACGTTCTACGTGTATCCTGGTTCTCGTTTGGTTGATTTTAAAATTTGCTAAACTCAAAATCGTTATGACACTTATAACTCTAGATTTATTGAAAATTTTGAATCGGGTCTTCGTGGAATAGAATTTATTACGTGCGAGCACGCCTAGCCTGGACACCACGAGTAGACACCAACCGTTTGCTGTGATATTTTCTATATCAGTCTCAGAAAAAAATGGCAGAATCTTCCCGTTCCAATAGATTGAATTATCGTTTATTTATTTCTATAAGCGAGGCTTTACCCGTTAGACATTGGTCATTCACCTCGAAACAGCTCACCTAATGAATGATACCATGAGCATAGACTATTTCGATGTCTCGAGAGTAAAGTTCTGAAAAGTATGTAACGACGTCCTTGAACAGACAATTTCATGATCTACTATGATAATGTTATCAATACTGATGTCTTAAAAGGCAAACATGCTGGTGAAGGAAAACAGCAAACTTGGTACAGCACGCACAGCACTGTACTGCCGCTTTTCGCATAATAGTCCTATGTAAAATTTGAATGTTTTCTCATTTTTTGCGAGAATGGGTCCATTTTGGCATGCTTTTCAAGAATAGCCATTAAAAAAGTAAGGTTTGATTCCCACAACCTCGATTTTAATGACTATTCTTGAAGAGCATGGACCCATTTCCACAAAAAAAAACAAGAAAACATAGGTTTTTTACATAGGACTGTTATGCGAATAGCGGCAGTGTAGGCGGTGCCTGATGTTCGTCTTCCGATCGGCACGCATCGAATGAAAAACAGGTTCACATAACAAAAATCTCTTTTCCCGCTTTTACTACGGTACTACGGAGACTTAGTTTGTTTGCCTTTCTTTGCTTTGTGTCGTCTTATTGTATTCTAATTTTCGTCTGTTAATGTTTGCTTTGAGAAATGAACTTTTCTCGGATGATGATTAAAAAAAATCAAAGATAGATAAATGAGTTCAATAAATTTCCCATGGAACGACCAGCCGAAGACAATTGTTTCTAGATGTTTTGCGATGGTTGCAGAGGGGCGAAAAATAATAGGGTATCGAAGCGGTTTGTTTCGGTTGGTTTTGCATAAGACTGTTGGTAAAAGCTTACCAAAGCAGTTCAATACACGTGCCAGTATGCGACACTTTTAATATTCTTCGCCCCACTGTCGGCTGTGGGTGCATGGAGCAGAACCGGGTAGATGAAGGAAGTATCTTCGTTTTCGAGCACAGTTTTTCAAGCACTCCTCCTAGTCAAGCAATTTTAGTCGAGTACTCCCACTCGCTAGCAGGAACTCGCGTACTCTTTTACAGTCGCTAAGTAGCAATATAACGAGTTTTTGCGTGTAGGTGCGCACTTGCTGCTACTTAGGGGAATGCATGAAGAATAAAGAGTATCTGGAAAGCGTGTCTTCAAAAGACTTGAGAAGCGTAGCATATGTCTCGTTCTCAAGCAGAAGGTAAGAAAAAGGTTTTGCTTCTCACTCGCTTTGCAACGCTGCTTACTATTGGTTACTATGATTGATGCTGCATGTGTAGTTTCATCAGTGCGTGTGTAGGTAAACTCATGAAAAATCGGCATTTTTTGTCATTTTTTCAAATGCAAACGATATTTTATGTGTTGTAAATGTTGTGATAGACATTACAATTTTCTTTAAGAAATAAAAATTAAAAACCTAAATTAATCCACCTAGCGGTCAGACTCAGCCTTTCTCATTCAAACTTATTATTTGTAAAAATACATTAACATGATTGCTTAAAACCAATACAGGTATATTCACTCTTAGGGTTCTGAAATATTGATGTTGTGATTGAAGTATAAAATATGAAAATTGACGTAATGTTAGTGCTTAAGAAATTGTATTAGTGAAGTTAAACAGTATTCAGAAGACGTTACTTTTCATAACTTTTGAACCACATGTTCAATCTATATAAAATTCAAAAGTTAAGGGTTTTTAAAATAGCCCGTTCATTTGATACCAATTTTATTGAAATCGGTTGTGTGGTTTCTGAGATATTGATGTTTCGTGATTTTTACATTTTTAAACATAACCTCTAAAATAAAAATCCAATTACAATGAAATTTTATAGGGTCTTATGGGGCAACTAGAACTTTCATTTGCATATAATTTCATGAAAATCGGTCCAGCCATCTCTGAGAAAAGTGAGTGCAAATAAAAATCTGCACATACACACACACACACGCACACACACACACATATATATATACATATATACAGAACTTTGTCGAGTGATATATGCCATTCGGCCCTTTGGAGCACTTTCATATCTTCGGTTTTGTAAGTGATTGCTATACCTTTCTGAGAGAAAGGCAAAAAGTTAAAAAAATTATTAATTAGGAGTAAAATATTCGTGCTGAAGAAATAGCGAAATAAAAGAAATGACTTTGAATTTCGTACACTTCAATCACGAGCAATACCGGGAACGTACGAATAGCACAATACCAAATTTAAATTTTGTTGAGGCCATATGTTTTGATCAAAGCAGTTACAGTTTTAAATAGTCATTGAATTTCGTTTCTTTTCATAACTTTAAAACCACATATCAAATTGCTATGAAAGTTCTTACTTGTGACTTTGAGAGACAGCCCGTTCAAATGACACTAGATATGTTCAAATAAGTCGAGTGATCTTTGAGATAATAGACTTTCGTTGTTTTTATAATTTAATACTTAACGGTTGGAATAAAAATACGATTATATTCAAATAAAATGGGAAGTTATAGGAAAGCCAAACTTTTCATTTGACACCAAGATTGTTGGATTTAGTCCAGCCAGTTTTAGGAAAACGAGTGAATTTGAAGTCACCGGAGCATGTTTCTTTTCACAATTTTTGAACCACGTGTTTAATCACTAAAAAAAATCATCAATTAACCATTAACTATCCCATTCATTTGATACCAATATTGTTCAAATCGGTTGTGTACTTTCTGAGATAAGGAAGTTTCGCGATTTTCATATTTTGATACATTACAGACAAAGTAACAGACCGATTACATTGAAACTCAATAGTGTGTTATGAGGCAGCTAGACCTTTAATTTGACACTAATTTCGTGAAAATCGGTTCAGCCATCTCTGAGAAAAGTGAGTTAGTTTAAGTAGTCTTCGGAATATGTTTCTTTTCAAAGCTGGATTTCACATTTTTAAACATAACAGGCAAAGTCCGATTGCAAAAAAATCAATAGGGTCTTATGGGGTAATTAGACCTTCCAAATGACACTGATTTTGTGAAAATCGGTTCAGCCATCTCTGAGAAACATGAGTGAGATTAAACACTCTCCAGAACACGTTTCTTTGAATAACTTATGAACCACTCGTGCAATCTTCATGAAACTCAAAAGTTAAGGGTTTTTTAAGTAGCTCGTTCATTTAAAAGCAATTTTGTTAAAATCGGTTGTGTAGTTTCTGAGATAATGATGTTTCGTGATTTTCACATTTTCAAACATAACCTCTAAACTAAAAATCTGATTGCAATGAAATTCAATAGGGTCTTATGGGGCAACTAGACCTCTCATTTGCAATTAATTTCATGAAGATCGGTCCAGCCATCTCTGAGAGAATCGAGTGAGATTGGGAGAGCGTTACATACACACACATACACACACACACATACAGAAAATGCTCAGCTCGTCAAACTAAGCCGATTGATATACGAGGTTCGACCCCTTGGAGCACTTTTATACCTTTGGTTTTTTCAGTGATTGCTGTACCTTTCTAGGAGAAAGGCAAAATTATCTCGAAAAGCTCATATTTTAAGAATCTATTTTTTTATGAAAATTACAAGAGGTTAGCTGAATGTATGTCAGGTCATAGAGACAAAGGATAGAATGGGTTGTTCAAATTATGTTATGTCCTCAGCAAATTTGTAGATAGTAATTTTGTTGCTCCAGCAAAAATATAGATACATCGTAAGGAAAAAAAATCCTGAAAAAAATGAAAAAAAAAAATTATAATTTAACAAAAAAAAAACTACTTTTTAGGGGTCTGATTTTTTTCACCAAAACTACCCAATGTTAGCTAAACAGTGGAGCTGAACAACTTGGAGAAATGAAAAGTAAAAGAGTTTTTTTTTTCTTTTTTTGCAGTGCATTTTTTTAAAAGAACAAAAGTACTGTTTACAACTTTGCGGAAACACTATATTGATATAAAACTATATTGAAACAAACCGCCTAGATGTTTCCATCGCTTATTTATATCAAAACAAAAGACAAAATATTCAATAGAAAATTTCTTACAATGCTTCTAAAACTCGAGTAATCATTATTCCTCATAATCCTTAGGGCTAGGGCTTCTTTTCTCAAACCAAACAATATTCGCGTTACCAAGTTGAATAGAATTATTCTACAATGGTCTGATAAGTAAAGAACTTAGATTTGATTTAGCACAGAAAAAACCTTTTTTTTATTTGGATGATTTTTTATTTCCGTCACCCAACTACATTCTATGATCCAGCCCCATAACAATTGCATTGAAATAAGCAAAAAAAATCTCACTGGTGTTGCTCACCCGATTGAATAACGCTGAAATCATGCAGTGCACATAAAAAAAGTCATTTTTTCATGCTTTTATCAGCGGAAAATACCGCCACACATTCCAAGTTGCACGCTCCACCGGATGTGCTTCGATCTTGTTTTGGTATGCACATAAATTTTCCCAAACTTAACTGCGACGAATGGTACGAGAGTAAACAAATCACTTCTTGCACGATTGAAATATATGTATACAGATAGAGGTAGAGAGAGTGCGCGAGAGAAAATATCGAATAGCAGTCTAATGGGGCGCTGTTCGACGGACAGAAGGATATGATTGATCTACATATTTTGATATGGTTTGGTGAATTTGCAAGTCAAATTTAGGCCATCATCGGCAGAGATTTGCGTTGCGGTCTTTGAGTGCAAACGAGCATTTCAAAGTTGTCTGGAAATATTTGTCCGTAAACATGCTAGTAGTTAAATAATTGTGTTCACTGGTAGCGGCATTAGTCAGTGCAAAAAAAATTATGTTACAAAGGGTTGATTCAACTACATGAATTTAAAGTCAAAATAAAATATGACAAATACTCGACTTGATAGACTACTCCAGAACACCCCACAGATTATCTTAAATTGCTCAATTCCTCATAACGACAGGCGATATCATAAAGCCATTTAAAAAAAAAAAATCTTTTCCAATTCCATGTTCCCGTCCTATCAACAACATTCTCGGGGATCGAAAAAAAAAGAACGCAGACAAACATAAACCGGTATCAAAACAAACAGATGGGAAAGAAGGACACGACAGATAATAAATGTGAGCGTATTTTTCGTTTTGACTCGTAAAATGACTAAATCTACTGTGAAGCCAATTCCGCTGCGGCATGACAACGACGGTGGGTGGGAAAAGCAGAGCATACTTTTGACCCAAGTGGGCCATCCAACCGTCTACAAACACCGACGAATAATGGCTAATAATCTGGGTGGAATTGAAGTAATAACTCGCCCGGTTGCCAACATTCTTCCAGTATTGATATATCTACACCATAAAAAGTAGGATTGACATATATTTTATTGAATCACAGATCGGAAGAATTGCTGAAAATGTATTTTCATCGGTCTGTTCTGTCATTCGTTTCTATTCTGTGTAGGCGAAAGAGAATATGCTGAAAACGCATAAAGTTGGCAAAACAAGCAGCATAACCGATCGGGGGATAGGAGGCGGACATAAAATTAGATGAGGCGTACATAATCGATTATTAAAGACAACTAGCGACCGGTATCAGATGCAGTTCGTTTCTTCTCAAACGATGGCAGAGAAGGATCTTCGCCAGAGCAGCTGATGTACGTCAGACGGTGGACGTCAGCGGCAACAGGATATACGGAGCGCGGTGTACAACGATTTTACCCCACGAACAGCCCGACCGAGCGTCTTACCAGTTAGTGATAGAATGATGAAATTAAACCAGGAGTGACAAAGACTATTATTGGGTTCAAGCACTACTGGAGCGGCAGAATACTCTTCGAACATCGGCTCTTCGAAAGACGGTAATTGCCGCCTCTGGCAAAATGCCAACTGTACAGCTAGAGCGGGAATTAATTTAATTTCCTGCTTCAATTTAGCCGTCTTTCCGTTTAGGTGGCGGCAATCGACACGGGTTGAGAGGTTGGGAAGTGTCAGTTTCCATTGCAGCAAATTTACAGTGTTTTTTTTTCTCGATCGCGTGCCTTTGGGCAAATTTTTGTTTTAGTTAAAGTATGTCTTCACAAATTAAATTAAATATGAGTAATATAGCATAGATGAATGAGTTATAGTAAATTTCATAGAATCCGATTTGTCCTGTTTTAACTTACATGGACAGCAGTGGTATAATACAAACCTGAAAATTAAAAAAAAAGCTTTAATAACTAAGAAGTTATTGATTATATTTTAAAATGTCAAAACAAGGTCAAGGCGACGTCCAAAACGAAATTTTGTTATCAATTTTCAACACGCTTTGCACATATGCATATCAATAGTGCTTTAGTAAACACGATGGGTTTATCAGTTTGATTCCACTTTGCTATCCATAAACCTTCGTTAGCTTAGCCAACAAAATATGTTGCGAAATGACATCACAATAAACTTTGTAGATAAAATGTTATCACCAACAGCTGTCAAGCCTTGATTCGACTGTTGATTCGATACTGATAAGACCCAGGAAAACAAACAAACACAGAAGTTGTTGATTAACACGGCAACGGTGCCGTAATTTTTTACAAAAATGTTGGGCATGCACGCCAATTGAACACCGAGTCAAGGTGACAAAATCTGCTGTTTGAATTAAAACTATTTTTTTATAAGCCATCGCAATGAACTACTTTCGAGATAATGAATTGATTGACTCAAATATGGCCCCGAAATTATCATATATACCCTAGGAAACTTGCAAAGAAATTAGGTATAAAATAAATTGATTTTCCGGGATGTTTCAAAATCTTACCATTTTTGTGAACGTTTAATTTCTTGTGTTTTTTTTTTGTATTTTATTCTCTCCTTCTTCAAAAGAATACGACCATATTTATACACATTGAATAGTGTTTAATGTGTTTCTAGATTCCCACATCAACATGGAATTCCCACATACTCTAAAACGAGTGATTCAACATTCGTCTACCGAATGCGTAACCCGAACGGTAAACAACAAAAGCAAAACACTGCTTAACTTTTCTTGAAACACATCCATTATTGAAAAAGTGTTTCGATATTCTGTCAGATTTGCATCCCACCGGAGTGTCCTTTTTTCCCGTTCCCAAGCTTCACAATTGCTTCGTCGATTATAGGGCTCTGCCAGGTTGTGGGAGGGGGGGGGGTGGCGATTGAGAAACACAAACGCTGGCATGTGAAGAAAAATGAAGCCCACTGGGAGAGAACATCATACACAATTTACGCGAGACTGGCAGCTGAAGAAGCACCACCTCACCCGAACAAGACGGAAAAGGAAATGGATTTACGAAGTGAATGCTATCACCGTTTCGTTCCTTACAGTAGTAGCCCCATCGTACGTTGCTATGCCGGTGCTCGCTGTAAATTATACCGATCCGACTCAACCCGGACCAAGGAAACGGACGACGGCTGAGGGGGTGTAGTCGATCGAGTGTAAGGTTTTAGTGGGAAGCCGTTCAAGCAAGGAGAAGGATATCTTATTTCCTCTTGTTGAGCTGTTCTTGTGGTATTTTGTCCCCGTTCATCGCTTTACTTTCCGATTGCTCAAAGTGGACAATGAGCAGAAGCAACCACATAACGACCCTCCCGGGTGAGGTCAGAGCCCTAAAGATGGAGCTTCGGCATGGGGCACTCGGCCGGCCAAAGAGCTGGCGCCAGCTGGAACAATCCATTTTTCTCTTTGTTGTAAATAAATGTTCAAAGGAAAACAACAGCTCTTTGTACTAAGGAAAATACCATGACCGAGCAGCAGCATGTGGTAGCATATGTTGGTGATGGAAATCAATTGTATAGACTCTGTTTTTTCTTTGCCGTCGTGATTGGAACGAATAAAGGAAGCTGGATGCGATATTGATTCGAAATTCCTGCAGACGATCCATCGTCAGAAGGAGGGGGGGGAGAAGAAAGGGTCGTGTCGGTGTACAATCGGGAAATGAAATAATGAAACAAAAATGCTCATCGGAGCGTAAGCGGAAAGGAAGTGCACTTCAGGGGAGCATTCTTTTTTTCGAGTGAAGAAAAGTAAAGCGGAACTGGAGTGAAATGCGAATAATGAATAATTCAATATGGAATAATGGCTGAGTGAACAGCGATAGGTAGCTTTAAAAAGCAGTGTTTCATTATTTTCTTGCGCAGTTTTTTTATCATTCTACCTTCGTCCCTTACCACATATTTGCAATCGAGAATCCTTTCCTTTCCGGCGTATTATTAAACTACCAGTGAAGCGTTGTTTTGTGAACAATGAGAGAACCATTCATTTAATAGCTGACTATTACTCGTGTTTTAGCTTAAAGAACGAAGCTCTATTTGAAATTGAAAAGTGGTTTATCCACTTTGACCTTTAATAGCATCACAACAGTTGATTATTAGACCATGGGGTGCCGTAAAATATATGTAATCAAGCCCGACAGGGCAGCCCAAGCAACAGTCCTACCTCCGTTACGGCAAGCCATATATCTACTGTTCGCTGCTGGATATGCAATAAACATCTTCTGTAAGTAGGGTTCACTGACACAAGGATCCATAAAATGCCATGATTGGAGCGGATTCTACCCCCCTTACACTACCGCACAGTTTTTGTTGTCGGAAAAGGTATAATTTTACCCAGTTGTTTACTTAAGTTACGACTAGCGTGCACTGGAAGCGTAACAAATGTAAAGCGGTCGAAATTCTCATTGGGGTTGAAGGTAATGCCTAGAAAACTTTGCTATACAGTTACTTTTCTCACTGAAACAGTTTCAACTAGCATACCTTTTTCTTTACTAAAATACCATATTACACATTTTTTATGCAGATTCCGTCTTGATGTTGATACCAAAAAACATAATCACTAGCATATGTTTTACCACCATTACATTGTAGTAAAATTCAATTTACCGACCATCGTCAGAAAGAAAATCGGTGCGATTACGATTATTGTTTGTTGGAACGGTGCCATAAAATAGGTTGACTAACTGCAGTTACGATGTTACTTTAGTTCTATCAGTTCATATATATTTCTGCCCATTTGTGTGAGCAATGAGCTGAGCAACATCTAGGAGGAACGTCTTCGCACCTTGCACAGAGAAAAACTGGACTCGTTAAGTGTCCTGATTTATGGAGTTAGCTCTTGGTCTTTGATAACTGAGCTAGTCTCTGCTTGCACTTACATTTTCCCGAATTTCTCTGCAAAACCGTGGTGATAATTATTTTGCCTCCAAAAAGTTGATTTAGGTTTCATTATATCTTAAAACAATTTGTTTTAAAAAACTGTCCATAACTTAGGGCAAAAGCACTTATGTGATAAGTAGTCAAACAATTATTTCACGAAATTTGATTTTAAATAAAAAATGTGCAAAAAGGTAGAGTACGAAATTGGGGGCATTTTTAAACTTGTTTGATTGCAAGATTACCTCACTGATTTCATTCGTCAGACTGTGAAGAATATAAAAAATTGATGCAGTAGTCTTTCGATTCTGTCACTGGCCTATTATCCCATTATTCATCTAATTCACGCTAGTTTTTTTCACGCTTTTTCAAAAAGTTATACATGCTGAAAATTCACAAAAATCTTCATTTTTTTGATTCGTTGATATGCTTTACCGGTTTTCATAACATTAAATTAGTAAATAAGAGAGTTATTTCATAAAAAATGTCTCAATTTTATTATTTTTTTTTAAACATCATACGTCTTCGGTAAAATTGTAGATAATAATTTTGTTTTACCAAAAAAATATAAACGAAATAATACGTAAAAATTATTAAAATTAAAAATTAATTTTCTCAAAAAGCTTGTTTAGGAAAAACTTTTTTTTATGAAAAATATGAAAGATAAACGTTGATGATGAAAAAATAGTTGGAGAGGTTGTTTATAAGATACGACCGCGAGCTTAACGTAGAATTACATAGAATTGAAGTAGTTAGGATTTTTCTGCCACTCGCGCATCTTATCATATTCTGTTGTCTATCTGCTAGCTTTTAGGGTCAACTTTGTAGATGATAAAGTTCTGAAAATGCTACCGAGATAACAACAATCAGCCCACACGTAACGTAAATGGTGATCTGCTCTGAGCACAAGTTAGTTTCTTGGTGCCCCAAAATCTTTTTTTTTGTTTGATTTTAACATCATCTTTAGCATCAAACTTAGTCTAAAAATTTTCTCTTTGATAATATGTGTGGATTCACCAGAGTTTCAAAGTTGTAAAGCATTTGTGATAATTCTAATCATGTATGCTTCATGAGTCTATTTCACCATTTGAAATCTCAACAACGAATAATGCCCAGCTGTATCTTGCGTCGACACTCAAGCGTATCAAGTCCAAACAAACGACAGCGATCAAGAACCGGTCGAAGCAATACTGGGTTACGCTAGGGTCAAACCCTCAAGGCCAAACGAACAAATCTGCTTCTAATCTCAAATTCCAAGGCAGATGATGCGGGGTCCAAACCACGCTTGCATTTTTCAGTATTGGAAGCACCAAGAAGTAGTACAACGTTTTCAAGCGATGGGGATCCTTGAAATCACGTCCAATTTTCGCGATGAAACCAAGTTATCTAGTGGCTTTAGAAACGATCGTTGTGCGGTGTCATTTAAAGGTGAATCTTTGGTCCAGGATAACGCCAAGATCGTTAACGTGATCGACTCTGTTCAGTACCATGTAATCACTGCGCATTTCGCTGTGCTTAGTGTAGAGGCATTTAGCTTACACTACGTCACAAAGCAATCCAGTAGAGACTGTAAACAGTAACATTTCTCGATATTATGAATCGTTGAATAAATTTTCGAATCATCGACGTAAACAATTCTGCAACATTAAGCCGCGTTGAAGAAAAAGGTTATGAATATTAGTGACCCGAAATTACCGCCTTGTGGTACGCTAGATTTGTTCGTAGAGGAAGAGAGACAGTACAGTCGAGCTTAACCTGCAACGTTTTATCCCACAGGACTGATTTCAACCACGTGACGAAACGCGACGAAGCTCCCAATCGCAATATTTTTTTTAGTGATCAAAAGCTGCTTCTAGATCGGTGTAAATAATATCGACATGCGCTTTGCGTTCTATTTCAGCGATACAGGTTGATGTAAAGGTTATAAGGTTTGTTGCTACGGAACTGCCAGGTATAAATCCACGCTGACCGCAGCAAATGTAGGTTTTCGTGTAGTTTAGAACAACAGTGCTTACAATAATTTCGAACAAAATTAGTAATTCCAAGGCAATTTTTAATATTTCGACGTTTGCCACTCTTGATGACTGGAAACATATAGGAGTGCTTCCAGACCTTAGGAAATTTTCCTTGCACCAACGATTGATCAAATATGCAGCGAAGCGGTGCAGCCAAAGTCTCTGCCCAATGGTATAAAAATACAGCTAGATCTCCATCGGGACCAAGAAGTTTTTGGTTTTCTTGAAGACTTAAAAAGTATTTGAGGCGTTATTTCAAAAAAAAAATTACTGCCACTCGCCAAAACATTGTGAGGAGTGGATTCTCGAAATTATGTATTATGAGTTGTGCAGCTTTGAACAAAAACGACGACGTGCCAAATTTGTGACAGTTTGTTTGTTATTCGTTTTGTAAAGTTACAGCGAACCGATACAGCCGCTGTGTTTTCTTACTAAGACGCTTACAGTTCCAGTGCCTAGAAGTTAATAGCACTCCATTTCTTGATAGTTAACTCACGATTGCTGTAGTACTCAGATGTTGAAAGCTCATTTTTACTACTTCAGTTGAAATTATGTGGTCGTCCTTAAAAGGACGGTTGGTTTTATTTATCAGGGAACTGGGGACATGCCTGTATGTCGACGTTGCTTGCCATACAGAAGGGAAATCCAGTGGAAGGTAACGAGATATTAGAAATCGCCGCCTGTAGCAGCTCTGCTTACTGCTGGTCGATCCAGTTTGCAGTAAATCAACCTCTGGCAACAGTGATCGGATATATCGCTGTTGCTATTCGCCGCCACTGTCACTACTGCTGCTATCCGCTGCTACTTAGTTAGAACCGTCCTTGTGGCCATCCAGTAGTAAACTGATTGGTTTGAACAGAAGCAGGGTTTTATATAGCCTAAATAGTGCATTCCCGGTTAACTAGGTCTAATATTCTGTCGACCGTGTTAGGGAAAGCAAGCATTGAGCGACTAATCAGAGTTCGAAATCGGTGTTTCAGCAAAGCTAGATAATTTCCAGCGGTCCGAATAATCAAATTAGGATTTCCCAATCGATTGCTGCAAAACTGAAGCAAATCGGTCAGAAACTGATTGAGTTTTAAACATTTGAAAGTGGACAATTTTCGTGACGCTCTTGCTTCGAATTGCATCTTTATTCCAGAATGTTACCGTATGACGTAAATCTAACACAAAATCAAGTGCTTCGAAAGTGGGTTCTTCGAAACATTCAATTTACACTAATATTAATAACAGGCATGTCTTTTGAATAGTAAATTGATAGAAAGTTGAGTTTAAAATCAATCATTTTGGTTTAGTTTCGCTGCTCGCTTCTGTAGCTGATAATAGGATGGTATAGTGTAGTTTAGTATGTGCCGTTTTGAATACATGCAATGTTACTTTCACTAAACAGATCCTAAACGCTAGCATCTTAATCGATAGGTGAAGTTTTGCCTAAACTTTTGGTATAATAATCGGCAATTGCAAACCAGTGAAAATATTAACTAAAAATCAATTGGAAAAGCAGCGATTATTCAATCACGAGCTCGCTTTCTGTTTCTGATGATTATTTTAGAGCTATCTACTAATTAGCTCCACTTTCATTTCAAGTTCGCACAGTTTATCCCAGTTTCGCGATACGATTTCACGAAAAATTTCATGTTGGCATTCAGCAGTGCCGAACCTTCAGAGCACTTACAAACGCAACACTATAACACGTATCGTGTCATGTGGCGGATAGGAAAAAAGACAATCAAATTGTTCTCGTATCGGAGCAGATACCAAGATTGCAACTGTTGCGTGTTGCATATTGCCACTGTGCGACTGGGGGAAAGTTCTGTTCGTGCTGACAGTAACTGGGGGCGGACATGAGTATAAAAATCTAAAATTCTGCTGTGATGTCTTTGTTTAAGACGTTACATCCGTTTGAATGAAGTGTTCCGAACTTTCTAGAACGAATTTAGCATTGTATGCAGAACAGGCCGAGCTTTTCTGTTTGGAATCGGAATAGTTTTATGCATCAGTTATGCACAGTATCATCGGATTGTGGTGAATATCACACTACTGCGCAACGCAATCACAGTTGCAGTTTTATAAAAATCATTAACTAATCTGTTCCAAATACATGTAAAAAAATGCCAATAAATGCTTTGCAAATTTCAATCAGTTTTCGCATAAACGCGTCATGGTCAGACCGCGTACGATACCCGCACTGACATTTAATTAAACGTGAGACTCCATATTTCCTGCAAATTCTATCATTTTCTTACTTGCGCTGAACACGAAATGATTTATTCTGTATGTTGGAATCCGAATGTACGAAAACAGAATTTCATGCAGATTTCATGAGCGCAATATAACAATATAACACATATTGTGTCGTATTGCGACTTGAAAATAAGGCAATCAAAATGTTCCCGCATCGGATGGAACGTATTGCCGCTGTGCGACTAGGGGAAAATTCTACTGTGATGTCAAGCTATAACGCATCGTTTTTAAAGTCGTTGATGTGATCCCCGTGGTTTTGTGGTTAGCTATGTCGGTCAGCTAGCTCTCACACACACGATTGTGATGTCGGGTTCGATTCCTGATCAAGTCGAGGATCTTTTCGAGCTGGAAATTTTCTCCACTCTGCACTGGGGCACGGTGTATCGTTATACTTATCCTACAACATGCAAATTGTGCCAAAAACAATATCGATAACGAGTTCTCTCACTAATCTAAATCGAGACAGCTATTAGCTCTCCACTACATCGATGAAATGAAATTACAGTACATTTCTGTACACTGATTGACATTAGGATTTTTGACACCAATCCTCAAAAAAATTCAACAGTTCTAGCTGCTTTTAGCATTTGGAGGATTTGCCAACGACCATAAAAATCTTCAGATCATCAGCATAGAACAACTTACATGTTCTTCCAAGACGAACTACTACGACATCATTAATAAACAAAACGAAAAGAAGCGGTCCAAGGTTACTTACTTGGGGAACGCTGGAAGTGTTCGTAAATCGTCGGGGAATGCAGCATCTAAGTTTGACACTTAGGCGTCTGCCACTTAGGTACGATTGCAACCATTTAACTAGGTCTTTCTTTCTAGTGAGTTTGTGATTTTTTTTGTGAGGGTTGAGGGGGTTGTTAGTAGTTTAAGTATTTATGATAATTATTAGTTAATAATGAGTATGTGTGTCCAATCACAAATGGTGACTTCTCAACACTGTTAGAAAAATTGTAATTTTAATTGTTAGGATTTGTTTGCTTTCGCAACACGAACTTATCATTCGTAGGAATTTAAACCTACTTGTCAAGAAAGGGAAGTAAACTTACAGCTAACTTAATTGATAACTTATTTGCTATAAAGAGAGCCTATCGTAGCAATTGAGGATTGCAACGATTTATGTCGAAAATTGTTAATAATTTTATTTGACATAGCTTCTAATGTTTCAACACCAGTAAGTCTATGTAATTCGAGTGTACTAAATCAAGGAGAACGCATCAAAATCATTTTCAGAATTTTATTCTGAATCTTTTGAAGCGTTTTCTTCCTTGTTGAACAACAACTTGACCAGATCGGTACAGCATAAAGCATTGCTGGTCTAAAAAATTGTTTGTGAATCAAAAGTTTATTCATTAAACAAAGTTTGGAATTTCTATTAATGAGAGGATATAAACATCTCGTGTGTTTGATACACTTTGCATGTATACTTTCAATGTGCTCTTTGAAAATAAGTTTTTATCGTAAATTAGTCCCAAGTACTTAACCTTGTCAGACCAACTTAAAATAACGCCATTCATCTTGATAACGTGATTATTGTTTGGCTTAAGGAAAGAAGCCCTAGGCTTAGGGGGAAAAATTATCATTTGAGTTTTAGAAGCATTGGGATTAATTTTCCACTTATGCAAGTAAGAAGAAAAGTTAACTAAACTTTTCTGCAATCGACTGCATATGACACGAAGACTTTTTCCTTTTACGGAAATGCTTGTATCATCGCAGAACAACGACTTTGTGCATCCTGGAGGCAAATCAGGAAGATCTGAAGTGAATATGTTGTACAGAACTGAACCCGAGACTGAACCTTGAGGCACACCTGCTCTGACAGGAAATCTATCAGATTTTGAATTCTGATAGACAACCTGCAGAGTTCGATCAGTAAGATGACTTTTTAAAATTTTGAATAGGAAAATAGGAAAATTAAATGTTTGCAATTTCGCAATCAAACCTTTATGCCAAACACTGTCGAATGCTTTTTCTATGTCTAAAAGAGCAGCTCCAGTGGAATAACCTTTGTTAACTCGTGTCATAATAGTAACTCTGAGCAATTGATGAGTAGTGGAATGCCCATGGCGAAATCCAAACTGTTCATCTGCAAAAATTGAATTTTCGTTGATGTGTGACATCATTATGTTAAGAATAATTCTCTCAAACAGTTTACTTATTGAAGAAAGCAAACTGATTGGTCGATAACTTGAAACCTCAGCTGGATTCTTATCTGGCTTTTAAATTGGAGTTATTTTTGCATTTTTCCATAACTTGGGAAAATATGGAATTTTGAAGCAAATATTGAAAAATTTTACTAAAAATTCCATTGTGCTCTCAGGGAGATGTTTGACTAATAGTTTAAAGATTCCATCACCAGGTGCTTTCATATTTTTGATATTTTTGATAATTGATTTAACTTCATTCAAGTTGAGTTTTTGAAATATTATTCCGGTTGAAAACCTCTTATGATATTATTTAGTTATTAATTTTTATTCAACTATTTTGATTGCTATATATTTTTGAACAGATAACCATAAATGTCTGGCTAATATTTTTCAGTTTTCATATAAAAATAGGCTTTTTAATTCATCTAATATTTAATAATTTTCTGATTTTTTTTTCTAGAAAACTCGTTTTTGCGGTGTGTCTTCTTATGAACGATAAAATTACTATCTTCAACTTTTCCTATCAAACAAACCATTCTGGCTTCAATATATCTATAATTATTAATTCTAGTTTCACATGAACCCCTTTGAAAAATGAATGGTGATTTAAAATAAATTACTAATAGCACAAAATGACATCTTGAGACCATAGGAACATCGGTACATCTTTACAATCGCTCATTATTATCTGTTCACTTATACTACATATTAATTCTGTAGATTCGTCAACATTATTCTCGATTTGACCTTTCGTATAGTCTTTGATAGAAAAAGTACGTGAAATGACTATGTAGAAAATTATTGCGCTTACCTTAGCTTAGCACAGACTGTCTAGCGTATCAATAGTTGCTGGGAATGACCCCTCATCTGATTGTACAAGTTTCAGTGACGCAATACTTAAAGGAATAATAACGTCAAAAATGTTAAAAATACCAAATTAATAAAAAATGGCAAAAAAAATCAAATAATGCCAAAATGTGAACTTTTATAGGTATTTTTCTTTTGCATTATAGAATAAATAATCATAATTGAACGAATACAGAAATTTCAATTACGTTCCTGGTGCATTTCATTAACGTGTGTGGTCAGCGCTGCATTTAATTACCATTAAAATTGAAATTGAAAAGCAGCAGCCGCAAGGTATTAATATAGGTATGTTAAATATAATTAGTTGTTCAGATAAAGTAATTAAGAAAAGTGGAATTGCACAGGCATCAGTGAAATAGTACGATGGTTTCGTTTAGAAAAAAGTCTTTTACGGAGCAGAAAACGTTGCTTATCGACGATCTGCATTTCCGCTTCCAACATTCAACCTGGTTGCATTCGAATGTGCATAAAGTAGAGACTTGCGTGCACATTTGAGCTCACAGCGGATTCCAATCACTATCATTGATTATTATTATAGCAGCTATATACGCATAGTGCACCGGCACCCGGGAGCTGGAGATGTGAACCTTTTGATCTTGTAAATTAACTCTAATCATGGACCATCATCATCAGCATCACCGGGAGAGTGCTGATTGAAGCGAAGTTGCACTTGTACCGGGCTGTGGCGACAGCTGCATCGGAGCCGGTTTGAGCAAGATGATGGCAAACAGCCAGCGAACACTCGGAAGGTGGTGCAGGAAGATAATGTTGTTACAGTTAATGATGTTAGTTTATCATGTTTACCGAGGTGTGTTCCCTGTTCATCGGATCATCCTTCTCAGGCGACGGAACGATTTTGTATGGCCTTTCAAATAAAAATGAGTGTTTCCAGGAATGCTAAACATTTTTTGGTATTTTTCAATTCGAATTCAACCATCATAATCGATTCAGCGGGTGCAATAATCGTGCCTTGAATTGGTAAACATGCTGCCGGCTGTTAACATCATTACACGATAATATGACGTGAACGTGCCTCAAGGAGAGCAAATCAAGTACCACGCGGCTCCTGGCTGGGAACGTTATAAATACAAATTGGCGATTGGATTTTTCAACTGCTGCCTCTAGTGGTTTCGCGTGTTGTTTTAATTAAAATAAAAACACGTTCAATCAACCACTTGACCCGGACCCACTGTACACCTACGCAATCGAAAAAAACCGGTGCTAAACGAGAGCATGATGCTTCCAATAGCTAATGAAATTGTTATTATAAGCGATAGAATCAACGGAAGTAGAGAAAAAAAAGTTAACCACTTCCAATTCAGCTTTACGCTGCTTTGCTGCTCAAGTTGCCGCATCTGCTGGAGATGCGATGCTCGAACGCCATCACTGTCCTACCAGTCGATCGGTCGGTAACGACACTATAATGATGATTACAATCAAGCTAATGGTGTTGGCCAATTCACACCGTACCTTGGGCATCTCGCGGCATGAACTGTCGCCCCTTATCGAGACGACACCTTAGCTGTGTTGTAGGCGGAAATCGATTACCTACATGGGTTGCGGTCGTTTCGTTATGATGCTTCTGAGCTTAGCTACCGCAACAACCTAACGGAATGTCATATGGATTTTGTTGGCTTTGAGTGCACCTGGAAAGCTAACAGAGAGGAAAAAAATCGCAGTTCCATAGTCCCAAAAAGCAGCTCAGTTGTTTGATCGTATACGTTGGGATTGTAAATAAATGAAAATTTACATTTTTCAATAAAGATCCAAAAGTAGGAGGAAAAAATATATTTATACAACAACGCCATGCAAACAATGGAAAGTAGCTTCAACAAGTGTGCTTTGGTTACCGCTGAGCAGCCTGTACTCGCCAATGCGCCAACAATCGGCTTTCCCGACCCACAACCATTCTCGTTTACCGTCGAGTCAAAGTTCAGTACACCGTTCTGGCACAATTTCACAAACAAGAATCCTTACACCTGCTTCGAGCTGGCTTGTAAGCTGACACTACTCGTGCTCCAACGAACCGCACACGACGCATACACATGTGCGATTTAAATCGCCGCTACAACCCGACAACCAGCAGCAAACAATAGATGAAGCAAGAACACAAATGGTATCAATTACTCGAGTTTTTTTATTATGTTTCCATCCTGAATCAAGGAAAAAATGCTGTTTCATTAGTAAAGGGTAACAAATCACGTTATATGTATCCACTCAGCCGTTCAGACGTACGTGCAGAAACGCATGAACGCTACAGAATGCTGCAGAATGACATTGCGAAAAAAAAACAGGAAGCGCACGCACCTGGAAATGGATTGTTCCGATCAATCAAGCTCTTGTTTCAATGCATCGCAATTTTCCACACTATAGCTCCCGCGTGGTTACAAGCTATATAGGCAGAAAGGAAAGAAGAATAAAATACATCACACCCACCCTCCATACAGTTTGCAGCTTAATGGTAATTGATTAAAGTCCGGATCGGGAAACGCGAATGGGAAAATACACAGCGATTGGAATGCAAATTAAAAAGCGATAGCAATAATCAGGGCAGTATTCGAAAATTATACAACCAGTGAATCAGCGCAGCCCCATTCGTGTAGCGTGTGCGAACGAGGAAAAGAAATCTGACCCACCAGTTAAGTTTGAGTTTGAAACGAAATATGTTGATAAAAAATAAAGAGCTCTGTGATGCAGTGATTAAAAATAAAATTACACAATACGAAATGTTAGAAGAGTCAACACTCTTCTTTGTTCTCTAGTAATCCGCTGATGTGCAATCAGTTCGTTTAGTCTATAGCTTTAATAAGACAAAAGGAGCAAAAAATCGAATTTGTACTTATAACAAAAATATAAAACAATAGAATCATATTCAATATCGGCTCGTTCTTTTGTGCATAGTTATTGTTTCCAGTCTGTGAGGTCCTCCGTGGAAGGACGGTTACCTGTCGTTTGTACTGTTCATAAATTCATGAACAACGTATTTACCCTTCATTTGTCTCTCATAAAATGCGTATCCAAAAAACTCTCCTCTCCTTTATCCAGTTTGTTAATCAACGTATTTGACCTTGATTAGTCCATCATAAAAAATAGTATCAAAAAACTATTATAATGATTTCGTCCATTCGGAATTGATTCTATATTTCATTATTTCTCCACATTTTTATTAGCCGGCTTTTGGCGTAAAATTACATCTCACGGCAACATTTTAGGAGTGCATATAAAAACACCGAAAACATCGAGAGCGTCACAAGAATTGTCCACTTTTAAATGCTAAAAACTCAGTCCGTTTTCAGCAGATTTCCTTCATTCTCGTAGTATTCGATTGGAAAACTAGTTGTGCATCCCTCAAAATTCGGCAAATGGCAATCCACAATGACGGAACATTATGGTGATGGTGATGAAAAAAAAAACTAAGACAGATAATTGAGTTGGATAAGTTTCCCATGGAAAGGAATCATGTTAGCTACCTCGCAAAAAAAATATAATGTCCTTGCGTGCGGCCTTCCGGCAGTTACCGGAAGATTCGCCATGGCGGACGAAAACATGCGTGTAGGCAAATTTTTAAGCTCTTTCTTCGTTTTTTTAATGATTCCTTTTTCGTTTTCACGCCAAAATGATTGGAATAGATCTTGCGCTTCAAGTTTGCCCAGAAATTCTCGATGGGACGCAGCAGGGGAACGTTGGGCGGATTCGATGACTTCAGTACCACATCGATATTCAGCCGCTCCGTCTCCTCCAACGATCGCTGCATAGCCACAAGGTTACAGAGTCGTGAGTTCGAATCTTAGTAGAATCAGGCCATTCGATGACAAAAAAAGGACTTCAAGCATGGGTTTATTCTCAGGCTCCCCACCAGTTAACCTTCCTTTACGCTGAAATCTACAATACCCTTGCGTGACTTCCTCTTAACAAAAATAAGTCCCTCTTATCAATAAAACTGGCCAGAAGGACGCACAACGAAACTTCTCCAGGTAATCATAATTGGCGATATTTGGCAGGAGGAACGAGGCTCGGTATAGAAGAACAGTAAGCGTGTGTAAAAAGGAAGGTACAGTGGTTCCGTTTTCTAAGAAGGGCGGTCATAAATATTGTTTTCCTATGTTTTGAGTTCAAAACGTCAATCTTAGTGTATTTTTCGATGCTAAATTCGAAAATTACATCTGTTGTGTAGTATTTCCTATAGATTCGTGGTCAAGGGTCATCTAAAATTACTGGTATCTTTTACCAACTTTGGCTTGACTACTATTTTTTACTATGCAGTTTTCCAAACTTTTATTGTTTGATGCCAGAAATTTAATGAGTGTATACATATAAAAGAAGTGTGTTTTTCGATGTGTATTTGAAAATTAGGGATATGTTTGGCTCACAACATTTATTTGATACGGTAATACATATTAAGGAAATTACAATGAACAAAAAATATAACTCACATAATGTCATGAAAAGTGATAAAATAAAAATCTTTCTGCGTTCTCGGCTGACCGCGAAAAAAAACTGTTCTCTCCTTGGTGCTGTTATCATACTTCGATAATAAAAGATACATCTGCTTTGTTTCATTCAAACATGTGGCATATCTTTTTATGCAGTTGCTCTTTGTTCTATTACATTATTTCAAAGGAACTGGTAATCGTGTGCAACTGTAATGTATTCGAGCTATTCATCTAGCTTCAAGTTTTAAAAATCCCATAGTGATGAGTGTATAGATTCTAAAACATTTTGTATCTTCTAATGAATTCTTCCAGATTTTTCAGCTCAAATTTTAAAGATATGCATTTTGTGAAATGTACATCTAAGCAATGAACCTAGAAATATATTTACGTTGAAAGGTATTCGTCGAAAAATGGTTGCCAAATATTACCACCGAAAAAAACCCTCAAAAACAAAACAAAAACGAAGAATACATCCCAAAAGTGACCATTTTGTATTCACTTCTCACAAACCAATGGGCAGGTCTCGGCAGCCAAATTGTGTTTTGGACATATATACGATACCTAACGAACATTTTGATGTATTGCTCTTACGTAAATTCGCTTAAGAACATTGTTGTATTGACAAATAAAAATACATTGGTGATATCTATTTATATCAAAATGCACCTATTTTACCGTTGGCTCAGTCGTTAACAACAACATATCAAAAAACCACTTTGGAATACTTAAATTCACTGAAAAATGGTGAAATTGCACTTAACCTAATAGAATACTTCTTACAGCTGTTTAAAAGTGAAAACTATGCGCACTTCCAAGTCCCACAGTAAACAATTCCTTCGTAATACAACACAATAATTGATGCCATTGTTAGCTTCAGACTACAAAGGATGCTGAGAGGTGAAGAAATACCAAAATAATGAAATTTGTTTTTTGGCTTTATGACCTATGGGGGAACCACTGTGGAAGGGTAGCATATTACATACAAGCACTGATAAAAAAACAATTTATAAGCAATGCCACTTTTCAATAGCGGTATTATTAATAATAAATAAAATACTGCTAATAATAGAATGCGGGATGTGCACGCAGCGATTTAGCCACTTTTCTTTTCTTGTCGCTCAGGGTCGTTGGCCGTCCGGAACCGAGCTTTCTTTCAATGTCGTTGTCGTTGTCTTTCGTTGTCCAATAGTGTCAAGATGTTGTAGATGCCGGAACGGGCATACCTGGCGTCCACAAAGTGCCGCACGATGTCCATTTTTTGACGCGGCGGGGTACCGTTCTTTGAACACGCACACTTTTTTCGCCATCACAGTTAGAGTTTGACTGATAGAGCTGTCCAATTTGTTTTTGCTAACTTATGGGTTACAATGATTGATGATGCATGAGTAGTTTCGTCGGTGCGATTAAAGGTAAACCCATGAAAAATCAGCAATTTTTGTTCATTTTTTTTTACCGCAAACGTTTTGAGAGTAGCGCCCCAAAATCATTCAATTGAAGTAGTTATTATGTTTGTGCCCTTCGCCAAAACGTTGCTAATAGTGATAAAAGAGTAATTATTTGGAACAAACTCGTTTTCTAAATGTGTGAAATCACAGGACTGCTGCCAATCTCGCCTAGTATCGATTCGTGCTGGTCTCCAGTTCCAAGTATATTTGTGTTTGACGTTTTCTCAGCGAGAAAAATAAAGTAAGCGTGCTGTTGTTATTGCAACTGTCTATCTGGTATGTGTGATGGAATATTTAGTTATTGTGGGCCCGCTTAAATATTTGGATTGGGCAACTTATGATTGAAAACTGTTTTAGGTCGAACCAAATGGAAGTGCGGATATGAATTGGAATCTAATATCTAAAATTTTAAGCTTGAGCTTAAGCTTGACGACCGCACATTTTGTAGTTGCTCCTCCGTGATCGAACTGAGCTAGTGAAGTTGCACAAGGAACCACTGGTATGGCTACTTAAGATTAGTTTGCCATCTACAGTGTATCACAATTCAGTACCTGCCGCGTTGTATTCATCGATAACGGCGCCGGCCACGTCCTTACGATCGTGAGGGTAGGGAAGGATGTTCTAAGGCAAGAGATGCACTGTGGTCCAGAAATGAAAAAAAGGTGGTCAAAAGTCATTTTCTCGTAAACGTTACATTTTAGAGCAATGCTGTCTTCGGAAAAGTTTCAGAGTAAAAAAAGACCCTTCTTTGGACATTACAGATTCGTGATGAATCGCCCTACAAGTGAGATAAAAAGAATATTTTCTCTGGAAATCAACAGTTTTTATTGCCGTCTTTGGCAAAGTTTTTCAAAATAATATAACAAAAAACTTTGCTGAAGACACTAGTTAACTATTTCTCAATCTTACTGAGCTATCTGATTATGTTCAATAATGTTTTAAAAAAAGGTTTTTTTCCGTAAAAATACATATTTTATTCCTCTGATATTCTCACTGAACCTTTAAAACAACATCAGACCTTTATTTTTTATATGTTACAGCAGACTTTATTTTATGATTATTAGGTTTCTATCAATTTTTCCTGCTAAAAATTTACTTTTGACAAGTAATTTTCGGTTTTCTGCCGTTTCCCAACCCATCCCATGGCAAGATTACCACCGATTGAATTGTCCATGTGCTCTGCACACACGGCAGTTAACATTTCTTGCAGAAATTCACAGAAACTTATAAAGTCATGGAACAAAACAACTTTAAGGTAAGTTTATTTATATCATGTTGATTAATAGAGGATCTTTGTTGAAAAAAAAAAAAAAACAGCAAGTTTGGCAATTTTACGTTTTGATGCATCTTTTGAAGTATTATCAATGCATGTAAACAATAACTAATTATTATTGTTGCTAAAGATAAATTATATGAGCGGTGCACCTATTTGGGAATATTTGAGCTGAAATTTGAATTTTCAAAAACCGCGTGTTTACATGCATCGATTATTCTTCAAAAAATGCATCAAAACGTAAAAATGCAAAGCTTGCTTTGTTTTTTTTTTTTTCAAGAAAGATCCGCTATTGATCAACATGACATAAATGAACTTACTTTAAAGTTGTTTTGTTCCATGATTTAATAAGTTTCTACGAATTTCTGCAAGAAATTTTTAGTGCCGTGTGTGCAGAGCACATGGACAATTCAATTGGTGGTAATCTTGCCGTGGGATGTGTTGGAAAACGGCAGAAAATAAAAATTACTTGTCAAAAGTAATTTTTTGGCAGGAAAAGTTGATAGAAACCTAATTATTATAAAATAAAGTCTGCTGTAACATATAAAAAATGAAGGTCTGATGTTGTTTTAAAAGTTCAGTGCGAATTTCGAAGGTATACTGGTATAAAATATGAATTTTAACGGCAAAAACCCTTTTTTTAAAACATCATTGAACATAATCACATAGCTCAGTAAGATTGAGAAATAGCTACCTAGTGTCTTCAGCAAAGTTTTTTTTTATGTTATTTTGAAAAACTTTGCCAAAGACGGCGATAAAAAATATTGATTTTTAGAGAAAATATTCTTTTTATCTCACTTACAGGTGGATTCATCACGGATCTGTTAATGTCCAAAAAAGGTTTTTTTATTCTAAAACTTTTCCGAAGATAGTATTGCTCTAAAATGTAACGTTTATGAGAAAATGACTTTTGACCACCTCTTTTTCATTTCTGGACTACAGTGAGATGTAACAGTTGTTGTCGGAAATCGAGTTTAGCTCTGCAGCTCCAGGACTGCGACGGAAAGGAAGGGTTATGTAACCGTGGTAAGTGACTGAGTCGGATAGTGTAGCGCGCGAAGTCAACTTATTGCGAAGACGAACGGTGTGCGAATGCAATTCACCACCAGAAGCATCCAAGTGGTTAAATATTCAACTTTGAATATTCCCTAGTAGGGTAAAAGCACCGGTTTTGGCCATAGTATGTTATTGATGAATGATGCTTCCTTCGAAAAATATGTAATTGAATCAGTTTAACGTGGAAATTGGATGAACTCACCTATATTTTTCACTAACATTGAGTTTAAATAGTAAAATTATGTTATTTTGTTTGTATATTTTCCAACCAAAAAACTTCTCTAGGCTCTTATTTTGGCCATAACATTTTTTAATTGGCCTTTTGGGGCTCCTATTTTGGCCAATTTGCGAAAAAGTTGAATTCACACGAATTTATTTTATAATTTGACTTCACCATGTAGATATATTTTATCAGAAGAAAATCCTCATTATTTTACTAACTAAAAGGCCAGTATATCTTTCAATCAAACTAAATAATAATATTATATTCACACATAGTTAGCAGTGCAAAGTACTTTGAGCTAGAATTTTGTTTGAATTAAGTAGGATATTTAATAACACTGACATCACATCATTGATCTATGTTAATTTTTGTTTTGTCATTTATCTTTATTGATCAGCTTCCGCTCTTTGCTTTTTTTCACATAGAAACTTATTTGTATTATTTACCAACTACAGTTGAAAGTCCGAAGCATTAGTTTCGGTAGATACAACCGAAGTTACAATTTTGTAAATATTCTGAACCAATAGAAAACGGATATATTATGCGGAACGGATATATTACATCAAATAGCGGTGCTGTAGTAATATAATCTTTCTTTTCCAAAACCAGTTTTGTGTTTTCACAAATCTCATGCGATATCTTATGACAACCCAAAAAACTTCGTACTTTTCATGTTTTGCATCAATGTCAATACGTTACCATGGATTTGTTTACATATGGCCAATATCAGGATTATGAATTATGGAATGGCTTTGATATGTGGCCAAGAATGGATCATTGATCGTTTTTGGAAGTTTTTGTTATTTTTGATATTGCAGAGAAAAATCATACCATAATGCCTTTTTTTTATCCATGTGCTGTAATAAGTTGTGCCTGATGCTGGCAGGCGTGACTTTGACAGGTATATGCGTATTTATAGAAGAGACGGGGACGATCTTCGGCTAAACGGTCAGACCAAATTTATCTCTGCATCTCTGCGGCTGCGGTGGAAAGAAAGATTTGTGTTCAGCGTGGTAATTGCCATATCATTTCACTATTCCGTATGCTTACAACAAACTAATACACGCACACCGGATGAATTGGGGATAGAAGAAACTAGTAAGACCGAGGACATACTGGCGCAGCTTGAGTTGCGATGACGGTTCGCCTTGCCGTGGGTTATTGTGCAGCCCTCAGTAGTGCTGTACATTAACCTGCGGCAGGGTGAATCGCTCTCGCAGCGCAGGCCGCGCCAGTATGTTAACGGCCTGACATGTACAACATATGCGACTATGTTGTTACTTGACTTTAACTAGATGGAAAAGGAGCATCTTTTGACAGAGAAAATTTGCATGTAGTTGAAACGTCCATTATTAGATAGTCGTACATCCGTAACACGTGCTAAATATGTGACAGTATGTGTTGTTACTTGACTGGAGATGAACTTTATTATTTTTTAAGTAGCAGATTTGTTACCTCAAGAGCCATTTCACGTTATTGCTAATCAAGTAATACGGAAAAACTTTGCGTGTACCTTCGAGGAAGCAAACGCACTTCTACCGACGCAGTTGTTTGGGAGGTACACCTCGCGTTTTCATAATCATGATATTATTTGAGCAAACTAAATCTTCGGATAAACGCCCACAGAATGAATACCTGGGTATTAGGGTGGGGAAAAATGATCGATTTTCCAGAACCAAGTTTTTTTGGTTCCTTTTGGGATCCCAAACAACCCTAAACTTACCTGAAGTCGATTGGTCTTGTCTCCGCTTGGCGCATTGCATTTCAAATTTGTATGAAAATTTATATGGGAAAACCTACTTTTTTGCATTTACCTTTCTAGAGAGCTCAATAATGCTCTAATAATGCACTACAATATGTTGAAGTATAGTATTTTAGAGGCCTAACAACTTTGCCTTAGAGGATGTCCATGAGAAGAGCTATAGCTGTTCAAAGTTGAGTATGTCGATTTAAATGCAGAAAATCTTGTTTTCTGCCAACATTACCAATGTACCGGCATCAGTAGGATTCCCATCAGAAGTAACCTGTCGTAACGAGTTTATACACTCAGCTGGATCAAGTAAACAAATTTAGGTCAATATTCTAGGCGTAGATAGAATCTACAACGTGTTTCAGAGGTAACTTCTGATGGAAATCTGACTGACGCCGGTACACTGGCAGTGTTGGCAGAAAAAATGGTTTGCAACATAAATTTCGACATACTCAACTTTGAACAGCTCTAGTATTTTTTGGCTCACCCTAGCTCTTTTGTGTCTTGGAAAATGCAAAAAAGTTGGTTTTTCCATACAAATCTCCATATAAATTTAACATGCAATGCGCCAAGCGGAGACAAAACCAATCGACTTGCAATAAATTCAGGATTGTTTGGGGCTCCAAACAGAACAAAAAAAACTTGGTTCTGGCTTTCTGCTATCAAATTTCGTTTTTTCCATATAACGATTCCCCACCCTACTGGGTATACATCGCGAAACCTAGTATCTAATAGTTTCATCCATACATTCAATATTTTTTCTGATTAAGTATAAAACTATCGTAGTCCTGCATAACCATGTGGTCGTATCTTGGATACCACCCGCTTGCAAAGAATACATTGATATATGACAGGCTGTCGTGATTCTTTTTTCTATTTTTTCTTGTTCTCGATGGTTGTTTACCAATATGAATATTTACTGCATTTACGAATTGGATATTGGATTCGTTCAAACGTGAAAGACAAATTGTTGAAAAGGTTGGTTATTTTTTCACCCCCCTCCCCTTCCAGAGAATCAACAAGAGAGAATCAATAAGAAACATTTCTTGTACTCTAAAATCCTCAGATTCCAAATTTGGTTCGTTTTGCCTGATTTGTGCTAAAGTTATGTAGAAATTTGTGTTTCAAGAAGGAGGGATATGAACCCACCATAAAAAACCTCTTCATGTCCAATTTGATTCCATTTGTTCGCTTAGTCCTCGAGCTATATAAAAAATCCAATAGAGGGAGGGGTCCCGAACTAACACCTAAATATTTCTTGCTCCCAAAAACCTCCACATGTCAAATATGGTTTGGCAGTTATATAGAAATTTGTGTTATTTGTATAGGACCCAAATGTCAAACCACCTCGAGTTATATAAAAATTTGTGCTTCATCTGTATGGTAGCTCTCCCCTCCCAGAAGAGGGAGGTGTCTCGAACCACCAATTAAATATTTCTTGCTCCCAAAAACCTCCTTAAGTCGAATTTGGTTCCATTTGCCTGATTAGATCTGCAATTATGCTGGACCTTATGTTTTATTTGTATGGGACCCCTCCCTTCCATTGGAGGGCGGAATGTCAAACTACCATAGCAATAGCAATGCTTCCAAAATCTTCCACCTGCTAAAATTGGTTCAATTTACCTCATCAGTTTTTGAGTTATGCAGAAATTTGTGTTTCAATTGTACGGAACCTTTTCCCTTCAAGAAAAGAAACGGGTGTCGAGCCACAATGAAAATATTTTTTGCTTTCAAAAACATCTACATGCCAAATTTGGTTCCATTTGCTTGATAAGTTCCTGAGTTACGCAGAAATTTGTGATTCTTTTGTGTGACAGCCCTCTCTTACAGAGATGGAAGGGGTATGAAACCAGCATAATAACCTTCCTTGGCCTCAGGATCCCTAGCATACAAATTTTTAACGCCGATCTGCTGATCCATTCTTGAGTTGAATCGTGATTTACGGACTCCAAATCTTTTGATTATATAAAAGATTATTTTGGCAGAGTTGATACAAGACTTCTTTTATGTAGAGTTTTGAAATTAGCTAGAATAATTTTTGATGATGTTTTCGTTTTGATAATCTAAATAATATTTTTCTGGTTTTTGGTTTTTGTGAACACATCATCAATTGATGATGTAGGACTACGTCTTACTGTGGAAAATGTAACGAAAATGTGCCCGCAATGATCGGTACACCTGCAAATCAATGTAACTCTTGCCATATTCAAACTATTAGCGACTCTTTTCACTCAAACATTGTTGAGTGTTTAAGCTTTCGCCTACTTTGATTCGTTTTGACACTTCGTTAACAGTACTCAAAACGTCGATGGAAGAAAAAGACGTGCGCAAACGAATCTTGTGCAGCCGTAACGAAAATCATCACCTCTCGATACGTGAACTCGTGAAGAAGCTTAAATTGCCCAGAACCAGAGTCCACGAAGTCTGAAAAGGTTTTCTGAACGTTTGAGTGTCAGAAGGAAACCAGGAAGTGACTGAAATATTGGTTTTGCGGATAGTTCTGTTGACAGGAAGGTGAAGAAAATTTTGGGGAAGAAGGAGAGAAGCGTATAAATAAAAATCCTCAAGAAAGTCCCCAACCGACAATATAAGCAGAAGTTGACGGCAAAAACACGTGCTCGAAAATTGTATTGCGATTTTTTGACAAAATTTCGTGCGTCGTAATAAACGATGGAACGTACGTCGTGGAAGGCTTCAAATAGCTTGCAGAATTGGCTTATTACACTGCAATCTTCAGAAATGACACCGGAGCGGTCAATTTCAGGACAAAAAAGATGGTTAAATTGCCCAAGAAGTATCTTGTTTGGCAAGCAATTTGTACCTGTGGCAGAAAAAGCTCATCTTTTATCATCACAGGCATAATCAACAAGAAATTTAGCATAAGCAGTTGCTGCCTGTGTTGAAGAGCCATGATGTTAATCCTTTGTTTCAGCCTGATTAGACATCATGTTACCATACTGATACCGTGATGGAGTGGTGCAAAGCCAATAATGTCAATATTGAACAAACAACCGTCAAACTATCAGACTGTCCATAGCTGCGCCTTATCGCAAGATATTAGGCTCTGGTGAAGCGGACGCTTTCCGGAAAGAAGCAGGATATCAAAGATGATAAAGATTTTCTTCAACTTATGACCAGAGCTGCCAGCAAGGTCACCAAAGAGACTGCACAAAACCTAGTGGATGGAGTGGAGCGCAAAATACGAGGTTCTTGCATTAATGAAGAATAATGATGTTTTAAACCCGTGAATTTGTAAACCATACCCCATAGTAATGAAATAAATATTCATGTAAAAAGAACAATACTTTGTCAGTGTTTAATTGCATTTTTCTGGTGTCAGAATTATTGTAGATACAAGCCTTTTTATGTTCTTTTTTTACTAGTACTACCACTGAACGGATTTTGATAACCAATATCTTATTCGAAAGTTGATGTTGGCCAAACATTTGGTTCAACTATTAACATATCTTTGCAATAGTGAATGAGTTTTTATTTTTTATCTTTTTATCTTCTCTCTACTAAACTTGCTTAAAATTGAGTTAAAAATCGAGCACAGTCAACCAATCACAAGCTCACTTCCCATACGCACACTTGAGGTTGCTTGCTGTCTTACTATATATAAAGAATGTGCGCAAATCAATCGCTCATTTGTTTTTTTAAGTTAAATCATTTTAATAATTCTGTGGTGACGTTTTGTTCTGTATATAATAAAAATGTACGAGAAATAAAAGTCCTGTTTCGTGTTGGCAAGCAGCATTCATTTCGTATAGGCTGGCAGAGAAAATAATTATAAACCATTTTCATAGTCCTACGTCAAGCTTGCATTTGTGCACAAAGGAACTAATCCCTTTGTCTAATTCTTCCAAACAATCTCTGTTCATTTTGATATCGCATAATTGACTATAAGACCATTCTAGCATTTTATCCTAGCCATATGCATGTCTAAAATTCGCCCGCAAAGGCGCAATCGGAGCGCTCCTAGCAGATTATTCATACAACATATCTAAAGTGATTGAAGTCAATTATTCTAATAGAATAATCGCTCGTTGTTGCGCTTCAGCTGCACTTAGCATGATTGCGCAAACGAGTGTGCAAGCAGAAATACCGGCAGCTGCTGTCTGAGATTCTGAGCCTTTCACCGGAGAAACTGCATAGTTCGTGTTTTGCATCGATTCGAAGCGGCACATATGTGTGTGGATATCTTCAAGTAAACAACCGTCATGATGCAGAATTACTAACGAGAGCAGGCTGCCTTTGCCTTGCAAATCGCAGCTCTCTGTGCCAAGTGGCAGTCATCACCGGAAGAGGTGTTTGCCATCGGGATAAACTCGACGGGAAAGAAATTGTGCAATCATCATATTGAGTGTCTTTCTCCTCAACCGTAGGAATATCCGCTGTGTTTGTGCTGTGCAGATGCAAGTTTAGCGAAAGAGAAAAAGAGGAGAGAGAGAGAGAGGGAGCGAGTGAGTGAATGAAATCATAGACTGCAATGGATCCTTTTATTGGGATTGAGCTAGTAATTGAGTAAATTGACCTGGGTCGTAATGAGATCGATTTCATGCGGCTTTTACTACAGCTGAGGTCGATTAAGCTGCTCAAACGATCAATTGCCAGCTTGTTATATCGTTTGAGGTTAATGCACCTTTGTACGCAATTCTTTTGTACACCGCAACGATTTTGGGATGAACGAAAATATTTAACTCGAGGGATTTTTTCGTTCTGTTTTGGTGTTGACCTTTAGTTACCTCAGAAAAAAATTTAAGCTAAATGATAATAGATTTCTTCATCATAAATTTTGAATTTGTTTTAAATCATGTTTTGTGCCAAACTTTATTATTTTGATTAACTTTCTCGAGCCAGTTCATAGCATTAAAACAATTTATTCGTTGTTCGTCTCTTACATAAAAGGTTTTTTATTCCCTCTGCTACCCCCAGATTAGTTTCTATGCTTCTGCTCTTCTAGGTTAACCAGCACAAGCCACACCGTTATCGTGTAAGCGAATCTAACCAGCGCCCCCAAAGTTTGTCTTGCCAATGGAAAACCGTTTAACTATTCAGCGGCGAACACCTGTTCTCTGGTTGCGATGTGGGTTTTTTGTGGTATGGCAACTGTCAACAAATGGGACAAACATAATGACGGTATGGAAATTTTCAGACAAATACTCCCGCACACAAACAGGCTAACGCATGCCCACGTAGACGCAGCTCTTGGTTTGCTGTTTCCGCGCTTTGAGGGATTTTTTGTCCTTCTATGAGACGGGGATCGTACGTATAGCAACTTTTGTAGTTGGATTGCTCTTCATGGTGCAGCCACGTGCAGATAGGTACAATGCCTGTTCTTGAAAATTTCACTCAAAAGTAGAAAGCTCTGCTGCTTATGACAGATGATAGTTACTCGCTGTCGTCGGAATCGCTAGGCAGTGACACACGGCCGGCATGCAAGTGCGAGTGGCTTCTGGTTGTAGTGAAAAGAATGCAGTTTCTCTGTTGTTCTCCCGAATTCTACGGGGACTAGCTATTTATTGTGAAATATGCATGCCTTACTGTTAGTGGCAGGCGTGCAAGTTCAAGTGACTGAAATATTTCTTTTGAGAATTTCACCGATTCTTCTTTTCGGGTGGAAAGCAACGTTTTCAATTCTCCATAAAGTAACATTCCAATGGAGACGCATGGTCTTCATGATCGAAGTGATCTGGAAACTGGTTTCATTATTTAAACATATGTAGGATACCTTTGATAGATGAAAAGTTTCATTATATCCCACCGAAAATAAATCAAAATTTCACCATCCTTCGGGTGGAGTACTGAGAACCAAAACCATGTACGCGCACTCATACGATTCGCCTCCAGGCTGCTCTGGCTTCGCTTTTGAGTGTTTATACACGTATATATCTGGTTCAGTGGCACGTACTAATAAGGCAAACGTTATGCATCCTGCACTTTCAAACTACTCTACTCATGATGAGCTGTGTCGTCCCATTGTCGTCGTCGTCGTTCTCGTTGTGGTACTAAACATTTTCTAATCTACATACCTGTGTGTATGCAGGGGAAAACAACCAAGGACACCGGCAAGGATGCTGGTAGCCTCGGTTCTGCAAGAAGATTGTTCTCTCTGTTTCAGGTGGGAAATGAATGCTGCTATTGCCAGGATTAGCATGGCCTAGTTCTATTTGCGGAGGAGTACCGGTTGCCGAGAGCACCATGTTTGAGGTTGCGGCTTTGAGGACGTGTCCGTAAGGGTCACACGTTGCCCGGTGGTAGAGTGGCGGGGGTTGGCTGGCGGAAGGGGAAGTTGACGCAATATATGAAATGAAAAATGGTTTTTCTCACGAGCTACACGAAAAGAATGCAATTCTCAACATTGTTTTGCCTCGGCCGGCTGTTTATATAATGGCTTGAAAAAAAAAGTGTTGGTGTATGATGAAGGGTAAGGAAGTTGAGAGTGAAATTAATAACGATAATGGCTCTTCATCTGCAGTCATCTTGTCTGCGAGGGCCATTTTCCGCACGTGCGACCCTCACTTTGATATATGAAAAAAAAAGATGATTGTTTTACAGATACTTTATTATATTTTGCTTGCTCATATTTGGAGTTTTTTTCATTTAAAATTCAACGATCCTTCCTACTAATTTTTCAAATACAAAGATAGTACGTTCTTAGCCAACAGAGTTTATATACAGAGTTTACTCAAATCTCCGTATAAACACTTTTTTCTATGTGCAGCAGTTCTCAAGTTATTGCTCAAGTTATTTTTTTTTCATATTAAAAGAAATAATGGAAAAAGTAATATTATACTAGATTTGCTTTATATAATTTAATGTTTGCTTTAAAAAATCACTCTTAATGGAAAGGTATATCACACAAACGTGATCATACTTAACTAATAGACTTGGCGCCGTTAAACATTGAATTGTATGTGTGCCGTGGCAAATAAATGATATGTGAAAAAAAGAAATATACAGGCCATGTTCGATTTTGGCAACACGTCCAAATTTAATTTTTTTATGATCTCTATCTATCTCTCTATCTCTTCATTATTTCTTGTCCCTCTCTTGACTCCGCTCTTTCTTCTCTCCAGCGATAGAAAAAATCACTTCTAGCGATTTTGAATACTTAGGGTAATCGCTCCTATATTCATCTTAGTACCTATATTCATCCCATCACGCCTTTTTGATCAGTTTATCGTTAAATTTTACCATATTTTCAACGTAAAACTTTCAACCACTTGACAAAATCGAGAAGCAAATAGATTTGCTTTCATAATTTGTTTGAAATTCGACGGTAAATTGGACAAACGAGAGAAATAAGATGAATACAGGTGCACCTAGCTGTTGAGATGAATAATGGAGCGATTATCGTATAAATCAAGCCTAAGAAGCACTTACATCGTCATCAGTATGCGAATAAAGAACTATCGGTGTTGGAACACTCTCTTCGCCTACCTTCTTACGATATATTTCTTGTTGTGAGTGTACAACACAATACGTGGTTCTCGATATGCATATTTTTTTATTTTCTGTGTGGGCTCATCACTGCGACCAGAGATTAGATCTATTGTGATATTGCCCAGGTGTTTTCTGTACTGAGTTATACGCTTATCATTCATATCTGTGTTTGTGTGTAAGTTTACCTTTCTGTTTCAAGCTTAATGCTCTACTATACCGAGCCTCTGTCCATCCTAACAATATCGCCTAGTTACAATTCCCTGGAGAAGACTTTCATGCGTTACTAACACCAAAGCAAAGCAAAGCCTTGGGGCTACATTCCGATTCGGAACTTGACCTTCTGTTTACTATACACAGACTTCGTAGCCAACCGTTAAGTATACAGGACAATTGCGGGGCTAGCGCTACGATACTACTGACACTAACAGTCTCTCCCGAGACAAGACTCGAACCTACGACGACTGGCTTGTAAGCCAAAAGGCCAAGGCTTTGCTTTTTTTTACGAGAAAATTTTATCACAGCCGAACCTACAGCACTACAAGACTTCCGACAGTTGGAAAACAACCGTTTAGGCAAATACGACACAACTAAGTGAGTGACTATTTCATATTCTGTACTCTCTTTCTCTCCCTCTCTCTCTTTCTCTCCCTCTCTCTCACCTCTCTCTCTCTCTCTTTATTTCTCTCTCTATGTCTCTCTTTCTTTCTCTCTCTCCTCTTGTCTCCGCTCTCTCTCTCCCTCACTCTCTAATTTTTCTCTTTTTTCTTTCTAATTTTCCTCCCTCTTGTCTCTAATTTTTCTCTCTCTTGCCTCTAATTCTCCTCTTCCATTCGCTCTCTCTCCGCTCTCTCCGTTCTCTCTCCATTCTCTTTCCATTCTCTCTCCATTCTCTCTCCATTCTCTATCCATTCTATGTCCACTCTCTCTCCGCTTTCTCTCCGCTCTTTCTCCGCTCTTTCTCCGCTCTCTCCCCGCTCTCTCTCTCTCTCTCTCTCTCTCTCTCTCTCTCTCTCTCTCTCTCTCTCTCTCTCTCTCTCTCTCTCTCTCTCTCTCTCTCTCTCTCTCTCTCTCTCTCTCTCTCTGAGCTCTGTTCTTCTCTTTCTCTCTCCTCTCATTTTCTTCTCTCTTTTTTTTCTTTTTTCTTTTTTCTCTTTCTCTCTTTTCTCTCATTTGCCTCTCAATCTTCTCCTTCACTTTCCTCGCTCACTCTTTTCTCCCTCTCGTCTTTTTCACTCTCTCTTCCTCTTCTCTCTCATCTTTTACATCTTTTTCATACCTCTCTCACACCTCTCTTCCCGATTTTCTCTTCTCTTCTCTACTTTTCACTTCTCTTTTCTTTTCGCTTTTTTTCTCTTTTCTACTTCTCTCTTCCCTTCTCTTCACTTCTCTGCTCTATTCTTCTTTTCTCTTCGCTTCTCTTCTCTTCTCTTCTCTTCGCTTCTCTTCTCTTCTTTTCGCTTCTCTTCTCATCTTTTCTCTTCTCTTCTGTTCTCTTGTCTTTTCTTCTCTTCTCTTCTCTTCTCTTCTCTTCTCTTCTTTTTCCTTCTTTCCCTTCTCTTCTCTTCTCTTTCCTTCTTTCCCTTCTCTTCTCTTCTCTTCTCTTCTCTTCTTGTCTCTTCTCTTCTTGTCTCTTCTCTTCTCTTCTCTTCTCTTCTCTTCTCTTTTTTTCGCTTCTCTTCTCTTCTCTTCTCTTCTCTTCTCTTCTCTTCTCTTCTCTTCTCTTCTCTTCTCTTCTCTTCTCTTCTCTTCTCTTCTCTTCTCTTCTCTTCTCTTCTCTTCTCTTCTCTTTTCTTCTCTTCTCTTCTCTTCTCTTCTTTTCTCTTCTCTTCTCTTCGCTTCTCTTCTCTTCTCTTCTCTTCTCTTCTCTTCTCTATTCTGCTCTTATCTTCTCTTCTTTTCTCTTCTCTTCTCTTCTCTTCTTTTTTCTTCTCTTTTCCTCTCTTCGCTTCCCTTATCTTCTCTTCTCTTTTCTTCTTTTTTCTTTTCTACTCTTTTTTTATTTCCTTCTCTTTCTCTTATTTTCTTCTTTCTTATCCTCTCTTATTTTCTCTTCTCTTCTTATATTTTCCCTTCTCTTCTTTTCTTTTCTCTTTTTTTGTCTTCTTTTGTCTTCTCTTCTGTTCTCTTGTCTCTTTTTCTTTTCAACTTTGTTTTTTCACCTTTCTATTTTTACTTCTTTTCCTTTCTTCTTTTACTCTTCATTACTTTTCATATCTTTTCATATCCTTACTTTTTTTTTTGTTTCATTTCTTTTTTTTTTCTTTGCTTTTTTGTTGTTTACTTTTATTTTCTCTTTTGCAATTTACTTTCTTGCTCTTTTCTTCTTTTCTCTCCGCTTCTTCTCTTCTCTTTCTTCCTCTCTCTCTCTCTCTATTTCTTCCCTCTATCTCTCATCCTTTTCTCTCCCCTCTCCCTTCTCTCTCTCTCTCTCTCCTCCTCTTGTTCGTCAACTTCTCACTCGGTCACTAACTCATTCTTTATCGTATTTACTCTCTTTCACTTTCTTATTTTCATAGTTCATACTTGCACTGAATATAGTCTGAGAATGTCGTGAAAGAACGCCCATAAAATACCTTTGGATTACGAAGAGGTTGGGGGTCTGACAAAGCTTTGTAACCCATATTTGAGGATCTATACAAAAAGCGTGACATAGAAAGGAGAGGGGGTCATTTTTGTTGTAGGTAATCACTCATTATCATTCACTTTCGCTTTCTTATTTTAATTGTTAACACACACATACATGAGAACGAAATACGGCTCAGATAAAAAGAGATACTGAGAAAATAGAGAAAAAATTGAGAAATCGGAAATTTTTGATGTTTTTTCGCCGCCATTTTGTTTTACAGCCAAATAGCAAAATTCTTAGAGTTTGTCCACATATTAGCATCTTCATACTCATCTTTGAAAAAACAGATCCTCAATCGGACAAAAACTGAGCTCGAAACGGGGATTCTACGAACACGGTTTTGACATGGTTGTAGTATTTTTCACAAAGCGAAATAATGTCGAATATGTATGAGCATCAATGGGTAATACGCTAATATCTAAAAGTGGTAGTCAAATTATGTTCTCTATTGAGTATAAAAGTCTCAGAAATCGATTGGTAGGTGTCTGATTCACATGAAATGACAGCAACATGTCAATTTGAATCTAATTCTCCTACAATACTAAAATAAGTTTACCTCCGTTACGTTAAATTAACTTATTTGAAATTTGTTCAATGTAATATCAAGAGTGTAAGCGATACTCGAAGATACAATAACAATTCGTCTTCACCTCCCCCTTTTGCAGAGAGGGGATCTCGACTGAGACCGCGCAAAACATAAAAAATTCGCTTCAGCTATGAGACAGAATCATCGCGTCTTTGATAAAGTAGTCGTCCTTTTCAACAGAGTCAAGCAAGAGCTAATTTTAAAAAAAATCTTAAAATATGAATAAAAAAAAAACAAATGGTGATTTACAGTTTACAGTAATAAAACGCTTCAAATTATTCAAGTTCGATTGAATTGGAAGAATTTTGTTTCAAGTTGTCAATTGCTATAAACCTGATTATTATCTCTGGCAATGTCTACAGATTCGAAAGAGTGAGCAAATACATTTAGACGCTTGTGTCATTAAGCTAAAAGTTTAATGGCGAAAGATTTTAATAAAATTTTATCACTCTTCGAATTGATCGGCGTGCTGCCAAACCGAACCAAGCGCCATAAACATTATTTCGAGTAATTGGCGTTCAAAGTTTAACATTACCGTATGTTTTCTGCAAGCTGCTTCAGTTAATTTTTGTAATTTTTTTTCCTCATGAAAGAATAATTTTCACACGAGCTGGTTAGTAACTCAATTTAAAAAAAATGGCCCTTAATTCGGTCTGGTCGCACACCGACCAGTTGATTTTTTTCAATTGTTATTAAAGTCCACACCACACTAACGACAATTTAATGCTTGCAAGTCCAGATTTCCTCGGCCTCTTTAGTTAAAGCTCTTACCGATTAACTTTATCGCTATACAGCGCTATATCATAGCTAAGTGCTGCAATTTTTTCGCTTGATCCCCTGAGCATATTTGACCAACTGCAAATCCGATTTGAAATCTGCCAAACAGTCGTGGAGATCAAACGTGTTCGGAACCGTGACGGATTGTCTGTCAAATGCAGTTTGCTTAAATCTATCAGATGTAAGCCAATTTTACAACTGTCGGTACGTCAAACTGCACTAAGCTGGACGCTGCGTCCGGGTATGCACAATCAAGAACCCCTCAGGCGTGTTACTCGAACAGCAGCACGGCAGACAGAGTCCGCTCCGGTTTCCGAAAAATCGCTGTACATAGTTGATGAACATCAAACATGCATGACGTAAGGACAAGTTGTACAACATGAAAATTTCCTCCACCACTAGTGCACTGGTGCACGTTTTCGAATCAGTCCTGGCTTCAATCCTGGCGAAGTACCGTGTCATTGTAAAGGACCCTAGGGAACGACAAACAGGCATCCCAGACCGAACCCGACCAGCAGACGCTCTGGTGCAGCTTATCAGCTTATTGTGCAGGTAGGTTAACGGTTTGGAAGCAAATGCTCGGGAAGCGTTCTGGGCATCTTTAAATTTTTCAGATAAATTGCTTCAACGGGTGCTCAGTTGACTTTTTTATCTTGAACCTTTCTTTACAGTTACGTGCTAAGTCCTGAATGTTGTGTAAAAGTCAATTACTTCTGTGTGATAAACTTCGATTGGTATTTCATAAATTATGGCTTCGATTCAATCTTCTCTTGGTTCGCAATCGCTTATGAAACGTCCCGAGCTTGTAACCCTCTGCTGCAGATAACTGAGTTCATATGTTCCAATCGTAACCGTAAAACTTCATTAAGAGAGCCATTTTGGATTCAGATGAAAATTAATTCGCAAGAAGGTCGTAGCACAGCTCGGGAGACATTTGATTCCAGCACTCGGTTACCAAGGACGACCATACGACGAGCTTCCCATTGATAAATTCCATTAGCATGCAAATTGTTGCGTATGACAGCATCGAAGTTTATCGGTAGACCAAAGTATAACAAGTTTATCCAGCAAACTAAGTGTGGCTCTTTGTCGTCGTTGGCGGTTCTACCGAAAACCGAAAATAGTCATTGGTAAATGGATTCTGTATCGCAGTCAACAAGAGACGGTGAGAGAGCGAGAGCAGAACACGGGCGATAATGAAGCTGCGAATATTCATCACGTTTGTCGGGCTTAGGCCATTACTATGGGCGTTAAATTGCTCTGCTACCGTAATTTATAGCCACCCGGTATGAAGATTTAAGGTTGAGAGGATTTTTCGAGATTTATCGATAGCTGCCTATAGGTTCCTGTATGGGTTCTTCTATGATCGAAGCTGATGGAATGCAAGCTATTTTATAAGCTATGGTGTAATCCAATTTCGGCTCATGTTTGCAGCTTCGGTGAAATTATGTCCAGCCTACAAATTTGGTGTTTAACCACCTGGTCTGCCGTTTACGAAGCTGCCGGGGGTGCACCGAAAGTGCGATATGTTGACGAAGAAAAAAAAATGGATTTAAATTCTTCAAGCAACAGTGAATTGTACTGGTTCTGTCAGCTATAACTTCTCCACTTCTTCCATCTGGATAATCCAGCGCTAAGGAATTCTGATGGAAAAAGTTTCCCTTTCTTCTTCGGTAGTATTGAAATTTATCTGCGAAAAAGCATGCACTTTAAACTAAAAGACGAGAGAAGTAAAAAGTATGAAAAAACGAAGCTCGTTGAATCGTTCAGCCTGCCTTCAGTGCTAGCAGAGCTGACCAACATTGTTGCGATAAGGGCGGATAGTACGGTGCAAAGTGGGTTGCTACTAGTTTTACACAACTTCCATCAACAGAATGTAACGAGGTTCTTATCGTTGGATAGAATATCCTTACATTTTCTACCGGATTGCGGGCGCAGAGATGCTGAGAATCCCAAAACGATGGAGAAACTATCAAAACTAGCAAAACGAGGACAAACTTCATACCATCCGGAGTAATCGTCAATCGGTTGATTTATTCTTATATGTGTTTTTTTTATTTGCTTTGCTTCTCTTTCACTTTGTCAGTAGAATGACATTAAACTACATTACACCCACTGAAAAAGAACTGACTCTTCTCAAATCGTATCATCAATTTCATAGTTGAATAAGTTTGATATCCCATCAGTATGTAAAATTTAACTATGGGTTAACCCATTATACAATAACTTAAACTGGAATTGAATTTCGTCTCCAACTATTAATTATTCCAACGAATTAACATAACTCAACAAAACGACTTATTTTCCATCCGTTGTTGTCGAAATTGATAAAGTTGCTCCGGCGAATGTGACAGCAAGAAAATAAAAAGTGTTATCATTCGCATCCAGTGCCGCACGCAGGCCGTAGCGCTAGCAGGAATAGAAACCTATTATGTTGATTTCTTTCCTTCCACCCGAGACGCGAGACAGACAGCCGAAGAAATATTTTCCATTTTCTATATACCTCGCGGAATCATTGGCATTTTAATTTCACAATGATAACCAACTGTCCATCTGCCCGGAAGGTTGATGTTTCCATTGCGGCAGAGTTTTTCTTTCGTCCTATCGGGAGATGCTTCGAAGTTGGTCTTCCTGGAAATATGAAGCTACTAGCTCTAGCATTGTTGTTCGAGAGTACCGAATGAGACGCGCAAGTGGCGAGGATCTGCTGTCGGATTTTTTTTTTGCTGCTGAGAAAATTTCAAACGAAGAAGATGTTGGAAATAATGAACTTTCTTGTTTGGATAGTTGACTCGGGTGACGCTAATTGGATCTCTGCGATAGGGTTGTTGGAATTGAGCGATGTTCGTTCGTTCGTTCGTCAGCGTAGATGTGCTTCGGAATGATGGAAAGACATTGTTTGTTTTAGTTTTAGATCACGATCACTTTTTGGAAGAATATTCTAGTTTACACAAGGACGCGTGGCACTTCATGTTACTGACACTAAAAATAGAGTTAGTAATTATAGACTTAAAATAGGAAGAGAACATGTATCAAGTGGAAACTTTGGTCGTATGCTGACTGGGAAGGGGGAACGTACGCGGCTGTTTCCCCATGTTAGGGGCGGCGTACAACAGCGTCTGATCCGGAGCGGGCGGCTGAATCATGAAACGCGGTGTCTCGCCAGCTATATCAAAGGCGGCAGCCCCGTCGCGAGACTAGGTATCGCAGCCCTAGTAAGGCAGCATACTGAATATTAAATACTACGAACAATCCAGATATAAATACGGAACGGAATAATCGGCATGGACCTAGGCGAACGAAAAATGACAACGATTATTGGAAACTCGGTACTTGGAATGTAAGGACTCTACTCGAACCGGCACGCGCAAGTATCCTGGGTAGAGAGCTGCGGAAGGTGAATGTGGAGGTTGCAGCTATCCAAGAGGTGCGGTGGCCGAAATCGGGAGAACGCGAATTCCGAGCAGTAGATCCTAGTGCGGACACTTCATTTAAGTACCACATCTACTCTAGTGGCGGCGTGAAAGCAGAAAGAGGAGTCGGTTTCGTGCTAATTGGAAAACAGATGAAGCGTGTCATTAGATGGAGGCCGATCAGTGACCGTATATGCGTGTTGAGAATTAAGGGCAAATTCTTCAATTACAGCCTAATAAATGTGTACGCACCGACCAACGAGAAACCCGATGACGAAAAGGAGGAGTTCTATGAGCTCCTGGAAAAGACATACAATGAGTGCCCAGGACACGATACAAAGATTGTCATCGGAGATGCAAATGCACAGGTCGGGCAGGAAGACTTCTTCCGCCCCGTAACTGGTAGGGAAAGCTTCCACTCTACTACGAACGACAATGGCCTGAGGCTTGTTAATTTCGCTGCAGCTAGGGGGATGGCTATCTGTAGCACTTATTTTGCACGCCGGAAGCTTTGCTCTCAAATTGACCACGTTCTGATTGATGGACGGCACTTTTCAGACGTTACAGACGTGAGGTCGTTCAGAGGACCGAACGTTGACTCGGATCACTATCTCGTAGCAGCCAAAATCCGCGCCAGGCTGTCCAACGTGCTGAAATCCAAGGCAACAAGGAGGATGCAGTTGAACATCCAGCGGCTATCAACTGAAGGAGTAGCTGCAGAGTACTCGCAGAAAGTTGATGAACGGATTGAGGAAAGAGCTGAAGGGAACCTGAATGAACAGTGGAGGCACATCCACAGTTCGATTAGCACTACAGCGCGAGAAGTGTTGGGTACAACTGCGGCAGCTGCGCCCAATGAGTGGTTTGACGCTGAGTGCCAGCGAGTGACGGAAGAGAAGAACCGCGCCAGGGGTCACATGTTGGCCACGGCTGTGACTCGTCAGAGCATGGGTAGATATCGAGATGCAAGAGCCGCTGAAAAGAGACTCCATCGCCGGAAGAAACGACAGCATTGGGAGCGTATTCTTGCGGAGGCGGAAGGTTGCTTCTCCAGGCACGATGCGAGGATCTTCTACAAGAAGGTCAACGGAATCAGGAATCGAAACGTTTCAGCCCCTGTCATGTGCAACGATAGGGAGGGGAACCTGATAACCGATAAAACAGAGGTGGCCAGGCGTTGGAAGGAACACTTCAGTGTGCTTTTGAACGGTGAGGGAAACAGTGGAGTCGAAAGGAGCAGGATGACTATTGAGAATGATGGTCAAGCTGTGGATCCACCATCCATGGACGAGGTGAAGAAAGCAGTGAAAGAGCTGAGAAACTGCAAGGCAGCTGGGAAGGACGGCATTCCCGCCGAACTCTTCAAAGTCGGGAGCGAACAGCTGTATCGTGCCATCCATCGGATCATGCTGAGAGTGTGGTCTGATGAAGAATTGCCCTCGGACTGGTTGGAGGGTCTCATATGTCCGATCTACAAAAAAGGTCATCGCCTGGACTGTAGCAATTATCGGGGCATAACTCTTCTCAATACCGTGTACAAAATTCTCTCCCGCATCCTGTTCCACAGACTGAGGCCGTTGCAGGAGACCTTTGTTGGCGAGTACCAATGCGGTTTCCGAGGGGGACGCTCCACGACGGACCAAATGTTTACCTTGCTACAAATCCTCGATAAATTTCGAGAATTCAACTTGCAGTCGCACCATCTGTTCATAGACTTCAGGGCAGCGTACGATTCAGTCAAGAGAAATGAGTTATGGCAGGTTATGATTGAACATGGCTTCCCAACAAAGCTGATTAGGCTGATTCATGCCACCCTTGAAGGTTCTACATCAAGCGTCAGGATAGCCGGTGAGATATCGGACTCGTTCGTGACGTTAGATGGTTTGAAGCAGGGTGACGGGCTGTCGAACTTATTGTTCAACATCGCATTGGAAGGTGCTATACGGAGGGCTGGTGTGCAGAGAAGCGGCACCATCATTACGAAGTCGCACATGCTTCTCGGTTTTGCGGACGATATCGACATCATTGGTATCAACCGTAGAGCTGTGGAAGAGGCCTTCGGACCTCTCAGGAGAGAAGCTGCGAGATTAGGGCTTGTCATAAATTCTGCCAAAACGAAATACATGGTGGCTGGCAGAGTGCGTGGTAGTCCGTCGGAGGTTGGTGCTGCGGTGGTGCTAGATGGGGAAACATTTGAAGTAGTCGACGAATTTATTTACCTGGGAACATTGGTGACATGTGACAACGAGGTTAGCCGTGAGATAAAGAGGCGGATAGCAGCCGCAAACAGGGCCTTTTACGGATTACGTAACCAGCTAAGGTCCCGCAGTCTGCAAATCCGAACTAAACTTGCACTCTATAAAACACTGATTCTTCCGGTGCCCCTCTACGGCCATGAATCATGGACGCTGAAAGAGGCGGACCGGCGAGCTCTTGGTGTTTTTGAGCGTAGGATTTTGCGTTCAATCCTTGGCGGCAAACTAGAAAATGGTGTTTGGCGCAGACGCATGAACCATGAAGTGTACCAGGCATACAAATCGGCGGATATAGTCAAGCGGATAAAACACGGCAGGCTTCAGTGGGCTGGGCATGTAGCGAGAATGCCGGATGAGCGTCAAGCGAAGGCTATATTTAGCAGGAATCCCGATAGAGGTCGACGACTTCGAGGTAGGCTTCGCACTCGTTGGATGTGTGCTGTCGACGAGGATGCACGCGAAATAAGTGTTAGGGGCGATTGGAGGATAGCAGCCCAAGACCGAGGGACATGGCGACGTATTCTGGATTCGGCATTGGATCGATAATCGGTCTGTCGCCTTAAAAGTAAAGTAAAGTAAGTACATGTATCAAGTGTTAAATATGTCTTAGCTGTCAAAAATAACAAAGACGGTAAAAATGTCAAAAATTTTATTTATTAAAATGTGTCAAAATTGCACAATATTCGTCAAACATGAATCATAAATGTGCCAAAAATATTCCAAAACTTTACCAGGTTTCTTAACTATGCATTGGAGTGTCCTAAAATGCCCATTTTTTTTCGACTAATGCTAAAAAATGACGATATAAGTCAACATCATTTTCCGTGGATCGCTGCAATCTGATCTACTTGAACGTGCAGTTTCTTTGAGGGATTTTTTTGATATTTAAAAAGTATGCAATGTAGCCCACGCTACAACGGCTCGTAAAATCGGTTTCGGGATTTATGCGTGCCCCAAAGGTAGATTTTGCATCCGACATCTCACCCAGTGAGTATTATAATCCATCACGCTTGAAAGCGTTGTCAATTCTTTTTTTTTTGCTCCTCCATTTCTCCACGCTCTGCTGGTGATACTGCAGATTGAGTATCTCTTCGGGTAGGTACGTACGGATAGGATTTTTCCCCGGCAGCTACTCAACAACAAAAAGTCGTCATAATTCAATTTTCCCTGCACAACTTGCCTCTCGCTTAGCTTCACCTGCTGCCTCGGTCTGTCAGCTCGTTGTAACTGAAACCACGACTGCCGGGATACAATATAAAAAAAATATATAATAAAAGACGTACCGGAAATCGGCTTCCACTTGTTGTTGTCTATGTATTCCGTTGTACACCAAGTAGATAATAAAATGCCGAAATCCTGAAAGCGAACTGTATCACGTTACTCACGTGGAACGTGCGTCTGGTTCAGTTACCCGAGGTAAAAGGCTACTGTTAAGCCTCGTTAAGCTTCTCCTCTGCGTAACGGACACAATGAGGATCAGCGTAACGCTGACTTATTTTTCGGAGGTGCAAACGGAAGCTCGAACTTAGGCGTCACACTCAAGCGGATCCGCAAACGATAAATTTACAGCGCGATGAAAGGTAACAATAAAAACCTCATCGACAGTGATAGATGGGCACGATCGAAAATTTCACATCCACAGCATGGAAAATTTAATATCCACTCCCGTTGGATTGTAATAAAACAAAATTTCGTACTATTAAATTTTCGCCACCAACAGTTCCCGAGATCCGGCTGATGCTGTCGGCATACCTTTAGACTCTTCCATTTCCTATATTACTTCCGCCCGCTTCCCGCCGAAATGGAAGGGAGCAGATATTCTTTTTTTTTCGTCTGCACATCTTTATTGCAATCAGTGCCACATTGTTGACATCGCGATGACTGTGTGTCAGTGTGTCCGTGTGACAGTTTGAGACTGTCGTTGAGTTCAGTGCCGGGATGATACAGGCTGATACCTGATGTCACACCACTCTGCCTCGCGCCAGTCCCGCCTGTTGGCAGAAAAATCAGAATAAAAAGAGCGACAAACGACTTTAGCTTCCTCCCCTTTTTTTCGGTTGCGAAACAGCCTACCTTCGAGGCGAAATTGAAGTGAATGATATACGAGATGGGCACGAAACACAGCGACACATGACGGGATGTGATTTGTATAATAGTTCCTGGCAATAATTGCAACAATCTATTCACGGGAGCAGTTAGCGTTTATGTTTACGTTAGAGCAAAAAGAGGCAGTCTTGGTTATTTTTACAAAAATAAAACTAATATGTTTATAATATTAATGTGAAGGCGAACCTTGCTTTTAATAAATTCTGAAAAAGTAAAAAACAAGAATGTCCTTTTCATCCACTTTCTAACGATGGGTTAGTTGGAGAAAATTTTATGAATAATATGACGTGTTACAGCAATTTCTACTAGACAATGTATGTTTTGGTGATTTTACGACATATACATCTGATTATAATATATTCTATGTAAAAAAGTATAAGCTTCGCATGTCGCAAGAATTCTTAAGATAGGTGGGGCGGCGCTTGTTCAGAAATCAAATTTGATGAAAAAAAAAATTTGACGACCAAATTTAATATGGCGACCACTAACTTTAATTTTTGTAAAAGAAGGCTCTATCTTTTTCCTTTCGAATTGTAACTCTATGAAAAAATTAGAAGTTAGAGGAATTTTAGTGAACCTTGATTGTTTCGATAAAACGAAGGGTCCAAATATGTAATTATTCCCAGTTAAACTAAATGCAGTTTCTTTACGTATTTGCCATGGGCTTTCCAATAAACATAACTTGAATCGTTTTCAACACCTTCATGTGAATATTGAGCCTCAACTGGAGTTACTGTATATCATATTCACTCTATATCAACATTCATAGTCAACAGTACAATTTGACTACCGTGAAGTCGAAAAGTAAATAAGCTTAACAGTAATAATGCAAAAAATGTCAGAATGTTAAAAGTATAAACAACATCACTGATTTTCAAACTTTCTAAAGTGTTAAAAACGTTACTTACTTTTATGACGATAGCTCTAAGAGATCGTATGCAGATTCCATATGCCGTTCCCCCTAATACTCGATCTTGGGTTGCTCCTCTCCAGTCACTTAGAGCGCCACCAGGAGGATTAGTGTAGAGCGCCAATTACTTGCAAATCTGTAGGTTGCGAATCCTGATCGCTCCTCCGCACACCTGCCCTTCATATAGCACCTTCCAAGGCTATGTTGAACAGCAATTTCGAGAGCCCGTCCCCTTGCTTCAGACCATCCAATGTCACAAACTCGTCCGAAATTTCACCCATCGTCCTGACGCTTGATGTGAAACCGTGCGCACGGTTCAGATTACTCAGTTTTTTTGGGAAAGCGAATTGCGTTTCACTGAGTCGTACGCCGCTTTGAAGTCTGCAAACAGATGATGTTTCTGTAAGTTGTGTTCTCAAAACTTGTCTAGGATCTGTCTCAAAGTGAACATCTAGTCTGTTGAAGATCATCGTGCTCGAAAACTGCACTGGTATTCGTCAACAAAGGCTTCAGTCTATGGAACGTTAAAAATGTTAAATGTGTGGAATTGTGTCAAAAAGCTCAAATCGTCGAAAATTTTACAATGTTCAGAAAACAATCAGAAAATTGTTGAATAAATATATCAGAAAATTGTTAGACGAAGAAGCTAAAATGATAGTTACGTGAAAGTTGTTAAAAAATGGGCAAAAAGTTCGAAGTTTTTTTTAAAAGTATGATATACACTAAGATCGCTTTTTACGCGGTTTTGTTACGCGGGTTTTTTACGCGGATTTCGGAATTTACGCGGTTTTTTTACGTGGTTTTTTTACGCGGGTTCCAGAATTTACGCGGTTTTGTTACGTGTTTTTTACGCGGCACGTATCCCTCTCGTAAAAAGCGACTTTAGTATAATTCGAAAATGATTAAAAATGTCAAACAGATCTAAAAAAAATTAAAATGTCAAAAATAGAACAATAGACAAATGAAATATCTAGAAAACTGTTAGAAAAGTTAAAATGAGTTGTAATGTTGTTAAAACGGTTAGAGTTTTGAAAATGACAAATGTTGAAAAGATGAAAAATTTCAAAAAAATCTCAAAAATCCCATTAATATGAATTATGTCGAAAACGTTTAAAATATACCTTATATGGGCCAAAAATGTCAAAATGTGTCAAAATCCTCAGATACGCGACTAAGTTCCCGCTATCTGTCAATAGATGGCGCCACGCCAGCAGTAACTGCTGGTCGATTTTGATGCTAAATATATTGAATTACTAAATACGAAATTTAAACTGAACTGAAACTGAAAAAAAAAAGAATTGAAGCTAAGCACAAACAGAATAAAAAATCAACTACAATTGTACTGAAATTGAAGTGAAGTTCAACTGAATTTGTAGTGAAACTGAACTGAAAATGCAGTGAAACTGAACTGAAACTGATTTAAATCTGAACTCAAAATGAGCTAAAACTAACCTGTGAATAGGCTAAAATCTATTTGGAACTGAACTGAAACTAATAAAATGAAACTGAACTTAGACCAGGGGCGACTCGCCCATGGGTGCAACCTGTGCATTGCACATGGGGACACCAGGCAAAAAATAATTTTGAAACCCAGATTTATATTTTTATTTCATTATTTTTTTGTTTGGTTAAATAGTAACAAAGAGAATGCCTTGCGTTTTTTCGCGCACATGATTGTGATTACTTCTTCAAACTTTAGTTTTCAGAATTTATAGTTGAACAGGTAGGTTCGAAAGTTACGAGTTGCCCCTGACTTAGACCAAGCTGATACTGACCTGGAACTGAACTAGAAGTGATTTGAAACTGAACTGAAACTAAGCATACACTTAACTAAAACCGTACTGAAAATAAACTGAACTGAAACTGAGCTGAAGCTTATCCCAAACTAATCAGAAGCTGAAATTGAACTGAACTGAAACTAAATTTACACTGACCTGAAACTGAACTGCAGCTGAAATGAAGCTCACCTTAAACTAATTTGAAACTGTACCTGAATTTAAGTGAAATTGAATAGAAACTGAACTGAAACTGAATAGAAACTAAACTGAAACTGAACTATAACTGAACTAAAACAGAACTAAATATGATTTAAAGCTGCACTAAAACTGAATTGATACTGAATTGAAACTAAACTGAAACTTTTTTGGAACCAAATCGAAACTAAATTGAAACTGTATTCCACAATAGATCTGCTATCAATGATCGCAGTGCTTCAGTCTCCTACAGGAAAAAAAAATGAAACTGTATGAAAATGAAACATGAACTGTACTGAATTCGAAGTGAAACTGATTTAGAACTGAACTGAAACTGATTTGAAATTGACCTGAAATCGGGATGAAATCTATTTAGATTTGAACTGAAACTTATCTGAAATCAATCCACAGTTGAAATGAAACTGAACTGAGACTATGCCTGACCTGGAACTGAATTAAAACTGATTTGAAACTGAACTGAAACTAAGGATACATTTAATTAAAACTGTACTGAAAACTAACTGATGTTTGGCTGAAACTGAATTGAAGGTGAAACTAAAATGAAGCTGAACAAAAACCAAATGGAAGCGCTACTGAAACTAAACTGAAACTGATTTGGAACTGAACTGATGCTTAACCTAAACTGGCCTAAAATGAGCTAAAACTAAACTGAAATTCAATTGAAACTGAACTGTAACTGAACTGAAACTTAAGTGAAACTGATTCATCTATACCAAAACTGTACTGAAACTAACAAGAAGCAGAAATAAAACTAAACCGAAATTAAATTTACTCTGACCTAAAACTGAATTGAAGCTGAAATGAAACTCAACTGAAACTTGTCTAAACTGAACTAAAACTTAATCGAAGCTAAGCTGAAAACAACTTGAAACTGTGCTGAAACTGAACTGAAACTGAACTAGAACTGAATTGGAACTAAACCGAAACTGGTTTGGAACTGAACTGAATTGAAACTAATTTAAAATTGTACTGAAAACTTAAATTTTACTGAAACTGAACTAAAACAAACTGAAACTGAACTGAATCTGGAATGAAACTGAACTAAAACTAAATTTAAACTGAAAAACTAAACTGAAAGTAAGCTTAAATTAAAAAAACTCAACTAAAACTATACTTTTTTTTTCTTCATCTAAACCTAAAACTATACTGAAACTGTTCTGAAATTGAGCTTAAACTTAACTTTAATTGTAGCGAAACTGAACTAAAACTGAACCAAAGCTGAACTGAAACTTATTCAGAATCGGGCTATAAAAACCGAACTGAAACAGAACTGACTTGCAAATGGACTAAAATCTAGTTAAAAATGAACTGAAACTTATCTGAAAATAATCAAAAGCTGAAATAAAAACTGAACTGAAACTAAGCTGACACATAAATAAAACTATGCTAAAACGTGACTGAAAATGAACGGAAGCTGAACTAAACCTCAACTGAGGCGCAACTAAAACTGAACTGGAACTAAGCTGATAATGAATTAAATCTGAATCAAAACCAAAACTGACGTGAAACAGAAATGAAACTAAATTGAAAAACTAAAACTAAACTAAATATTAACTGAATCTGATTTGGCACTGAACTGAAGCTGAACTTAAACTGGACCTGATTGAACTGAAACTGTACTGAAACTGAATAAAATCGGAACCAAAACTGTATTAAAACAAAATTGAGAATAGATTGAAATTGATATGAAACTGAACTTAAACTTATCTGAAACTAATCAGAAGCTGAAATAAAACTGAACTGAAACTAAACTTGCACTGACCTGAAACTGGGCTGCAGCTGAAATGAAACTCAACTAAAACTGAACTGTAACTGAACTGAATATGAACTGAAGCTATAGTAATGCTGAACTGAAATTGAATTGAAACCTAACTAAAACTGATTTGGAACTGAACTGAAGCTGATTTTAAACTGGTCTAAATTGAACTGAAACTGAAGCTGAATTGAAACTGAACCAAATCTGTACCAAAACTGGACTGAGAATGGGTTGAAAATTATCTAAAACTGAACAGAAACTTAGCTAAAACTAATCAGAAGCTAAATTTGCCCTGAAACTGGACTGAAACTAAACTGAAACTGAACTATACCTGAATTGAAACTGCACTGAACACGCTCAATTTAAACTATACTAAAATCGAACTGAGGCTCAACTGAAACGTCAGCAAAACTGATCTGGAACGGAACATAAAACCGAACTGGAACTGAAATCTTTTTAAAACTGAACTGGAACTTATCTCAAACTATTCAAAAGCTGAACTCAACTAAGCATACACTTGATTTAAACAGTAATACTAAAACTTGCCTGATAATGAACTGAAGTTGAAATGGAACTGAAATAAAGCTGAACTAAAACTGAGCTTGACTTGAGCTGAAACAAAAAACGGAGCGCAACTATAACCGAACCGGAACCAGCCTTTTCAAAACGACTGTCTTTTCGTGACAACAAATTTTGAACTAATTCGGCTCTCATTATATTGCACAGCTCTCCCTGCTCCACATACGTTCCGTACACAGCCCGACACACATGCACGCATGCACACATGCAATACTAAACGGGCTGTTATCTTTCATCTCCTTATGTCTGTTGGTTCTTCGCTAATGACAGCGTTTACAGCGCCAAATCCTTCGACACGAATCCGAGCGGACTGCCAGGTGATTATGACTCACCTGGAATAATATCAACAATGGGGTAATATGAAAAATCCCTTGCTTCGTATCCATTACGACATCGTACAGTGATCCAAAAAGGTAAAACGTGCGCCTTTCACTGTTATCTTAGCTTAATGATGTCTTCGGAACAATTGTTTGTATGAATGACCCGCATAATCCCAAATTGTCAATAGTTATGAAAAGTGTTCTGTTTTAAAAATAAAAAAAAAATAACTGTTTTGTGTTAAGAGATTTAGGAATGGTTTATTTGGAAAAGTTGTAGAAAACTGACAAATATGAAACTTTGCCAAACAAACAAAATTCCTATCTTCAATTGGTACTAAATTATAAAATATATTATATAGAAGTTACTTCAAAATTTAGTTTCTTGTAGTTAACTTTTGTTAGGTGCATTTTACAAGGAAATGGTTCTCGGAAGAATTGTTGGGGCATACAAAACACATGCTTTTGTCGAAGACCATACATCTCCAGGAATTTTCCTCACGAAGTTATAGCATATTTTAGCTTATTTTTTCGGAAACTTCAAGAATGTATTGGGTAAAAAGGGGCAAATGGAACCATGGTGTAAATACTTTTCTTCAAAGTTTAGCTCAAGTACTACCAAATGTTGCAGGGTCCATTTGTCCCAATTCAACCATATTTGAGTATACATACATTCAAACATTAAAAAACACTAACTTTTTTGTGTTAATGGATAAAGGAATGGTTTGCTTGGCGATGTTTTAGAACATGAAAAAACAACAAAGTTTGCTGGATAAACAAAATTTCTATCATCCTTAGGCACAAAGTTACAGAGCATTTCACATGAAAGCTACCTAAAATTTAGTTTTTATACTTCACTTTTGTTAGTTGCATTTTACAAGAAAACATTGTTCTGAAGAAGCATTGGGGTATACGAAACACACGGTTTTGTCGAAGATTACACATCTCCATCTCTTTTTCTAACAAAGTTATAGCATATTTTAGCTTAATTTTTCTATAGAAACTAAGCATACACCTAACTGAAACTGTACTGGTGATTAACTTTCAATAAATCATCAGATTTATTGTGGCGTTGTAATGTTTTAGTCTAATTCCATGCGAAACCGTCGTCATTTGAGTGAAGTGTTTATTTTTTTTTTCACAAAAAAAACAGCGACTGAAGCGCATCAAGCGTTAAAAAAATCACGAGTTGTCATTTCAAAGACTTCAATTCGATGTTGACGATTGTCCGTGGGAAGAAAGGTCAAAAACCTTCGAGGACGCTGAATTAGAGGAATTGTTATATAAAAATCAATGCTAAACGCAGGAACAGCTTGCTTCGTTTATTGGAAGTTATCCGTCAATCTGTTTCCAAGTTTGCTTTAGGAAGGATTCAAAACCTAGAATTTTCTGTTTTTTTTATGATTTGAAACCACGTTCAACGTTGTTTTTTCGCTAGTGAACAACAGCTTCAGCGGTTTGGTTCTCACCAAATTCACGGCATAACCTCAGTAAATCACAGATCGGTGTTATTTGTTATAAGTTATTTGAAGCGAACGATATCATCGATGGGGAACGGTATGGTATTTAATTGATGTGATAAAGCCGAGTACTTTTTCGGGAAACTCTACCTTACCTGCTAATATGAAGACATCGAAAAATGGCCTTGTTCGTGAATAGCCTTTAAGACAACCTTTCATCGTACTGGTATTCGAGCTCTAAAACTCTCTTAAATTGCATTTTTATTTAAAAAACAGCGAGAACAATATAAAAATAGAGCAAAATATTTTAAGAAAATGGAAAAATATGTCCAGACTTTACCAAAAAGATAAAAAAAGATTAAAAACGCTATAAATATCGAATAAGACACACTAGCTAAAAATGACAATAATTAGAAAGATATAGAAAATGTTCAAAAAGGCCAAATGTGTCATAGTATGCCAAAAATTGTGAAACAAGTCAAAAATGTCATAAATAGTTTAAACTGTCAAATAGTTCAAAAAAGTTTTAAAGATATCATAAAAGTTTTAAAACGTGAAAAATGGTCCTAAGTGGCAGAATATGACAAAAGTTTTGTAGAAAGCGATACAGTAGATAAAAAGTTGTTTGAAATGTGAAAATAATCACAAAAGGTTAGGTTCAATTTTTCATTCAGTTGCTCAAATTAATTATTTTATCTTGTATTTACCTTGCTTTGTCAAATATAAAGTACCGTATTTTTTACCTGCTTGGACCTAATTTTATATCATGGTATCGTTACGAACCCCCGACGTTAAAGTGCGCAGTTCTCCGATTGAAAGATACTTTTAGACCACAACTAAGTGCGTACATATTCGGATGGAATGACAATCTGCGTCAGTCTGAACAACATCAGTAACACCCGATTGTTATTAATAATCCAAAACGAGAACAGCAGAGCAGAGTACTGACAACAATGTGATCGGCACATGCCGTTGACATCTTTCGCTTTTGGATTTGTGCTGTTTTGTTTCCAATAAACATATTTGCTGTCATTCGTCATGTCAATCAGCGGGCAAATGCCAAGACACGTGCCTCTCGGAGTAGGTACCTGCTTTGATAAAATTCTGTTTATTTTTGCTTTCATATTGAGAATAGAAAAAGAAAACCATTAGGTATGGGAATAAAGCATGCTGCAGTACTGTTGTACGATTGTTTGTATTCGTTTAAAATTCAATATTTTTCTTTCTTTCTTTCCAGGTAAGTTTGAAATCGTCGCATACGCAATCGTTAGATTGAAGGAGGATTTTCTACACATTTCGTAGCTTTTCTTGCTGAAGTTGGGAAGTTATTTCCAAATGAGGTTAGTTTGAAACAATGCAAAATTTACAGCTTGGAAAAAACAACGAGAATCACTTTTCAAATTAGATTCAACAGCAAAATCGAAATAAAATGCTAAATTATGGAAAAACGCAGAGTAAATTAATTGCTACTAAAGCCTAACATGCTTATTACAGACCTTACATACTTTGCTTTCCGATGCTTCAGTGCACGGTCCCTAATTGAGACTAAAGAAGCACTTCAAATAAGTGCGAACTGTTACTCCATCCATTGTAATGTTCATTTCGTGGCAAATGCCAAAGCAGGATACGGCAAACGACGACGCTCTGTTGTTCACTGCTTCGCACAGTCTTTAACGAACAACGGAGATGAAATTAGGCTCGGTCGGTGCCGCCGTTTGCCTTTCGTAAAAATAATAGCAGAAACAGAATCCAATATGCTTTCGGAGTGGCGAGGTTCACTCCTTCGTCCCGTGCCATTCACTGCGCTCTGGGAAGGCGTGTAGCAATATCAATGGCATCATCATCGTCTGGTGCCTATATAGATTTTTCTGTGTCCCCCCAATTTCCCACTCTCAACACCCAACACACCTCATACACAGATCTACTCCTTGGCAGAGAGCATTTCGCAGGAAGATTTACCGTGCTCGAAGTGCTTTGTGGACTGTCGTGCTTACTTCCTAAGGGCCGGTTGTATAAGACAGCTTTGGAAACGAGGATTTGTTACCACCGCAGGCAGGATCTGCTCTGCGGTTTTTTGTATAGACGGAACGTTCCCAGCATCCATTAAACAGTTGTAATGTATTTTATATACTAAGCAACAATAGAAGACAGGTATGTCTTTCGTGTGTTGATAGAGTTATTCTGCCTGTGACTGACTGCGACTCGAACATCAATTCGAACTCCGAATAAAACAGTAATTCGAGCCCAATTCATTATCGATGTTGATTCAATTTTCGTTCAAGTGGAAACTCGATTGGAATGAGGTGAGGAAAACAATGAAATTCCTTAATCGTTTATGTTTTCTTCCACTTTCGATAATGGTTTTTCTGTTCGTTTCCGGTAAAGTTGATTGCCAACAATTTCGCTTCCCCGATGTCGTTTATTCATTAGTCTCCTCGAGCGATAAGATGCCGGCGTCCTTCAGCAATTAAATGCTACCGGGCGTACAAGGCGATGTCTTCCCAGTCCCAGTCCCAACCCCAGTCGACCGGGAGAGCCTGTTGGGAAGCTTAGTTTGCTTGTTTCTCCGAATCAATTTTGCCAAAGTAGAATGATCTCAGCCCCAGGCGGATGCTTCCGATACCTGCGGCAGTTCACCGTCGTCTTATCACGAACGAGAACGAGTGAAGAGTGGTAAAAATTAGTTTGTTGGATGCCTTCAAGTGGAAGCTTTTTCCGAGCCAAATTAGTATGTACACTGTGAGAATGAGTATTTTTAGTTGATTTTATATTTTTGAGTGGAAGTTGTGCTATTGTTCTTGTATAAGAGCTTTCTTCACTTGTGGATTTATTTCAAAATTTTGAATTTATTTTCCACTGTGCATTTCTGTCTCAAAGAGGAAAGAAGCAAATCTTTCATTATTCACACCACTTTTCTGTATAGCAGATAAATCGCAACCGAATTTGTCACCCCGTTGGCATTGAGTCATTTTAATCTTGTGCCGCTTGAACGTTACGGGTGCAAGGATTTCCCCTCCTGCTGTAACTGAAACGCAGAGGGAAAATTTCTCTGTCAACAGGGACGCTTCGAAGCGTAAACACTTTCGGCCCTCTGGGCTGTGCAGCCAGGTGTAAAATTGATATCTTTCATTCGGTCCCGGCTGCCTGCTACTTTCATTTTCATGCCGCGGCGGACGCCACCTGCAGAAACGATTGATGGTTTGGCGTCTTTGGCATGATGGTGAGCTGAGCTCGGAAGGGTGCCAGCGATAAAGTTAAACTATCACGACTCTTTTGAATAATTCGATTCAAGCAAAGCAATTAAATTGCGAAATTGAATCTCAAATCCTGTCACCAGTTGCAATCGGTAGATCATCAAAGCATTGAATCATTTGATAATGAATATTTTCGTAATATTAGCATGCCAGTTTGTGGTGGAACTCTTAAATAACAATCATAGTTTCATCACAAAATGTAAATTTCGAGATCTCACGCTAGACGATATTGTTTTTTTTTTTCTTCATCTATAATTCATTTGACACGGCACAAATACAATTTAATGTTTAACGGCGCCAATTTTATCTGGTAGCTTACTTTCTAAAGTATCTTAATAATTAAAAGCAAATTTTTTATCCTCGCTGCCGACTACGAGCTGAAACTAAATCTAACTTAAAGCTAGAATGTTTTGCATTAAAAGCACTGATTTGTTGTTTGATGGTTTTCCATCGCCATAGGTGAGCAGCATATTGAATATGTTCCGCTGCTGGGCCAAGATATTACGGATTGGCATATTGGGTTGTCTTCCTCGGGACCTGAGAGTATCGTGCGGGTCTAGTTGCTGTTTCCGGATCCGGGGTCTTAACGTGTTCTTGTCGTTTGGTTGGATGTAGGCGGAAGGGGATAGGACTAAACTGGGGCGTGGATGGATTTCAGGAAAACGTATAAAAGGGACATGTAGGATAGGTCACGGCTCGCCAAGACATCACGAACAGGCACAGCCGGCTGCCTACTTTCGGCCTGCAGGGAAGCTATTAATTTAGACCTGGCGTCACGGTGTACAGGGCATGACCAAAACACATGCTCTATGTCGTGATAACCCTCACCACAGGCACAGATACCACTTTCCCCGAGCCCAACACGACGGAGATGCGCGTCAAATCTAAAGTGATTGGACATAAGCCGGGACATCACGCAAATGAAATCCCGACCTACATCCAACCCCTTGAACCACGGGATCGTCGACACCTTGGGGATTATGGAATGTAACCACCTTCCCAGTTCCCCTCTGGTCCAAGAATTTTGCCAACTGATGATCGTATTCTGAGAACCGAGACTGTCCGTAAAGATGAAATAATGGTCCTTGGGCATTTTTTCGATAATCCCTAGGGTGTACTGAATTGCAGCTGATTCTGCGACGTAAACAGAAGCAGGATTATCGAGTTTATGGGAGACGGTTAAATTGTTATTGAAAATACCGAAGCCAGTGGACCCATCAAGAAGTGATCCGTCAGTGTAGAACATATTGTTGCAGTTGATGTTTCGATATTTATTGGAAAAAATTTTGGGGATCTGCTGCACGCGTAAATGATTCGGGATTCCACGAGTTTCTTCTATCATGGATGTATCGAAAAACACAGTAGAATCCGAAGTATTTGATAAGTTGAGACGATTTGGAATATTCGAAGAAGGGTTAATATTTTGGGACATGTGATTGAAATACAATGTCATAAAACGGGTTTGAGAATTAAGTTCGATTAACCTTTCAAAATTTTCAATCACGGGACGGTTCAAGACCTCACATTTGATTAGAATACGAGAAGACAGGCTCCAGAAGCGGTTTTTCGATGGTAGTACTCCAGCTAAGACCTCCAAACTCATCGTATGGGTCGACTGCATGCAACCTAAGGCGATACGCAAACAACGATATTGTATTCGCTCCAGTTTGATCAGATGTGTGTTTGCTGCGGAGCGGAAGCAGAAACACCCGTATTCAATAACAGACAATATCGTTGTTTGGAAAAGCCTTACAAGGTCTCCTGGATGAACTCCCCACCATTGTCCGGTTATTGTACGAAGAAAATTCACTCTTTGTTGACATTTTTTCTTCAGATACCTCACGTGACAACCCCAGGTGCCTTTAGAGTCGAACCAGACACCAAGTTATTTGTGTACCAAAACCCGAGAAATCGTTTTACCCATTAATTGTGTTTGAAGCTAAGCAGGTTCATGCTTCCTAGAAAAAACTACTATCTCAGTCTTCTCCGGAGAGAATTCGATACCTAGCTGTAAAGCCCAAGCAGACAAATTGTCCAAGGTATCTTGCAATGGTCCTTGCAAATCGGCAGCTTTGGCTCCTGTAACAGAGATTACACTGTCGTCTGCAAGTTGTCTTATCGTGCATGAATTTGCCAGACATTCGTCGATGTCATTTACATAAAAGTTGTAAAGAAGGGGGCTTAAACATGAGCCCTGGGGAAGACCCATGTAGCTAATGCGAAAAGTTGCCAAATCGCCATGCGTAAAATGCATATGCTTTTCGGACAACAAATTGTGCAAAAAATTGTTCAAAATTGGAGAAAATTCTTGTCGGTGAAGTTTACCCGAAAGAATGTCAATAGAAACGGAATCAAAAGCCCCCTTAATGTCCAAGAACGCAGACGCCATTTGTTCTTTGCGAGCATACGCCAGCTGAATATCTGTAGAAAGCAGCGCATGACAATCATTCGTCCCTTTAGCACGGCGGAAGCCAAATTGAGTATCCGATAGTAGGCCATTTGATTCGACTCAATGGTCTAAACGACGGAGTATCATTTTTTCCATCAATTTCCGGATACAGGATAGCATTGCAATCGGCCTATAAGAGTTGTGATCAGAAGCTGGTTTCCCTGGTTTTTGGATGGCGATCACCTTCACTTGCCTCCAATCCTGGGTACAATGTTTTGCTCCAGGAACTTATTGAACAAGTTCAATAAGCGCCTCTTGGCATTGCCGGGTAGATTCTTCAACAAGTTGAATTTGATTCTATCTAACCCAGGCGCGTTATTGTTACAGGACAGGAGGGCAACTGAAAATTCTGCCATCGTAAAAGGTGATTCTATCGCGTCGTGGCCCGGAGACGCATCGCGAACAATATTTTGCTCAGGAACAGAGTCCGGACATACTTTCCTGGCAAAATCAAACATCCGCCTTATTGAAGACTCCTCGCTTTCGTTGACCGTTACGCGATTCCGCATTCTTCGGGCTGTGTTCCAAAGAGTGCTCATCGATGTCTCCCTCGACGTCTCGTTCACGAACCGAAGCCAATATCCGCGTTTCTTTGCTTTAGCCAAGCTTTTAAGCTTGGTATTAAGCTCCGAATACCGTATATAGTCGTCGGGTATACCTCCCTTCTGGTAGGCCAAAAACGCGTCGGATCTTTGCGTGTAGACATCGGAGCACTCTTGGTCCCACCACGGAGTGGGAGGCCGTTCTTTAATCGTTACGCCGGGATATTTCTTCGTTTGGGCTTGCAACGCGGCGTCGAGAATCAAGCCCGCGAGGAGGTTGTATTCTACAAGTGGTGGATGATGTAGAAACGAATCGACCGCTTTTGAAATCATTTCCTGGTATAACTTCCAATCGACCTTCCGTGTGAGGTCATACGGAATGTCAACTGGTCGCATGCGAGTTGACCCGTTATTAATTGAAATAAGAATAGGCAAATGGTCGCTACCGTGAGGATCGAGGATTACCCTCCATGTGCAATCCAATCGTAGCGACGTCGAACATAAGGATAGATCCAAAGCGCTTGGGCGCGCTGGAGGTTTCGGGATACGTGTCATTTCGCCGTTGTTTAAAATAGTCATGTCGAAGTCATCGCAAAGGTTATAGATTAAAGAGGAGCGGTTATCATTGTAAGGGGAACCCCAAGCCACGCCATGAGAGTTGAAGTCTCCCAAAATCAAACGTGGCGAGGGAAGAAGTTCTATTAAATCAAAGAGCAGCCGTTGCCCAACCTGTGCTCTGGGAGGAATATAGAGGCAATACAAAGCTCTTTACCTTGTATTATCATTCGACATGCGACAACTTCGATGCCTGGAATCGAGGGGAGGTTAATACGATAGAAAGAATAGCACTTTTTAATCCCTAAAAGTACTCCTCCATATGGGGTGTCTCGATCAAGGCGAATAATATTAAAATCATGGAAGTTGAGATCAATATTTGAAGTAAGCCAAGTTTCACAAAGGGAAAATGCATCGCATTTGTTTTTATTAATCAAAACTTTAAACGAATCAATTTTTGGTAAAATACTTCTACAATTCCACTGTAAGACATAGATAGAATCCTTCATATACGCAGTTGAATTAGGCATCGAAGGATACAATCGCTGCAAAGAGGGGCCATTGGGCAGTCAACTGCTTCAAAAATGATCTAACTGTTGGGAGGAATGCTGTAAGAAAAATTTTAATTGGATCGGGTACATTGAAAGTTTCAAAAATCCAGTCCACAATGTCAGAAAATTTCACTAATCCAGAGTTTGTTTCATCAACTGGGAGTGCAAAAGGAACAACTGGGGTTTTAGATGTTCCTGGCAGTGCTGGGAACTCCTTCTGGGACTTTAAATTTGCAAGCCCAGGAGGAGTTTGCTTCGGTTTTTCCGCAGCATTGTTTGGTTTGTTTGTAACTTTCATTTCATTTTGAGAAATCTTAGGACCTTTTCTGGGAAGTTTAGGAGAGGAAATATTTTTCCTCTTTCTAGACTCCCCAGGATTGGTGTAAGATGTTCCCGCTGGTGAATCGTCAGAATCGGTTTCATCAGAGGACAACAGATCAAAAGGGTTTGCTGTAATGGGAGAAGTGGTAACGGTCTTCTTCAGCATCTGAGCGTAGGAACGCTTCGAACGCTCTTTGAGAGATCTCTTTATTTTATCCCTGCGCTGCATGTACACCGCACATGTCGAGAGCTCATGCTGACTCTCCCCACAGTGAATGCATTTTTCAGCATTTTTACTGCAGGTCTCATCCGCATGATTCTCCCCACAATTGCCACAACGTGCCTTATTGCAGCAGTAGGCGGCGGTGTGGCCTAATTGCTTACAATTCAGGCAGTTCATGACGCGAGGCACATATAATCGCACAGGGAGACGTGGCTTGGTAGCGCTGACCCGGCGAACGTAACTCGAAACGAGTCTGACGGAGTGTATACTGTTTTGCCACCGATGATCGATGCTGACCGCAATTGCTTGCAGTCGAGCACCTTTACATCGGGACAGGTTTTGTTCTTAAGGCACCCTTTGGCACTTTTCGGTATACACTCGACGGACAGACTCGAATCGGTTATGACACCGTCGATCTCCACGTCTCGTGCGGGTATGTAAACGCGATACTCGCGTGTGAAGAGTTCAGAGCAAGCTATATCGTTGGCCTCTTTCAGGTTACTGACCACGACACGGAGCTTGTTAGGCCGGACCTTGGAAATTTCGGTCACGCCCTTGTACTCCTTCGTCAGGTCTTTAGAAATCTGCAAGAGGTTCAACTGTTTCGATTTCGGTCCCGCCTTTGGCCGAAAATAGACAGTATAGCTGCCCTGGGCTCCGTCTGGGTAAAGCCTGGGGCGAGGGGGGACTGAAGAATGAACAGGGGAGGGGGTAACAGAAGGGTCAGGATCAGAGGGGTTCGGGGATGGAGGCGCGGGAGGCGAGGGATCTACATCCATCCCGCTAAGTCTAGCGCACTAGCGCCGACAGGAGCACGTAACTTTTTACTTCTCCCTTCCAGTAAGGTTGGTTGTCCGATCGTTCGAAGTTGCAGCCGTTACAGCCAGCAGCACCAACACAGCAGCACCAATACAGCAGCACCAAACAGCCACCAGCAGCGAGCCAGGTGTGAGATCACTCCACACAGCGATACAACTCAGCTGTCAACTGATGGCTTCTTCTTTTTCCTCTTTTGTGTCTCGTCCACTGCTGTAGCACAAATCAGCCAGCAGCCAAATCGGCTTACGCACCAGCTGGCAGTCACGATGCGAAACAGTTGCACAAAGGCGCGACCTCGAACCCGGATTTATTTCACTCGACCAGGCAAACAATGCCAACACTTGTTCACACGTCTTTTGTTTTATATTCTATCGGAGCGATCACAAAACACGTCCGATACTGATGCGTGTTCGGCACAGAATTCGACGACGATATTGTTGCCGTTAAATATTTTGTTACATTAGTTGTTTGTTTTCTCTACTGAAACATCAAAAAAAAAGTATGATTGTACACTTGACAAAAGTTTCATCCAACATTGTGCTAATTTTTTTAACGTGAAAATCGAAAAAATTTAAATGGCTGAAACCTGAAACCTGAAACCGTCAAACTGTAAAGAATTATTTAATGGATAGTTTTATCACTCGAACTGTCTGAATGTTATCACTAATTCACTGAACTCTAGTCTAAATTAAAAAGAACCAAACCATAGTTTTCATCTTCACGTTCCTTTAACGGCAGAAAAAGTTAGCTCCATGTGCCTCACATTTTAAGCTCTGAACGATTCCGCTGGACGAAAGCTGAAACAAAATGTAGCTACAGGATGCATTTTCGGGTTCTGTGAGACTGCATTCGGTGAGCTTTTTTCACCTCCCCGTAGTGAGTAATTTCATTCTTCGCTCATGTGAAGAGGTTGAGTACCTGGTGCTTTTTTTAGTCTGGAAGCAGAAATTTGTTTTAATCTGCGAAAAATGTTTTCCAAGTTTACCGAGAATGAACCAAAAAATACTACCACATTCAATTAAATTCTTTGTGATATTTTCGTCCAACACAAAACTCAGTTTTTCTAGATGCTTTCTCCAATTTGGAAATTTAAGCCAGACACAAACCCATCGGCTATACGTATCTATTGTCCAATCTCAAGAAATACATACTAGAAGGGTTTTGTGTGGAATTTCTTTCCCCTACTAGACACAATTTATTACCTGGAACTTCCGAGGGTTATTTGTTCCTAGTTCTGATAGCGAAATTACGCCTCCTGTTACTAATTGCAATGCGAAATTGGTCGCCTATCGAAGCGAGAGCTACCAGAAAAAAAAAAAGATTTTTTTCACAACGTTAGTGCACGGGTTGCCGTTAAAAAGTCTATTCAACTCGCTACTGACTTCCAAAAGAAAAAGAAAAGCCCCCCATCCAGTTGTGTTAAAACTGATGCCCTAGCAGTGGAAATAGTTTCGACTGTTTGCAAATCAATTTAAAGTTAAATCCTATCTCCGGTAAAAAGTTTGATTGAGAGAGAGGAGTGAAATTGCTGTTTTCATTTTGTCGATACTGGCGCTTATTGAATCGGAATTTCGAAATAAAGAACTCTATCTAGCGAAGAGCGCGCGGTTTCGTTGAAGTGAGTTGGATGCCCGGTTCTGTCATTTTCCACTGCACCGTTTCCATGGAAACTTCTGATGGCGAAGAATCGATGGATAATATTTATTTTATTCCAGCTGCGTATCAATGCGGATTTCCCATGGAAATCTACTTTGATTTTTTTTTCTGTCCGACGTTGAAATAGAACTGATGGCTAGTGATGAGCCACAGAGCATCGGATCAGAAAACATTCGTTAAATGTTTCCATTCTTTTTATGCTACAGAGATAGTTCAAATATGTGACTTGAATAATTTATGAATTAAAATGATGTATTCGCTGAAAACAAAGATTCAATAATGACTTTAAATTTCAACGGATCGCATCCGGCTCGATTGCCCTCTATTCATAAGTGCAAAAGCTGCTTCTTGTCCCAATACGACCAATCCATCAGCAAACTTTATAATCCCTGTTCTCGTGGGAGACGCATTGAAGGATGATAAATTGTTCTCGGTAGCTAGCGAAAGTTTTCACGTTCCATTTTTGTGAAATGACACGTAGATTATCTCTTCCATTAGGCTGGAAAGCTGGAAGAAATGCTTCGCTGATATTGAAAAACGACAGACCTCGATTCGGTCTGGGATTGTATAAATTGTCCTCGAAGTTACAGCTGGCGTCGTGCAATCATACGGTTCACTGCGTCCATCTGTTTCTGAGGAGTCCACCGTTGATGGAAGCTGATAGAGAAGTTTTAGACCATTTTCAACTAGCGATATCGCTGAATCGCTGAAGTGACTTTTGATTGATTATAGGGCAGTCAAACTGATAAGCACTTGTTGCAATAAAGTTTTATTATTTCTAGGAAAACGATACTCATTTATAATTATATTTTAAATAAGGACTGAACTTATTGCTGTACTCTTTGAATTTAGGCGTGGAGTATTTCACACCGCTGGGAGTTCGGAAACCAAACACTGCGAAAAAACAAACATTCACATTTTCCTCTAAAAATTTGTAACTAAACAAACAAGGCACGTTATAATTAACGTTGAAGTTTTCCGTTTGGTTTCATCTCTCATGGGACCGGTTCAAAATTTCCAAAAATTCAGAAATATGAGTTGAAGTGTCTTTGCAGCTCAAATTGAAATTTCTGTATGGTGATAGTACAAATAAGGTTTTAACATGTAGGGGAACCATTCCTATGTTCATCTCAGCACTTATATTCATCTCAACGCTCTCATTTGTCGAATTTTAGGTTGAATTTTACTATTTTTCTTCAAAGTAAAACTTCCGACCACTCGACTGAATCGAGAGGTGGAATTAATATTTCTTTTACTCTGAAAAAAAAAACTCAAATTTGACGCTTTTTTGGACAAATTATATAGAACGATGAGATGCATATAGGTGTTGAGATGAATATAGGAGCGGTTCTCTACAGTATGTTCATAATATGTGCATAATGGAGCCAAAATTCAAAAAGTAATTTTCAACACTGATTATCAAAGGCGTTTTTTCTTGAAACTATGAATTTTGGGTTGTGCCAGTGTTGCACGAAACCGACGATGTGTGCATTGCATTTGCGCGTGCATGCGTGTGAATATTAATGTTTGCGAGTGTTATGATTTTTTCACCAGGTGATTAACTGGCTGAAATCAGGTGTTTTAGCTATCGTAAATATCTAAATTGAGAATAGAAAATCCTTTCTACGCTTCTCAAGTCTTTTGCACACACGTTTTCGACGAGATACTTTATATTCGTCACACACTCGCCGGAGCTGCATCTAATGTGCAAGTAAAAACTCTTTGGTCTTCCTACTCAGCGACCGTACTCGACCAAAATAACTCGACTAGATGTGCTCGAAAAAATGTGCTCAAAAACGAAAATGCTGTCCTCATTTGCTTCGTCCACCGACAGCCGAGAGTCGGGTGAAAAATCTGTAGCGCATCGCATACTGGAACGATACCCTATTCGATTTTTTTTTGTCTCTCCGCAATCATCGCAATGCATCTTGACACAATTGTCTTCGGGTGGTCGTGCTCACGAGTAGGGTAGTAGATACGAGTAGAAGAGTAGACGCGAGTAAGTGCATATGATTTCGGGAGCGAATGCGAGCAAGGAAGAAAGTAGAAAATAACGAGAAATAGCTTGAATGGAGAATACTCCAGTGTGTGATATCGGTAGCAACGAGAACCTCACATGAGGTGTTGCATGCTGTTTATGAGTGAGATTAACAACACTGGTTTGAGCTAGTGAAGTTGCTCAAAGAACTACGTAGATGGATATTTAGGATTAATTTACCATCTACAATGTACAACAATTCGATAGATTTTGCTTTTGTGTAAATTGATAACGACGTCGACTGTGTCCTTACGGTCGGTTAGGCAAAGTAAGCAAGAAAGTCTAACAATCGTTGTTGTCGGATACTAAGCTCACTTCTGCATCGCTAATGACTGTGACGGAAAGGAAGGTACATATTTACTATTACCGTAGTAAGTGTTAAGTGCTGGATTTTTCGTACTTTTACGCTGCTAGTTACTCCCGCCAAGTAATTATATCATGGGGAGATATTTGTTCAACTGTGTGTTGCTGAGAAAAAGTTTCTTTAGAAACCTGTTTTTGTCTATAAACTTAGTATTTTGCTAGGCAAATGGGGCCATAGTATTCACAGAGATCCCTTCTAAAATTTTGAATAATAAACAAAAATAGACTTTCAGTTGAACCCAACATCAGTTTTATTTAAGTAGTACAAACCTTGATTGAAAAACAAACCACTGGACTTGAACCATGATTTAGGAAGAAGAGAGAAGCCCTTTTTTGACCATTACTTGGCAGGGCTTTCATTACACTGGTCGACAAAGTGCTACCCTAAGCTCAAAATAATTGCCCTAGAAAAATTATAGCTTCTTGACTATTCTTGTGAAATTTGCCGTCTCTAGCCCAGTGTAGAAAAATGTAGACATTTTTTATTGTAACCTGTTATCTCTCTCTATTGGAGAAGACTTTAGTTACGCAACAAGTCCGGAAAGAATAATCCGAATTTTCGTTTGCTCCGATCGAACTTTAAATCGTTGTTTTATATCGAAAAAATTCAAACCCGTTTTTTTGGTTGTTCCTTTAGGGGCCATCAACATTTCACGTTGACAGATTTTTAACGATTTCGACCCCCTTCCCTCCCCCTCCGTGGACAATTGCCCAAATAAATTCTAAAAAAAAATGTATGGACCGTGGACCGTGGATATTATTATGTTTTCTACGAGCAGCAGAAACACAGCACAAAGCCGAAGGAAGAAGGTGGTGAAAAATCGCTACACGTAGCGCGCATGCTATATATTCACTCTGCTCTTCCCACATATTGAGGAGAATAACAAGCCTTCTATTGCAATGCAAAAATATCAAACGATAGGATCTCCCTGGTCTTGAACATTCCAAAACGGCAAAATACGCTTTGTATTGAAGAAGCTTTTTGAATAGAGACGCATGGTATTTAAGTACTATCCATAAATGACGTAGCATTCGAGGGGTGAGGGGGGAGGTCTGCAGTTTTGTGACGTAATGTGACGAGGAGAATGGTGGGCGGGCGGCATGCTAAAGCTAAGCTACGTAGCAAATATGAAACTAAGAAAATAATTAGGATTTTTCTAATTATTCTTTTTTATTACTGTGTTGCCTGTTTAGGGTCATTTTTATTTCTTTCCTGTCTTTTCTTGTGAATTTATGATACAAGGAATGTTTTTGATTATAAAATTTGCGAAAACAAATCCCATGAAGGGGAGGGGAGTTGTTGTAAAACTACGAAATTATTTAGGAGGGGGGTCTATCTTTGTGACGAAATAGAACGATGGGGGAAGGGGTTAAAAAAGCTAAAAAAGTTGACGTAACTGGATATTCTCTTATGGACACGACCCTCAGGGATTTGGCTCAAAGTTGAAGAATTTATTCGTCTAAAAAATTTGGTGACGATTGGAATACGCCCCCTGTTGGAATATAATCAAAATATGTTTTTCCTTTTTTTTGCAATTGGTCGGCGTGCGACCAGACCGAAAATACAATTTCGAGATGTATCAGGGATTTTTAAGCCTCCGAACTCAAAAAAGCACGCAACACTAAATTAAAAGTAAGCAGGTTGTTATTACATTTGTTTTTAATTTCTTTTTCAAATTTGTTCATTCCATCAAGATTAGAAAAATGGAATATCATTATTTTTAATTTGGTAAGGAAACTGTTCCATTATTCATCTCAACATGAAAACACAATTGAAAACAGGTAAAACGCATATTTTCTAACTAAACCAACCATCTAATCCATGGAATGGATTCTTTTTAGCTCACTTTAGATTTCTCATAAAGTAGAATCCTCAAAAACTCACTTGGAAATTCTAAATTTGATATTATTGTCGGGCAGCTGCACTCGAAAACTCATTTATTTCAATCACCTACGTGAGAAAACAAAACCCGCGCCTTGCTCTATACGGCTACAACGGGAGTCGTTTAGCAGCTAACCAAAGTTTTTTTTATCATAAGCGGACCACGTTTCATTTGATTCACAAAACATAATTATTCACTACACTAAGAACATTTTAATCTTCGAAATGTTCACAAACGAAACAAACTTTGATTAGCAGAAATATATGAGATGAATTGTTACAAATCCTGAATTTCAACTGTATGTATTTTATAACTGTATGTATTTATAACTGTATGTATCTGTTTCCACAGCGTTGAAGAATAGTCAAAAGTTGTCGAATCAGTTTCTGTTAATACGAACAAATCATACTGAAAATGTTAAATTATTCCGACGTAATTGACATAAATCGACAGCACTGCAGTGGTTACCTAGGTTACCAATTTTGCACGTAAACAACTACAGCGGATACACAGGTTACCTACTACGACGGTTTGCTGCTACGTTCATTCATGAGAGTGTGATTCATTCATGATTAACAGAGCTTTAAATTTTGATATGAAAATGGAAGCGTTGTGTAAAATGGTTTGTTTACAAAATTCAGGATAAACCTGGCTAAGTTTGCTAAATTTCCAATGCTGGGATTCCATAAGAGCATGTAAGCGTATTTTGTTTATTTCTCCAATAATTTCGTGAAAATTTGATGTTTAGTCCGTGCATTCCTCGTGAATATCGGGCTAATGAGATAAATAATGGAGCAGTTCCCCTAATTGATTTATCTGGCAACATTTCCGATCAAAAATTATATTTTTTCTGGATTCCTTGGTTTATTTTCTTTCAAAATCATCTCGAAGTATTTTTGGACATCTTACGTTTATTAATTGTAAGAAAAAGAAAATAGAGGTTTTAGACAAATGATGCGTTATTTCGCAACAAAGAGGGGGTCTACGACACAAAAGTTATATACCAGGAAATATCAGAGAATTCAATTTTGAAAACTTTTTCACCACCCTGTAAATATATTAAAATACAAGTCACCATAAAATATTCTACATAATGATTTAAGTCTAGCATCAATGGCGATTTTAGAATGTATGCCAACACCGCTGTGAAGAAAGATTTCATTATTCTACTTACATTTCTAACAGAAACAACGCAACCTAATCTTACATCATAAATTCAGTGTTTAGCCATTATCCTTGTACGATGACAGATAGTTACACTCCGAAAGTTAGCTTTCCATTTGAAATCCAAATTCGTAAACACAAACCCCTAAGTTGTTGGTTTCTATTTTCGAGAACCGCTCCCATGGCTTTTCGCTGCTGGTGTGGTGCCGCATGATCGCACACACACACCCTGCCGAAAGAGGCTGCAATAAGAGTACCTAGCTGAAGTGAACCTCTTATCGCCAACTTGACCGACCAAAGGCATATAAACATGCAGTGCAATATTCCCCGAGCGAGTCCCATTTGCAGGTTGCAATCGCTGTTGTTGTGGCTAGCAGGGCAAAACTGGTCCGATGCAACAACAACCGCAAATACATCTCAATTCATGATGCGGCCTGGGACTCGACAGCAGTCCTTGAACGTGTGCAAAATAGCTTTCTCGCTGGAAGCAGATAGAAACTTCAGTTGTAGCGTCATCTTCACGGTTGGTGTAATGATAGGTACAGCAGTAGTCCGTACGACCAGGAAACACGGACATTACTGACAGTATTCGAGCAACAGTCGGACACGGAGCTCGTCGTCCCTTTGCGGTCGATGAAATTGGTTTTCTCACAGTGCCGCATCATCTCGACAGGACACTAACTGTTCTTCTCAGATTGCAAAACGCATATATGTATTAACATGATTACGAAGCCCGAGGCAAATCATTGATGAAGTACTAGTCGGACCGCAGAGCAGTATGAGGTTGTGGTCTTTTAGTGGTCTTCTCAGGGTGGTGAGTATTCCAATGTGGCAAACGGCAAACAATTATTGCACCTGGAGCTTTAACGGTATTAGGAACAAATTTGAATTCGGTTTTCAGCAGCCCGTCTTTCGTTTCGTGAGTGGAATTTGTGACCATCATAATAGAGCAACCAAGTCTGTCTTCAGGCAACATGAGTAAGCTATTATCACAAGTAGGTCGCTAGTGAAGACTGGCGCCTGAAAGTTTCGTCAGTCTAATATTGGCAAGCCGATAAACGGATGAGACAGAAAAATCTCTTTTCTAGTTCTTTCAATATCACTGCTAGAAAATGTGTTTCCCACAGAAAAACTCCTTTCCGAACCTTTTGTTACCAACAGTAACTGGAGAGTGAAAAAATAGGAGAAAGGCAAAACCTAGAGTGTTGGTTAGCTCTAATGGACGAGAAGATTCGAGGACTGGCTCAAGATTACCAGAGGACGGCCACGGTCTCGAGTGCATAGGTGTGAAATGTAAATGCTTTTTCTTTCTTTCTATTCAAATAACTTTGGTATTGAACCGAAAGTTCTGAAGACTACTCAATGTAAAAAAATGTGTGCTCTGAATTTTCGAATGCTGGTTAGGTTCAAGTTTTGACCGCTTTCAGCTACCAAGCAGTTGAGAAACAATTGCCAGTTTTTTTGTATAGTTAACAATGCGCCTCCATTTGTTCAAATTTGATGGAGCATTTAGTTCGTCTCGTTCAATACAAAGAAATTTAAAATGATATCTCCACTTTTCTGCTGGTTGGTACAACCGCAACAGTAAGTAAAAATCCCCTAAAGGGATGCGGGCAAACACGCGAGATAGTGCAGTGTAAAAAAAAATATGCTCACGTAATTAAGATTAATTCCCGGCCGAACCAGGCTAGTAGGAAGCAGTACTCACCGCCGAAGGGCAGCGGTCGTTTATCGCTTCTCCAAGGGTTCTGCCTTACAGCTGCGCTTAACGACCATTAGCCGATGAAGACGACGTCAGACGAACAGACGGACGAACGGTCGATCCTTTCCCGCTCATTGTTGTTACCTGCTGATAGTCGCAGCGGCAGCAACAACAGCAGCGTCGGGGGATTCCAGAACCGCAATCACCGTAAATCAGCAAACACTAGGACGAACCGGTTTCCGCTTGGTTGCTCTTCTCGCCCGGAGGATCTAGAGTAATCTCATCCCGGCACTGGGTGGTACAAGATGGAAGAGATATTTTACAGCGAAAATGACAAGCACAGAACTTGTTCACATGATCACATACAAGGCGCCGCTCCGATGGATGAATTCGCTTCGTTCGACCAAACCAAAATGGTGGCATAGTAGTAGTTTGCTTTCAGGCTATGCCAGACGGGGGAGATTTGCTTGTTTATCGAATTCAAAATTGGTTTCCGGTATGAGAGCATCTCTTGAGCGTAATCATATTTGGATCAGAATGGCGTCACCGGAAGCGACAAAAACGTTTACCATCACGACCGTCCCGATGCCGGACCATGAGAGAGCGATATTTAGAGCTTTAATTATGGGTGCTTGAAAGTTACGATTACGAGAAACACAGTGTATAAGCACAGCAGCTTGAGGCTATTAAGAAGCCGGTCGTTTGTCGTTCCTAGAAGCCAAGCGGTAGTGCCATCTAGAGAGAACAAAAGCGGAAGCGCGGTTTTTACAAGTACTGATGATTTTCCTCCGTGTTAACTACTACTTAATCTTCAAAGTGTCATTACGAAGTGCTTTGACATGACTCATCATTGTCACGCGAGACCCTTGGAAAGCGTTCGGGAGTGAACTTCACTTTATTTCAAAGCGACGATGAAAGTGTGATGTTCAACTTTAGCAAATTCGCATACACATACCTACACGTACGTAGATCGTACTAACGAAGTTGGTATCAAGTTTTCCAGCGGTCGACGTTTGAGGAAAATTACTTTCGAACTTTGGTACGGTGTGATGCCAACGTGTCGAGAACTGGTGGTTTGATAGTGGCATATTAGCAAAATAACTTAAGATAATTAACAAAGACTATCATGCTTGTTGATTGATTTGTGTGCTCGAGTTAAAATGCATAATGTGTTTTCTGTTAGAAAATTAGAAGGTATGTACGTTGTCCAACGATGTGAACTTTTGTAACAAAAATGTGATTTCCATGTCCTTTGCGGTTATAAAAAAGCACTATCTCCACAGTCTATCTTTGCAGTAATAAAAAAGCACTATATCGCAGACTACATCTCACGGAAAAAATCCAACAATCATTGTGATAGTATATTTAGAAAATAAATGGCCTGGATTTCAGGGGGGACAAAGGGGGCAAATGCCCCGGCCCACCCGATTGAAGGGGCCCTCCTTGTCCTAGGGCGACCTTTTTTTTTGCCTGTAACCTTCCAGAACGTTACTTCTAAATGTTTTAAGAAAATAGGGCCTCACAAACAAATTTGACCCGGGCCCCCCAGCTTCTAAATCCGGCCCTGGTAAGAGTTCAATATTCCTTACGGCTACTTTAACCTGCTGAAATAATAATAATTTCTAGCTGAGCTATTTAGAGCATACATCTTACTTTTTAATCATATTACTTTGCACTCTACACATTTGTAAGCAGATTCAACTTTCGCCTAAATTCTCATTCAGTGTTAAGAAAATGTTCTAATGAAAATCAACGTATGAAAAACTTTAAGTTTGTGAATATTTTGATATTTTTGCAATTTTGACATTATTGATACTTTCTACATTTCTGCCATTTTTGGCAATTTTTGACATTCTGGATATTTCTGACAAATGCTAATATAGATATATATTCATATGCATTTTCTAGAGTTTTACTTTAAAACACCATTTTTTACCCATATTGACATTTTAGAAATTTTAGACGTTTTTCACATGTTTGATTTTTTTGACATTTTAACATGTTTAGATAAACATGATATTCTGTGATATTTTTTTCGTTGACATTTTTGATATATCTCTGACTTTTTCAATTTTTTTTATATTTCTACATTTATTTGCAATGTTCGACTGTATTTATCATTTATTTGAAATATGTCCAATACAAAAACTGAAACCGTTCAAACCGTATGCGCTGTTGCAGAGATGATAGGGCTAAATGGTTGATTACCATATAAATCAAACCTTTTTTTGTATTTACACGCAAAATTTTGTCTTGTTACTATAAAGGCAATAACGAAAAATTTTTCTTTATGTAACAAATTTGTTATTTATCGTGTAGTTTACCATGTTAACCATTTCTTTTATCTCAAATTCATCCAGTGTACGTGTATTAGTTTCTTCGCCGTACGCATACGGAGTAGAGAAAAAAATGTGACAAGACTACACTTTTCACTTTTTATTCACTTTCACTATTTAATTCTATCACTTTTCACTTTTCACTTGCAAATACGTATTTCGGCACTGACATAGTGCCTTCGTCAGTGCTTATCTGGACAGTCCAAATAAGCACTGACGAAGGCACTATGTCAGTGCCGAAATAAGTATTTGCAAGTGAAAAGTGAAAAGTGATAGAATTAAATAGTGAAAGTGAATAAAAAGTGAAAAGTGTAGTGAAAATTTTTCTATCAAGACGCTCGAAAATAAGTGTATAAATGTGACAAGAGCTTGACAGATATATTTTGACGTAGAATTCGTTTTAGAGAAAAAAAAAATTCTAGTTTATGAAAACCATTTTAAAAAAGTGCAGAGGTTAAAATTCATATCCCATTTGATGATAGTTGAAGCAATCGCGTGTCCGCAATGATGCAATCCGAGTAATGTCCCAGAACAGACGACACTAAAGTATACAAACGATTTGTTGTTATAGTTGTTGCTTTGTTCGCTCGAGTGCACAACAACACGCCCACCGGAAGTATAACTGTCATTAATCACATATAAAAGGTAGCAAGCAACAATTTAGTCTTCATTGTTCATCCGATCACTGTAGCAAAATGATGATTTACTAAAAACCGGATCGACCAGTAGCAAGCAGACTTGCCGCAGCGCAGCAGGCGACGATTTTATGTTTGTATGGTTTTTGCTGCGACACACGCTCATTTGGCGCACAGTGTTTTATTTCGCTGATTTCGTGCGCAAAATTAATAGCGTCTTCAAATTAGATTTTAGTGATATACTTCATTCGGAAAAGTTTCTATGTATTTTATTGTGCTTCTTTTAGAATGTACGATTTAGTGATTAATTCACCTAGAAGTGATATGGAAAATTTATTTTTTCAGGACAGTGAGATAGACAGCTAGTGTCTTCGAAAAAGTTGTGGCAAATGGTTTTACTAGCAACTTTGTTGAAGGTATCGGATTTATATTTCTTAATTTAACAAAGATATAAATTTTGTTATATTTTGTTATGTAGATTGTTTCAATGAAAAAAATCTTTTGCATGAAAATTCTAACTTTATCAAATAACTTTGTTATTTCTAAATAGACCGTTTTACAATCTTCAGCAAAAATATAAATCCAATAAAATCGCGTAATTTTTTTGAAGGTCATAAAAATATAGAAAATCGTGGGAAAGAGTTATAATGAAAAATATTAATTTATGGTCAAAGTCAACATATTACGTCATCTAAAGTCAATCAAAAATCGTATTAAAAATATATACGAAATATAAGAGTAGAAATAGAAACTAACTGAATTTTTCTATTTTTAATGTAGTGAAGCGCTTCTGCTAAGACGCTCGAAATTTTTTTCCAATTTTTCCGAGTTATTCAAATTTTTTTTGTCTTTTTTCTCCCGCGACTCAACCGAGAATTTTTTAAAAATTATCAATAGTTTATATATACCTTCCTTACAACAATTTGAATCAACCGATGAAGAAGACAGCAAAGATGACAGTTAACTGTGACTTAAAATTCATATTTTTCATTATACCTCTTTCCCATGATTTTCTATATTTTTGTGACCTTCTAAAAAATTACGCAATTTTATTAGATTTAAATTTTTGCTGAAGATTGCAAAACGTATACAGTGAAACCTCGAGGAGTCGATATCGAAGGCACCATCGACTCAAGGAAATGGCGACTCATAGAATAAATTTTTGAAGACGTCAATTATTCATACAATATATTGCATAGAGCTGTGTACACTATTTTTTTTTTTTCATTTTAAACTCGAGATATTATTCAATTTTAGTAGAAATAGGTGTCTAGAGTTAATACATGTTGCTTCGTGAATCGATCCGGACTTTGTTTGATATTGATAGAGATTTTATCTATGATATTGATTGATCATTTAAAATCACAATTCTGAAAAAATAATTCAAAAATGTCAATGTGTAAAATATAATATACTAAAAAATGACATGTTTTATTGAAATACTGTAATCGACAATGTTATAAATAAAATAAAACCATGTAAAAGTAAGTTTTCCTTTGATAGCAAAAATTATAAATAGATATAAGAAGTGGGGTCATTTTTATATGTCCGTTGATTTTTTATACTATAAATCAAACATTTTTTGATAGCAAGTGTCAAAATTTGCAAATGTTAAAATGAGAAAAATAGAAGTTGTGAGCATCTGATAAAATTTCTTTATTAGAGAGGCTTCTAGGTGATTTACCTCTGCTATTAAATGATTTCTTGCTGGATCATAAATTTAATTAGATAATGTTGAAGCAAGATTTTTTGCTAGCTGTAGAGCTTCCAGTATTATTGCCCTAGAGATTGTTGTTTCGTCAAGTTCCGCTAACAAAAATCAGCAAAATCCGATTTAGCCTATCACATTTTAACAACAGTCAGCACATTATTCCTTCATTTCTCTGTTTTCTTCATCTTCTGCGGGAATTGAGATTCCATTCACTCTTTCACGTTAGAAGAACTTGGAATTTGGAAACAACATCGGCTCGTAGAAACCAAACAACTAGCATAGTTGCCATACGGGACCATCGAGCGAAGGAGGCATCGAGTAATAGAAATATCGACTACTGGGAGTGAGTTTGTATGGGAAATCGAAGGGACTGAAAATATCATCGAGTATAGGAAAATATCGACTCCTAGAACATCGACTTATGGAGGTTTCACTGTATTTAGAAATAACAAAGTTATTTGATAAAGTTAGAATTTTCATGCAAAAGATTTTTTTCATTGAAACAATCGAAAAGACTCTATTAGACAAATGATTTTATATTCTTTTAAAAGTAAAATAGACGTGCTTTCAGAACATCCAAAAGTTATCTGCGTATTTTTGCGTACGGCTGAGCAATTTAAAATTAAACTAACCCTTGAAAAACCGTTGATGGTTGAATAACCTTTTTATTTTGAACCATAGCTAGATCAAATGTTCAGCAAAAATGTGTATTTCTGTTTGGCTAATAATTTTGTAGAAGGTTTAAAATATGTAGAAAATCCAGGAAAAAAGTTATATTTAAAATTATGATTTGAGTGAACTTTGCATATAAAACTTTTTATATCTTTGTTAACATAAGAAATATAAATCCGACACCTTCGACAAAGTTGCTAGTAAAACCATTTGCCACAACTTTTTCAAAAACACTAGCTGTCTATCTCACTGTCCTGAAAAAATAAATATTCCATATCACTTCTAGGTTTTTTTAGTAGTCTTGTTTTTTTAGTGCATTCAAATTATTCTATTAAAGTAGTTCCTATTAGTTTTCTGCCACTCGTTATAGCGTTGCTAGAAGTGATAGAAACTTTGAAATTTCACTTTTCTTCTCAGTGTTCAGTTTTTGGCCGCAGACGGCAAGAGCACCAATGGAAATTTTTTTAATATCTCCATCATTTTCTCGTCCTTATCTTTATACTGTGTATATATTGTCTTCATATTGTGACACAAATGGAATTTTTTAGATTATTTATCAGGCGTTTTTTTCGAATCTTTCTATTCAATTTGTGTGTATGACACATACGCAGTCGTTTAACTCGAAAACAACAACAACAAAATTTTATCTGGCTCGGATAAACAGTTCATGTACTATGACGTGTCAAAGAAACGTTATGTAATAAAAAACAACAATCATAAACAATTTCAAACATAATTAAAACTAGCTCGGTAGTTGAAATATGATCGCATTTAGTGAAAAACAATTTTAGCGTCACTTTTTAGTTGGTTGAAATAAATGTAAGAATGCAAATTTCATAATTTGCAAGGTAAGAAAATTCAGCATTGCTTCAAGAACGTGTTAATGGCCTTGAGAAAGGCCAGTTGTAATTTGTACTTGGCAGGAGGAACGAAACAATTCACTTTGAACTAGTATATCTCGTAATAGCATTAGAGGCGGGCAATCCGTTCACGAACTGATCTGAAGAGCTTGTTTTTAAAAGTGAGTAAGAAATCTACCGCGGTAACTCACCCCTTACTTCAGGCAAAAAGCTCATTATTGATCAGACAAGCGAGCAAGCGAGAACCTTGTGAAATCTTTACACCCCACTTACCTTGCATAGCAGAGCGCGGCTTTGGGCTTGGCCAGTGGGGTCTAAAATTTTGCCTACCAATCATAAATTTATGGCACCAAAACTTTATTTTGTTGATTCAAAGTGCACATTGTACTGAAAACAAGCGTAAGGTCTTGTTTTTTCCATTTATGAACATAATTATTTGAAAAATAAAGTCAATGACAATTATGGGACGTTTGCTCTTTTTCAGTTGTTCTTGGGCGAACCAACCAAAAAGTGGGTACCAGAAACGCTGGTACCAGAATCAATGAGTGAAAGATGAAAAATGTAAGCAGTTTGACAGCCGCACCAATTCCCTGCATGAATTTCGCTTGCGGTATCTGATGATTTGCTATGATACTGATCGAAAAAAAAAAAAAAAAAAAAAAAAAAAAAAAATATATATATATATATATATATATATATATATATATATATATATATATATATATATATATATATATATATATATATATATATATATATATATATATATATATATATATATATATATATATATATATATATATATATATATATATATATATATATCTATAAATATAAATATACTTGGCTAGCTCTCCGAAGCCCGCTTATGTCCTCGATGCCATCTTAATGACGCGTTTATTGACGGTTGAACAGTTGACGGAAAACTAATGCACTTCACGCGCAACGATTGTCTTTAAACATTATAAACAACGTGCAGTGCAGCTCAATCTTTCTTTTAGTTTCTTCCATAATAACGTGTGCGTGGCCCCGCCTGTTTGTTGTGTTAGTAGGTATTAAGGACAATAGCACGGGTTTATTTCGTCACATCATCATCGCAATGACGAGAAACTGAACGAGCTTCTATCTGGTGTCACTAATTACCCAAGAAAATGGTCTTTCGAGTATCCAAGCTGTTCTGCCTCCACAGAAAACAGGAAAAGGTAGCGTATTTACCTACCTATAAGGGGTAATAATAAATATGCAGCCTGCGATCAATATTTTGAATGAGTTAATCAACTTCTCGTTAGTAAATAAAATGCAAATAGAATAAAACTTTATTTTTATAGATTGCCAACCAAAGAGCGTATCGATAATATAAAAGCGTTTATTCGTGATGTTTGTTCGTAAATTGAGTTGTTGAGAAAGGTCTCGATGAAATAATAATAATGGCCTAACAAGCCAGCCGTCGAAGGTTTGAGTCTCGGCTTAGGAGAGACTTTTAGTGTCAGTAGGATCGTAGCGCTAGCCCCGCAATTGTCCTGTACACTAAACAGTCGGCTGCGAAGTCTGTGTATAAAAAACAGAAGGTCAAGTTCCGAATCGGGATGTAGCACCAAGGCTTTACTTTTTTTGCAGCTTAATAAGCTGGTGTTTCAGTTGAAATCTGTTTATTAGCAGCTTCAGAAGCTATCAATCAATAAAACTATCTATCGTGTGCGTACTCTATGTTATGCGGTCGTGTCTTGGATACAACCTCCTACTATTTTCCCCAGCATGCAGTAGGCAAATGTTGATAATTTCTAAGCCTTCATATGCTTCTTAGAATCTCATCATGGTTTGTAAACTGCGTTACTAAAAAACACTAACGCATTCTCTCTTGCAAGCGAAGCCATTTCGAAAAATAATAGCCTCATCACCTTATGGAAAACGAACTACTGTAAAGTTTCGCATTTTTTTCCCTTCTTTTGATTCGCTTCTCCCTAAATTTCATCGTGTTCACCGCGAAAAAGACACATTCACATCTGTATTTCCTTTTGATTGTGCAACATCCTCGACATTTCTGGTCGCAATGCAATGCAGTGCAACCAGCTCCGAAATATGGTGACCTTTTTTTTTTAAATGATCCCCCCCATTTTGTAATGAATTAACTATTTTCTGATATTTACTCAGAATTTATATGCAATGCAACCAGCTCCGAAATATGGTGACTTATTTTAAAAACTGTTTTATTCGATGTATTTTATTTTCCGAAAATTCATAACTTCTGATTCATTAGATCGATTTTCGATCTTAGTGGATCAACTTATAGGTAGGTATTTCTAGTTTTAGGTAAAATTACCAGAAAAATCAAATCTGTGTGCTTTTGCATGGTAAAAATATAAAATTATAATCATTTTTGTCATGTTATTAAATTGAAACTGCTCAAATATAAAAAAAACTAATTTAAAAAAAAAACATATGTAGAGTATTATGTTGAAATCACAAGGAATATTTTCTATGTTTGCCGCAGGAAGAACGATAAACAAATGAGCAGGCACAGTTTTTGAAGATTTGAATTTTTATTTTAAAAAGCCCTACAAGTTGTTCAAAAACAGTTTTAATTAGGGTGGTTTACCGGTAAAACAAAAACCGAAATACTGATATTAGAAAGGCGAATAAACCGGTATTTTAGGTATTTTTCTTAAAATTAAAAAAAAACTTGTCAAAATATCCATAAATCATTGTAGGGCTAATGGATGCTCCCAACATAGGTAGGCGTTAAAAATCACATGACGGTGTATATAATAAATACATTTAGACAGAAGCAATATTGAATATAAATTTATTTTCTAAGTAAAACAACTAATCTCTTTACACACTCATACTTACAGGGGCAACTCGTGAGTTTCGAACCTAGTTCAACTACAAATTCTGAAAATCATAGTTTGAGGCAGTGATCACAATCATGGTCGCGAAAAAACGCAAGTCATTATTCGTTTTGTGCTATTTCAAGGTAAAACTAAAAAAATATATATAAATATAAATTTGGATTAGGAATTTATTTTTTGTTTGGCATCTCCGTGTGCATTGCACAGGTTGTACCTAGTTATGGACAAGTTGCTCCTGATTCAAAGTGTTTACAGGATGAAATAATCTTTCAATAAAGAATTTCATCCTAAAAATTACTGCCCCTTGTAAAAGTTACATTTAAATAGCTATAGCATGGTCAAAGCTTCATCGCCCATACCGCAGCGGATTTCATTAGCAATATTTCTAGCTGAGAAAAATGCTTACTCAGGTTCAACTGAATTTGGACGAACTGTTCAAAGAGCATCGAACAGAATAGAGAAGTATTTACCTTCGGTTCCTTCGGATTCTTGTCTGGTCATCATTTTATTTTCTTCTTCATTCATTTACTCTTCTCAACAGTTTCAGATATTGTTTCTCTAAGAATTTTGAAGTTATTCACTTATTGAAAACTAAGTTTGGCGATGTGAAAGAAAATTTAAATGAAAATCTGCATGTTTTTTTTGTTCCTATGAATTTCGAAATTATGTTCTTCGTAATCATATCACAGGATTCATTCATTGGAGTTTTCCAAACACTGTACAATTCAAAACAATGGTCGCAGTGGTCAAAATCTTACAAAAAAAAAATCGGGATCGTAATGAAGCATAGGTACTCATAAATGCAAATCCATAATTATGCAGCGACACGTCCATAGATGCAACCTGAGACGCTGAGCAAAAAATAAATTTAAAATCAAAATTAATGTAATTTTTTTAGTTTTATTTTAAATAGCACAGTGAGAATGACTTGCGTTTTTCGCGGACATGATTGTTATTACTTCCCCAAACTATGGTTTTCAGATTTTTGTAGTTGAACAAGTAGGTTGAAAGAACACGAGTCGCCCCTAGTTTGTATAAATCCGAAAAAGATAAAAATACCGGTTTTTTACCGGTTTTTATTTTTATGAATATCGGAATACCGGTTTTTCGAAAAGTCGGTAACACCGACCATCCTAGTTTTTTTTTTTTCAAAGATGACAATTGCATTTTTAACGGGATGCCTACTGATCAAAGTTGATCTGGTTGGCAGTTATCAGCAGATAGAGAAAAACTTTTTCTTCAACAATATTTTTATATCTACGAAGATGAAAAGGTTAGATGCATGATTTCATCGAAAATTTGGGTCACTCTAATTTTTGAAATATTTTCGAAAAAGCGTTATATCATACATAACAACTTTGTAGAAGAAAGTGTTTCTTTAAATTGTTGCTATTGAGCTCCAAATCAAATTTTCCCCCAAATTCGGCTTTTGGACCATTTTGAAATGTAATGCCTTTTCATTTTCAATCGGTAAACGGGACACAAAACAAACGTCGAAGTAGACGTGTGAGGCTGGGACGCATATGTGTGAATGAAAGGCATTAAAATGTTGTGACAAACGAAAGCAACAAGATCATCTCCATTAATTTTGGGTGTAGTTAATATAAAAAACTACCATTCAATAACGTAAAAAATGATTATACACTATAAACCATGTTGCATAATTTTTGTACTATATGATAAAAAATGTGCCTTACAAAAAAAATCTGATTAACGTAATCTTAAAACTACGAGAAATATAGTTACAAATTCTGCGAAACAACGCCGACGCTCTGAGCGGTGTGCAAAACTCAAGAATCCGCGTAGAATAATTTCAACCTAAATAAGCTAAGCATCTTAATGTTGCATGAAGTGCAAACTTTTCGCCTTTCGATGTAATCAGTGTTAATTACGAAAGGGAGCTAGTTAATAGTTGCTCTGGGGCTGGCTCTCTGTCTGACAGACAGATCTAACAAACCGCAGAAATTCGTTCTCTACTGCAGGATTGTGCCTGACTGACAGCCGGTCATGGCGTCTACATGTTGAAGTTTGATGGTAGAAAGCTGAATGCCATCATTTATGTACAGTGAACAGAAGCACTCGCTTTGTCGGATTGGGTTAATGATAAAGATTCGCTTGCTTGCGGGACACCCTAATGAGCTCTGAGCTGGGCTAACGAAGTATAAACTGGCTCGTCTTTATAAAGCATTTCTCCGAATCCGCAACCATCACGAGAAAAGCGCGACCAGTGATTTTGCGCTGGGTTGCTTGACGGAGGAATCCGCACTGCTCTGTAAACTAATTTGGATTTTCGTGGGTGGAAAATGGAATGGGAAGGATGTACGCAATCAGCTCTCTAACAGTTTCAAATTGTGAGCTGTCGGGAGGACTCGTGAGCCCTTACAGAAATTAGCACTTCATTCTTTGATAAAGAAAGCATCCACCTACATTTTTTTTTATTTTTTCACTTCACCCTCTTCACCGTTATTCGAAGAAACTCTGACGCAAGTGAACACGTGCTCAAATAGTTCATTAGCATTTCATTCTAAAAAGATATGAAGCGATTTGACTAGAATTAATCCAATCTTTGAAGTTATATAAAACTAATTATTCATTCGGTTTTCTTGAGCAACAACTTTTGTATTCCACCAATACAGCTAAAGTTTTCAGTTAATTTCCTTACCTTAACACCCGATCTGCGTCGTTCCCAGCAGCTCAACCACAAAAAGCAATGCGAACTTTACGTCAAGCATTATACAGATCAGCAAAGATTAGCATATTCCGACATTTTTCACAAGTCGTTAAGCCGAAAATGGATTTTTGCCTTCCAGACACGGTGCAATAGATGAAACCGGATGACCTAGTTGGTTGCTGTTCGTGTCACCCCCACAGACGGGCCGGGGTGACTGAGGAAGCATATTTCCCAACTTTTTCCCCCATCACAAGCGTAAGCATAATTACATAAAAATTTCAATACGCTTCCCGGCGCCGGTTCCTGTTTGCTTGCTACATGGCAATGTTGTCGGCTATGCTATGCTGCGTGTCATCGTGTCATGCCATCCGTGACACACACACACATGTGCACATGAGCGTGTCTGCCAAGTCTGGTGATGGCGATGTGTGTACGAAACTGATAGCGGGTGTTGACTTTTGCGCCTTCTTTTCATAAGTTTTCTATCTGTCAAAGGTGCGGTGAAAGAAGCTCCTGGCTCAGGCAGGCACAATTTCACTCGCAGGTTGATAGTATATATATGACGGGCGATTGCTTGGCGCTTAGCAGGTATATCACAGATGGGGATTAAAAACTGGCTATGATTATTTTGTACTATGCTAAGCGAAATTTAAATCTGTACCGTTGAAACTGCAACGGGTCAATCAAAATTTCGCTGATCGCTAGTCCACTAACCGAACAACGATTAGCGTTACTATTCGATGAACGCTTGAACCTGAATAGGATCTTCTCATTAGTCGGAGGAGGTTCTTCTTTTTTTTAAGAAAAGAGCGACGCAAAGAAACAATTCAATGCTCAGCACTACTGCCCAAATGATGAGAAAATCGGGTGATTGTCTCTTAAATACCTCCGGAGAGCACTAACGCAACAACTAGGCGGGTCTGCGAATGCAGCAAAATGAAGAAAGGTAAAAAAGGGACGGACTTCGCTTGTTTGTAGGTATAAATACAAACGTTATGCCCGAAGTATATTAGTTAAAAACTTAACTGTACAACCGTCAACTTGAATTGACTTGAACCCCAACTCTAACCCAGGGGACGCTACTGATATGTACAATGCAATCACAGAACAACCAATTAAATATGGGTGGTTTTATATGAGAAACGTGTATTTGCTTCCCACGAATGAATTTGTGCATCCTGAACAAAACCAATCATTTATTTATGGCGCCTTTCTTTATAGGCTTTTAATCGTTCACGCTGCAGGTTAATATTGGAACTATTATTGCAAAATGATCCGATTGAGCTTTTCCTGCATGGTACCGATAGTATAATTTATTGATGCGGAAAAACTAACGGTGATGAAAGGGTAACGCGGGAGCGCCATATTATAAAACCATTAAAATCGGTCCAAATGTGGTTATAATGCATATCAAAAATTGTTGTAAACCTAGTTGAATATAACTACAATTTAATTTAATTTGAAATCAATCCGCAATTAGTCAATAGATTCAGTTTCCACTAGCAGCGATGAACTTTTTACACACTTCATTAGCTAGCGGCAGCAAGCGAGAAAATATTCATTGTTTATTCGTTGACACACGATAACTCATGAAGATTTACGACGAATCGGAAACCCGAGACCCGGGTTTTAGTTCGGAGAAATTAATCTATGAAGCATTCATCACACTCTGTTATGGACATTCCAAAACAGGTAATAGAAGCCGACTGAATAACGCTTTTGCCGAGGGTGCAATTAAGTGCTCGGTCACAATGCAACCCGAAGCTCAACAGCGCAATTAGTTTGACCACCATGCGGCGTCGTCGATGCTTTTCGCATTCCATCAAAATTTGCCGAACAATGAACGGCTAGCTAGAGTATTGATATCAAATTGAATATCAACTAAATATCTACAACACTGGAGCCAAAAGAGTGTAATGTTTTTTTTTTTTTTTCTCATATACATCATATATGATTTCAATTACTGAAAATTCTTTTGGTGTTTCAACAATACATAAAACAAAAAAAATCCACTAATCAAATTTAACCTCATCCTTCGCGTTGCGCCGTTGAAGTGAACTGTACTTTCCATAAAACACTGTGCCTCCTCAGTGTGTCCTTCCAATGTTTCCGCAGTTCCATCTAAATGGCACTCCGAGTCGGTATAAATCATTATCGCTTCTTTCTCAACCATAACGAACCGTGAAAATTTGCTTTCGGCTGCTTCCCAATGATAGCGCGACGCTTTTAGCTGCTGTACGCCAACAATAGTCAGCGCCTTGTAGCAGCCAGATTCGGCACAACGACGACGGCGTCAGCCGATATTCTTAACCCACTGAGCCGAGTGACTTTTAAATTTGATTATAGTATTCGCCAGAAAGAGCGATTTCCAACAAAGCATGAAAGTAAACGTTACAAAGTGGGAGACGCATAGAGAAATAGGAAGATTCGTTTAAACTGAGTTTAAAGATTTTTTACTGATTTGAAACGTTAAAGTTACCTAATTCAGTATAATTTTTTACAACTCGACAACAGAAAAATGTGAACAAAGCTAATTTACGCTTTTCGATGAAAAGTCATCGATGCAAAAATCAACTTTACCAAAAAACACGAAAACGTATCTGATGTTTTTCACCTCCGCACTGAGCTCGCCGTTTCTATCGACAAAGGCATAGGTCGCGGCGCCGTCCTCCCGAGAAAAACCCGCTCTTTCAGGTCGCGACAAGAGAATCTCGTTTATCTTCATCATGCTCCTGTTTCACGCCGCACCAACCGTTTCTCCGGCTGCTCTAACGGATGCGGTTTCTTTTTTTTTTTTTATTTTTCTTATTTCGTCCCATGTTGGACGGGCGGCCACCGAGCGTCCGTTTTGACAACCAGGGCATACGCAGGAGTATGTGGTAAAAGCTTCAGCCTGTGGTGAGTGCCGATGAGAATCCTACTACAACCCTGACCTATCGCCGACAGGATGAAAGGGGCTTGCCGGTTGTCAATTCCCGGAAACCCAACCAATTGAGCGGATGTGCTTGTTTTGTTTGTTCGGTTTTTGCGTATTGAGCCTTTCGTGGGAGATTTGTTTTGAGTTTTGGAGTTCTTTTCATAGCTGTAAGGCTTCGAAGGGTAATTTGATAAGCAGGCTTAGGAGGGCTTAGGTCTATATTTTCATCTCACTAATTTGTGTTAGTATTTTTTAAATTACACTTCTTGAGAATATTTTCGTAAAGATTTATGCAAAATCAGAAATTATCAAGACAACAAAATTCAAAGAATTTGGGCATTTGTAGGTGAAATCATACATATCAGATGTAATACACAAGTTTGCCTGAGTGTATTTTCTTCCTGACCATGCTCACAAAACCACTTATGAACCCTTCTTCCAAATTGCTGAACAAATTTTGTCAAAAATTGTTTTTTAACGTAGAACTACGTCTCTCAGGAAGTTCGACTACAACAACAACAATATCGCACGCTAGCCTGGGGGGCTAATGCGGTCTCGATCAACTAGATTAGTTGAGAGAATTCGTCATCGCTATTGTTTCTGGCACATTTTTGCATGTTGTAGGATAAGTACAACGATACACCGTGCCGCAGTGCTGAGTCGAGAGAATTTCCAGCTCGAAAAGATCCTCGACCTGATCGGGAATCGAACCCGATATCACAACCGTGTGAGAGAGCTAGCCGACCGACATCGCTAACCACAGAACCACAGGGACACACAGCTCGACTACATAGGGATGTAAAATCGAAAACCGGAAAAAGTGAAAAATATATATATGTTAATACATCAGTTAGTTTTCGATGGATTTCTTTCGCTCTTGCAGAAATCGAAAATTGTAATTTTATTAGTCGAACTATTGTACTATTGAAAATTGTCAAGCCTTGTCAAAACGCAAAATCCGACCTCTGATTGGTCGTTATAAGATGACTTTATCAAGCACGGTCGACAGAAATATAGACCTAGTAATTCTGAATGTACTATTTGGCCCATATAAAAGCCTGTTTTAACCAAAACTGCTTATATTAGTTCTAGACAGCGACTACAACAATCCTTACATAGCAGCAGTGGCAGCAGATAGCATCATCAGCAGCAGTGGTAGCAGTAGCGATACTGGCAGGGCCAGCTGGTGCAGCGGCACTTCCTCTTGTAAAATGTTGCCTTTGTGCAGTAGCGGGCGGCATCAGTAGTAGGCTCATTAGCCGGCACTTCCTCTAATGAAAAGTTGCCTTATTGTGACAACACACAAACGTATCGGGATGCTGGTATTCTAAACATATGGGCCGTCAAATTCTCAGTATGAAAACAGCTTTCCACTGTGTTATCAGAAAAATGCATTAATCCTCACTGTCGGTGTAGCACACAGATGCGATCAACATTTTATCCGATATGAAATTTAACAATTGTCCTATTGCTGTCCTTAGCAAACAAATTGTTTAAGAGTTAATGTTTTCTCGTTTTGCGCTAGAATTAAAAGTAAAACGTTATTTTAATCTGCATGCACTCTGGCTGTTGAAACTTGTTTGCGTTGTATAGTGCTTGTTTCATTCCAGTGCAATAATGTATGTGCAAACTGAAATTCGATAGCAGCTCAAATCCTCTTTTACACAAAATTTTAAACATATTCAATACAAGTAATGTAATAAACAACCTTATGTAGTTCTACGTCAGCCTTGCGGTCGTGGCTTTGTATACTGCCGGTACCCGGATAACTGTCCCATAATGAAAAACAACATGTTGAGAAAACGGCGATTTAAAATTATCCGTGAATTTTCGGATTTCCAGCAATTACATTCAGAATCAATGACTATGGCACCACAAGTTTATCGTTGAGAACAAAAAAAAACATTAATGGAATTGGTTTTACGTTATATAACTTGAAAAGAAGACAAAATGGGACAAAATATGCGGGTACATTTCAAAAGTACTCGCATATTTTGTCCCGTCACATATAAATTCAATCAGCAACTGGCGGTATCATTGGCAACGTAGATTGTACTACAGAAAAACAACTTTAGTATAGTTAATCAAATGACATGCTTCTATATGCCTAAATTAGTCCGATATACACTAATCTGGAGCAAAATTATATGTTTGAAGTTTGTACCACTATGCAGTGGGACTGTAATGCGGGTACTTTCAATATGGGACAAAAACAACTTGGTATTTTTTCCATGTTTTTCCATACAAAAGTATCAATTTTAATTTTTTTCCAGAAAATATGATAACAATTTAGTCGATTCCCGATGATAACTCAAAAGTGACCAAAATCAGTATGGGACAGTTATGCGGGTACCGGCAGTCTACAACCCCTGTGATTTTTCTCCACAGGTTAAAGTCCACATCTATAGAGACTTCAATGAACGCCATGCAGATTTCACTCAAGACTCATAAAATAAATGTTTTCTTCTTATGTCGTTGGGGATAATAGAACTCTGCAATTTATTTTTGAAAAAAAAAAAATTTTCATATAAAAAAAACAAAAAATCTAGAGTGTATATTTTTTTTTGGAAGGACAAAATTGTTATCTACAACTTTGCCGAAGACGTCATACCGATCAAACAAACCGTTTTGGTTCTAAAAATTCTTGTAATCAGCTATACCTTCCCAAAATAGCATTTTAAAATAGCTTCGCAAAAATGAGTCGTGTTCCAAAAAATTAAACCAATCGCACAAAATGGCATCTTTTGCCCATAGAAACATTTATGCAAAGTTTCAGCCAAATCCAAAATGGTCGAATAAATTGGTACATTACATTAACAACATTGAAAATCAACAAAACTATTACTTAAAATCTTCACTCACGAACATTCATGATGAGTTGTGTGAGAATGAATCATTAAATCCACTACGGACAAATGAAGCATATCACACGGTAATCGAATATTCTTTATTTATTCATGCGCACCGAAGATCCAACGACTATGAATACGAAGAAGTCTTTTAATATAGGAAGACAAACTATGGAAGCATTCGCAATGGATTAAACAATGTAAACTGGCAATTCATTCTTAGAAATAGAGGGAATGTCGACACGGCTGTGAATATTTTCCAGAAAATATTCTTTTATATAATTGAACAGCAAATGCCCCTAAAAAGGAGACGTAATGGAAATACAAAACATAATAACAGTCATATTAAAAAAATGAAAACCTCAAACAAAAAGCACACAAAATCTATAAAAGACACAATAGTAGCTATTTGATTAATTCTTTTTGAATATATGCTATCAACTAAATCTTGCTATCAACAATGCATTTGATAAATATAACGCAAAAATGGAACTTGGGATAAAATGCTGTCCGAAGAACTTCTGTAATTCCGTGAAAATTAAATTAAAATCAGAAAAAATTTCTTCTATAATCTAAGAAATCGATACAACATTTGCTGAAAAGCGATCGCGATTATTTTGCATTTTATCCGAATTATTCGAAGAAAATCGTCGTAAACCATCTTCATGTATATGTTGTTTTGCAGCCGTTAATTAACTTAGATGTCTCAATGAAATGGTTATGAAAAATCTTGCTAACAATTATGCAGTAAATTGGTTAAATTTAGCAGGAAAAAACTCAAATCCGATTGTAGTCACTTCTGGTGTCCCCCAAGGCTCTCTTTCAGGACCTCTCCTTATTATCTTGTACCTTAACGACACTTCCTCTGTTCTCAAAAATACTAAGAGTGGTGATTTATTCCGACTCTTTTAGCTCTTTTAGGAAAGAAAAAAAAGAAGAAGACATCAATGCATTTCAGAAAGGAATACGCATATTCTCCACATGGAGTAGAACAAGTTTACTATCACTAAATGTAAAAAAATGCAATCGAATGTCATTCTGTCGAAAAAAAACAACACCACGCATTTAAATATTATTAGGAAATCAAACTGTACGAAATTGCGAAAGAGTTAAGCACTTAGGAATTGTCTCGGACTCCAAACTAATCTTCTTTGACCATTACAGTACAATAATCCACAAACCTAATGACATGTTAGGCTTTATAAAGCGTTTTTGTTTCAGAATCCGTGTATCATCAAAACACTGTATATTAGAGTGGCAATGAAACCCGACTTTCCAAGTTTCGCATAGTAGTAGAGCTCGATATCGAAAACTTTAGTTTGATACCAAATGTCTTATAAATGTATAAAACGTCGAGATCTGCTATCTCGAAAAACAAAAAATCGAAAAAATTGACTTTCTGGGACCTGTTTAAAAAAATCTCAGCTCATAATTTTTAAGTCCCAGAAAGTTGATTTTTTTCGAAATCATTTTTTTTCGAGATAGCACCAGATCTCGAGATTACACCAGATCTCGACGTGAAACATTTCAAGACATTCGGCATAAAAAAAAATGATTTCGGTATCCACGATGTCATAAACGACTACCTACACTTTTTTTATTAATTAGAAAAGTGAAACTTTGACCGTTTTGAGACACGTGTTCCCAAAGTCCGATTGAGCTGAAATTTTGCAGTCATTTTCGCCCTACTGTATATAGCCTATGTAAGCGAACGAAGAAAAAATAGAATCAGTGGAAAAGCAATTTCTGTTATATGCTCTTCGTACATTGACTGGATATAATATCCTCATCATTTCTCCAAAGAGCGTCGTGGATTTGCAGTAGATTCATTTGTAAACGATATCGTTTCGCAGCGCGTTGATTCAGATAGACGTTTACCCAGGCACGTCTTCAGCATCTTCGAAATCGAAATATGTTTGTCTTTAATTACCGCACAAATTATGCAAAATTCGAACCATTGAATCGCATAATGGTCACTTACAATCAATACTGCGAAACCATTGACTTAACAATACTCGGCATAAACTTGAACACTTTTCAGCCAAATACGCAATCGCAATTAAATGAAAAACAGCTATTTTCTAGATGTTCGTCCTTGATCAATCACTTTCTTTGCGTACATTTTTGTTTCGCAGAACATTTTTTTAATGTAATGAAAAAACTATAAAAAACTCGCTACACATCATAAAAACACAAATTTCTCTCTTTTTTCGAGTGAAAAGACATAAAACTCTTGAACAACCAGGAATAATCCCACTTTTTGCACCATGTTTATCATAAGTGGCTACATACGAGAGTACTGTATCGCAAGCATGAAAGTTTTCACTGACAATATTTGATGCAAATTTTTTCTTTGATTCATCATGTATCTTCTAATCATTGTCACTCGCGTGCAAGTTCTCCATAGAAACGCTGCTGATTGTTTTTCACTTCTGATTGTTCCGAAAACCACTTAATTATATCCTTTTTGCTGACCGCCCAGTACGCATGGCAAACTAGATTGCTCAGGCGCACCGACGTCACTCTTCGTGCAAAACGTTAAAATGGTTTTGCTATTTTGCAGGAGAAGTGACCTTGGCATTAGAACTCATTTACATAAATAAACGTTTTAAAGCAATGGGATACGTTTTCCAACATATTTACTCAAATTCTATCAGATCAGGTTGCGTAAAAAAGCGCTACTGTCAATTTGCGAACGATTCAGAATAAATCGTTGCTAGACCGATTTTGTGCTTCTGGCGCTTACGTCAAAGCCACAGCCCACGGCAGAATAGTATCACGAGAATTGTTAAAAAAATAATCGCCAGTGATAAATCATGAATCCCAATTAATGGGCATTGTAGCATGTGATATTTGAAATCACGAAGAATCTTCAGGGTTTCTCAAGGTAAAAGAACGATTTGGAGTAGACAAATCTTGCCTGCCTGACAAAGAACATTTTAAAAAATCGTTGCGGTCGCGAGAGTGCAATCGTTTACGATTCCCTCGTGAAAATTCACTATAAATCATGTTTTTTTTGCCGTAATTAACCCTCTAGTGCCCAATGCCGCCATTCGGCGGGCTTTAGTCGAAGTTCTGAAAAGCTTTAATGAATACTTAAAAAGTGTTTATAATGATTCATAGTGATTTTACCGAAGCCCGTCCAGAAATTAACTTGGGCACTAGAGGGTTAAGATTGCCGACAAACTACTACGTTCTAATTTTCAGATGTTCGTCCTTGAACAATCATTTTCTATGCGTAGGGGGGGTGGGGGCAAGACGGACATGTTAAGGAAACAGTAAATTTGTATGTGTAGAACATCATATTTTTTGGGATCTTAATTCTTTACACTTTAGTTTGACACAAGCACTTTGATGCGTAGTATTTGGTTTCACAATTGAAAATCGTTTTCTACGTTTTTTGAAACAATAAAAAAAAGATTGCAGAATTCGCTTTTTTTGAGTGTGCGGGTGAAACGGACAGGTGGTGTGGGTAAGATGGGCAGGTAGGGTGGGTAAGACGGCCATGTTAAGAAAACCAAAAATAAACGACGAGTTGAGCTTTTATAACGTTATGAATTAGCGAAACGTGAAACGAAAACACACATGGAGGATATTTTAAGGTTTTTGGCCTTACTGGGCACACTCCGGGAACAGGGTTTCACAAGGTCCTGTATCAGTTTTTCAGAGGCAGTTTCAATCTTATCGAACTGAATGATTTTATTTATTATTTTATTTATTATACAGCGGAATAAATCACAAACAATTATTGGTGACAGCCAGTAGCTCAGAACAAAAAAAAAACAAATTCCGTTCATCAAAGCTTAGTAGCACGCCCATTCAATCAATTAGGCGCATGCATTGCAGACAATTTCAGCGTAATGGCATGTCGCGTGAAACCGAATGTCACATTTGATGCATCTGCCCCATCCTGAGCCATCTACAGAATCAGAAAAACAATTTCCGCATTGATCGCAAAGTGAATCCTCCGGAACAATTTCTCGCTTGACACGTTTAATTGGCCTTTTCATTTTCTTGATGAGTTTTATCTCTTTTGCAGCTTCAGCTATCGCTAATTCTTGGCGGTATGAGTCAGATGTGATCTCAACCGCTTTTTCGGTTTTGCGCTTCCTTTTCGAGCCTCGGGGTCTGGAAATTTTCGGAAGCGGCAGAATTTCTTTAGGCGTAACGTTGAAAGATGATTCCATGTCACTAACAGCTTGGTCGCCAGGAATTAAACCATCTTCCAACGTAGATTCAACTACACTTTTCTCTACCGTGCAGCTTGCAGGTTCATCATGATTCTCAACAGGTTGTACTTCAGGTTGATCTGTAACTTCGGACGGCGCAAAAGATTCATCCGAAAATACGTGACGATTGCAAGGCCATATTCCGGTTGCTTTGAAACCAGAAATGGCAACACTAATGCTGGCAGCCTTAACAAAAGCTTGCGCCATCAAATCTGCAACATCGTACAGCCCAATTACAACCCCAGGATGTTGGCGCAAGAAAGCGTCTGCTGCGTAGGAAAAGTTCTTCCTAAATGGTCCCATAAATGCAACGTCTAGAGGTTGCATCTTATTACTGCAGTGGGGGGGGCAATACAAGAACTGTTACAAAACTGCTCCTTGCCTTTTCAGCAATAGCCAGATTCTTCTTGTGACTACTATGTCCGTCGATAATAAGTAATACTGGTGTTTCCTTTGATGGCTTAGCGTGCTCCAGGAAGTGGTCGAACCAATCGAGAAATACTTCCGTCGTCATATATCCCGATGCATTACACCGAAACTTAGTCCCAGCTGGAGCACCTCTCTTCAATGCTTCATTCATCCGAGTTCGAGGAAAGATCATGAATGGAGGGACATACTTACCGGTTGCAGACATGCACATCATCACCGAAGTAGTTTCTCCACGTTCCGCAGAGGAAATCGATCCCACTTGCTTCTTTCCTTTTAAAGCAGCAATTTTTTGTTTTTTTGGAGGGACCTTTGAAGAATATTTTCATTTAAAATAGCTTAAAAGGTGTGAACTGAACTATTGAACTTACTGTGCTGATTCCGGTCTCGTCTGCATTATATATTTGGGTAGGAGCAAATCCTCCTTCTTTAAGAAATTGCTCGAGTAAATTATAAAAAGCATATACTGCCTGTTTGTTGAAACCTCGTGCACGCGCGTAAGACGTGGCTTCAGGCTTTCGAAAGCTTAATTTTGGATTTCGTTTCAGAAAGCCGAGTAACCAATCGCGCCCTGCCATTTTTTTGACTTTGTTGAAGGGATGTGGAAGGAAGTTTCTTTCGGCTAGCTCGAAGCCAAGCTTTTGGACATCCTTTTGAGTTAGGCCATAGAAGCGACTCTCTAAGTCCAAGAGATGCTGTACCAATTCATTTTCCTGTTCTGCAGTGAAAACGGCTTCCTTAGGCCCCATACTCATTGTCATTGTAGGAAATGCAATTCGCCTCTTCAAAGTGGTCCTTGGAATACCGTATTTTACCGCGGTAGCAAGAACCGAAATTCCGCAGGCCACTTCGTGTCTAGCAGCAGCCAGCTGACTTTCGGTCCACGGCTGACGGGTAGTTGTCCTTCTGTAGGATCGAGGCATACCTTAATTTGAAGAACCAATATTATAAACACTGACCGTCTTACCCACCCTGGTGGTGGACCATCTTACCCCACCAGTACACACAATTTTCAAACTTTCATAGTTTTTCAATAACAATATACTTTACCTGTATCTCTTCGCGAATAGATCAGCCAAGTTTCAATTAACCGAAAAATGGATCAAAATCCAATAAAACGCGACACTTACTGGAAAAAAATCTTATTTTCTGACACAAAAAAATTACATCCGCACTCGAACTTGTAGCTTTGTTATAAAGTTTGTTTATTTATTGCACATTTGACGAATGTAACCATGGTGACAGTGGTTCGAAAACCATAAACTAACTTGATGATAGATTGGCCGAGACAATTTTGCAGAAATAAAGTCGCTAAGCTTAAGAATAAGTCACATGTCCATCTTACCCACCCTGTCCGTCTTGCCTCCACCCCCCCCCCCCCTACATTTTTGTTTCGCTAAAAAAAAGCTTGAACACATTTTTGCCCTTAATGAACTAAGTTGTGAGAAATTCATTCTCGTATACAGAAAAAAACAAATTATTCATAAAAATACCCATTAACGGAATCAGAATAACCGTTTCGTGGAAAGAATCATAACTCAGACAATAATCAATATTTTCTGCAACAGCACCATCATCATTAAACTATTAGAAAATTACGAATTAAGAAAATCAAGAAAATCGCTACACGCTTTAAAAATCCAAATTTCTCTAGTTTTTTTCCGGGTGAAAAAGTACATAACCCTGAAAAACCAGGAATAATCCCACTTTTGCACCATGTTTATCATAAATAACTACATTCGAGAGCAGTGTGGTATACCTCACTGGATTTGACAAACTATCAATTCTGTACCAAAACAAAGGTACAAATTTTATAGTTTCAATTCGTTCTTTATGTCCACTTTTGTTTTTTATTCATGAGCAGATCACAAAAATCTCTACAAAAAATCCCAGTCCCAGTTTTAATATTTTTTTTCAAATTATCAATTTTGAATTGGCTGACTCTTTGCATACACGTTTCTATGGGCAAAAGATGCCCTTTTGTGCAATTGGTTTAATTTTTTGGAACACGGATCATTGTTAAAAGGCTATTGAAAAATGCTATGTCGGGAAGGTATTGATGATTACGAATATTTTAAGAGCCAAAACGGTTTGTTTAATCGGTGTGACGTCTTCAGCAAAGTTGTAGATAACAATTTTGTCTTTCCAAAAATAACATAACCCTTGAAAAAAATATTTTTTTTAATTAAAAGAAAAAATGCATTAATTATCTAAGAAAAGCTGATGTTTTGAAAATCTTATTTTATATTTATAAAAACCAAAAAAGATTACCTAAACTGTTGATTACTTGACTGTTCGATCATGGAGAAATCAGAAAAAAAAGTTATATTTCGAAAAAAAAATGTCTAGACTTCAAGAATATTTTTAATTACCCATAAAGTGTCTTATTGGAGATAAAAAACATTTTTACAGCCAAGATGGTGCGTTTCACTGGCATAGTGTCTTTGGAAAAATTGTAAATAATAATTTTGTCCTTCAAAAAAAAAAGTGCATTGCGAAAAAAAATTTGAAAAAAAAAATTTTTTTTTTCAAAATATGTACCTTTTTTTATTTTTCCACAGTCTGCTTTGTTTAGGTAATTTTTTATTCTGAAGATTTGAAAAATGTAATTTTTAGATATTTAATTTTAAATTTTTTCTTTCAATTTTTTTGAAAAACAAAATTTTTTTTGGAGCGACAACACTGTTATCTGCAAGTTTGCCGAAGACATCACACCGTTCAAACTAACAGTAAGGTTCTAAAAACATTTGTTGTAAATTCAATAATTAAAGAACGTCTGTAAAATTTTCTCAGCATTAGAAACTTAATTCAAGTTCAGACTGATTCCAATTCCTCTTTGAACAGCTTTATGTTATACTGCAAACTTGCACATCTGCAGAAACTGAAATATTCAACAGCATCCATACTCCGTTTCGAATGTTGAAAAATTGATCGTAACGCTATAAAACCCAAATTTAAATTACCCATTTCCCCCAATGAGTTTGAGTTTTTATTGTTCCTCGCGTCTTTGCATTATTTACACTGAGCGCCATCTGATGTCGGCGACGCGGACTTAATTAATTACTGGGAAGCATTTGTACGCGTTAGGTGGTACATTTACGTGGTTCATCATTTAAGCGATTTTCCACCCAGCCATTCCTTACCTACCGTATAGAATCTGACTGACTGGCTGACTAGTATATGTAAACACATTTTGTCCCAGAAACGCTGGCGTGGGTGAAACAGGTCGTTAAGTTGATCGTGATCGGCGTTTTTCCCGCTTCAATGAGTTGAGGGCACCTGCTGCTGTGTTGGGAATTTGTTTTATGGCTTCACCGTTCTCCCGACAAACTGAGTTTTATTATGCACGTAATGGTTCCACGACCAGGCGGGTCTTGGTGAGATTGAAAGATTACCACGCTTAAAGATTCATACCCGGTACAGAATTGCTTATTTCGTTTACGTCTGTGAGTGCGGCCTTCAAGGCCACCTGTGAACGCTTATGACCTGCGCGGTCGCTTTCACGCCGAGCAGAGCACAATCGAATTAGTTGTGTATTCCAGCGAAGAAACTATTTATAATCCATAATTGAATTCAAGCGGTTAGATCAGTTATTGGAAGTGGGTACGGTTCGAACCAGTCCTGACTAAAATAAGGAAGCGAATTAAATTGACAGGCTAATCAAAAGGGGCTGAAATACTTTGTGTGCGGTTGGCTTTGAGTCCCGAATAATCTCAACCGATTTATATTCGTAGAACATTATTGAATTATTATATATTTGCCAGCTCATAAATGTCGCCACCAAACCGGAAGCAAATAATTTACAATCTAACATCCGCCCTTTGTTTTATTTTCTCTCTCGTTCCAGGTAAGAACCCATTAGCACTCAATAAAAGGGTGATCAAAGAAATCACAACCATTGCATGTTAGCACGGTTCGCTCCTTGGGAAGGATTAACTATTTATCCCTAAAGGAAAGCGGGAGGAAATCAACTGACGGGTGGTATAACGGCACGAGTATTCGTGTTATTTATTGATAAAGCAGCCATCAAAAAATACGATGTTAGAAAAACAAACTTGATTGCGATGATGCTGCAGAAAACATACAACATATTTTTCCCCGCTTCGGCGATTGCAATCATGGTTTTGATACTAACACCAAAATAACAAGGTTCGGCAGATCGAGTTACATAAAAGTTAGATTTTCCATTTTCTATTCAATTCCAACTAATTGGAACGGAAGCTGCATTTTAAGAGCTAGATACCACTGGTTTCATCTACAGAACCAACTTCCGGCTCTGGCTGACGTTGCTGAATCGCATTTCGGGATGCTGCTGCACTCCTCTGCGGCATACAAAGTGCGACTGCGAAGTGTGTAGATTCGGCTGTGTGTGCAGCAGAGTCTTGCAGCGAATGGTGAATTCCTCTTACCAATTTGCAGCTCAAGCGAAGCGGGGATAACATTAGCATGTGTAATTAGTGTGTCTCGTTTCATGCATTTCTAATTTGAACCGAAAGTTGTATGCTAATTCCGCCCGGCTTACGAACCGAAATCTTAAACAGTGAGGAAATATATTTCGGAGCTTGTTATCAGTGCGGTGTTTATCTAGAACTAACAGACGAGCTCAAGTCGGTATGATATCATTTTGGTTTCAAAATGAATGAGAATTTGCTCACTAGTGTTTGGAAATAGCTTACCGATCCCCCATCTTTTATTCATTCAGGCACGTTTAAATTATTATGTTCTGTTTATATATTTCTAGCACTCATTGCGTATTTCTCTATTGACTCAAAAGGAGATTTTTTTTTGTTTTGTGTAGTTTTATCAATGCTCTGCATCGATTAAAACAAGAAAACGCAGTCGCCTGAAATATATCTTCCTCTAGTGAAATATTTCATAGCGCATTGATCACAATCCTCAACCTAACCTTAAGATAACAGCTGTGTTAAAAATGGGGTAAAATTGATCAGCTTCCTTGCGATATTGCCAGTTTTAAAATGACTGTCTTAGTCTCGTCTTGAAGAAACAGAATTATCCGTGCTTCCATTCTATTTCATACAAATTTCGTTGACATCATTGTATAGCATCTTCGACAGCCACCAACATTTGGTTTTGATTTAGCAATGTTTGTGCCCAGCTTCCACACGGAAAGCTTTTCACGGAAATGGCTCTGCTTGTTTTGGTTTCTAAACTTTCAAAGACACTTTCAAAGGGGAACTCAATCTATGGCCATTTCTCCACATTTTCATCTTTTCAGATTTACCTTTAACGTAGTCTTGAGTACCTTCTTTATATAGTCAGCAGGCAGGTATGGCTCCCGCTTGCCCCATTTCGGGTTGTTTATCCTTCCTAGGGTTTCCCCGGGCCAGAAAGGGAAGGCCATCATTCTTTAGTCTGTTTATAGCTTTGCCAAGCTGAATTCTAATTTGGGAACCGAAAAGCCGCCCTCGTTAATGGTAAAATACCTTCAAGAGAAAGCATTTTATTACGCGTTTTATTGGAATCCACGGATAATTTGCCAAAAATGCGCCCCTATACCTTATCTCCTTTCATGGTCACATACGACAAGCGACGAAGTCTAGAAGAGCACGCTGGATCGAGCAAAAACAAACAACCGTTCGCAGTCTCCGGCAAATGGTTATGTTTTGAAAGAAAATGGCCAATCTAAGGAGTAGGGATGGGTATTCCCGTAAAATGTGGGCTTTTGCTGGGTTAAGCATGTTCCTTTATCTCTACAGGATGGGTGAAAATGGCTTCACGTATGAAATTTTGCTCACCTATACGTGAGGGCGGGAACGGAGCGCGGAGTAAACTGTAAAAAGGGTGATTTTATTTGCCTCTGCATTACCTCTCCTGTCGCGCACCTTCACTTCGACGGAAGAAACAACGGATGATTGATGTGTTTGGTTACGACGGGAACAGAGCAAGGCAGTTATCTTTCAGGTGCCTGAGGCGATATTGATCCAGTTTTCGTGATTGATTCGATTTTCACTCGATCAAGCGTGCAGAGCAACGCTTCCGATGCCTGTGTCTGTATGTTGGAGAAATAACACTCAACAATGATTGCGGAAAGAAGGCGCTTGACCAGAATAATGGATGAGTGATTAGTGTGGGAAATCAGCGGAGCGAAAAGTTTTGCGGGATATTCAATCATTGTTTTACCGCGATATCAATCTTGTTGTAGTAATCCCTTTCCGGGAAAAGACCCTCAATTTATCATTTAAAAACATAATTCAAAGTCCAATATTTACCAAAGCTTATTGGATTACAAGTTGCGGAATTTCGCAGATCTGGCGAAGAATTTTAGTTACCTTTTTTTTGTTCTCCGACGATCGTCTGCCTCAGTAAATAACGAACCAAATATATCAAGCTTGATTCGGTTGACAACGTTTCTCAACATCTGCACACTCATCGCCTGGGGCGTTGTGACTGGCTCTCATGAAATTCTCGCACCTAATCAGACTGAATAAAGCTCGACAACGTCAGGTCGGAGACGAGATTGACGGCAAGGATGGTAGCGCTGGCGCTGGTTGCGGCGACGGGTTTGTAATCAATTCATTATACTGTTAATTTGTCACCGCAAAGAAAACCATTTGAAAAACGGCAGTCATAATACCTGCTTGCCTACCGACTGAAAAACCGACCGTCTAGAATTCCGGTGATGCCTGAAGCATGAACGTTTCATGCTAATGAACTGACAGGCGGTGCAAAGCATGAGTGTGAAATACGCTCATGATTAATATTACCATAAAGATTGAAGTTAACAGCCAGTTTCGGATGAGGTGAAAATTTGTCGCTTAAAGAAGGGGAATTCGCATTAAACGCCGTTCCACCCTCTGAGGCTATAAAAAAATTTAGCTCACTTACCGTGGAATTTTTGCTCATTCCCGTAATTTCAACGCACCAATTCGGTTTTTGCGCAGCAACAAACAGACTGTTAGTATTTCGTTTATCGTCATAAATACTCTGTTTTTCTGTTGCTGGTGAAAAAATTTCCCTTGACCTTTTGTTAGTATCGGCACTCAGCGTAAAAGCGAACCAAGCTTGCGATATACGCAGTGATGGAGTGATCAGCGGGTTATATGTTTATAGCTTTCACACTTCGGTGACAGCTCATAGCCATTTAATTGATGTTCTGTACTTGATGATTTTGAACCAACGTGATGACATGTACTCTGAGTTATTTTATTGTAGTATTGTTAGTTTGCACCATATACGCCGTGATAAATTAAGTGAGCTGTTGGTGGTTGTTCGATATAAAATAGAATTAAGTCTTATGTGTTTCCACCTAGAATATGAATACTTCGTGATTTAAGAAAAACTGTCGCATATGTTTCAAAAGAAATGATACGACTGTAAATATCTCAGAAAGTCGTTACTCTAAATATTACGATAAATCAATCATCTTTTCATGTTCTTGACTCATTTTATACAAATTCAAAACAAATATTGCTATATATAATTATAAACAAATATTGATCGCAAATTTTGCTTCCCCAGTCAATATTTTCATACCAATATTCGTGTTTCGTTTGAAATATAGGTATATCAAACAAACTCGCATTAAATACACGAAAACAGCGTATACGTACTGTTTTGGAGGCTATATAAATATTGATGAAAAATAGTATGCAACTCATTGATATAAGTATAGATTTATGATAATATATCCGAATGAAAGCGATTTATTTCACACTGTTCTACGATTCTAAGCCTAAGTTCTTGCAGCAATCGATTGGAAAATTAAACATGCATCCACTCAAACAAGATAAGATATCAAGGATCTTCTTTTATGTAAATGTTCGTCATAAATCCCGTTTTTCAGTTCAAATTTCAGTTCTAGACTGATTTTTTTTTATATTTGTTTTAAAGGGTTTCATCTAAAAATTATGTGAAAAAAAAACATTTTTTTTGTGATGTTTGATGGGTTTTGTGAGTCGAATAACCGAATGCGATGCTAAACAAAACGTTTCAAAATATTCAAAAATAATTCTGCAAAAATTAAAAATGTTTGGAAAAATGTGAGAATCGAACAGAAATTCAAAAAGTGCAAAAGAGTGGTTTTGTAGCTTGAAAAAGTCATTTTTTCATAAATCTCGTTTGGTCAACCTGTAAACCATTTTTTAGATAGTCAAAATGTTCTACAAAAATACAATAAAGTACACTATCTTTTAGTTTAGGGTTGAGCACCTTGTCGTTTTCAACATCGATTTATTTTGAGACACCCTAATACCTAATAAGCCGGGAATGAACTTTTTGGGCTATAAAAGAGCCTGCTTCTGGTGAAACTAATTACATTCTTTTGGTAGATGGTAGGACGAACGTACGGTTCTATATTAGCAGTAGCTCAATGGATTGCGGCAGTATCAGCTGGCTTTCCGAGTTTGCTTTCGGCTTAAACAAATCACTTGCCGATTGCTCTAATATCTCAGCAGCAGTGCGGTAGTTTTTAGTATGTGTTGTAAGATTACCTTGTTTCCCCCACTGTCAGGACAGCATAAAGGCTGCGATCAGCATCATATCCAATTTTAAACCGCAAACTGCCCTTCTTACACATACCTTTTATCGCCATGGTGTTTTGAAGAAATGAAATCAAAATTTTCTTCAAACTAATAGACAAACAAATTTTCTTCAACTAATAGACAAACTACTGGCTTAAACCATGATTTAGACAAAATGAACACATTATTAGACCGGTTTACAATACCTTTTCGCCGAGTTATTGCTGAGGTTAACAAAAAAATTTTACACCGGAACTTATTTTCCACAGAGACAGAGAGAGAGAGAAGCAGAGAGAGAGAGACAGAGACAGAGAGACAGAGAGACAGAGAGAGACAGAGAGAGAGAGACAGAGAGAGAGAAAGAGAGAGAGAGAGAGAGAAAGAGAGACAAAGAGAGAGAGAGAGAGGGAGAAAGCGAGAAAGAGAGGGATAGAGAGCGGCAGAGGGAGAGAGATAGAGAGAGAGAAATAGAGAGAGAGAAAAAGAGAGAGAGAAAAAGAGAGACAGAGAGAGAGAAAAAGAGAGACAGAGAGAGAGAAAAACAGAGAGAGAGAGAGAGAGAGAGTTGTGGAACTACAGAAAAAATGTTAGTTGCTACCCGTAAGAATCTAGCTATTCAATGTCAACTAACTCATAAATTTTAAATTACGTTAAACTTTACAATACTTCGATGATTTTCTCTTCACAAGAACTGACCAGAGGGACTCATACATGGAACCTCTCCAGGATATTATAATTGGCAATAATAATGACAGTAGAAAGGAAGCTCGGTAACGCAGTAACGCACATACCCAAACACGGATAACAATATAAGCATGTCACTTACTCTTAATAGTGATATTGCTTGTAATTTACTTGTACAATTACATTCATCTGACAAAGATAAGTCTTAATGCATAATACAGCAGACACAGACGGAATGCATCAAAAAATTCTATAAAGTTAAAAAAAAAACATTTGAAAGCTCGTAAGCTCAAAAATACGGAGTAGCTCCAACAAACTCAAAAACTCTAGAATATTCTGCTTCTTCTGTCTTGGACAGACGTTCTCCAGTCCCCTAGTACACCAGCAGATCATCTTCTCCCACCGCACACATCCACCGAGTGCGACGCCTATCACGGAGTCGATGGTCTCTTCTTGGTTCTTTGCTGAATATATAGCCGTCAAGGCTCTCTCGTGAGGCATTCTGGCCACATGTCCAGCCCACTGAAGCCTGCCCAACTGTATTACCTTCACTTTGTCGGCATGTTTGTACACCTGGTACAACTCCTACTCTAGCATCCATGCTTCATGTCCGTAAAAGGCAACCGGAAGGATCAGCGTCCTATATAGTGCGAGCCCTATATAGTGAAGGCCCTGTTCGCAGCTGCAACTCTTCGTTTCACCTCGCGGCTCGTATCGTTAGCACATGTCACAAGCGTACCAAGATAAACGAATTCATCAACCACTCGAAATCGTTTCTCTTAAATCTCCACTTCAGCACCAACACCACCGGAGCACTCACACTCCCTGACAGCTACCATATACTTTATTTTGGTAAAGTTAATGTTGAGTCCCAACCTCGCCGCGTCCCTCTTATAAGGCCTGAAGGCCTTTTCCACGGAAGTATAAAAAAAGTTCTAAGGAGTTAAAAATACCTCAACAAACTTTAAGAAGCTTAGCAGAGTATAAAAATCTCTAAATAAAGCGTGAAATCCTGAAAAAGTTTAAAAGTTTTGAAAAGATCAAGAAAGTTTTATCGTTCAAAAAGCTCGAAAACTCCATAAAGCTCTAAATTGCTGAAAAACTCATGAAAAGATCCTCAGAAAAAAAGCTTTGAACAAATTCAGAAGTTCTGGAAAATTCTAAAGACCTTAAACAAATTTTAAAAAGCACTGAAGAGCACACTTTAAAAGGCCGTGAGACGGCATTCCTAAATTACGTAACGCTCATAAGGAGCAGGGGCACGCATGATCGTTACGAATTGTTAATGATGGGGGGTGGAGGGGGGGGGGTTGGTGAAGATCAGCGTTACGTAACGAAAAATCTCCGGGTATGCTTTAATTTTACTCCGAAAACGATCATTTTCATTAAGCAAACTCTTCTCCTGTGTTACGTAATTTTTATGCGGGAATAGGCGAGGTGTTGTCAAAAAATTAGGTTTTGTGCGTTACGTAATTTATGGATAGCGCCTGAATAGCTTAAAACACTACAACGGTTCTGTGCAAGATTGACGTGGAACTTGTGAAAAATTAAAATTAAAGAATGAAGTGTAGCACAATCGTTCTTGCCATTGACCGAGTTTAGTTGTCTCTAGCGAAGTGAGTTATACCCTTTTATCTACGCTTAACTCTACTGCTCTTCTTTTCCGAGGCCTGTTTAGGTACTCCTGCTAAGTATTCATTCAACTATATCGGGTCTGACTTTTTTTTTTAATTTAGCGTGAGGGAAGGGTGAAAGTAGAGAACCTAAACCTATGCGTATCAGCCTGGCTCTGATACCGAACGGTATGCTAAGATTCGAACTCATAACCATTTGCTTGTCAAAGCGGACTCTGTAACCTTGAAGCTACCAGTTTCCTTGATTTTGTATAAACGAGGTGTTGAAGGACTACCGAACATTAACTTACACATAGAAATACAGCATCACTGACTGAACAGAAATGAAGCAAACACTATACGGCCCAAACAATTGTTAACAGTCAGAGTGCATACAGAATGACACAACATTGACTTTTGATTCTGGTGCCATATTTCTTGAGAAAATGATCATTGAAGATTGAATTATTAGTTTTGTCTTGAAAAGGACAGTTGTGTTCAAAAGGGAATTGAATATGGTCGCATCTCTGTGCTACACTCCGATAGTGGGAATAAGGCATTCCAACAACTCAATTGAAACTGAAAATTGGACCGCAGACTAGTATTCTGATTGCCAGTATTTAGAAAGCTTGTGTTGTCACTAAAACAAGGCCAAGCTTCACATGAAACGAAAGGCAAATGCCAAAATTTTTCAAACTGGAATACACCAGGAAAATTACTTAGTACATTTTGATCGTACCAAAGTACATAATTTAAAATGTTTAGAAAAAGCACGTGTTTTGTTCAACGTGCGAATAAAGTGGGAAAATTTCAAGAGACATGGAGGAATCCATAATTTTACGCAATGTCGGAATTGTCAAGCCTATGGTCATGGAACTCGATACTGCCATATGGCTGCAAAATGTATGATTTGTGGTGACACTGGTCACACGAAAGATATCTGCCCCGTGAAAGAGATCACTAGAAGTTTCAAATGTGTAAATTGTGGGGGAAATCACAAATCTAATTTCTTTAATTGTCCTGTAAGGTCAAAAATTATTGCTTCTAGACAACGTAGGAATTCTAAACAACCTGTTGTCAATGTGGGTATACAAAAGACTTTCAATACTGTTCAGGCATCTCCAGCACTTTCATTAGCAGGTGTGTCTGTAGGTAATAATTTAAATTCAGATAACAAATTTCAGACAAAAAATCCTGTTCAGGCAACACCAGGCTGTTCATACGCCAGTGTCCTTACAGGTAATAATTCAAATTCAAACAGTAACAAACCATTCGTGTTTGGTGCTGAAAAGTCAGCCAGTGTTGATTTAGGTAATCCAACTCCCGAAAAGATTGAATACCTGCAACAATCCATGCTGCAGCTAATGTCCGTTTTGTTGAACTGTAACTCGATGTACGAGGCTGTTCAAGAAGGTATAAAATTTACAACTAATATTGTTATGAAATTGAAATTTAGCAATGATTTTAAATAATGCTGTAAATTTTCTAAATTGGAATGCTCGCTCTTTAAAAGCGAAAGAAGATGAATTTTTCAATTTTTTAACAGTCCACGATGTGCATATTGCAGTTGTGACTGAAACGCTTTTAAAGCCAAATATTAAACTAAAAAAGAACCCAAATTTTATAGTTCATAGGTTTGATAGAATTGATGTTGCCGGTGGTGGAGTTGCAATAGTTATCCACCGTCGAATAAAACATCGTGTTTTACCCCATATTGAAACCAAAGTTATCGAGAGTTTGGGAATTGAAATTGAAACAAGTATTGGCATTTTATTTATAGCCGCAGTGTATTTGCCTTTTCAATGCACTGGTGAGCGAAAAAATTATTTCAAGGGAGATTTGCAAAAACTCACAAGAAATAAATCTAAATTTTTAATCATCGGTGATTTTAATGCTAAACATCGATCTTGGAATAATGCTCAAAGCAATTCCAATGGAAAAATATTGTTTAATGATTGCTCGGCTGGATTTTATTCAGTTTTATTTCCAAATGGTCCTACAATTGATTTGGTACTAACAAATCAAAGCCATTCATGCAGTGATTTATTAACTCATGCTGACTTTGATTCTGATCATCTTCCCATAACATTTTCTATTTCCCATGAAACTATTTTAAATCCCACTAGATCTGTGTTAAATTATCACAAGACTAATTGGGATAGATATCGTTCTACGATCGAGGAAAATTTGAATGATGATATTGATACAAAATAGTGCTGACATTGACAGAGCATTAGAAAATTTTAGCAGCTTAATACTCAATGCCCGGAATTTATCAGTTCCTAAGGCAAGAGTGAAATTTAATGCACCAATTATTGACAGTGAACTTCAACTTCTTATACGTTTGAAGAACATACGGAGACGTCAATACCAAAGATCTCGTGATCCTGCTTTGAAAATTATTTTTCAAGAATTACAAAAGGAAATTAAACACAGATTCACTCTCTTGCGGAATGAGAATTTCATGAGAGGAGTTGAACAACTAAAACCTTATTCAAAACCTTTCTGGAAGCTTTCGAAGTTTCTTAAGAAACCCTCGAAGCCCATTCCAGTCCTTAAAGATGGTGATTGCATTTTTCTAACGAATGAACAAAAATCTCAAAAACTTGCTCAGCAGTTTGAGAGTGTTCATAACTCCAATTTGAACGTAGTAAGTCCTATTGAAAATGAAGTAAACCAAAAGTATGTTCAGATCACCACCCAAGAATTTCTTTCCGAAGAGGTATTGGAGACAAACTTGAATGAGGTGCGAACTATTCTCAAAAAATTCAAAAACATGAGAGCACCAGGAGATGATGGGATTTTCTATATCCTCATCAAAAGACTTCCCGAAAACTCTTTAAATTTCTTGGTAAAAAATTTCAACAGATGCTTTGCACTAGCACATTTTCCTACGAAATGGAAAAGTGCCAAAGTCACTCCAATTTCAAAACCCGAAAAGAATCCAGCTGAGGCATCAAGTTATCGACCAATTAGTTTACTTTCCTCTATTAGCAAACTTTTTGAAAGAATAATTCTCAATAGAATGATAACACATATTAATGAGAACTCAATTTTTGCAAATGAGCAGTTTGGTTTTCGCCATGGGCATTCCACTACTCATCAGTTACTTAGAGTAACAAATATGATTCGAACTAATAATTCTGAAGGCTATTCGACTGGAGCTGCTCTTCTAGATATAGAAAAGGCATTCGACAGTGTTTGGCATAAAGGTTTAATAGCTAAAATGTCAAATTTCAGTTTTCCGCTTTACCTTACAAAAATGATACAAAGTTATTTAACTGACCGCACTCTCCAGGTTAACTATCTAAATGGTAAATCTAATAGATTGCCTGTTAGAGCTGGTGTGCCTCAGGGGAGTATCTTGGGCCCAATCTTATATAACATTTTTACTTCTGATCTTCCTGATTTACCACCAGGTTGTGAGAAATCTCTGTTTTGTGAAGATACAAGCATTTCCGCAAAAGGAAAAAGCCTTCGTGTTATATGCAGTCGGCTACAAAAAAGTTTAGATATATTTTCTTCATACTTGCAGAAATGGAAGATTTCCCCTAATGCTTCTAAAACACAGTTAATTATTTTTCATCATAAGCCAAGAGTTTCATTTCTCAAACCCACCCATAACCACGTTATTAAGATGAACGGTGTGGTCTTAAATTGGTCTGATCAAGTTAAATACTTAGGGCTAATTTATGATAAGAATCTTACTTTCAAGGAGCACATTGAAAATATCCAGTCAAAGTCCAATAAGTACATCAAATGTTTTTATCCTCTTATCAACAGGAATTCTAGGCTTTGTCTCAAGAATAAACTGTTAATTTACAAACAAATTTTTAGGACAGCAATGTTATATGCAGTTCCCATCTGGACAAGTTGTTGTGCAACCAGGAAGAAGACACTTCAAAGAATTCAGAATAAACTTTTGAAAATGATTTTGAAGCGTCCTCCCTGGTTTAGCACGAACGAGCTACATAGGCTCACTAATGTAGAAACATTAGAAAATATGTCAAACCAAATTATCAACAAATTCCGACAAAAATCGTTGCAATCCTCAATTGCAACGATTAGCTCACTTTATAGCCAGTAAGATAGTTTTAAGTTTATTTTAAGTTTCGTTTTATTCCTTTTTTTTCTTGACAAGTAGGTTTAATAATTTTCCTACAATTACATTATCTTAACTGCGAAAGCTAATAACATTCAATAATACTAAAAAGCGTACAAATATATATAATAGTGTTGAAATGTCACCATTTGTGGCAGAACACACAATACTAATTCTGAATAGATATTTTAGTACATAAATAAATCATTACAAACTCCCCCCCCCCCCCCCCCCTTTGAAAAAAAAGGCCAAGCTTCACCGGAGCTACCATCCGCCCTACCATTCGATAGCTCAATGAATTGTTCAAGCTGAAAGCAAACGTTATTACTATCCGCTTCTGCTACCAATTGCTACTAAGCTGGGACTGTCTTTCCCATCATCCACTAGTGAAATGATTATTTTGTGCGAAATCAGACTCTTATATATCTCAAAGAGTGCATTTTCGGTTAACTAGGTGATGATGATGATGATGATGATGGTCCTATCTCATACCCCTAGATCGGTTAGAGCTTAACGATTTATCTATATGGGACATTTTTAAATGCAATGTTACCAGTTGGCGAACAAATAACGGATTGGTTATTAATTTCAGACATAGTAACCCTTCAATTGAACTAGGTATAATATAGTGTCGACCGTGTTAGGGAAAACAAACACTAAGCAACCAATCGAAAATACCTAAAAATGCATTGATTTTTTATGCGAGCTTACGTGTATTTTAGAACTAATTCGATTTTTAATTATTTGGGTTTACGTAGTGCGTGTCTCTGCATCACAATTTTAAGCAAATTCTGTATTTTACGCATTCAAAAGCAAGTGTCAGATTTGGACGTAGATGTTAATTTGAATTTTAGAACTCACGTAATTTTGAACGTGACATTACACAAGTTTGGCGATATTATCTAAATTCTTAGCAATTTGCTCAGGTTAAACGGGTTGACAACCAAAAATCACCACTGTATCTAATTCAATTGCATTCAGTGAAAACAATCGCTAGACGAACCGTTTGACCAAAAAGACTCTTACTAGAATAGTAGTAGCGTAAAGTACACATAAAACCTTCATCAGTCACATATAAACGCAAAGTGAGGGTGAAAATTATACTCAAGATTTTCATCTCATTTGAAGCATTTAAACACCGTTTCACAACCGCTACAGATTAAAAGTTCTAAAAACGCCTCCGACGCTCCGAGTGTGTGTGCTACATAACCTAAATTTCATACGAAATTAATTGAGATACGGCGCGAACAGAGTGGAGAAAATATACGACATCTTTCAAAAACTAATGACTTTTTCCACTTGTACGTTCTGAAGAGCGAGTACCTACGTGGAGCTCGCTGCAAGAAACGAAATGCTCTCCGAGGCAATCCCAAACTAGGATTAGTGTCGACTCAGAAATAGCAACTCTGTCCAATTATTCGCTTCCAGCTCGCAACTCACGGAGACGATCCCAGAGCGAGGGTATATATACACGTTCACAACCTGATAGCGGAAAACAGGTTCCGAGGAAGGAAAACAGCACCCCGTAGCAAACAAACAAGATGTTCAATTATGTTTCTTTTCTTGATGCGGTGATGCTGGTGCTTTATCCCGAGTAACCGGAAAAGATTGCAGTCGGCAAAAAATGCTTTGTTCTTGCTTTGGTTACAGTTCAGGCAAACGGAAGCGCACGGGCACGGGTTGGAATGCTAACATTGTAGAGATAAAATGGAAATGACGTGCTTTCACCCGGAAAGAAATGATTGCGATGTGATTGCTGTAGAGCAAAAACGGTTCAAATGTTGCTGGTAGAACGTATCCAAAAGCGATTTTTATCATCGATTGCTCCAATGGCAAAAAAAAATCGATTGCTCCGTGCGTCTCCTTTGATGGAAAATAAATCGTAATTCCCATTACGTACACCAATCTCTTTAATGTTTCTATCAACAAAGCACTCGTTTAGTCGATGCAAACGCAATTACCGCAAATTTCCTAACGGTTGTTTACTGTTTCAATTTCCCGGTCAAGTTACACCGAAATCCATTTTGGCGAGCGACAAACGAAAACAAAAGGTTTTGGAAATTGTGAAAAACTTCAGCGCTGCCAACACCTACGCCTTTGCTTCAGAGCGACAAACTCGCCCGATTGAGGAGAACAATAACAACCCTATTGCTGGGGGTAAGGTGAGAATGAAACGAAACAAAACTTTGAAATGGAGTGAAACGATTCTTGCAGCACCTGCTGCGATTACGACACCGTTAGGAAAGATGAAGTTGATAGAAAGCTTTCTACTGTGTTGCGAGGGGGTGGGGTGGGTTGACACCAGCAGACAATTTTGGGATCAGCTTTCTCCGTGTGACACCTTGGTATTGCTATAACCGACCACCAATACCAGTATTGGGGAGAAAATTACGTAGCTCACAAAAGGGAACAGTAATGAGTTTTCATTACACAAATTAATTGGTGTGACCGTGTGATAACACAGCATGACGTGGGGATGTGGCAAACAGTTTACACTGTGTCGTGCTTGAGTAGCCGATTCGATTGCAGAACAAGCAACTGGGTTGAAGAAGTAGAAGTGTGGTGTATCTTAATTGATTACATTATATCTATCAATTATATCTGGAACGTTGGTAGTGTTTGACGCGTTCTAGGACATCATTTGCAGGATTCATTGATCTCGGAGAAGCATGTCATAAAGCTTTGATCAAGTAGCAAGGAAATCAATTATTTACCCGTTTGTGAAGCCACTTTTTCGTTCACCACTCACCTTTTTTTTTTTTTTGATCATTTGCCTCGTTTAGTATGCAGTCTTCCGTGGCAATCAGCTGTTCGAATGAGGTGCGAGAAGGCTTTTCATACCCTTAAGACAAAAACATAGAAAGCGCATTTTTATACCATATATCAATTCAATGTACAGTGTAAGTGCCCCAAATCTGTACAGTGTAAGTGCCCCAAATCTAAAGCTCAACTCCGGAGACAGTTGTTGATAACCAAATTCGCAGCTGCCGATGCTGAAACACCAGAAACGGTGCCTCTGGTCGAGTCCAAATATTTGCGATCCGAGCAGGAAATCCAATTTCGAATTGTTTCAGCACTGGGAACAGGTAGCACTGGATAATAAGATGCTGTTTGCAACGAGAGATGGCGACCGGTGCGATGCCTTCCTAAATTTGTCCGATGGCTTGCCAGCACCGAGAGAGCAGAGAGCAAAAGAAAGCAGCACGCGACTGTGCTATCCTGGCCGAGCACCCGTGACTCACCGAAAACTGAATCAAGTGGCTGTTTCCTGAGGGAGCTCCATGTGACGACGGTGGTGGATAGTAGGCAGGAGTTCAGACACGGCGAGTGATAAAATGTTGACTTTGTTTCTGACATTTTCCCGTGTCGAGCTTGCTGCTGCACTAAAACAAGCACAAGACAACGAGGTTCCGTTTCGGGAAAGCGAGCAGCTATTTTCAGGGTACAGTCTGCATATCACCGATAATACAAAAGGTTTGTTCAAGTAGCAGCAACTGAAATTAAAAATTGTGGGAAATTTTTCGTGCTCTGTGAATTTGCTTTGTACTTCATCGTGTGCCAGCATTCCAGCAAAGCACCGACTAGAATGCCAGGACAAAGGTAAAAAATCCAATTAACAACTATGAATACGGAATGTAAATAAAGTTTCCATTCTACTTTAATGCTCTGCAAACGTTCTGGGTGTTCTGGAGCGGAAAACAAAACGGCTCCGACAAATGGAACGAGTAATTGTTCTGAAATAGAACTGATAGCCGTGACAGCAATAATTAATCGAAATCTTTGTCATTTGAGCTGAAAGCTTCACCCTAAATTGTATTTTGTTTCCCCCGTTGTCACGATCTGCCCGTCCCTGCCTCTATCGAAAAATCAATAGCAATCAAACAACTTGACACAAATTTTCCGCTTCGAATTACCAATGACACGATTCTGGCGCTGACACTCCGATCCATAAAACAGAAACGTTCGACAGAGGAGAATGGAAGTGATAATTAATTTACCACGTTTCCATTAGAGACGCCCTTTCCGGAATATCAAACAAACATCTTCATCAATCTTCCCCAGGGTAAGGAGCGAAAATAAAACAAAAACTAACAAACTTACTGCCCGCCCCCACTCCGCTTTCCTGCGGGTCAACCGCCGGAAACTGATTAATTTCACATTACTCAGTGTTGTGTCAAAGGAATTCATTTTCCGCCACTCGACCGACCTTCATGGCTTTGAAACCGAGAACGAAAATCGAGCGGGTTTCCATCACACCCCCGGAGTCCAACTTCATTCCACTGGGAGATCGTTCAGTCCGACAGAGGGAGAGGGTATTATTAACTTTTACTGTCGTATGTGACAAATTAAGTGTCACCAAACACACGCCTCACCATGGTGATGATATCCTTTTTCATTTCGTCCATGTCCGATGTGATTCACCTTGCACGAATGTTTTGGAATCTGTCATCAGAGGAATAATTTCTCGCAAGCTTTCATTTATGAGAACAAAAACGTAGTTAAGCCTACACAGGAGAAGCCGCACACATATTTTCGGTATTTGAGGCCGAGTTGCAATTCGCTTTTAACAGACGACTCTCGCAATGCATTTTATTCATTATTTCTATATGATACTCGTATTGCTGCCGTTGCAGATACAGCTATTTATTCGAGCCATTTAATTATTCGGAGAATTGTCTGATATTTTCCGCAGGAATTCGTTCCGCCAGTGCTAACGATCCATAATTGAATAATTATAATGAATTTGGTGTTACGCTATTAAAAAAACTTTTATTTGTTGATTTTTGCGATAATTTTCTGCTACTTCTTCACAGTCAATTAGTGGATTGGGACAAGAGATCGAAGCGCAAAATGAGCGTAAAAAATAACAACCAATTAGCATTTACAGCTCAATACAAAGAAAAATAACGTCAGTTTCTTCTCGATTCTTCATGTTCGAATAAAAAATAGAAATAGAATAATTTTGACAATGTGAAAAATCGAGTAGTGAGCAGTTTGCTCTTCAAGACTTGTACTGTACTGACAGCTTTTTTATCACTAGAATACTAGTAATAGTGTTTTCTACTTTCAAGACACACATGCAATAGATATATTCCTTAATTTCAAAAGATCGTTTGTTTCATTGCTGAAATACGACCCGTAATCACTTACTTCAATGATAAAAATCAAAACGACCCACTCTCGAGTTTGGACACACACTGAACTCCAAGACAGTGTAAGGTGACACTATGAACTTAGAGCCAATTTCTATAATGTTACATTTAATCACACTCAGTCACCTGGGTAATCCAGTGCCGCCAACTCCATTCCATCTGCCAGCAATCAGACTCTCTACTGCTGGGATCCTCATTCACATTCTCCCGCAGGAATATAGTTATAACTTTGAAAACACCTCCTTTCTGTGCGCTGGTCGTAAAATTCACACGACAGCACTATACTTGCGCTAGGATATGTTCTTATGTGTCGCTGGTGTGCTATGTTGGTCGTTGATGCTACATGAAGTATCACAAGTTCCGTTCTTTGACGAAATTAAACTTTTTATTTTAAATAACCGACGTTTCGACCAATTTCAGTGGAATTTTACGATGAAGCTTTTTCGAAAATCCGTAATATCGTAGCTATGGCAAAATTTTTTCAACCCATGGCACCAGCCAGCCCTCGAACGACATTAAACGGCTGCCAGCCCGTGTACATAGTAAACTTGTGCAGACGGCATTATACATATTTCATAAGCTTCGTGCAAAACTTGCGAAACGAATGAAAGACAAAAGTTTACCCTTCCGAAGCACTATGTGTGGCACCTGTCTAGGGCTGGCTTTGCAGTTTCTACTACCTGTACTAGTTCAAAGCTACCTGCACCCAAACCGACAGGTGAAACTAGTGCACACTAGTTGTACTAGGTACCTACTCACAGAACGGTGCAAAGGGAAGAACTTTTGCGTCGGGTTCTGCTCTAATGGAGAATCAACAGAGGCGATGAATATCGGATAAGATTCTGGTGTATGCGGCGAAACGGTAGTGGCAAAGTATGCACATTTGCACTTGCATCCATATACGTGAAGAGCGCCGGAAAATCCCGCCTGAGTGTGTTCCCAGACGGAAGTGGTAAGACTAAGTTTCACTTAACTGCAGTCAAGTTTTACCGCCTAGACGCTCGCACTGCACTTTGCTGGGTTTGTCCTTTGTGATGATTTGAGTTTTTGGTTAAATAGTTGAAGTAGAAAACAATTTGCATGCCTACAATTGTGCGATCTGGCAGGGTTGTGCACCGTTTTCCCATAGGCTCCGCATAAAAGCTGACATTCAGTTAACAACCCTGTCCAACATCGGCGTAGAGCCGCAAAGTAATCCTGAAGGAGAAGAAAAGAACGTTAAGTTTTATTGACATTCTCCGATGGGGAATGATTTAGTCGTTTGATTGCCTTCTTTGCTACGGGGTACGAACTTTTGCGAACTTTCAACAACCATTCAATTGACCGACTGATTCGATGCTTGATTTTCGTATGTATTACAAGATAATCATTCAACTAGTTGAACTGCAACTGTTTCAGTTTAAGAACTTTTACGATTTCGGAATTCATTATTTGGCTTTGCATTAGCCATATAATTCACCAAAAGTTGCGTTACAAGCTGACGTTCAAATTAATTTGAAACAAACTTAAACACTGGTCGTGTGTTCCAATTTTTGAATTAATTGCGAATACAGACCAATAGCGCAACAGCCGGTCGAGAAACGAAGGTACTACTTCCAGCCTAGCAAGCAACTGCCCGCAACAGTGTATTTTCTACTAATTACCAACCGCGCCTCGGTCAAACGCAGGCAACAATCAACCGCCGGCGGCGGAGTAATTTTTCTATCCGGAAAGACTGCTGTCTCAGGGATTAATCTTCGGGTTAAGCGGGATATTTGTTTCCCTTTGCATAATAGAAGGAATAGTACGACAACGGATAGAAGAATTTGGATAATAGTTATGAATCGAGAGCAGAGGTTTAATAATGTTCAAGTTACATGTTCATCCATTTAAATTTATTCTTCCTTATGTAGAAGGAATAGTTGCTGTATTACAGTTGCTACCCATTAGAAAAATAATACATTCATGTGATTGCGACATTAATACTTAACTTCTTGGTAGAGAACTCCAGAAGATCTTTTTTCCATTACTATTTATTGAGCAACAACCATTTTTTCCACTGGAGAGATCATTTAAAGTTTGCTGTACAGAAATCTGAGACTATCCATCCTAAAACTATACGAAAAATGTCCCATATATTCTGACGTGGAATCGCGTCTCATGGCAAAGTATACAAACGATTTCACTTTCTAAACGATTTATTGTTATTGTTGTTTGCTTGCTCGAGTGCACAACGACACGTTCACTGGAAGTATGACAATAGCCCTTATTGTCTACCCGCTCACTGTTGCAAAAGAAAGATTCATTGGCAAGTGGATTGACCAGCAGCAAGCAGAGCTGCGGCAAGTCGCAGCGCAACAGGCAGCGATTTCAAATGTTTTTGCCACAACACCTGCTCATTCGATTGCAGCCTTCTATAGCGGACGGACCAACAGAGAAAATCGGCGGACCGCACTGGTATTCTGATCACCTTCCACAGCGCTGGATTTTGGATCCCCCGTGAACAAACAATAACAGAGCTAAGTGTGAAAAACAACATAATTTGTTCTGCAAATTTTGCAAAAAAAATCAGTGTGCTAAATTCCGTGCTGTTCGTCTCGCTCATAAACAGCATGCAACACCTTAAGTGAGGTTCTCGTTGCTACCGATGTCACACCCTGGAGTATCAACTATTTTTCGTTCTTTTCACTTTCTTCTTTGTTCGCATTCGCTAGCGAAATCATATGCATACACTTGTGTCTACTCTCCTACTCGCGTCTACTGACCTACTCGCGAGCACAACCAGCCGAAGACAACTGATACATTGCGATGATTGCGGAGGGACAAAAAATCGAATAGGGTATCGGACTACTTCGGCAGCGGTTTATTCCGGCTGGTTCTGCATTAGACTGCTGTAAAAAACTTACAGAATACTTTATGGATTGTTCGCCCCGCTCTTGGCTGTCGGTGTACGAAGCAAAACCGGGTAGGTGAAGAAAGCATATTCACACATTTGCAAGCACTCCTCCTAGTTGAGTACTCCTACTCGCAAGCAGGAACTCGCGTACTCCTCTACAGTCGCTGAGTAACAAGACAAAACAGTTTTTGCGTGCTGGTGCTTCTAAGCTGCTGCTCCGGCGAGTGCATGAAAAATGAAGAATATCTCAAAAGCATGTGTGTAAAAGACTTAAGAAGCGTAACATAGGTCTCGTTCCCAAGCAACGCTTTGCAATGCTGTTCAAGGCGCTGAAAAGTGCCATTTGTGTTGTCCCAATAGGTGCATTTGATGAATCTGTTAATTTTCTGGACATTACGAATTATCATTTGCATAAGACGCGGGATGATACTTGTTTTCTTGTTACTCTTGGCAGCATCTCTTTAATTATCAAAGCATCTGTTTAATTATCAAACGGTATTCCTGATTTAAGTCATTGCATGAAATTGGCGTTTTAATCTGTGTTCAATAGTACTAAATGGCCCAATCACACATTTATAATTTACATAATTCAAATTAGTTCGACAATCAACATCATTCGCATTCAGTGAGAAGCAATTCGCATCACCGGTAGGCCGATTGTATTTCATACTTGGCAGGAGGAATGAAACAATTTCGCGGAGAACGTTCGTCTGTAGAATATACTAACACAGCGCAATGCAGTCTGTCTCTTTTGTCACATTCTTTCAATTTATCACCTACGCCGCGCCGCCTGTTTTTTGCGTTAGTTCTCTCCGTAGGTATTTGAAACAATCTATGGGTTGCAATTCCCAGTAAGTCAAATACATCATCTGCTGTGTAATAGAAATTATTCGCGTTAGTGCTGGAGAATCTGGCGGCTGTAATGTAGTACCTTGATGCAGAAATGTTAGAATAAGCAAGAAACGAAGCCAGAGATAGTAAAATGAGAATCATCCCGCGTCATCTGCACTTGGTAATCCGAAATGTAATTCTGCTCCCAAAAAAAAACGGTAAAGAAGGCATAATTCATTTAACTCCCAGCTTAAAACCAACCGTTTTTAAGGGCGGCCACATACTTCAATTTAAGCAGTAAAAATGCCTCTAATGCTTCTTATTCAAATTTAAAATTTGGCAAAAAGTTTCTTCGAGCTGCATTTACTTCCTCTCACGGTGTTTTTATTTGACGATGAAGTTGTATGCTACCTACAACAGTTCCAGCAATTTTCAACATTGATTCCGAATGACTTCAAATCAGTTAAATAACGCTTCCATTCAAGGTTACCAATCATTTAACAGTTGCGGTAAAAATGAACTTTTTTTCGGATGGTGGTAAAAAAAATAACTAAGACAGATAATTAAGTTTGATAAATTTCTTATGGAATGTAATTATGTTAACTCACTTGCAAGAAAATTCTACGCCCTCGCGAGCGGCCTTCCGGCAGTTAACCGGAACATTCGCCGTGGCAGTAAAAACATGTAGGTATGTTTTTGAGTTCTTTCTTCGTTTTAATTATCAATTCCTCCTCAGTTTTCGAGACAAAACTGTTGGAGTAGATCTTACGCTTCATATTTGCCCAGAAATCCTCGTTGGGACTGGGTACCATATCGATATCCAGACGCTCCATCTCCTCCAACGATCGATTCGAGTAATGGGCCGACGTCAGATCCGCCCAAAACACCGCGTCTTCGGCCTGAACGACGCAACTTCCGGCAAGTACTTCGTACTATAAATTTCCCCGTTCACGGCCAGTCTAGAGTGAAAAAAGAGCGGCTTGGACATTCCTTTCTCACGAATTGTTAGCCACAGCAAAACCTTGTTGGGGAGCTTGGTGTGTGAAATGAACTTTACCTCGGTGCTTACTTCCTTCGTGAGGGAAGTAAAACACGAAGTGCCCTGCCAGTCGTTACCATCCAGGGTGAGACAGGTCTCGTCGTCCATCACCACCGCCACGTCGCGATTTGCCGGGAAAATCGACTTGACCATCTTATTCAGGCGCTGCGCTGTGTTATTGCCTGCAGCTCCGAACCCGTGGATGGGACTACCGCTTCTTGACATGTATGTCCATGTTCGCCAGGTACTTTCTCACTGTTTGGTCGATTGCACCCAAGAGCACGCAGCGATGTAGCCAATTTTCTTCTTGTCTTCTTGTCGCTCGGGATCGTCCGGAACCGGGTTCTCTTGCAATGCTCTGATTGTTGTCCAATAGTGCCAATATGTTGTAGATGCCGAAACAAGCGTATACAGTGTCCACGAACTGCGCACGGTGTCCGTTTTCGACGAGACGGGGTACCGTTCTTTGAACGCACACACTTCTGAACAGAGTAGTTTCACTGTTTTCGACATCACGGTTAGAGTTCGACTGATAGAGCTGTCAATTTTTTTCTGCTGACTCATGGGTTACGATGATTAATGCTGCATGGGTAGTTTCGTCAGTGCATGTGAAGGTAAACCCATGAAAAATCGGCAATTTTCGTCCATTTTTTTACCGCAAACGTTAGTAAAATAGTTAGTATTTAAGATTGGAGTAAGTATCTAAGACACGACCGCATGGTACACTGGTGTCATTTTTTACGCGATTGATTGTGCCTTGTTTAAAATATGAAATTAGATTTATTTATACTGTACTCATTTGATACGACGTACAAATAATCTTCCAAATCGCATAGAAATAATCCGCGTTATTGTAAAAAAACGCGTTTGAAAAACGCATAAAAATAACCCACCCCATAACCCATGTCGTACGTGGTCCAACCATGATGTATTCATGCGATTACTGAATAAAATTTACAATTGCATTAATCCGCCTTTTTCAAGGATCAAGTGTTGTAAGAACTCAATGCTGCAGATGCGCAGTAGTGTGATGTTCACCATAATTCGACGATTCTGTGCATAACCAGCAGTATATACGTAACTAATCCCATTTCAAACAGAAGTTCCGCATGTTCTATTTACAATACTGAATCTGCTTAAGAAACTTTACGACACTTCATAAAAAGGATGTAAGGTCTTGAAAAAGACGGTTAAAGGTTAACATCATAGCCGAATTTAGAACTTTATACTCATGGCAGCCACCATTTAACGTCAGCACGAACAAAATTTTCCCCCAGTCGCACATCTGGAATATGCAACACGCAAAAATTGCACTCTTGGTATTTACTTCTATTCGACGCGAGAACAATTTGGTCATCTTCCTTCCAAGCTGCAACACGACACGATACGTGTTATATTGTTGCTTTTGTGAAGACTCCATCGGTTTGGTTTTGCTGGTAGCCAACATAGAATAGGCTTAGTTTTCGTACATTCGTATTACGAAACTGGGACTAACTGTGAGAACTTGAGTTGAAGGGACTAGTTAGAATATTGTTCTAATTTCTGGATTTTCTTGATTGGCACGAGTTTTGCTCTATCAGATAGGTCCAAGTGACGACAGGTCCAAAATGTTTCCAACAAAAGTTTTTTCATGTCTATGAAACATTTTCAACGTGAAACAATGTTGGACACGAAAAGTTATTGTTAGATAATTTTCTTTCTTCTGTGCCCATTTTAAAATGTTCCGTCTAATGCTGGATCTTCAAATCCATGCGGTTTCCATAAAGCGATGAGTCGGCGTTTTCAACATGGCTTGCAATTGCTAGCAAGAAAACAAATGTTTGTGTTTTTCTCTAACGTAGCTAATATGAGAGTTTTAAGTTTGAAATAGAGTCATATGAAAGTTTTAAAATAATCAACATTTGCATACTGTACGATGGAGGAAAATAATATTCCTGGCAGCTCCTGTCACAATTTTCCTCTACTCCTTACGCGTAGGACAAACGAACTTCTCGTACACCGTATGAATTAGAGATGGAAAATACTACAAGGTATACATCCCCAGGGTTGTATGAAATGGTAACGTGGGACTAAAAACTGTAATTAGGAGATTTTTTGTTACGAAATATACAGAGTCTGCAGACAGAATCACCTTCCTCGATTGCACACGTATAGAAATGTATGAACAAAAGTGTACCACTGCAATACGAATAGCACCGCTGCAGTACGAATAGAAGTGTACCGCTGAAATGTACAAATAGAAGAGTACCGCTGCAATCATAGACGACGAGAGACCTGCGGTGTATTACTTCACTAGTGCTGTTGCTTTTACCGGCATGTTTTCTTTCAAGACATCAGTTTTTATTAGGTTCTGAAAGCAGGTTTAGAAATTGTTCAAGAATGGGGATTGTTTCAAACTTTTTGGAAAACTTTTACCTTCGAGACATCATATTAATCTAAGCTCATGGAAGCAAAAACAAATTGACCTATTGGGTAGGGGAGACTCTGTCAATTTTTGATTCGATATTGATACAGAGAATATCACAGGGAACGGATAGTGTCCATACACGTCCTCTGTGCTTGGAATGCTTGCATGTAATTGGTTCATTATTCGCGTAAATTTGTTAATGAAACTTTTTATCAATTTAACCGCTTAGCGATGAAATAAGAGTGATAACTAGCATATTACAAAATTGTTATACATTTTATCTATCCACCAACATGTTATTAACGTTTGAAATCTGATGCAACATTTGCCAGTTTCATTTGCAATTTTACAGAATGCATCCCAGTATAGTCAACAAAGACGTAGTCCCACGTCAAAACTAGTAACATGCTCAAAATATAAGATAGTATGTGTTGTTACTTCACTGGATTTCTTCCTAACTAATTCCTTCATGATTCCTTCCTAACAAATTTGTTAAGAAAAGGAGAATTTTACATTATTACTTTTGAAGTAACAAAATAAAATTTTGCGCGTATGTAAAGTTTCAGGGATGGAAGTTTCCAAATACTAATTGCTTTGATACAATTGTACCGAATATATTAATCAATATGTACTTGGGTAGCTTAAATGTATACGATTTCTATAAAATTATAATTATAATTATTATCAACATTTATTTGAACGAAAATTGAGAAAAAAAAAACGATTACGAAAAAAACATCGATACTAAGGGGGGAGGGGGTCTGAAATCAAGACTTTTACCGTTACATAATTTGTATACGACACCAAACAAATGTTTACACAATTGAGTCCTTGGTCCAACCTTCGTTTGTGCACTTAGGCATATACCCCTATAAGTTTTGAGTAAATTAACTAACCTGGATTTTTTTTTGGTTTTTTTAACCTAAATAATTAACAAGCATTTTTCAGTTAGTTTGATAATTGATACAGTTATCTCGATACGATAAATAACGCTGGTCAACAAAAGCGAAAAAAAAGTTACCCTAATGCTCAATGGAAAAAATGAGAGGTTATGGCTTTTAAACCATTCCGGTGAATTTTGGTGCTTCTAGAAAATGTAGAAGTGCGTCGAAAGGTCGCAAAGTAATTGCTCGCCGGGTTCGTCGCTTCTACATTTGCTTACTAGAAAACTGATTTAATCTGATAAAGTTATCTTTGTTAGGCGCACCAAAATTCACAGGAACGGTTAAAAAGCTTTACTCTCGCTTATTTACCGTCGGTCTAGTTCCGCCACTGTTGTGGCCAATCACCGACGCCCAGGGAGACGACTCCACACCCAGGACCCTTACTCACGACCCGTTTATTAACGGACCGGCGCCAACGGCTTTACTTCCTCATGCGATGGAAGGCGTGATCCCAGAGATTTTTCGCCTCAGGAAATCTCCCGGTGTCGGCTAGGATTGAATCTAGACCAGTTGGGTTGGTTGTGAGTGGATCACGCCACCTTACAACCATCGACACCTATGTCGGCGGTGGGATTCGAACCCAGGCGTCGAGCGTGGTTGGCGGAGACGTTACCAACCACACTGGGCCCCCGCTCGGTTAAAAAGCTTGTTGCGTCGTCTTGCAGTGGACTGTATGATTTTGCAGGCTGCCTTGCATGTAGAGAAATGCAAATTCCCCAGTGGAATCTGCCCAAACCATGATTACCAATCCGTGAACGAAAGCTGCCTTCATGCAGCTTTAGTGTAGCACCAACCAAAAAAATACAATTTAAAAATTCAATAAACTCCTCAGGCCCTAATAAGGACCGATTGTGATCTCTTCAATAAAAATGTGACCGAACGAGGGAATCTTCTTGCTGGAAACCAGCGTTGCCATTGTGCCAGATAAATCTGGATTTTGCCAGATTTCTGTTCGCGCGCCAGACAAACAGATAAACCTCAGAATCTGCCAGATATTTCTAAATGAGCCAGATATTTGCCAGATTTAATCCGCGTCGTCTCGCAAAAAGGTCATTACTGCGAGATTGGCCGTGCCTGGCCTTTACCTACCTACACCCGGTGAGAGCAAAAAAAAAAGGTCATTACTTTCAATTCAGCCAGGAATTTTATCCAAAAATGAGTGACAGATTTTTGCCAGACTTTTTATTTTCGTTTCGCCAGATTTTATTCAAAACTTAGTGGCAACGCTGCTGGAAACGAAACATCACACACGAACACGTTTCAACTAGTTCATTATATTTGCTCTTCGGTTGTAGGTACAAAAACAAAGGTATTTTTCTTCTTGGTCGTTTTCCGGCTATAGCGTCTTTCTCTAGACAAGGGTTTTCTGCTACTACTGCTTTCTCTGCTGCTTCCGCTCGTTCCAAAGGTTATCAAAACTCACCTGGCGCGCGTTTGGTTCGCCTTATTTATACGCGCTGCTGTGGCGTTTCCCCTACTTTCTCCTCATCGTTCGCGAGCTGCTATTAACTGACGCAATTTTATTCAGTTCGTTGCGTTGCGGACTGAACAAAGCCAAAACCTAATTTTTTACAGTTTGAGCTCTAGGGCAAAACCTGTGTTTACCAGTGTAATCATTCGTATCATCGATCAACAACGAAAAAACAAATATTGTTTTCGATCGTGTGTCAATTTGATTGTTTATTCGCTGACTGAGCAGTTTATACTCTCTCCCAACAAAAGTAAAAAAACTAATAATTCTAATATATTTTCTCTATTTTTTTACTTTCAGGTAAATTACATAATTTGAACACTACAACATTTTCAGTAAGTGTAAAAAAAACTGTTTTATATATGTCTATATTTGATAAAATCAATTCGTTTATTTATCTTCCTCTAAATTCACATTAAAACCGATACAAATTGTTTTTTCACATTTAAAATCACTTATAACAACCTTTTGATATACGATTGTTATTTAGCATCGGTTAATCAGCTACAACTTAATTGGAATACCAATGCTCCTGTTCTGAATCAAAGTTTCCCCCAAAAATATTCAATTTAGATTACGGCATACCAACGAACAGCACTTGCGAATTAATTGAAACCGACATCATAATCTCGGCACTAATCCTAAACTCGTATAACACCCAACCACGTCAACCAATAAAACTCATTACGACGGTAGAGGAATTTTCCTCATCGTCATCCCTCTGTCCGTCAACGGTACCAGCAACAATTTCATCGCTTGGTGTTTGTTTGTACGCTGACCCCGGGTTGGTAATATTTAAATCATTCCGGCATATTTCATTCGGTTGCCGCTTGCTGTATAAATACGGCGACATCTGATACCGCGCTTGTTGTTGACCACCCACAGAATTGCGTTGCTGTCGGCCACAAGAAACAGTAAGCAGTGTATAACGTAGCCAATTTATTACCGAAACGGATGTCGTTCATTAAACATTAATTCAAAACAAGTGCCTTCTGTCTACTGCTTCCTCGGTTCATTCTTCTTTCAAGATCATTATCCCAAAGCGGTGAAACTGACAATAGTGGGATGCAATGACAACTAGGGTGATGGACACCCACTCTTGATCTAATGCAGTTTCGCAGTATAACACTCTCATATATCATTTCGCTGATTGATAATGAATGAATGGACCACTTTTAAACGTCATAGCCATCAACAGCAGATGGCTACAGCGCAGGGATTCTAGTCTGTCGGAAGGTTGGTTCCGGTCTTACAAATTTTAAACACGGAATGAAAGTGGGGGGAAACAGCCTTTGGCGATTCGTCCGTCCGGCTAGAGTACTCTAACCCAGGGATGCGCTCATAAATTTTCGGAGCATCAAAATGTCGAAAAAGATGATGACGAGAAGATTGATTATACTACCGGACTGTGCGGCGCAGGGATGAAAGAATTCAGCAATTCCAGTGGGCAGTGCGATGCGTATTATGGCGAAGGTCATTTATTTGTTATGCAGATGATGGCTCTGGTTTAATATACCCAACGAATAGCAGTATTTTTAATACACTTGCTAGCAATTCGAGAGCTATAATTATATGCTATAGAGACTTACACCAAGATTTCTCTTGAATGATCAACCAAAAAGGAGACCTAATATCATATTAATCAACAGTTCCTGGCTATGATTAGTTGAATTTTCTCGCTTCATCCATCCCAAAAATTCAATTATTTCTCTCCAAGCTCTAGCAAATGCCAGCTTACAATTTAATCACGTTTCACAATCACTTTCTCCCGAAACCTCACCAGTCAATCAAGCGCTAACAGTATTTATCTTTCCCGGAAAATTCCTTGTTCTCACACCGCGTTGCGGTTATACACTAAATTGTTTGCCGGTGCTGCTGCCTGTATATGTGTCCCATGCAACCATCAATCATCGTCCTTGCTCAAGAAAGCAGTTAGTAGCGCAGTGGGTGGAGTAAACCGGCAGATGGATGGCATACTTTGTGTTAACCGTGACGCCTGTGGTCTCACATTAGAGTGATTTCAAGTAAAGCTGGTAGGTAATTCGAAACCATCGATAGCTTCAACAACGTTAAATTTTGCCACCACTTTCCCCGAAGTGCAATCAACTTGTGGTAATCACTTCTTTGATGTCACAATTATAACACTTAAAGACTTTAACCATTCGCCCACTTTTCGAATGCAAAGGATTTCGCTTTGGTTTGCAGTAGCTTGAATTCGATTGAATTGAAGCGGTTGAAATCACTGAACCGAAGATGATTGATCCTAGTGTCAATACACTTGCACGTGGCAGTGGATGTGGTGTTTTGTCTCTCGATGACCGGCCTCACAGTGAAGAATGATACCGAAGCCACTTGTAGATTTACCTACCAGCCAATATGTGCGATATCATGGCACTCGTATGCGACTCCGACGCCGGTCCCAAGCGGTAACGGCAGCACCAGTCAGCCAGGCGTGTGAAATGGGATTAGAAGCTGTGAATCTATAAATCGTTTAAACGATTGATGATCTCCCGAAGCTGACATTAATCGGCTTTGAAAGAAGCTACCTCGAAGCGGTTTGTTTGCTCAACAAAAAGGGTGTTAAAATTGAAAGCAATTCGTATTGCCTTTCTCGTCCGAAGCAGGTTGAAGCGTAAAAACGGATTAACATTTGTCTCTTTTTTGAAACGATACAGATTCATGAAATAACATCTGTGCGTTGAAAGTCAACGAATTATTTGAGAAGTAAAGGACGAACGTTTATTTAAACTAAATTTAAATGCTGATACAATAGATCTTTTAGTGAACCTGCTGTGAACTAATAGTCCTACCGTAACGCTGCCCATCGATCATCTCTTGCATCGGTCTATTATTTTAAACGGCGAAAACCGTACAATGAATCCATTAAAAGGCTTTTATCCTCAAATATAGAGCAAGAGAAGGAGGAAAATATCGCCTGAAATTGAAATTGGCCCACATAAAAATCAATTCCAAAGGCTGCCGGGTAGCGCAGCATCAGCATCATACCTAAATTCTCCGCAGACCCGTTAATTGCGCGCGCAAAACCACGTCGTCCGAGGGACCCCCGGTGATTAAGCCCTATTCCGGTGGGAAAAGGGTTGCAAGCCAAATAAAAGAGACACAACACAGACGGGGTTTTAAACAAGCCGCTCCGAGATTCGAAGCATTTTAAAATAAATTTGCATTTGATAGCAAAAACGATTGCCCGGATCGATGCATTAGGAATATTTTCTCGAATATCCCAACCGTTATGTAACCGGAAGTTGAGCCACTCTACGAAATGTGTGCATAGGATGCAAACTGGTCAGCCACACGACTGTGGTGCGGTAGCGGGATGGAGACATTGCTCCTTTGTGGTTTGAGGTTGCACCGATCGCATCGAGCGAACCGAGCTTTCGGCCAATAAAAATAAATACCGGAGCAAAAATGTGACCTGTTCTTTTATAACGTCATACCCTGCGGTAACGAAACTCATAAATAAAACCCGTAAATGGTCTACATATTTAACACAGCCCTAACGAGCTTCTAATTTGGGCGGATATTCTCTCACATCCAACCGTTGTTAGAAGGAATAAAAGGATCTATAAAATCGTTGGTAATTTAAAAATCTCTGGACGGACATATTAAAAAATTGTTTTCATGAGACGATTCATGACAATTGTTACAGCAAAATAAAAAAAAAAACAATCCCAGTTTACTAGTTCCCATACCTATTTAGTAATTTAGTAATACCTAAATTGTTACAAAATACTGTAGCTAAAATATTTTCCAGTTTTTTTTTTAATATCAGAATAGGCTGTTGTATCATGATCGGCCCAGTCCAAAAATTAGACCATGAGCGGAACTTTTTATTTTCATATGCGAGATTGCTTCTCCATTCAACAAAAAAAATATTCAAATATTTACCAGTATCATCAAACAACTTCTCCTGATGATGTTCAAAAAGTTCATTCATTCAGATTTTGTAATTTTTATTATTAGTAAAAAAGTTTTAAAAAATGATCATGCCTTATTCTCAAGCAGTGATAATGGAATCAAATTTTCAAAGAATACAGTATATTTTTCAGTTGAATATCTGTATAACATGTAAATTTCATACAGGAAAACTTCTTGTACGAGATACAGTCAGCCCAGTATTATGGGCAATACGTTGTTCACGTTCACTAAACTCAAATTTGACTATTAAAAGTTTTCGAAATATGTCAGAAACCAATACAAAGTGTAGACTGTCCCATAATGCTGGGATGACTGTATTTGCAATAAAGCAGAAACAGGAATTTTCGGTGGAATGTTTCCTATCATGATCAGATTGAATCGTTATCGAACCAGCTTACTTCTGAGACATCACCGCTTCTGTTTACCAGTGTTTAATAAAATTGTATTGCTTTATTATTAAACGGCGAAATTCACGTACAAAAAATGGAAAAAATTGGGTAGAAAAACTCTTTTTTCCTAAGATTAAAAATTGTAAAAATTTAAATTTTTTTTGAAATTTTTTAAAAATTTTAGGATTCTAGACTACCTGTCAAATTCAAATTTAGATGAAGTAAAATGCCTGGTCCGAATATAATACATTTTTCAGTCCGATTCACCCTGGTCCGATCATGATATCATGACTTTTCTATGATTAGATAAAACCGTGCATTTGAATAAATTTACGTAGGATTTGCTATAAATTATTATTTTTGTAAACAAGATAGATAGATTGTTTCGGTAAACTTTATTTGTTTATGATTTCACGTGATTTTGATGGTAAAAATGTGACATGTAAATCTGTGTAGGTACACTAAAAACAGTCTAAATTGGTCATTATTTTACATATTTGTAAAACAGCCCGGATGTGACTAACTTTTAATTTTGCGTAACATCCCTGTTATGTCTCTGTTCTGTCTCTGTCTTAATACTGTCTCTGTTATAGTTCTGTTTTGTCTCTGTCTTGTCTCTGCCTTGTTTCTGTCCTGTCCTTGTCCTGTCTCTTTCCTTTCTCTGTCCTGTCCCCGTCCTGTCCCTGTCCTGTCCCTGTCCTGTCTCTGTCCTGTTCCTGTCCTGCCCCTGTCCTGTCTTTGTCCTGTCCCTGTCCTGTCCTTGTCCTGTCTCTGTCCTGTCCCTGTCCTGTTCCTGTCCTGTCCCTGTCCTATCCCTGTCCTGTTCCTATCCTGTTCTTGTCCTTTCCCTGTCCTGTCCTGTCCCTGTTCTGTACCATTCATGTCCCTGTTCTGTACCATTCCTGTCCCTGTCCTGTCCATATCCTGTCCCTGTCCTGTCTCTTTCCTGTCCCTATTCTGTCTATGTCCTGTCTATAATCTGTCCTTGTCCTGTCCTTGTCCTGTTCCTGTTCTGTCCCTGTTCTGTCCCTTCCCGGACGAACACATAAGATTCGCATGGATTCCCTAGGATTCCTCACATTGGAATCGTGAAGCGTCCTTGATAAGGAATCCTGAAAAAAGAATCCTCGAGAATGTCCAGTCTAAAGGGCTAGGATTCCTGAATGAGAATCGTGTAACGAGAATCCTTCATATTCCCAAGGATTCCTCACATTGGAACGTGAATCGTCCTTGATAAGGAATCCTGAAAAGGAACCCTCAAGACTGCCCTGTCTGTGGGGTTAGGACTCTTGAATGAGAATCGTGTAACGAGAATCCTTCATATTCCCAAGGATTCCTCACATTGGAATCGTGAATCGTCCTTGATTAGGAATCCTGAAAAGGAACCCTCAAGACTGCCCTGTCTGTGGGGTTAGGACTCTTGAATGAGAATCGTGTAATGAGAATCCTTCATATTCCCTAGGATTCCTCACATTAGAATCGTGAATCGTCCTTGATAAGGAATCCTGAAAAGAAATCGTCAAGACTGCCCTGTCTATGGGGTTAGGATTCTTGAATGAGAATCGTGTGATGAGAATCTTTCGGATTCCCTAGGATTCCTCACATTGAAATCGTGAAGCATCCTGAATGAGGAGTTCTGAAAAAGGAATCCTCAGAAATGCCCTGTCTATGGGGCTAGGATTCTTGAAGGAGAATCGTGTTACGAGAATTCTTAGCATACGAAACCTTTCACTTCAACCGTTATATGCTCGACGGGGTTCGTGGGTACCCCAAATTAAAGTACCTGTGACTTTTGCAATTTTCATTCGATACTTGATACTTGATTTGCTACTTGTAGCACCAAAAGATTCAGTAAGTTATCTACTTTCAAATCAGCGTTATCAGTGCCCCAAAAAAATTCTTTCATGGCCGGATATTCGGTTTGTCAGGGATATATTCCAAAACTGGGGAATTATATGTATATTTGAACAGAATCTTACAAATAATGGTTCAAAGTTCTTAAAATTACTTCCACATGCCATTTGCTAGCTTTTGAATGTTTAGGTAATATGGCTTTAAAATGGTCCTTTCGGAATAGATTCCAGAGGGGCTTCTATTGCCGATAGAAATCATTAAATAACAAGGTTAAACACCATCCAAGATCAGTATTTTCAGGACCGGGATGATGCGCAGAGACCGGAAAACGACCTCAGACGCCTATTTGATTTCTTTGATGACTTCCGGTGTCTAAAAAACAAAACAAAATCTGGCCGAATACCTCCCGAAATGAGTATTTACGGATGCGTATTGATGCCCAGAGACCGAAAATCAACTCTAGACGCCATTTTGAATTCAATATAGGGACTTCCGGTTTCTGGAAAAAGGCCAAAAATGGCCGAATATCACCCGATATGAGTATTTTCGGAATCGGAATGATACACAGAGACCGGAAAACGACTTAGACGCTATTTTGAATTCCAAAATGTCGTCTGAAATCTATTTCCGGTCTCTGGGCATTATTCCGATTCCGGAAATACTCATATTGGGAGGTATTCGGCCAGATATTTATATTTTCCAGAGTCTGGAAGTAACCTTTTCAGAATTCAAAATGGCGTCTGAGGTCGTTTTCCGGTCTAGGAGCATCATCCCGGTTCCGAATATACCAATATTGGATAGTATTTAACCTTGTTTTATTTAATTGTTTCTATGGCCACCAGGAGCCACTGTGAAATCTATTTTGGAAGGACTATTTCGAGGACATATCATCAAAATACCCAAAACCATACAAATGACCTGTTAAAGTAAATTTATGTATCTTGAACCAGTAATTGTTAGATTTTGTCCAAATATTCATGAAATTCCTCAGTTTTAGGAGTAACGGATTCCTGGGAACGAGAGAATTCTTGGGCACCGCTGACGCTAATTTGAAAGTAGATAGGTTACTGGATCTTTTGGTGCCATCGAAATCAAATGAAAATCACAACAGATATAAGAATTAAGAGCATAAAACGGTTAAAGTCAAAGGTTTCGTATCCGAAGAATTCTCATAACTCGATTTTCACTCAAGAATCCCAGTCCCATATACAGGGCGCTCTTGAGAATTCTCCGTCAGGATTCCTTATTGAGGACGCTATACGATTCTAATGTGAGGAATCCTAGGGAATCTATGCGAAACCTATGGATGCGACTAACGTATATATGAGTTTATTCTAACCGGGACATCAGTCATGTCGAATAGTCTGTCCTCGTTAGAGTCAGTTGTTCAAACTTGTAATTCTGTTCGCATATTCAAAGAAGTGTGTTCGCATTCTAATAGGTTGAAACAATTTTGGCTTGATGCTAGAAGGACGCAAGGTCCATGTACAGTCGCAGTGTTCAGTTTACTTCGGTGATACCTTATATATAGTTGATTTCTGGGTCTTTCTGAATCATATCATTTGAGGTTCAGATCAGAGGAAGCCAAAAAATGGGAATCTAGGGTGGCATTGCGCATTTCGTTTCGAGTGATTTTTGTTCGTTTCAACCACATTTGACATTGGCGATTTCGATTCGAGCTCGAAACGAGTAGATGGCGTATTATTGCAGTTGATCTTCGAGCAAAAATGGCATTACGTAATGGTTTGATCGAGCATTTTTTAGCTCGAAAGTGATAAAAAATGGTCGATAAGTTGAAGGCGTTCGTTTGTACCTAAGTTTGTTGACTAAAACATAAATAATTTCACTAAACATCTGTGGAGCGGAAATACATTAATTTGGTAGGATCCACTAGCGATTAGATTTAAAGTAGGAGCTAACTTTAACGGAACAGGAATTGTACTAGTGCAGTTTGGAGGAAAATGAAATATTGTACTTCAAATAGGTTTGAGTGCTCCCCGCCTTATCTTGAAATGTTGACGAAACCATGAAAAAAAAATCTTTTGCATCAGAAAATAACTAACTTTGTTTCATTTAATGTAAGCCTAATACTCATGTATTATTGTTTATGTCTTTGTATATTCCTAAAACCATTTTCATCACTAGAAGAATCGTAGTAAAACATTCAAAGATTGATATGTTGTTTTAAGGACAAATCTTATTATAAACGTGAAAAATACCAATCTCTAGGGGCAAGACACTATTGATATATGGCGGAATATTTCCAATATTAAATATTATAAAGTATTTATCGTTGCATTATTAGGCGCCGGTGTGATATCAATGTGTCGGATAAACGATAAATATCAAGATTTATCAACCGATATCGTATAATATTACCGAAATATTTTTTATGAAAATAAAGTTGTCCAGCCCCTAGACAAATCTGACATTTATTTTCGAGTCAATGTTTGCTCGAAATAAACTGCAATAAAATTGGGGTGTCGAAAATAATACGCAATACCAACTCCACCTCGAAACGAGTTTGATTTCTCTCGATTCGAGTTACTCGAAGCGAAATGCGCAATGTCACCCCTAGTTTGGCTGAAATATAATAAATTTTACATTGAGAGTCTTAGTAGAATAGAATTAGATATCGAAAATATGCAATGTTTCCATTTAATTCTACTAGTACTACAAAAAATCGCTACAAAATACCGCTGAAATCGTCCGCAGATACATAGGGTATCGAACGTCTTCGTCAGTGGTTTTTTTTACGCTTACCTCGTAAAAAACCACGTTAAATACGCGGAAATCAAATCTGCGTTGAAAAACCGCGATAATTCGAAATCCCGCGTAAAAAACATGGTTGATTCGAAAAAGCGCCTAAAAATACGCGTTCATTCAAAATACCACGTAAAAAATATCCTCGTAAAAAAACGCGTAAAAATATTCTGTCCGGATCGCAGAAACGATTCCTCTCACAATCCTGTCGCCGAGTCGCCAAGATTCCTGAATTTGGATTCTTGAGGTTTTCCATAAGCGATTCGAACAGATTCTGTCCGTTTCGCAGAAAGGATTCCTTTCACGATTCAATTCAATTGGATTCCGTAGGATTCTTGAGGAGGCTTTCCATATGCGATTCGTATAGATTCTGTCCGTATCGCAGAAACGATTCCTCTCACGATTCGTTTGGATTTCTGAGGATTCTTGGAAAGGTTTCTCGTATGCGATTCGAACAGATTCTGTGCGTATCGCAGAAAAGATTCCTCTCACGATTCCGTCACCGAGTTATAGGAATCCTGGGAATTCTTACCCAGGATTCTCAGCGTGTAAGTTAGGGTTTTCTGTCCCTGTCTTGACACTATCCTGTCTCGGTCTTGTTTCAGTCCTGTCCCTGTCCTGTCACTGTCCTATCCCTGTCCTGTTTCTGTCCTATCCTTGTCCTGTTCCTGACCGGTCTCTGTTCTGTCCCTGTCCTGTCCCTGTCTTGTCCCTGTCTTGTCCCTGTCCTGTCTTTGTCTTGTCCCTGTCCTGTCCCTGCTCTGTTTCTGTCCTGTCCCCGTCCTGTCCCTCTCCTGTCCTTGTCGTGTCGCTGTCCTGTCCTTGTTCTGTTCCTGTCCTGTCCTTGTCCTGTCCCTGTTCTGTCCCTGTCCTGCCCTTCACTGTCCTTGTCCTGTCTATGTTTTGTCCCTGTTTTTTTTTCTCAAAATATCGACCATCTGAAAACAAAGAAACAGAGTTTTTCGAGCTAAAAGGATAAATTGAATTTAAAATGGAGAATTTGAATTCAATTGCTAAAAAGTAGTGTTGCAAAATATTCTTTACCTACATAGTATAGTAGGATATTTCACTAGCACAGTTAATACATTTGTAGGGTGCTCTATTTTGTCTAACAATTAGAATAGTTGAAGAGGTTGTTCATCAGACACGACCGCAAGATTAACGTAGAATTACGAATGCTTGTATTATGTCAATTTATTTTTAGCAATAGGGTTGGGGGTAATCAATTCAATGGTGTGAAGCTCAGCTCGATGATTATTCTCATTAAACTCTGTTTTTAAATCAGTTGATTGGTAAACTTGAGGAGAAGCGTTGATTTTGGATTGCACACTACAAGCCAGCAAACAAGCCTGCTATCAGCAGTGACCAAATGGTGGCAAACGCGACGCTACAGACCCGGAAAAAATACTAACATGTCCGGACATGTTCAACAATGCTCTGCAGTGCCGCGGTTCACTGGTTGGTTTGTTGCTCTGCTCAGCCTTGCTGCGCTAAAATCAGCTGCTGCTCTGCCGGTTGCGGGCCAAGTCAGTTTCCAGTAAGTCAACCGTCGACAATTATAAATCAATCATAAAACCAAATCGTTTGTATACTTTAGCGTCGACTATGCTGGGGAAGAAGGCCATGTTTTAGTCCGGATTGGTCGAAACATGCGTTCAACAAGGGTATACAATTTTCCGCATTTTGGTGGACGCATAGCTAATTTTCCAATCGATTGCTGTAATAATGAAGAGAGTCCCTTGAAAACTGACTAAGTTTAAAGCGTTTGTAAGTAGATAATTTTCGTAATGCTCTCGATATTTTAGGTTTTTTAATTTTTACCTCTCTATATGTTGCCGTAGGACGTAATTCTATGTCAAAAAAGCAAACACCAAGTAGTTACATGTTTTGAACTATGCATAGTTTTCTTCGTGCATAAAATATCTCAGCAATTGTATCCTCAACTTTCATCTCAAATTCAATACAATCTCCCAGCTCGAAAACTACCTAAGTTTCTAAGGGTCGATTTAAAAAAAACTGTTGAAAAAAAATAATTTTTTTACAGTGTACTGAATATAGATATTTTTTGAAAGAAATTCTGCCGAAGACACATACCAATCAAAAAAAAAAAAAAACAGTATTGTCGCTAAAAACATTTTTGTGCTAACGTTAGGAGTTTTTATTAACCCGAGTGCCTACCTTCTATTTAATAAAAATAAGTTGGAGTCCGCAAATCACGATTTAACTTAAGAACGGATCAGCGGATCAAAATGAAAATTTATATATAAGAGTTTCTGAGCCCCAGAAAGGTTATTATGCTGGTTTAAGACCCCTCCCTTCTCTGGAAGAGGCTATGGAAGGCTATGATGAAAACAAAACACAAGTTTCTAAATAACTAAGGAACTAATCGAGCAAATGGGACCAAATTTGGTATGTGAAGGTTTTTCGAAGCAGGAAATATTTCTATGGTAGTTTGACACCCCTTTCTCTCCTGGCAGGGAGGGGTGCCATACAAACGAATCACAAATTACTGCATACCTCGAAAAGTAATCAAGTAAATAGAAACAAATTTGGTACGTAGAAGTTTTTTGGAGCAGAAAAAAATTTTACAGTGGCACGACACCCCTCCGTCTTCTGGAAAAAAAAGGTTCCATACAAATGAAACACAAATTTCTGCATAACTCGAGATCTAATCAAGTGAAACGAACCAAATTTTGCATGTGGAAGTTTTTGGAAGCAAGACATATTTCTATGGTGGTGGATGTCAAACCCTTTTTTTGGAAAGAGGGGGGGGGGGTCCCATATAAATAAAAAACGAATATCTGCATAACTCGAGAACTTATCAAGCTAATGGCACCAAATTTAGCATGATAGTGCTTTCGGGAGCAAGGAATATTGTTGTGGCAGATTAATACCCCTCCTTCATCGAGATGGAAGGGCTTCCATACAAACGAAACGTAAATTTCAGCATAACTCAAGAACTAATCAAGTAAATGTAACCAAATTTGACATATGGACATATGGTTTCCGGGAACAAGAAATATTTTTTGTGGCAGTTCGACATCCCTCCCTTCTGTGGTGGGGGAGGGGTCCCATATAAATAAAATACAAATATCTGCATAACTCGAGAACTAATCAAGCAAATGGAACCAAAATTGACACGTGAAGATTTCAAGGAACAAGACATGTTTTTATGGCGGTTTTATACCCCTCTCTCCTCCGAAAAGAGGGGCCCCCTTTCATTATTTAAAATTAATTAAATAAAGAGAAAAATAGGCGGGATGAAGTTTGCTGGATCAGCTAGTTAATAATAAAAATATTTTTAGAGCCAAACGGTTTGTTTTTATTGTATAATGTCTTCCACAAAGCTGCAAATAATAATTCCATCCTCCCACAAAAAAAACATGCATTGTAAAATAATGTTAAAATAACTGTTTTTCCGGATTTTGTTTAATTTTTAATCTCTTTAACTTTTTAAGTTCTATTAATGTTGACATTTTTATGCAATTACTCCTTTATTCTGTGCCCCTTTTGTTTCCTGTTTCTTCTATTCTTTTTTGTATCCATTCTGTATTTGTTTCTGGCTTTGGCATTCAGCAATAATAAATGATTTTCCAATAACCTAAATGTAGTCATCGAAAGGCAAAAAAGTTAACTCAATAAACGGAAACAATTACAAACATAGCTAAAACTCCAGTCAGTTGAAGGGTAGCAAATTCGGCTGCTAGCATCTAGTATGAGCACGTTAACATAAATATTTGCCGAGATCGTTTCATTTCGTCAAACTTTTATTTAATCTCACTGCAAGTTAATATGAGCAAACATTTTCATTTGGAAATGCTACGAATCTATGTTAGTACGTATGCTAGAAATGCACACGCAAATAAATACATTCCCAATAAACTCGATTTGATAAATTCAATTTCACGCTTCGTTTGCAGCCCAGTCCGGTAGCCGCTGCAGCTATCGACCGAGTAGAGCTGCATGAGAGTAACTTGAAAATATTTGTTCAACCAATAGTAATTTACAATTCACTTTTAAATCATAATTGAATGAAGTTAGAGTTTATCTCTTATAAACTTGTTCCATTAGTATTTATAAAATTAATTTTCAAAGCTGTACTTTTATATCGACCGAAACTTTACTCGAAGCTACTACAATGTTTCAATTCGCATAGAACGATTGGCACGGAGCCGCACAGCCCGTAGCGTAGCAAAAGCGCAGATGAAAAAAAAATCTGTCGATTCACGATAGCCGTTAGTGTCTGTTTTTTACTATGTAATAGATTTAGATCGCAATCCATGGCGTTTAGTGTGGTTCAAAGCTATTCCATTTTTTACTATCATGCAAACGATTGGTCATTTGTGCACGTTTTGATTTTGATAAACCATGATGCTAGTTAGAAGGGGGAAAATTGTGACCCAGATAAATCGTAGCGTTTGGAAAATATTATGATAAAAACATGATAAATTTGTTGAAAGGTGATGGTGGGGTGCCTGCACCAGGAAGTGATTTGGTGTCTCATAACAAATTGAATTTGAATAACTCAGCGTGGAAGCAGGTTTTATCTAAATCGAATATCTAATCCAATACCTGCTATCTGCATAATAGCAATTCAATCAGTCAGATAAAATATAATTCAGCAGCATACGACGTCTGACGTCACCGAAACCAAAATGATGCACGAGGATTCAACCACCGAGCGTCGTCTATAGATTTCAATTCAACATTCTACCCGCGAGCTTCTACTCTGGAATCACAGGATCATAGATAGAAGCATTTATGTGTGCGCACAGTATTCGATACCGCTACAAAATATTTAACCCATTCCCACCAGAAATCCAAGCAATGAATTATTCATACTGACTTGCATATACCACTTCGGCCCAATAAGCGAATCGCAAGACCCGGCTGGATCGTAAGACTATCGACCCGGCGACATCCACGAGCCCGTAATCTCCTGCAGGGACGATAAAAACGATACAACACATGAAGCCCCGCTGGAAATCATCGGTGCCGAGGCCACAGCAGGTATTGCAGCATGAGTCGACACTACTGTAGTAACGCAGCAGCAGCAGCAGCAGCAGTGGTGCCGTTGGTGGAGGCGCCCAACCATTACTGATGACGATAGTAAACCGCTATCAAAAATGCTCGCTCTTTGCCCGGCGACCTCCGATTACACAGGGAATCATGGTGTCACATTAAACTTTATAGATTAGAATTACATGGGAAGCAGCTTTCCTTCCGGTTGGTTTGAGAACTGCTACCGGTGCACAGTGGGGAATAGTTTTCGTTCGGTGAAATTATTAGCATTGCGAGTGGCTTCTGCTTGGCAGAGGTGTACCGGTAATAATGGCACGTAGATTCGAACCGAGCGGTGTGGAAAGCAATCGCAATAACGTAACGGGGGAGTAACATATTTCAGAGAGATGCCCTGCATAACTTTGTGCAAGGAGGGATAATGAAGGTTGAATCCAGGTAACAAATTCAATCGATCTTTTTCGGGATTAAAAAAAATAATAAATATTTTTGTTGCATCCTTGAAACCTTCGGCATTCAACGGAGTTTTTCGAGCGGTTGTATTGTCCGTATAACAAAGTAATAAAATGAATCGAACTGTGGGAACATACATGAAAAGGCTTCAATCCCTGCCAAAAGCCGAGGGAAAAAACATGTTCTCGACGTCCATCATTTGTTTGATGTGCGGATGATCCCCTGAATGTCAATAATAGGCACCACGAACGCAAAACAAATAGCGGAACGACGTCCCAACCGTGAATAGAGGAGGAAAACTTCCGGAACAAAAAAAAGAAGATTAGTTTCCTCGTTAGAAGTTAACAAACATGTCGCCGACTGTGAGCCGGCAGGCAGGCAGGCAGGTCTGTTTCCCGACAAAAGAACAAAAGATCAGCACTGTGCAAAATCCGCTTCGGTTAGTTGGCAAACTTGACTCTCGACTTTATTTGATGAACAAGTAAGTTGTACGCATCGGAGCTGGTACTGCCTCGGGCAAACGCCTCTACACGCTCGCTGGCAAACATATGTTACCCCTGCCTGACAGAACCTTCGCAAAGTAGTCGAAGGAAGTGATAATGATGATGGTGATGATGATGAAGTGTTTCTGCTCTTCTGTTCATCTTTTTCTTGTTATTCAGATAAAAAAGTACACGTTCAACAGCGTTGATTCGTGAAGACCCTGTCTTCGTCGCGTTTGTTCTTTAGTTATATTTTAGTATCAACAGTAATGAGTCGTTTTATGCTCAACCTGTTTGCTTGTCTTGTAAGTAACGAAACAGCATAAGATGTACGGTGTATGCAGAGAAATGACGGATGTTATCAGCTTCATGCCTGTAATTACTCGTATAGAGTCATTCCACACAACAGTGATTGTGAAAAATAACTGTGCACGTAGACAAGATTGGTTACATTTGAACTGGATAAACAGAGTTGTCTGCGTCGTTTTTAGTGTTACATGATTTTACATTAAATCGAGATGTTTGTTCTTTTCGTTGCCTATTTTTGTTTTAATAGCTAATGACTTTTCGGAAATAATAATATTTCATTCATTTTTGTCAGTATTTTGCTATTCGATCTATTCTGTTCGAAATCTTTTGATGCATCAAAATCTGAATACTCAACAAAACATTCCAATAATAAGTATTCATAGCCAATAGCCATAAGCCATAGTGTCCTAAAGTTTTTTTTACGCGGGGAATACGTAGCGCGTAAAAATGAACCGCGTAAATTCTGAAGTCTGCGTGAAAAAAATCAAGCTGAACTTTATCAATTAGGTACTACCTCTCCGGTTTTTTGTCAAGAGTTGAGATCACTAGTTCAACCTTACTCAATGCTCTTTCTACAATTTTTTCACTGTGGATTTTTTCCATTGCATTGATATACATTTCACGTTTCAGATTTCTACGAAAATTTACAGGGCGAACGCTTCACGCGCAAATTTGCATAATATAAAAATTCTATGAAATAGCGGAGAAACTGTCAACACCATTCAACCATAGATTGCACAGTTTTAGCAGATTACAAAGATTTCTCAAGGTTTAGAGATAAAATCTCTCAAATTCAGATGTTATAGATTTCAGAACCTTCACAGATTTAATAGTGTTTATATTAAGTGGCAACTAGGTTCTCGCTGTTTGTCAGTTGATGACAGTAAGCAGTAAGTCTCTGGTCAATTTTGACAAATCTAAAAAGTTCGTCACCACGCTGAGACATACGAACGTCATTGACACGTTAGTGATTTTATCGTGACGTTGTATACTTTTAGTTGTGGGATTTTGATTTTGTGCCAAATAATCGTCATTTGCGGGAAGTGTTGCTTTTCTCATTTCAGCTGAAACGCATCGAGAGTTAAAAAAAGTTTACGGGCATGCTACTCTAAGTGAAACAACGTGTATAGTGGGTTCCCAGGGTAATTTCGATGTCGACGACTGACCGCGTCGAAGAATCTTATGGGACAACAAGACCTTTCATTTGCAATTAATTTAATGAAAATCGATCCAGCCATCTCTGAGAAAAGTGAGTGAGAATAAAAAGTTGCCTTACACACACATACAGAAAATGCTCAGCTCGTCGAACTGAGTCGGGTGTTATATGTCATTTGGCCCTTTGGAGCACTTTTAAATCTTCGGTTTTGCCAGTGATTGCTATACCTTTCTAGGAGAAAGGCAAAAATCAAACATAAAAAATAAAAAAAAATTAAAAAAGAAAACAATTGGAAATAAACAAAAAATATCAAAAACATTCGAGCAAAATTCAAAATAGAACAAAATATTACAAGGTATACAGCCTTAGGGTTGTATGAAATGGTGACCTGGGACTGAACACTGTAATTAATAGATTTTTTGTTACAAAATATACAGAGCCTGCAGACAGAATCAATGAATCTTAGTAAATAAACCAAAAATTCACAAGCATTCGCAGGCTCTTACTCTTCCATAAATGTGTATATTTGAGAATTTACTCTTTCAATACTATCCGGTCACGATTATTTAGTGGATATCGAAGATAGAATTAAATAAATATCCGTTGCAAAATCTTACAATTCTTTTTGAGTAATTTATGGAAATCATATTTATGAGATAAACTTTCAATCACCATCAACAGCAGCGATGCAGTTTTTCCTCGATTGCAAATGAATAAAAATGTACGAACAAAAGTGTACCACTGCAATACGAATAGTACCGCTGTAGTACGAATAGTAGCACTGCAGTACGAATAGAAGTGTACCGCTGAAATGTACGAATAAAAGAGTACCGCTGCAATCATAGACGACGAGAGACCTGCGGTTCTTCACTTCACTGGTACTGTTGATTTTACCGGCATGTTTTCTTTCAAGACATCAGTTTTTATTAGGTTCTGAAAGCTGGTTTATAAATTGTTCAAGGATTAGGATTGTTTCAAACTTTTAGAAAAACTTTTACCTTCGAGACATCATATTGGTCTAAGCTCATGGAAGCAAAAATAAATTGACCTATTGGGACGGGAAGACTCTGTCAATTTTTATTTCGATATTCATACAGAGAATATCACAGGGAACGGATGGTGTCCATTCACGTCGTCTGTGCTAGGAATGCTCGCATGTAATTGGTTCATTATTCGCTTAAATTTGTCATTGAAACTTTCTATCAATTTTACCGCTTAGCAATGAAATTAGAGTGATAACTATCATGTTACAAAATTGTTACACATTTTTTCTATCCAACAACATATTGGTTATTGTTATTCATCATGTCGTTATGCTGTTATTAACGTTTGAAATCTGACGCAACATTTGCCAGTTTCATTTCCAATTTTACAGAATGCATCCCAGTATAGTAAACAAGAACGTAGTCCCACGTCAAAAAACTAAAAATGATGAAATTTAAAAAAAAACGAAATAAAAAAAAAATAAAAATATATAAAACATATTTAAAAAAAAAAAAATATTGTTTATAAAATTGACTAGACTTCATAGACTAGATTTCATAGATTTCATAGATTTCACAGATTTCATAGATTTCATAGATTTCATAGATTTCTAGATACCATAGATTTCATAGATTTCTAGATTTCAAAGATTTCATTTATTTCATAGATTTCTAGATACCATAGATTTCTAGATACCATAGATTTCTAGATTTCATAGATTTCAATGATTTCATATACAGGTCGGACTCGATTATCCGGAGTTTTGGAAAACATTTCGCTCCAGATAATCGAACTTTCCGGATAATCGAGCCATTTTTTTTTTATTTAAATTTTTAATATTTTTCATCTGGAACAGCGAGTTTTCTATTATAATATATTGCACACAATACATGTGCCGACGAAAAAAATAAAACTTGTCTTTAGATTATGTTCACACTCTTGTTCTTCTCTATTTCTTGAGTGACCTTTAAAAATCTAGACGCTCGATATGGCCACTAATGGGCTACTTTGCGGATTTCAAGTCGTTATTGATTTCGCTTGATGAGTTTTGGTTCAATAATCCGAGAGTATCCGGAACACAACCGGAACAGGCCTGCTTGTGGTTCTAAGTACTGCATTGATCATGGCCATTCTATTACAAGAATATGTTCCGGCCATAAATCCGAAACCGGTTTACCAATAGCAGTTGTTCTCATAGGCAACAAAAAACCATAATACCTTCCTTTTGGATGTTGTTGAGTAAGAATTGGTTGAAGGAACGACGAGAAAGCTGCCAAAAACGAACTGCCTAAACAGAGCGGGGCTTGTACTGTTACAATTATGAACATCCCCAAACCTCCCAATGACCCGGAAGACAAAAGTTCGTTATAGAAATACAAAAAAGAAAAAATACTCCAGATAATCGAACCATTTTCTCCGGATAGTCGAGCCCCGGTTAATCGAGCCCCCGGATAATCGAGTCTCCGGATAATCGAGTCCGACCTGTATTTCATAGATTTCATAGATTTCTTGATTTCTAGATTTCATAGATTTCATAGATTTCATAGATTTCATAGATTTCATAGATTTCATAGATTTCATAGATTTCATAGTTTTCATAGATTTCATAGATTTTATAGATATTATAGATTACATAGATTTCATGGGTTTCATAGATTACATGGATTTCATAGATTTCATAGATATCATAGATTTCATAGATTTCATAGATTTCATAGATTTCATAGATTTCATAGTTTTGATAAATTTTATAGATTTCATAGATTTCATAGATTTCATAGCTTTCATAGATTTCATAGATTTCATAGATTTCATAGATTTCATAGATTTCATAGATTTCATAGATATCGTAGATTTCATAGATTTTATAGATTTGTTAGATATAATAGATTTCATAGATTTCATAGATATCATAGATTTCATAGATTTCATAGATTTCATAGATTTCATAGATTTCATAGATTTCATAGATATCGTAGATTTCATAGATTTTATAGATTTGTTAGATATAATAGATTTCATAGATTTCATAGATTTCATAGATTTCATAGATTACATGGATTTCATAGATTTCTAGATTTCTAGATTTCATAGATTTCATAGGTTTCATAGATATTATAGATTTCATAGATTTCTAGATTCCATAGATTTCATAGATATCATAGATTTCATAGATTTCATAGATTTCATAGATTTCATAGATTTCATAGATATCATAGATTTCATAGATTTTATAGATTTCTTAGATTTCTTAGATTTCATAGATTTCATAGATTTCATAGATATCATAGATTTCATAGATTTTATAGATTTCTTAGATTTCTTAGATTTCATAGATTTCATAGATTTCATAGATTTCATAGATTTCATAGATTTCATAGATTTCATAGATTTCATAGATATCATAGATTTCAATGATTTCATAGATTTCATAGATTTCATAGATTTCATAGATTTCATAGATTCCATAGATTTGTTAGATATAATAGATTTCATAGATTTCATAGATTTCATAGGTTTCATAGCTTTCATAGATTTCATAGGTTTCATAGATTTCATAGGTTTCATAGATATGAAAGATTTCATAGATTTCTAGATTTCATAGATTTCATAGATTTCATAGATTTCATAGATTTCATAGATTTCATAGATTTTATAGATTTCATATATTTCATAGATTTCATGTTTTTCATTAATTTCATAGATTTCATAGATTCTATAGATTTGTTAGATATAATAGATTTCATAGATTTCATAGATTTCATGGGTTTCATAGATTTCATAGATTTCATAGATTTCATAGATTTTTAGATTTCTAGATTTCAAAGATTACATAGATTTAATAGATTTTATAGATTTCATAGATTCCATAGATATCATCGGTTATATAGATTTCATAGATTTCATAGATTTCATAGATTTTATAGATTTCACAGATTTCATTGATATCATTGATATTATAGATATCATAAATGTTACAGTGATTTGAAAATTAAAGACAAAACAAATGAAAAAATCAAAAAAATACTCGTAAAAGTAATTAAAATAAATCGTAATAATTGAAAGAAAAAAAATCAGAATCTGTTAAAAAATTTGAAAAAAAAATTGAAAATAAAAGAAATATCAAAAACATTGATGCAAAATTTAAAACAGAACAAAAATAAACAAAAAATAAAAGTTTATAGAAAAATAAAATAAAGAAATAAAAAAAGGTTTTAAAAATATACGAAACAAATTTAAAAAAAACTCATTAGAAAAATTGACGTTGAGGGCTAAAAGTAAACAAATCATAATTCAATGATCAAAATTATTTTTTACGTTCGACTAGATTTTATAATTTTATATATTTCCTAAATGTCATAGTGCATTATTTTTCTACTTATAACTAAATAACTAAAAAATATGTGAGATAAAAATTAACTTCTTTCGAAGAAATTGTAGAAAATCACTACTAAAAGTTATTTTGATCGATTTTTTAATTTTTAAAGGCAATCTGTAGTATACTCCACATAAGTCCATTTAAATAGGCAGATAGAATTATGGTGTCTTTGACAAAGTTGTTTCTTATGAAATGTGCTACAACTTTGCCGAACACGATGAATTTTATATGCAAAATGAAAAAAGTAAAATTCGCTTTTCACTGTTAATTGATTGATCACAAAACTGTAACTTCTATAACATGGAGAATAATTCATGGAACAACTTTACTGAAGACACTATGGCTCTAAAATCAAGTTTTTTGGGTCAAAACAATTTCGATCACGTTTTTGCAGCTTTGGAAACAGTGTGCGGCGCCAACGGCTTTCCTTTCTCATGCGATATAGGTCGTGATCCCAGAGATTTTTCGCCTCAGAAAATCTCCCGGTGTCAGCTACGATTAAATCTAGACCAGTTAGGTTGGTTATGAAAGGATCGCGCCACCCCACAACCATCGACACCTATGTCGGCTTTGCGATTCGAACTCAAGCCACCAGCGTGGTAGGCGGAAAATGCTGCTTTAAGTGGAACAACGTGTATAAATGATGCCGACGGTAGTTTCGATGTTATTAACTGTCTGCGTGCAGGAAAGCCAAATACCTTCGAAGACGCTGAATTGGATCAAAAAACTCGATGAGGATCCATGCCAAACTCAGAAACAGCTTGCTTAGGTATCAGGAGTTACCCACCAAGCGATTCCCGGGTGATTGCCTGCTTTTTCAAAATAAAGTTGCATTTTTGTTTGATAAAAGCAGCGTGAACTTTGTTGCGTAACTAGGGTAACTGATCCATTATTCATGTCAGCCCATATATTCATCTCATACAACATGAAAACACAATTGAAAACATAAAAAACGCATATTTTCTAACTAAATCGATCTGATAATCAATGGAATGGATTCTTTTTAGTTCACTTTAGATTTCTCATGAAGTAGAATCCTCAAAAACTCACTTAAAAGCTCTAAGTTTGATATAATTGTCAGACATCTGCACTCGAAAACTCATTTAATTCAATCACCTACCTCAGAAAACCAAATCCGCGCATTGTTCTGTACGGCTACAACGGGACTCGTTCAGCAGCCAACCAAAATTTTTCTCATCACTAGTGGACCATTTTTTATTTTAATCACTAAACAAAATCACTCACTACACTAAGAATACTTTATTCTTTGAAACGTTCACCTCAAATTTCTTGAATTAGCAGAAATATATGAGATGAATTTCTACAATTCCTAAATTTCAACTGTATGTATTTTCATCTGTTTTCACTGCCTTGAAGAAAATCAAAAGTTGCCAAATCGGTTTCTGTTAATACGAACAAATCATACTGAAAATGTTGAATTATTCCGACATAATTGACATAAATGGACAGCACTGCCGTGGTTACCTAGGTTACCATATTTGCACGTAAACAACTACAGCGGATATCTAGGTAACCTACTACGACGGGCTGCGGCTACGTTTATTCATGATAATGTGATTCATTCATGATTAACAGTGCACTGCAGTGTGATGAATATGGGGGCGTCGTGAGATGAATAATTGAGCATGGATTTAAGTTTTGAGATGGATATGGAAGCGTTGTTCAAAATGGTTCGTTTTACAAAATTCAGGATAAATCTAGCTAAGTTTACTAAATATGCAATACTGAACGATTCTATAAAAGCACGTAAGCGTATTTTGTTTATTTGTTCAATGATTTCATGAAAATTTGTTGTTTAATCCGTGCATTCTTCGTGAATATCGGCTTAATGACATGAATAATGGAGCAGTTCCCCTAGTAGATTCATAGAATTCATAAATTTTGTACATTTCATAGATTTCAATTAAGTTTTGACTATTGTGATTTTCTTGTGAACAGACTCTGCGATTAGGATACGGATCTCCAATATATATTGTCTCCCGGTTGCTGGATGCCCAGAGCCCGTAAAGTAACCATATCGTGCGCGAATTTATATGATGAAAATCGCACCTGTAAGAGCAGAAAGCAGAAACAAACTAACATTAGCAAAATCACTTACTCAGCTGAGCTGCATTGGGCGAGGCCAGCTACGATATCAATCAATAAAAAGCAAGATCACCACGATATTGCACACTGAGAATGATTCACTACTTCCAAACATCGAACATGCTATGTTATGCCTTTTGACATTTGTAAAATGACAAACGTCACTTAAAGCATTCGAAATTTCGACAAATTCGAAAACAACGTAAGTAAACAAATATGTTATTAATGTATTGTTTTTTGTTCTAAACAATTTCGTGGAAATTTTAGTTTAGATTTCATTACATTTGAGGCTAAGAGTGGTTATATTGTATCGTGGTATCCAAAGAAAAAATTACTCTAAAAATGCAAAAATAATAATGAAAATAAAAAAAAGAAAAATTTCAGAAAGCTACGTTTATTCAAGTTCAAAATTTAAAGCTTTCTAACTATTGCATCAGAATTGAAACGATTATTTTTGCTCTGGCATATCCTATGTCGAAGTAAAGTGACTGCAACAGTATCAACGACCGTTGAAACAATCCGTCGAAGTTGGTCTTTTCATGTTACTATCCGTAGCGTGAAGTTGATGGAATAAGTTTACTCAAGTGGAAATATCTTATATAGAATACGTTGTACTCGGTTATCCTGCTACTCCTCCATAGTTTGTTCAATAAGTCATCACTTTCCGTCACGTTCCCATCACTTACGTATGCTGTTGGAAGCATCTTACGAAGGGGATCCGTTTCGCTACTCGTTTGCGCAACAGAGCCCGGTCACATAGCAATTGCTATCGTTATCGTGTAGTGCATTTAATTGTGGCTTTGAATATGAAAATTTTTATCCAGGAGGAAACAAACAAAGCAAAACCAACTTACAAAGCCACAAGCCTCATTTGAATGAAGCTTGCAACATTTAGCACGCTGCCTGAGAATTGCGCATAGGACATTAATATTAGTTTCTTGGAAATGGCGAAACGCGAACAAACAGATGCAAATACGTATCATTCGAAATGTACAATTCAAGCGACAAAACCGTATCTGATCTCCCAACAAAAGTCGCAATATACCATCTGGCGGTATGTCCTAGCGAATATTTCACTTTCGAATTCTTTCCACATGGAAAAAGTATCAGCCCCGGCTAGAAAACAGACCAACTCGAAAATACTCATTAGAGCACCAGATAGCGCTACGAGGGCAGGCAAGAAAGCGAGCGAGCGAGCAAACAAACAAATAAACAAACAAACAAAAGTATACAGACAAAGTCACTTTTAATTACTTCTAGACCTTGACATCCGTTCCAGTTGAAGTGCAACGGTTAGTGTTTCTTTCTTTTTCTGCTCATGCTCGGTTCAGCGGAAGCGATAGCGGAAAACCTGGACCATGCAACTTGGAAAACCAAAAACTAGGTCACCGGTAAATGGTCTGTTTTCTCCACTCTGGCTGGCCCACTGCAAAAGCAGGAAAGGAATTTGGCTGCACAGTCAGTGTGCGTCACCACACTGATTTCCCGAGCCGGGTGAGGCGGGTGGTTTCCGAGATTGTCACTCAAATGAGTTTAAGATTAACTTATCTTAGTGCGGATGGTGGTGGTGTAGCTCTAGACATCTTTGTAAAACATTACGATTTTTTGCGGATGTATTTTATATAGAGGAATGTTCTTTTAAAGTGTCAACTGGGAAACGAAGAAGACAAAAAAAACACATATTTCCATAACAAACTAATATTCAATATAAAACCACGAACCAATTCTGCACAATTTGCGAAACATCCAATTATTTTTTGTGCTCTATAACCCCAAGTTGAACCGTCTATTCGAAAGTGATTTCATTGGAAACTATCTAGTTCGACTGGATGGTAAATAGTATCCATACGCAAGAATAAGTTTTTTAATTTCATTCTGACCAGCGTAAATGTGCGGCGGCCGGCCCGACACCGAATGATGCGGCGATCAAGTCCAAGCCGTCATCAGTAGTTTCGTAACTCATCTGTCTTCCTCTCTGTCTGGCGACCGGCAGTGCGCTTTTCACCGGATGGGGAATGGTCACTATCTCGCAACCCATGCACGGTTCAGTTGCAAAGATGCACGAGCCAGTCAGAAGCCGCTTTTGAAACCTGATGTATTCTAATTTAGGTAGATTTACACAACTGGAACGGTCAGGAGGTTAGACTGCGGATCGGCAGACCGACCTGTGGCTTTGGTTTCTATTTTTAATTAAAAGTTTGACGAAGGCAGCGACTTGGAAATGTGAATAAAAATGTGTCATTAGTAAGCGGTCTCGCTATAATCGTAACCGTGTTTATTTTACGCATGAATATGGAGAGTTGCCAGGCGCCTCCATAGTGGTAATAAAAAAGACAATGCGTCTCCATCAATAAAACAAGGTACCAAAATGAAGTTAGTCGTACAGTTCGCTAAATCTATTTTTTCTGAATTCAATCACCATTCCAACCCCTCGCACTCAAATTGTTTGAAAATTGAAATGAAAAGAAAAGAGAAAAACAATCCATCAAGCCATGAAAGCAATTGAAAATCCGCTTTAGAATATCAATGTTACTTTCAACGCACAGTGTCTTTTGCATAGTTTTTGTGCTGTTACCATATCAACCCATCAATCGGTACAGTTTGTAATTCATTGAAGTTTTTATCGAAACCCGATGTTTGCTGGTCCGTTCGTTCGTGCTCAATAATAAATTAGGGATGGCAATTTCATTATCGCCGGCCCCGGGGTCATACAGTGTATCAGTTGAATTGGTTGCACAGCACAGGGGCACTGTATTTTCGTTCATCTTTCCGATGAAACCTGGTGACAACGTTAAACGATCGGATTTCATTCAATATTAATAACAGGTTGAACGCAATCCGAGCCGACTCTGACGCGCGTGTTGTCGTTTTCGCATCCACCGATACGCGTCAGTCGTCCGCTTGCGTTCGGAGTCTGTAGTAGTTCAGTACGAGGAGTTGATTTGCTGGAGGACACACAACGATAGATGCTACCGGGTGGTCACCGTTCGGGACCATCGGCCAAATTTGTTACGCTTGTGTAACTGGAGGCCAATATGGGGAGCTTTCGGTACGCTAGGCACTTCTTTTCACATGATGGATAGGTAAATTTTAAGTGATTGTTGTCAATTCACAGGGGGAAACCAGGGATTATGTTTTATAGCAAATGTTTATCGAGTTGAATTCGTTTAGTATTGAACCTGAAATATGTTTTATGAATATGTAATGTATATTACCTGATTTTTCCTAAACTTTTTATATTTTTATTCGAGTTTCAGTCCGATTCGTATGCGGAAATAGCACTGCTTTGATTTGTTTTCGAAAGCATTTGGCAGACATGACCAAGAAAGTTTAGCAAATGAAGTTTTTTCACACGGATTTCTGAATTTACGCGGATTTTTTTACGCTCTACGTATCCTTCACGTAAAGAAAACGTTAGTGTACATACTTCTGATGAAAATCTGCCTGACGCCTGGTAGTGTTGGTAGAATGATTTTCTGCATTTAATTCGACAAACTCGATTTTGAACAGCTCTATAAATTTTTAGGAACATCCTAATTCTTTAATGACTTCGGCAAAGATGTTAAGCATCACCTTTTGAAAGACATGAATTTCATGATTTAGACCATTCTGAGGTCTCTAAAGAAGAAAATGTTGAAAGGAAGGTCTGGCCAAACAATCAACAACTCTAAATTTAATTAAAAATCAATAGCACTCAGCTCAGCACGCTTCCCATACACAGATATCGAAAAAATGCACCAAACATTGCCTTTAAAGCTCGCATCTTCATCGCTACCACGTGATTATGATGGTCGCATTTTCACGTACAAAAGCAGCACAGGCATAGAAACATTATCAGCAGTGTTAAGCGTTGTTTGACCAATAAATAGTTAATGGGTTCAATGATGGCAATTTCGGTTACGGGTTACTTTAAAACACGTTTTATTATGTCAAAGCCGACGTTTCAAGGATATATTTCTCTCCTTTGCCCTGAGGACGAGGAAATATATCCTTGAAACGTCGGCTTTAACGTAATAAAACGTGTTTTAAAGTAACCCGTGACCGAAATTGCCATCATTGAACCCGTTAATTATCAGCAGTTCTTTAATATTTTCCAAGAGATGATGCATATGAAGCACATACAACTATACAACTTTTTCAAGTACCGTCATTCTCGCATCTGCGTCTACAAAACTGGTCGTTTTTTTCTCTAAGGCAATGAAAACAACCAGCATCGTAAACGAAGAAGCGAGAATGACGGAGCTTGAAAAAGTTGTATAGTTGTATGTGCTTCATATGCATCATCTCTTGGAAGATGTTTGAGAACTGTGTCTGGTGCTTCTGCTTCAGAAGCCAGATTAGTTTGAAACATTCGTACTCATATAGGGGAGAACTGTACAAAACACACCAGTTAAGCATTCACGCAAATGACAGGGCTTTGAATTATTTTTGAGCGACACTGAACGTGTAGGATGATTGTAGGATCTAAATAATGTATGTTTATGACGAAAAATCTATTCCTAAAGCACTCGATTTCAAAGTTATTTTTGATAAAAATTACCATTGCTACCAAACAAGCCCGTGGCCAAGACGCACCACAACAAAGGCCAATATGCTCCAAAACAGAAAGCTAATATGCCTCTAGCAGAAATCAGCAGCTTGAAGTCTCAGAGGTAAAATCAAAAGCAATGGAACATACTCTAAGTTGTGATGTATGATGCATTCAATTTTAATCGTTTTTAGTAAAAGTTGAAGAAAGTTAGTGAAATAAATGGAAATATACATAGTATTATAACTCCAAAAATGTAAGAGTTAGAGGAACAACAATTTTTTGTATTATTTGCAAGTTAGTTAACCATGAAAGCTTATATAAAATTCATAAATAATTACATGTTGGACAGAGCCACAGAGAACCAAGAAATTCATCCTTAATGGAGCCCGGACCCACCAAGGTCTTCCATGTGAGAGTCGGATTGACGTCGCCAAGTGGTGCATCGTCATCTTACCCAACTGGTGTATTTTGTACGGTTTTCCCCAATAAATATCAAACAAACTCGCATTTTATTCACGAAAACAGCATATACGTACTATTTTGAAGGCGATAAACATATTAAGGATTAATAGTATGCAATTCATTTTGTAAGTATCGATTTACGAACATATCTGACTGAAAGCGATTCATTTCACACTGTCTTACGATGCTACGCCTAAAGTCGTAAATCAATCAAGCTCCGACACAAAAAAAAACAATTAAAACATAACTTCTACGCATGATAACATCGATTTTGATTTCGTTGAGATATAATAACGATAATTTTCATTCAAATATATATGACATGATGTTGACTGGGATGTTCCCCTACCAACATATCAATTGAGAAAAGAAAAAATGAGCATCAGAATTCAATTGCATTGTTGGTGGGGGACCGTGGTGCAGAGGGCGCGTAAAGCGGAAGGCAACCGTATCGGATTGTGCCTGATTTTTCGGTTCAATTTTTGTGCGGCAGAAGCCAGTGTCCGACTGTAGAATAAAGAAAGTGGATGGCGGCTGCTGTGAAAGATATAACCTACTATTTTTTAATTTCAATTTGAGGCAAAAAACTCATTTTTGCTGTATCAATTGAAATTATGCTGTGGTCCTTAAAAGAACGGTTTGGTTTTAGGTTTTATAAAGCTGGGAATCAATCGAATTATGCCTTCTGTCCCGTTTCCTTCGGGATAGCTTGGATATTCGACAGAATACTTCTCTGGGCAATAGTGATTCCGGATAAAGTTACTCAACATTTCGGATTACCAACTGTAGATAACGCGGGATGATTCTCGTTCAACAACCCTAGCAGCGTTCCTCGCCAATTACAACATTTCTGCATTACGGCTGCCAGATACTCCAGCACCAACGCGCATTGTTTGCATCAGGCCGATGTTATTCGGAAATCGAAGCGTAACATTTTAATATATTTTCCTATTGTTGATGAATTTGACCTGTCGGAGGTAAAGTCCAGTAAGAGATGAACGAGACTTTGTCTTTTCCTTGACCTTGCCTTCTTTGCCGACCAGACATTGTAATTTTCAAATTCGATTGAATTAAATAGCGACGTGCCGCTGAACAGAATTGCTACCTGTTTGATAAAAGACTCCGTGTGATTGGCCTTAACCCATTCCCCGCAGGATATGGCATCACCCGACATATTATCTTTGATAACCGTTTAACAACTATACTTGAAATTATTAACAATGAAAATATTTTAAGCAGCTAGAGAATAGATTGATCTTCAACATGCAACATAGTTTGTGCCAATTATGCAAGCGGTTGCTGAGTAATAAGAGTTTGAATGTCATTTTTCGAAGTTAAAACTGATTTCTCTCCGCGGGGATAGGGTTAATACTTACACACGATAGTTCAAGCTTCAATCAACCAATGTGTCCTCTCAAAACGCACATTGGTAACTCCAGCATCGTACAAAGAATGTGTAAAATGGATAACACAACAGATGAACAATGAATACATTGACAGAGATCGGAATCAGCATATGTATCATACACACAAAAATTGTACCGAAACCGGTTTCAAAATTACACAGGAGATGCGCTAACTGAACACAGTATTGATATGGTTCCACACCATGCAACTTTTGCGTGTATGGAGAGAACTAACACCACAACCAGGCGGCGTCGCGTAAGTGATAGAATGAAGAAATGTGAAAAGGGGGACGGACTGCGCTGTACACTGTTTGTAGGTATATAGACGAACGTTGTACGTGGAGTATACATAAGTTTTTCGTAAACTGTCTAACCGTCAACAAGTATATCGTTGAGATGGCACCTAAGATAAGCAGCAAAACAAGCAAGTTGAGATTTCCGAAGCTAAAGCTAATCTGAAGCTGCTGCAAAATACACTAGTTTGAAGTAAATTGTCTCATTCCTTCTGCCATATCCAAACTGCAATCGACCCTTCTCAGGGCCACAAGCATGTTCTTGATGCAATGTTGCAATTGCACGTTGCAATTCATCAAATGTGTGACCACAGTTTCATATTTATTCCAAGCGATTGGGAAAAGACCATAAATTTGATCTGTAGTTGGGCCATGTAATACAGATTAAACCGCCAAAAAAAATTTTTAGCATCTGAATGGTTTATTTGAACGGTATAGTGTCTTGGAAAAAGTTGTACATGATAATTCTGTTCTTCCGAAAACAATATACACTGTAAGAAAAAATTTAAAATAAATTATTTTTCAACAAATTTTCTTTTTTATTTCTCCAAGTTCAGTTAATTATTTTTGGTTAACTTAAAATGTGTAGTTTTTATAGAAAAACTTTCAGTTTTTTACTTTCAGATTCTTTTTAGATATTTAATTTTTAATTATTTTAATTTTTAATTATAATAGTTTTTATTTTTCTGAACATTTTTTTTGTCTCATGGTGTAAATTTTTTTCTGAAAGAACTCTGCCTGTAACTTTACTGAAGACGTTATACCAATCAAAACCAAATGTTCTAGCTTTAATTTTTTTTCCTGTTTTCTGGAAAACACTCGGACAGCCATCAATGTTTAGCTTATCTTTTGTATTATTTATAAAAAAAAAAAAAAAAACAGATGAAAAAAGAGCTTTTAAATACCTGATTGATTTGTAATTTTTTTTGAGCGCATATTTTTTTGCGAAACTGAACTGATGCACAGTGTTTTATTTTGCTGATTTCGTGCGCAAAATTTATAGCGTCTTCAAATTTGGTTTTAGTGATATACTTTATTCGGAAAAGTTTCTATGTATTTTATTGTGCTTCTTTCAAAATGTACGATTCAGTGATTAATTCACCTAGAAATTTATTTTTTCAGGACAGTGAGATAGTCAGCTAGTGTCTTCGAAAAAGTTGTGGCAAATGGTCTTACTAGCAACTTTGTCGAAGATGTTGGATTTCTATCTCTTATGTTCAAAAAGATATAAAAAGTTTTATATGCATAGTTCACTCAATGCATTATTTTAAATATAACTTTTTTCATGGACTTTCTACAAATTTTATATATTCTACAAAATTATTGGCCAAACAGAAATACACATTTTTACTGAACATTTGATCTAGCTATGGTTCAAAATGAAAAAGTTATTCATCCATTAACGGTTTTTCAGGGGTTAGTTTAACTTCAAATTACTCAGCCGTACGCAGAAATACGCAGATAACTTTTTGATTCTCACTCATTTTTCGATTTTTTATGTGATTAACTTTTTGATGTTCTGAAAGCACGTCTATTCTACTTTCAAAAGAATATAAAATAATTTGTCTAATAGAGTCTTTTCGATTGTTTCAATGAAAAAAATCTTTTGCATGAAAATTCTAATTTTCTCAATATAGCGTTTTTTCTTAATATAGCGTTTTACAATCTTCAGCAAAATTGTAAATCCAATAACATCGCGTAATCTTTTGAAAGGTCATAAAAATATAGAAAATCATGGAAAAGAGTTATAATGAAAAATATGAATTTTTGGTCAAAGCTCAACACATGACGTCATCTAAAGTGATTCAAAAATCGTATTAAAATGCGAAATATAAGAGTAGAATTTTTCCGAATTATTTAAACTTTGTTTGGCTTTGTTCTCCCGCGACTCAACCGAGAATTTTTCAAAAATTATAACTAGTTTATTTATACCTTCATTACAACAGCCGCTCATAAGAATTCCAGAAGCTTCATAAACTCCACAAGGAAATTTGAAACAACCGATGCAAAAGACAGCAAGGATGACAATTAACTGTGACTAAGAATTCATATTTTTCTTTATAACTCATTCCCAAGATTTTTTATATTTTTATGGCCTTCCAAAAAAATACGCGTTGCTATTGGATTTATATTTTTGCTGAAGATTGAAAAACGGTATATTTAGAAATAACAAAGCTATTTGATAAAGTTAGGATTTTCATGCAAAAGATTTTTTTTTATTGAAGCAATTGAAAAGACTCTATTAGACAAATGATTTTATATTCTTTTGGAAGTAGAATAGACGTGCTTTGAGAACATCAAAAAGTTATCTGCGTATTTTTGCGTACGGCTGAGTAATTTGAAGTTAAACTAACCCCTGAAAAACCGTTAATGGTTGAATAACTTTTTCATTTTGAACCATAGCTAAATCAAATTTTTGGCAAAAATGTGTATCTCTGTTTGGCCAATAATTTTGTAGAAGATATAAAATTTGTAGAAAATACAGAGAAAAGTTATATTTAAAATAATGATTTGAGTAAACTTTACATATAAAACTTTTTATATCTTTTTTAACATAAGAGATAGAAATCCGACATCTTCGACAAAGTTGCTAGTAAAACCCTTTGGCACAGCTTTTTCGAAGACACTAGCTGTCTATTTCACTGTCCTGAAAAAATAAATTTTCCATATCACTTCTAGGTGAATTAATCACTGAATCGTACATTTTGAAAGAAGCACAATAAAATACATAGAAACTTTTCCGAATAAAGTATATCACTAAAATCAAATTTGAAGACGCTATTAATTTTGCGCACGAAATCGGCAAAATAAAACACTGTGTGATGTCACGAAATGTTTCTGGTTCTCTCATTATTTTTTCACACACTCATGCTTGCAAACAACACGTATTGCAACACACGCTACCAGCACACTCACATCTGACTAATAGCAGTGCCTAAACGGCTTTGGGGCGGATGCGTCAGATCCGGACAGAATCACTAACAAGTCCAGACATGTTCAGCAGTGCTACAGACATGCCTGTATGACGGTGCTTTCTACACAGACGGGAGATCCAAAATCTGACGCTGTGGACAGTGGTTCATCGGCAATGGAAGGCGAAATCGAATGACGTGGTGTTACTAAAACTTATACAAACATTTTATTTGAAATCATCGACTTGTTGCAGCTCTGCTTGCTGCTGGCCTCTCTTCTTTCCAGTAAACTATCGTTTGCAACAATGATCGGAGAGACAATGAAGACTAAATTTCGGCATGCTAGCTTTAATACGTGACTTTTTTTCCTGTGTGGACTCATTACTGCGACCAGAGATTAGATCTGCCCAGGTGTTTTCTGTACCCCGCACTTCATATTATTGGCGATATCACTATTGAAGTAAGTGATACGCTTATCATTTTATATCCGTGCTTGTGTGTAAGTTGTAAGTTTTTTTCCGTTTCAAGCTTACTGCTCTACTATACCGACCCTCTGTCCATCCTAACAATATCGCCTAGTTACAATCCCCTGGAGAGATCTTTCATACATTACTCACATCAGTTTTATTATAATAGGGACTTATTTTTGTTAGAAGGAGAGTCAACAGAGGTACTGTAAACTGGGGTGACTTTGGTCACCGGGGAGACTTTGATCACTCTACCTCTCTTTTGAATTTGTGATAATAATCGCTCGAAGAGCTTGATATTTGTTGTAATCTTTACTGATTGTGTTTAAATATGTCTACATTGCTACTATCCATGCATTTCCTGCTTTAAAAAGCGTGTTTTCATGCTAAAATATTGATTTAAGAATAAAATTTAAGAATAAAGTGGGAAGTCAGAGCAATTGTTGCTGAGAGCCCAGTGAATGCGTAGTTTTACCGGATAAAATCATGTTGTTTCTTTTCACTAAATATTTCTGACTCTGACGTTCTCAACAGATGCCGTTAAAACCGTGTAATGTTTCGATTACGTCATCAAAAAAGACCAGGAAAGGAAAATTAAGTTGTTCAGATTAGATTGGCAAGAACTCCTTGCAATTACACTCGAATGCTAATTGAAACAAAATCCCAACACCCCATCGGATTAAATATATGCCACCATTGTCGAAATGTAAAGAAGCATCTTAATTACGTCCACCCTGTTTTTCGCATTGTCATTCCGTTTTTATTGAATTCCATCAGACCGACCCTCTTCATCACTTCCGTGGAGTAGTATGAGGAAAGATTATTCTGTTCCGTTAAAAACCAGCGCTGTTCACGCTTGGAAAAATTTTACCGAAAACCCCCCGTAGCGGTCAATCTCATTATTCAAATATCTGGGAGAGGTAAAACTTTGTGAACTGAAAATATGCTGAAACCTGTTTGCCTATCAGTGATCTGAAGTCGGTAGATTGGCAGACGGGCAGGCAGGCAGCCAGGAAAGGAGATGCCTAGCAAACAAACTGCAACTGTGTAACACAAAAAAGGGTTCGTAAAACTTTGGCAAAGATTGTGGCCCCACCAACAACAGTGAGGATGGCCATGATTTGAATGAGAAACCAAAAAAAAAAAACATCCCATAAAAAAAGGTCGACTACATTATTCTTTAGCTAATTCGCCCGACGCCGGTAATAGAAGGGGAAATTTCAGTTCCGTTTTGCCTTCGGTCGTTTAATTAGGATTACGCACAGGAAGCGTGTACAGCATTGTACGAGACGAGACGCTCGGGTAAACCGCACGGGATGGACGAGAAACTTACGGGGGGGTGTTGTGAAATTTGGGAGTACAAATTTGATCGAGCGTTACCGTAATTTACAGAGACAGGACAGCTGAATAATTTCTTTCGTTTTGCTTCGGTTGTGATTAAAGATAGAAGTTGTACGCATTGTAAAGTTATTTATTTCAATGTAGGTTTGCTTTGTTGAGAGATTGTGTTAAAAACAACAATATTCAAGAACATTGGATATTTGCACAGAATCGGTACTGTATAATTTGTAATAATTGTAATAATTTTTTTCTGCCGTAAAGAAATCACAAAAAATTAACCAGTGTCACGAAGTAGCACGCTATAATTACGCAACAACTTTTCACCATCATTATGAATAATTCCATTGCACTAATCAAATGTAAATTAACTCTTGCTGATGGTTTCATTCATAGTGGATCGAGCGAATAATTAAAATTTAATTGACCAAAATGCGCTGTCAAACATACATTCTGCAAATTAGGTTCACACTGCTTTTATGCATGAATATCAATTGCTATCACACTGAATCACACCCACTTACTTATTCTGTATGCACAGTGACGTCAGTTTGCCGCAACACTGATAAAGGTCAAACCCGAGGGGTCAAAAATCGGTTTAATTTAATTTTTTTTTTGCATCTACGCACTAATTAAATACATTTTTTTGAATAAAAAATGAAATTTACGATTTACTTTCGAGTTGTGACACAGCAACCCGACAATACTCTCGCATGCTTCTACATACCTAGCATAAGCGGAAAATTCAATTAATGCCTTGTTTACCTAATATATGCATTTTCCCACATCATCCAATCGAATGACGGTGCGGTGTGACCACCCCACCCTTGCCTCTGTGCGGAGGCGATTTTTTAACGAGGTCACCCTTTCAACTGTTTAACTGGGCCTGCGGTTTGTTACGCTGGTAATTGTTTACTATTACCGAGCTTTCCGGTACTCCGGGAACTGACAAATTGGTTTTATATGCGCCGGTGGTATGCCGTTCGGTTCGGCTGCAGTTATTTTCTGTGGTGATTTTCCCCACCAGACGAAATGTCGTCGTGGTTGGTTCTGTCGATTCATGGCTGTCACCACTTACGATAACCTCTTTGCTGCGGTCACTGCTAGCGGTCGAAAGCGGCGCGTGTTTATGTGTGAAAGTTTTATTGTGCGGAATTGAACTAGCAGCGCCTAGTAATTGATTAATAATCATTGATATAGGTTCTGTTTTTTTTATTGTTGCTTTCCGTAGTTGCCCCTTTTGCTTTATTTCATTTAAAGTTATTGAAAGTTGCTTTTAATTATTTTAGCAAATGTCAAAAATGTTAAATTCCCAAAACTGAAAAAGTCAAAAGTTTAAAAACATCAATGTCTATCAAATCACTATAAATCTTAAATCAACAGAGATGACATATTACTTCTGTAGATTGGCCTCCAAGTCCAATCCCGCAATGATTGACAATATGCCGAATTGCTGTTGAATGGGTAGAGCCTGTGAGCAACAGGATGCAGGATTTTAGGGGTGATTGATGGCTGCCAACTTCCGAGCGATGATGGTGGTGAACAGATGGTAATGACTTATCACCAGTTTATCAAATTCAAAGTCATGCGGAAAACGAAACCGGAAAAATGGAAGCTTTGCAACAGTTGCTCTATTCTGATTTACAGGCTCACAATTTTATCTAAGGTCTAGAAACACAAACTGGTCATTACCAGGTCACTGAATCGTAATAATTAGGATAGTAAAGTTCCTTAATTCCAATAGAAACTGTAATGCAATTGCTTCCAATGTTCATATCATAAAGTTTTCAGTGCATCCACACATGCCAAAATACAACAATTTAAAACTTTAATTGCTGTTCGGGTTAATTTTATGGAACACTCGAATACTTCACCGACTGTCGCGTCAACAGGGCACCACCTACCCATCGTCAGCCATCATCATCATTCAGCACAAAGGAACAGGATTTAATCTGCTCACATCATAATGCTCTCGGTCGGGACGACTATGCAGCGCAGGATCGTTAGCAGGACAGCAGGACCACCACCACCATCCAGCGTCACTACTATACAGTTGACTTAAACGGCGAACACCCGACGCGCGTGTGTGGGAAAAATGACTTTCCATCAACAGCAGTGCTCGGAGAATATAAATTGGCACTTTACGTTGTCAAAATATTGGAGCGGTAAAATTGCCGCAATCTGAGCTTGATCGATGTCATGTTTATGTATAAACAAAGACCGCCACTGCAGATGCGGGCTAAGTGCTGGAATTGGTGTTATATTGTTATATATACGTGCCAATGTTGTTGGCAAACGAGCGGAAGTTGGCGGAGGTAATTGCCTCGCCGGATATACATCAGCTAAACTTTTTACGTGAGCGCAGTCAGATTTGCGAAATGTTCCACACAAATACCCTCCCATTCACAGAACAGGGAAAGTAAGCTGCAGCTTTTCCTATCAGCGATGTTTATTGTACAAACTTACACCTCATCCGCATTGTGAACTGCAAAAATATCCTACAGCAAGCACAACCGAAGTAGCAAAAAACATTTACCGGAAAAAAAAGTTTTACCTTACCGGTAGATTGTAGCGTGGTGAAATTAGGGCAAATTCGTTTTGCAAAGTTTTTGATGTAACGAATTTATCATGTTCCTTTTTTTTTTTCTCAACTCTGGCTCAACAATGTTGAGTAATACAACTGGTAATCTTGTTCATAACCATTTTATATCTCTTAAATCCTGCTTTAGACGTCCGCTAAAATTATCAACTTTCGTAATGTTGCTTTGTTTCTCAGTACCCACTTCGACTGCATAAAAGTGAGACCGAATAAAACTGAAGTAGACCGTGCGTCCCCCTGCGTTTTCGACTTTACAACACATTGCTACGCGTGAAAGCAAAATGTTTAGCCGTGCTTTGTTGCGTACATACGAGCCATCTTTGTTTTCTGTTATTGGAAAAGTTTCCTCGTGATAATAGAGGATTATTACTGTTTGAAGAGCTTTTTCGCGAACCGCGGCGGGAAGTCAGTGAGTCCCCTTCGGACGTTTCTCGTAATTTGATATCAAACACGAGCCTTATTAAGTATCGCTCGGGGAAAGACAGATCCAATTATATCAAAATATGGTATGAATGCAGTCTCTTCTTCCGAGCGACGGTTCTGAAGTGGAGAGATTGTTGCCACATTTATACTGTAAGTACGAGTGCAAATCCATAATAATCTGAAACATGTTGCATTGATTGTTCTCCAACGATATCTCTATATAAGTATACCAGCTTTTCCGTTCCGCTCAGAACGTTTTCCTCCCATAAATTACCCTCTTTCTGAATAAGGGCTGCCTTCTTGCTGCTGCTGCTTCGATGTTTAATGATCCCACCTACCAGGAAGTGCCCACTGTTCGTAAGTAAAGTAATAATTTCACCTAATTTACAGCCACGAGATAAGAAATAATTTACAAAGAAATTGCGCTCGTTTTGTTTCTTTCTACGATGGAGGAAAGCTCAGTGGCTACGGATTTCGGATTCGGATACCCAAGCAGCGAAGTTTATTCAACGAGCGTCGGATATTGAGATTTATTTGTAGTTCCTACTGCTAGGATGGAAAGAGTTTGTTACAAGAAAACGTAGAGTTTGTGCAGTTTATCGGTAATTTAAGTATGCCATAATAATGCAACATTTTAATCATGAAGCGAACTTTAACGATTGAGCGATCTTATAATTCTACGATTTGGGAACACAATATTGAAAAAAATTAAGCATACATTATGAAACATGTAGAAATTTAATGGGAAGCTTTTGGAAAAATTATCTTTATGACGACTTTGTTTCAGAATAATTCCTAGATTCATAAAACGTAAATAAGATATGTTTATTTTCAAAACCGACACAAAACGCAATAATTAATGAAAATATTGAACTGTCACGAATGTTTCAAGTTTCTTTTCGAATACATAGGTTTCTTAGAAAAGTCGATATTATGCGATACCATTAACAACAAACGGTGATTTATATTGGAATTGTTTATTTGAAGTGTAGATTAAATTTTCAAAATTCAATTACCGAATATTCACTGATTTTAGCTGACCATCTTGTTTTTATTAAATTTTTATTTATATTATAGTGTCAATTAATCTTCCTGTTATTTGCAATTTTGAATTGTTAGTTCATTATGTGGATTTCACAAAATCGAAAGAAAGTACCTTTCTACAACGAATTTTAAAAAGTTGTCTCACACATCATAAAATCTCAGTACAGCTTTTCAGTTCTTTGGAGAGAATAACGTATCCAGGGTGCCTAAAACGAGATCAAAGTTTTGCTCTAATCGGTTCGAATGTCGGACATTTTCAAGTAGTTATAATCATTCCCAGGCGGGTTTCCCGAGCTACGGGCCGTCCACATTCCAGGTGGATATAGCCAAAACAATAATAGATTTCTAATATAGAGGTAAACTAGTCGAAGAAACTAAACAAGAGATCAAAAACAAAAAAGATTCATAATTTAGTTCAATATGGCTGGAAAAAGCAAAATTCATTAAAATGCTCCGAAAAGCAATCCTACTGAAACCTATTTAACCAAAAAATAAAAAATAAAAATCTCTTCAGTTCAACAAGTTTACAGATGCGAAGCAGTTTGAAGCTGAAAGCTTTCTTTCCCAGCTTCACACACTCTTTCTTAAATGAAGTAAAACTGAACAGAGGAATATTAATCCTCTCCAGGGAATTGTTACTGGCGACTTCGTCCGAGAATTATAGGTCTACTAAAGACATTATTGACAAATTACATAGGGCGGCTGTCTATAAAGTTGCATGTCCACATTGTGATAAGGTTTACATTGGCCAAACAAAAAGAAATTTAGACATCCAATTTAAGGAACATTCTTTAGAACTTGTAAAGGCTAAAAAAGACTCAGAAAAAGGAATAACTCACCATTTCAGATCCAAAATAGCCGAACATATATTTCATGAAGGAAATTAGATGGAAATTAGATGTCGCAGAAAGTTTAGAAATTTTCAAACAAAACCCAGCTACCTTCCTCAACAGAGATCAGGGTAATCATTTCTCTTGGCTTTTTAAATTTCTACCGGAAACTCCCCGACAAGGCATGGATCACCAGGCCGCACATTTCACTACCTAACTCTGAAACTGATGTCTTGAAAGAAAACATGCTGGTGAAAGCAACAGTACCGTAGAGTATATCGTCGTCTATCATTGCAGCGACAGTACCGTAGAGTATATCGTCGTCTATCATTGCAGCGGGCACGACTTCTATCGCGTGCAATCAAAACTGTAATGCTACTGCTGATGGTGGTTTATCTCATGAATATTATCATAAAAACCATAAATTACTCAACAAGAATTAAACATTCGTGGAACGGTTATAAGTTATTTTTAAAAAATAAATTTTTATCTTCGATATTCATTAAATTATCGTGACCGACATAATATCGAACGAATAAGTTGGCAAAAATATTTATTTATAAAATAGTAAGAGCCGGCGAGTGCTTATGAATTTTTTGTCCATTTACTAAGATCTATTCGGAATCTTTTTTTAGAAAATATGCGTTTTTTTCTGTTATCAATTGTGTTTTCATGTTGTATGAGATGAATATATGGGCTGAGATGAATAATGGAGCAGTTCCCCTAATCCATTTTTACATGCTAGAAAAATCTTCAGCCAAATCGGCTCAGTAGATGCTGAGAAAAACTTACCACGACACCTTAATCAATAGCCAAAATACCCGAACATTTTACCCTAAGCATCCGAAAAAAGAGTAGGGTACCCCCTTAAAAATTGTGAAGTCATTTGATTGTGAAGTAGATACGATTTTTCTGCCAATCGCGCGTATTGTTATATCTTGTTGTCTATCTGATAGCTTTCATGGACAGCTTGGTAGTTGATAATGTTCTGAAAACGATAGAAAATGCTACCGAGGTAACAGCCGAATGAGAATCATCCCACAAGTTAGTTTCTCAGCACCCTAAAATCATTTGATTGTGCCTGCAGTAGGTAAAATTTTTCTGCCACTCACTAAAACATTGCGGATAGTGGTTAAACTCAATTTTATCCACAGTACTAAAAAAGGAGAATATTTCTTCGCATGTATAAAAAAATTATATTAATCTACTTATCGCCTAATTCAAATTCCCGAATACTGTAGTACTCATATGTGGAAAACTGATTTTTACTCTTTTTTCGAACTAATTTCTATTTCTAACAACGGCCCGTTCACATTCAAGTTCATTAAGGCAGACAATGTGTGCAGCAGGAGACGCGAAAAATAAGCGTACTTGGAAACATATACCGCATCCAGACGGGATGCATATTTCCAGTTCGCTTATTTTTCGCTTTCCCTGCTGCACACACCGTCTGCCCCAATGAACCTGATTTTCACTATTCGAATTAAAAACATGTGGTCCTTAAAAAGTTGGTTGTAGCTTCCACAAAGCTGGGAACATATCTTTATGTACGTGTACGTGGTCCCCGTGGCTCTGTGGTTAGCGATGTCGGTCGGCTAGCTCTCCCACACGGTTGTGATATCGGGTTCGATTCCCGATCGAGTCGAGGGTCTTTTCGAGCTGGAAATTTTCTCGACTCAGCACTGGGGCACGGTGTATCGTTGTACTTATCCTACACATACAAAATGTGCCAAAAACAATATCGATAACGAATTCTCTCAACTAATCTAGTTGATCCGCTATTAGCCCCGAGGCTAAGCGTGCGATTTTGTTGTATGTCTTTATGTAGACGGTGCTTTCCACACAGCAGGGAGATCCAAAATCTAGTGTTGTGGAAGATGCTGTTTGCTCTGTTGGTCCTTCTGCTATGGAAGGCAGCGAGATATTCGAAGCCGCCGTCTGCTGCAGCTCTGCTTACTGCTGGTTGATTCAGTTCGCAGTCAATCAACTGCTGCAACCCGCTGCTCCTTAGTAAGGACCGTCCTAGTGGCCATCCTCTAGTAAACTGAATGGTTTGAGCAATTAACTAAGGTATAATATTCTGGCGACCATGTTATGGAGAGCGAGCATTAAACGACCAATCAGATCAATAGAAATCTGCGTTTCCATAAAGCTTGACCATTTTCAAAAATATCGTGATTGCATAATTAAGGCCTGACAGTATTCAAGGTTTAATTATGCGTTTTAGTGTTTTAGTGGAAAAGAAAATTCAGTTTGTGCTGAGACATGGAGATGAAGACGATTTTACAACCGTCTCTGTTAATGCATTCCAACATTTTGAATAAAGTGTGATAAATAAACGAGAAATAATTGACTCTTCAATTAAGTATTTAATTTGTCCTCAAAAGGACAATTTCGCATCTCTCTACCATCCATCCCCGACAGCGGGAATAAGGCACTTTTGTTTTAACATAGCAAAAAGTTGTTTTCACATTGCGAATTTGACTGACGACAGATTTTAATTGGCAACACCCCCGTTTGTTTTCGTTGGAAAAAGTGACTGCCAATACAGCCAGCGCTGATGCTGCCGCTGGGGTAGTACAAAGGTAGCATGTTACTAGAAGTAGTACCGCTGCGCTACCGCTACCACACAGAGGCAGCTTTTTACTAGAGAAAGCAGTGCCGCTGCACCGACCACTGAAGCTATTATCACTACTGCTGCTGGTACCCGCTGCAGCCACCGCTGCTGCTATTCGCTGTTGTTACTGCTGCTTCCCTTTGCTACTTAGTACTGATTTGACCAGAAGCTGGTTCTTATATACTGCCGTGAAACGCATATCAGTCAGTTATTACCACCAGCGATTAAAATCGTCAATGCTTTTTAAAATGAACTTGGAAAATAATATAGTTTGCTCTGCAAAATTGGCAAACAATTCCAGGTCAGTTTGTCCCATCTAGAAAGTAATCGCATACCAGTCCCATAATAGATTTAACAAAAAAAAAAAAGTTTTTATTCACAGTTTGAAAGTTTTTTTGCACTACATTTTATTTTTTTTAGTCAAATTTAAGTAAAATTACACGAAAAACAAACTAAGAGTTTTCTAAAATAGCCAGATCTAAACCGAGATAATCTTCAACGGCTCTTTCGGCTTACGAGTAAGTTTCATCCATTAATTATGACTAATTAAAGATTATTTTACATGCTGTAGTACAAAATAATCGCATATCAGTCCCATTATAATTTTGTCATTGTAATTGTTATGATTATGAAACAAAAGTATCAAAAACAATGAAATCCATCAATCTGAGAATAAAACATATCAATATTAATCGCGGATCGTCTTTAATCAAATTAAATATTTCAGTTCTCATATGGCTGTTTTCTCCGTTCGAGAATTTCGCAGATGGGACTGATATGCGTTTCACGGCAGTATAGCACAAACAGTACATTCTCGATTGGCTATGTATAATATTCTGTCGACCGTGTTAGGGAAAGCAAGCCTATAGCCACCAATCAGAGATCTCAATCAGCGTTTCAACATGGATCGACAATTTTCGTATTATTAAAAATTCGATTTTTGTGCTATTAAAAGCTCGAGTAATGAAGCTACAATTTTCTGCATTTTGGCGGGTGCATAAATTTCCAATTTTCTAATCGATTGCTGCAAGAAAGAAGAAAACCGGTTGAAAACTGACTGAGTTTTAATCATTTGAAAGTGGACAATTTTCGTGACGTTCTCGATGTTTTCAGTTTTCAATTTATATATGTGTTGCCTTAAGACATAATTCAACGTTAAATTATTTTTGGAAATTTGCACTTTTGTTTTGTTCTTCAAGTCTGCCCAACGGAAGTATTACTTCCAGTAGTAACATATGAAAACATAGCATACAGAAATTCAGTCTTCATTGTATAACCGATTAATGCAGTTTGAGGATGGTTTATCGTAACGCTGTGCGAAATTTCGCAAAATTTACGAGGTTCCCGAAACTAAACGAAATTTTTCCCGAAGTTCTTCAGAAAATAACTAAAATTTATAAGTTATAGGTAAATTTTTTCTTTGATTCATATTTTAAAAACAGGTTTACAGATATTTTGTGTTCAAAAAAGTGGAAAACGTTCAGGAAAATTCAGGAAACTAAAAAAATATGGTGAACTCTAGATTTTTTAAAACCACATAGCAATTTCATAGCAGACGAACCAACCGAAGAAATCGGCAAATCGCACTGCACAGTATTGCTGGACATGTCCGGACACGTAAGTGATTCTGTCCGTATCTGTCGCGTTGGCTTTCAGCCGTTTGGCCACTGCTAGTAATAACTTGAGCCTGTGCTGGTAACGAGTGTGTACGATCGTTACTTGTGATATGTGTCGTCCCGTGTCATCGGCAAATGATAAATCAAACAAACTTATCACTATTGTGATATACCAAAGGGACCATCCATTAATGATGTCACGCGTTTAGGGGGGGGGGGGGTTTAATTATTGTGACATTTTGTGACATATGGGGGAGGGAGGGTTAGCTTGAGTGTGACATCACATATACTAAAAAAAAAAAATTAATCAATAAAAATGTCACATACCTAATCACAGAGTTCAACTCAGAACTATTTATGATATTCGCATCATTCATTTATAGTTCTACGATCCCTTTTTTTGCTTAAGATTTGCTTTAGATGAAATAAATGACTATTTTTTTCACGTTGAAAAACATAATGTTCATTATTTCTGTTTTACCGTGCATGTTCGTGTATGAATGACAACGCAATTTCATTAATTTTTAGTGTCTCTCAATCCAATCCATTCTAAAATTGTGACAAAACGTAAATAAAAATGCTTGGCTATTGTAACATGTGGAGAAGATTTGGATTTCGAATTGATTGAAGAAGAGGAACTAAATATTGATGGTCTTTCAAAAATCAGCAATGATGCAGCAGTTACTGTCTCGACTTTCCATGTCGTCGATATGCGACTCCATCAACAGAATCCTAGGACTTAGAACAAACGCCTTTTCTAGTTATCTTCTATAATCTTCTTTTCCTTTTAGTTTCAGTTTTTCTTTCAGTAAAATCGTTCTTATTAAGAAAAAATGCATTCCTAACAAATTTCTCGAATTTCAATCAATTATTACCAAAAAAGGGGGAGGTTTGAAAACGTGACGTAACTAAGGGGGAGGGGTCAAGGAAGTTGTGACAGCTTGTGACAAGGGGGAGGGGGGAGTTAATTTTTTCCAAATTTTGCGTTACATCATAAATGGATCGTCCCAAAGGCACTTTCCTCAGATCATATAATTGAAGAAGTTGATTTTTTTCTGCCACTCGTCAAAACCTTCATGACAGTGATTCATGACTGTGACTACGCTCTTGCTTTTCTGCTTTGTGTTTATTTCTTGACCGCGGCCGGCTCCAAAATCCCCATTCAAAGTTTCTGACGAAACCTCGATATGAAAAATAGCATGCACAAATTATAAAATTATTTTCATTCCAAGACAGCACCGGTACTACGGTTACTGACAAATCGCACTGGGCTTGTTGGTGCTTGGACACCCGTCTCACGGTGTCCAAATTTCGATTATTATCGAATTTTCATGTACCTCTGATTTTTTTCGCAGAAATGTTGCCAACTGGGTAAGAATCAAGGATCGGAAAGTAAAAAAATATTTCATCGGCGATTTTTTTGAAAAATTTATTTATTAAAAGACGACGATTTATAAAAGACGTTCAGCGCAAAAAAAATCAAGATGTAACAATTTTTTGTGGGAATGCAGGAAAAACGTACGGGAATCCAGAGAACAAGTTTGTTTTTATGTTTTCGTAGAGAAAATTACCTTAATATTCAATCTTGGTCGGATTAGGTAAACAAATTCATTAAAAAACATTTTTCCTTTGAAAAATTAGTTATTTATATTCAAGTATCTTTATTGTAGTCGTGGACGTGCACATCTCGATGCTTCAGACCTTGTTCGAAGAGGTGCGTCAGCAATAAGTAATTTGACAAAAATTAGATCACATTCCACTTAACTTTGAACTTTCAGTACACCCCCAGAAAACAACTTCCGCACAAAACTCTAGGATACTTTTTATCATTTCCCTTATTCATAGGCAGAAAGTGAGAAAAAAGCATTTTCTTCCACTGCTCGCCTATTCTCTTCGTAGATTTGTTTTTTTTTTGAAGCACAAGGCGCAAACTAAATTTTACACTTCTCGTGGTTAAGCTTCATGGTTTATTCGTAAATTTTTTGAAATGAAGTGACATTGCACTATCCTCAAATGCATTGGTTGCTGTGATTTCCTATGGTTAAATCACAGACAAACAGAGGTACCTTGAAATTTATATTCATGGATCAAAATAACGGTCAATTCAAATGAGTTTCAATTACGCGGAATATTCCCGCCGCAGCGGAGGTGCACATCAGCCCTTTGACCTTTGAACTCAATACACAGTCGCGTGCCGTGCTGCCAGAAACAGCAGAGAGGCTAAAAGTTTATCTTTTGTGGAATATGTCCAGTGTCGCACAAATTAATCGGAACCACATTTTTTAGAATTTTGTATGGAGTGGTCTGTGTAAAATGACTGACTTAATTGTTAAATTTTTGAAATTAAATGACACTGCACTACCCTCAAATGCACTGGTTGCTGCCTATGTTAACATGATAAGTGAAGTTAGAGGGATTTTTTTTTGTAGATTTGCGCAAAAAAAATTAAAATCCAAGTTTTTTAAAAAATCGCCGATGAAATATTTTTTTAATTCCCGATCCTTGATAGTTATCCAGTTGGCAACATTTCTGCGAAAAAAAATCAGAGGTACTTGAATATTCGATAATAACCGAAATTTTGACACCGTGCGTCTATCTGGCGGCAGTTATGGAGTACTTGGTAACTGCAAGACTGCCAGAAATGACAGGAAATTCAGCCATAAACAACAAGAAACTCGGTAAATGGCAATTCGAAATACCACTAAACGAACAAACTTGCCGGTATCACTATTGTGAAACACCAACGGCGCTTTTCAACGCCCCTAAATTATATAATTGAAAAATCTGAGATTTTTTTTCTACCACTCGCCAAAATATTGCTCATAGTAAAAAATACCATAGTCGTGCGTCATGGGGCCGTGTCTTTCCAGTCGGCAACATTTTCGACCGTTTTCCGAACTTTGCGAAAAACACATTGATATAAGTCAAGCTGTCGTAATTTTAAGTTTATCTTGCGGTCGTGTCTTACAAACTAGCTCTTCAATTATTTTTCTCAAAATTTCTTTTTTGTCTCACGGTGTATATTTATTTTGGGAGGACAAAATTACTGTCAACAACTTTGCTTATGACATCATACCAATCAAATAAAACCTAAATTAATCCACCTAGCGGTCAGACCCAGCCTTTCTCATTCAAACCTTTATTTGTAAAAATAGATTTACAAGAACGCTTCAATCCAATAAATGTATTTTCACTCTTCAGGTTCTAAAATATTGAATATATGATAGTTTGAGACCCCTCCCTCTTCTGGAAGGGTGGGGTCCCAAACAAATGAAACCTGAATTTCTGCGCAAATCAAGAACAAACCAAGCAAACGAAACCGAATTCGGCATGTGGATGTTTTAAGGGGTAACAAATATGTCTAAAATAGTTGGATGCCCCTCCCATTTCTGGAAGGGAGGGATTCCATACAAATGAAACACAAATTTCTGCACATCTCGAGAACTAATCAACTAAATGGAACCAAATTTGGCAGGTAAATGTTTTAAGTGGTAAAAAATATGTCCATAATGTATTGACACCCCTCCTTCTTTTGGTGTTTCTGCCTGCCTATGCTCCATTCTATAACCCGATTGCCATACAAATGAAACACATATTTTTTGCACATCTCGAGAATTGGAACCGAGTAAATGGAACCAAATTTAGCTTGTGAATGTTTTTAGGGGTAACAAATATGTCCATAATGGTGCGACTCCCCTCCCTTTTCTGGAATAGAAGGGTTCCATACAAATGAAACACAAATTTCTGCACATCTCGCGAATTAATCAACTAAATGGAACCATATTTGGCAGGTGAATGTTTTTAGTGGTAACAAATATGTTCCATAATCGACCTCAAGGCGGAAATCAAGGAAATCGTTCTGCAACGTTACGTAATTTTTATGGGGGGGTAGGTTTTGACGTTACGTTTCGTTACATATGGGGGGGGGGTCAAAAAATCGGGTTTTTTGCGTTACGTAATTTATGGATGTCGCCCAAGCAACATTTTGGATTGTAAGATGGCAACTTCCGGTTTCTGAAAAACAGCCAAAAATGGCCGATATCCACCCAATATAATAATATCCGGATCTAGAATGATACATTGGAGCTAAAATCGACCACAGATACCATTTTGAATTCTTAGATGGCGACTCCCGGTTTCTGAAAAACAGCTGAAAATGACCAAATACCACCCAATATGAGTGTTTCTTTAACCAGTATGACGTTCAAAATCCAGAAATTGTCTCCAAATGCCATTATGAAATCCTAAATGGTGACTTCCGGTTTCGGAAAAACAGCGGCAAACGACCAAATACCACCCAATATGGATATTTCCGGAACCGTAATGATGCACTGGAGCCACAAATCGACTTCAGACAACATTTTGAATTGTAAGATGGCAACTTCCGGTTTCTGGAAAATAGCCTGAAACGAACGGTTCCCATTAAATATGAGTATCTCCGGAACCAAAAAGATGCACAGAAGCTAAAAATTGATCACAGACACAATCTTGAATTTTAAGATGGTGACTTCCGGTGTCTAGCATACAGCCGGAAATGACCAAGTAGCATTCATTATGAATGTTTTCGGAACCAGAATTACGCCCAGATGACAGAAATTGATTTCACAGTTAATTTTAAAGTCCAAAATGACGACTTTCGGTTTCTGAAAAACAGCCCAAAGTGACCAAATACCACCCAATATGAGTATCTCCAGAGCCAGAATGTTGCAAGAAGCTAAAAATTGACCTCAGACACCATTATGAATTGTAGGATGGCAACTTATGGTTTCTGGAAAACAGCCAAAAATGGCCGATTTCCGTCTAACATGAGTATCTCCGGATCTAGAATGATACACAGCAGCTAAAATCGACTACAGACCCCATTTTGGATTCTAAGTTGGCGGTTCCTGGGAAACAGCCGAAAATGATCGAATAACACCCAATATATGTAATTTTTCAACCAAAATGACCCTCATAGGCCAGAAATTATCTTAAATACCATTTTGAAATCCAAGATGGCGACTTCCGGTTTGTGAAAAACAGCCCAACCAAATACTATCCAATATGAGTATCTCTGGAAGGAGAATGATGCAATAAGCTAACAATTGACCTCAGGCACCATTTTGAATTGCTGAATGGCAACTTCTAGGAAACAGTCGAAAATGACCGAATAATACTCAATATGGATATTTCCGTAATCGAGATGATGCATAGAAACCAAACATTGACCCTGGACACCATTTTGAATTTAAAGACGACCACTTTTAGTTTCTGGAAAACAACCAAAATAACTAAATACCTTCCAATTAGAGGTGGGCAATCCGCTCACGAACTGATCTAAAGAGCTGGTTCTTCCAAGTGAGTGAGTGATCTATCGCTCTTTTTTAAATAGCGGTAACTTACCCCTTACTTCAAGCAAAAAGCTGAAGCTGATTTTGTTGATCAGACACCGCAAGCGAGAGCCATATGAATGTTTTACACCCCAACCGCAACGCGGCGTGCGACACTGCGATAGAACTCCTAGAAAATAGCTGCCTGCTCTCCTATGCATAACCATCCACCCGCCGCGGGAATAAATAATAAAATCTACTAGCCACAGTTCACACACAGCACACGGGCAGGCTAACGCCGGGACGCAAACGAAAAGTGGAACGAAAAGAGCGAAAGAACTGGTTCACTGATCTTTTGAATCTATGCAGACAACCCGCTCCCGAGCTGATCAGAAAATCAGTTCTTTAAAAAACGAAATCTTCTGATCGCGAGCGGATTGCCTGCGAGCTGAACAAAAGAGCCATCGGAAGAACCAGTTCTTCTGAGAGCGAAAGATTTCGCTCTTTCAAAGAACTGAATCTTTTGATCAGCCTGCGAGCGGATTGCCAGATCAGTGAATCAGTTCTTTCGTTCTTTTCGTTCCACATCCATTCGTGTGCGTACTCGGCGTTAGTCAACCCGTGTACCTGTGTATGGACTGTTGCAAGTTGTTGTTTTTTTTTCATGCTCTTGCGGCTGGCTGGGTGATGAGAAATGCAAGTCATGCATCTCAGGGCAGACGTTTGGGGGCAGCTTGTTTCTTGGAGTTCTATTGTAATTTTGCGCGCGACCTTGCGCTTGGCATATCGGGTGTAAAGCTTTCACCTGGCCCTCGCTTGCGGTGTCTGATAATTAGCTACACTGATAAAAACCAAAAATTATGTAGGACCGAAAAGAGCGAGTGAGCTGTTAAAAAGAACTAGTTCATCTTAGTGAGCGAAACCGCTCTGATCCGCTCACTATAGTGAACCATTTTTTCCACCTCTACTTCCAATATGGGTATTTCCGGTGTCAGATTGATGCTAGAAAATCTGCTGAAAATGACCGAATACCACCCAATATGAATATATTCAGAATTAAGGCGATGTACAGAAGCCAAAAGTCGAGGATGTTGTTATTTCCTTAAAACCAATCATTTCAAACGATTTGTCTTTTGACTTTGACCATATCCTATGGCCGATTCGTCGTGCATTTGCAGACTTTATACACATCGCAACGAATCAATGAATTCGGAACGTTCAAATAGTACGATACCACATTTAGATTATGTTGAGGCCACATATATCGATCAAAGCAAGTATAGTTTTAAATAGTCTTTGCATTTCTTTTCTTTCCATTGCTTTTGAGCCACACATCAAATTGTTATGAAGTTTGTTGTTTGTAAGTTTGAGAGATGACTCGTTCATATGACATTAGTTATGTTCAAATAAGTCATGTAATCTTTGAGATAAAAGACTTTCGTTGTTTTATTAACAATTTAATACATAACGGTGGCTTAATTTCGATTATAATCAAATGAAATGGGAACGTATAGGGCAGCCAAACTTTGAAACCAAGTGTTTTCACATTTCGGTACATTACAGACGAAGTTACAGTCCGATTACAGAAAAATTCAATAGGGTGTTATGAGACATCTAGACTTATTAATTGACGCTAATTTTGTGGAAATCGGGTTAGCCATCTCTGAGAAAAGTGAGTGAGTTCAAGTAGCCTTCGGAATATGTTCCTTTTCATAGCTGGATTTCACATTTTTAAACATAACAGGCAAAGTAATAGTCTGATTGCAAAACAAATCAATAGGGTCTTATGGGGCAAGTAAACCTTCCATTTGACACTGATTTCATGAAAATCGGTTCAGCCATCTCTGGGAAACATGAGTGAGATTAAACAGTCTTCAAAATACGTTTCTTTCCATAACTTTTGAACCATATGTTCAATCTTTATGAAATTCGAAAGTTAAGGGTTTTTCAGGTAGCCCGTTCATTTGAAATCAATTTTGTTCAAATCGGTTGTGTAGTTTTCGAGATAATGATGTTTAATGATTTTTACATTTTGATACATAACCTCTAAACTAAAAATTCGATTACAATGAAATTTAATAGGGTCTTATGGGACAACAAGACCTTCCATTTGCAATTAATTTTATGAAAATCGGTCCAGTCATCTCTGTGAAAAGTGAGTGAGAATAAAAATCTGCACATACACACACACACACATACAGAAAATGCTCAGCTCGTCGAGCTGAGTCGAGTGATATATGCCATTCGGCCCTTTGGAGCACTTTTTTACTTTCGGTTTTGCAAGTGATTGCTATACCTTTCTAGGAGAAAGGCAAAACGTTGGACTAAAATTTTTTTCTTTTTTTTTAAAGTAATTTGAACTTTTGCTCATTTTTCCATGCTTGGACAATCATTGTTGTTCATCTTACCTTAAAAAAAAATACAACAACTAAAAGAATGAACTTTTTGAGGTTAATAATTTATAATTTCTCTTGAGGTTCTTAAAAAATATTTTTTCTTCACGGTGTATATATATATATATATTTTTTTGAAAACAAAATGATCTATAAATTTGCCGATAGAAACATCTGTACAAAGTTCCAGCCAGGTTATAAATGGTCGGTAAAAATGGTTGCTTTATTATTTACGGAATTGCAAAACCGTACAATGCGCTTGCGCAATGCTTCTTGTTTCGACGCCGTTTTAAACAGAACTGACCATGCATAAACAAAACAAAAAAATACTAGTATAAAGTGGAGAGAAAGAGAGAGTTTACATATACATACTCTCATTTCTCTTTGAACATGTTTATTGTTGAGTGAGAGAACCTCAAAAACGTTTCAAAATTTCAGCTGTCACCCGTTGCGATGTAACGAAAAAGAAGGAACCTTTAATATTAGATATTTATACACTTCTACTGAGCGTAGAATACTCACAAACAAAAATAACTAAGCCATTCTAAATATGATTAGTCTACAAAAAAAAATATTTTTTCCAACACTAGCAACGAGAAGAAAATTTTAGTTTAGAAACACGCCTAAAAACTCCGTACGGAGGATGTCCTGCACGTCCTATCTAAACTATTCCAGCATTCGTTTGCAGAGCGTTAACATTTACCGCTCAGTAACGAGCTTTACCACGTATCTACTTTAATGTTCTTTAATGAAGTCACTAACCAGCATCGCTGCGCTGTGCTCTGGAGTTTGTATCCAACAGTTTACCCTGCACTTGTTTGACTAGAATGATACGCTCGTAGTACGTAGGCAAACAATTTAAGAACTTTTCCGTTGTCATCATGTATGCACACGCATAGCAGATGTGGAGACAGTCAAGCGAGATGCCACGCGAAGCAAAGTGATTGTTCTTGAACCTGTCATTGCTGTATGTGTGTGCCGTAAATTGCTCACTGTTTGCATTGCAATTTTCTCTTGTACATGTTGGAAATGATGATGACATGCTCTGCTGTTATTGTTGGACACTGTGTGCAAAAGTTACATAATCAAAGCTGTGCTCCAAATGTGCGGAGAGTTTGAATCATTTATTAATTGAGGGATTATTTCTCATGGTGTTTCCTTTTAAGTGTACAGATTCGCTGAACCAGCATCAGGACGTTGTCTACAGTTACAAACAATACCAGCTCATTAAGCGTTGGGACTGTTAGTCGGCTGGTCGCTGTTTGCCACCCAGGCATCAAGCCATCACCAGAAGTAGGATGCTGGACTGGAAGTAAGACGGACGAGATGATGACGATGATCACCACTGCACTGCCCCGCTGCTGCTAAAGTAAACGCTTGGTGTATTTCTGTCTTATCCATTTCACGCCTAATTGAGTACGTGGACTTTGATGTCCTTCCTGTCATCGCCGTCGTGGTTTGTGAGCGTGCTTGCAGCAAACCCCACACTACCCCATCACCACCGCTACAGTCCTCGCGTGTAAACAAACCACATCGGTCACTTTTAGCACTGCTATCATCTGTCGGTTTTAAACATGTCAAGTAAGCAGATTACAATTTTGCGGAAATCAGTGATGTGATTAAGAACATACACGTCTAAGCTTATGCTGGCAATCAGCGGAAATTTATACAACTTTACGCTCCGACTGCGAGAGAAGACGCTTTCTTTGTTACCAGTAACTCGGATTATTTTGCGTTCCATTTGTTATTGCAGCGCTACAGCTACAGGTATAGACGATAAGTTTTATCATGAACGCCCTATCAAGGAAAGCTACCATCACATGCTGAAGGATGAAGAGCGTTTTTCACCATCGTAAGACAGAGATAGATTTGTGTCTTTAGTGCTGTATCCTACTTGTAGCGGTACGATACAATCAGTTAATAAATGGCTCAAATCTTCGCAATATCGTATAGCATTGCCACTCAAGCAGAGATTTCGTGGTATGATGATGGTGGTGTGCAGGCCATCCCTACCCTTATCACCGTTCGCTTTGACGAGGGGGAAAACCTTTTGCAAATCTTTTGAAAAAATATTCTTTAGGTCAGGTAAAGCTGTCGACATTGCCCAGAAGCTGTTTTCGATTGGCCATTATTGAGCTGACGGTTTTATGTACTATATCACACATCAGTGCTGCATAAATATTGGCTGGAAATGGTTTCGAACCGTACGGTTTGCATAGCGAAACCCAATCGTGATTAGGTTTTTTTATCCTTCAAAAGGTCAATTTATTCTCGTTTTCCGTAGAAAAAGTGTAGCAGCTGCCGGTGTGCCAATTAAATGACCCAATAAACTCTGGAAAAATGGCTTTTTGCTAGCCTCAAAGGGCTTACCCAAATTATCAAATTTGTCATTCCGGTTCATGCTTTTGTTCATTGACACGCTGAATTCATTTCAATCATTGTTGCTGTTGTATGTTTCGTAAATCAAATTACTGTTTTGATTTTAGATTTTTTCATATTTCGGCATGCAGTCTTCTAAGTTTCGGATATAAAACAGAAGTTTGTGTAATATTCAACGTTTCGGTTAAAAGTCTCTAGCCTTCTCCCGGGAATGATAAATATCTTCTACTCATCATTAAGTGCATTATTTCTACATGATCATGCTGTGAAGTTTAATGATACTAAAGGTAATATACTTCCTGATTTTTCTTATCTAAAATGTTGTCATTTTAGTAAATATTTAGTTAAGAAGAGTAACCAAATTGGTAGTATTAAAAGATATTTACATTTACTACAAAGAGTTCAGATTGTTGCCTGAAAAAATTTATGTACACAAGCCTTGAAAGTAATTACCAAAATATTCAATAAATCTCGATCCAATCCGACTGCGTTAAATACCGATCAATCTCAATAAATCGAGTCTATTCACTGAGCACACATCTGTAATGCTACACCAAATCAGCAGCGCGCAGTTGCCCTACATCTCAGCACGTGTCATGTTTCTCAACACTTTCTCGACGACGGATGAGACTGTGGCGGCAGTGGAAGCAAGGATTCGGCATAATTTAAACATCTTTACCGCCGATCGTCCGTCCCATGCATCGTTTATACAGACGAGAACGACAATGACGACGGTACGGTTTGTTTACAGCGCGATCAGCCAACATGTGGCCGAATGAAGGAGAGAACGGAAAAACCGCGAACAATAATAATTGACAGCGAATGTTTTGATGTAGAGGCATGGGTTGGTTGGCACGGGGAAACCGGCTGGGTGCGGAGCGGACAAAACAAAATGCTCAAAAGAAAGAATGATGAATAGATTAATGAATGATGCTTCTGTGTAAGAATGACAACAATGCCAGTAATGACAACTGTCGGTTAGCAGCGACATCGCACCATACAGAATGGAAAGCTCAAGAGCGTCTTCAATGGGATGTTATTAAAAACGAAAACAGGAAACAAATGCTCCGATATCAAAGACAATGCTGTGGAAGCCTTTTTCAATGTACACATTGTAGGCCACAACTTTTTATTGTTTACAATGGGAAAAGGTAACAACAGTACATGGAATATGCTTTGCTCTTATCGAAGCTACACATGACCGATAACTATCGGTTAGATTAAGGTAAGATGTATTTTCCCTCTATGGAGACAATATGTTAAAGACCCTGAAATCGTTTAAAGCTGACAACTGTTTTAAATAATGATACAGAAAAAATATAGTTCATACTCGTTTCGGGTCGTTTGAGTAAAACAAAAGCAAAATAAAGGCTTCGACACTATACAAAGCACCTCTTCGGAACACGTTAAAGTTTATGACGATTTTCAGTTTTTTTATTTGTTTTTTTTTTTTACATGTTTAGAGTTCAAAATAAATATTTTTACACTTGAACTCGTGCATGTAAAAACTAAAAAGCAGAACATTTTGATAAAACTACTATACACAGAAACTTTTTGGCAGGAACAATATCTTGAGCGATTCCGTACTAAACTATTATCAGATCACCATCGCGTAGCTCATAACAATGCACGTGACTCCTGGAAGGACGACAACCGGGCATCGAAAGGCGGCGGCAATGGACACGTTCGTCCGCAGCACCACGTCCCGTTACGAATCGCCCGAGCACATTGAGCCGATTAATTAAAAAGTTTCTATCCGCAGCGCCTTTTCGCCATGCGATGACTTGTTCTGGCGACGCTGTTCTTCTATCGCTGTATTTATTTTCCCCATTAATTGCAAAAGTTATCAACCTATGTCATGTATACGATGGTGCCTACAGGGCGGAAGCGAGCTGAGGAATGCTCTTTGGCTGGAAAACTTCTGACTTTTCTTGTGGTGTGCTGCTGACGGATGTGTTTTGCAGACTTCTGCGAAACTTGGACCCGAAATTGCCCTTTTGTGGGTGAATAACCAACCAGTGCCGTATTTTTGTTATGGGATTTATTAGCAGGTTGAGTTCTACATAGAGTAATTGCAAATAATGGTACTCCACGTACTTTTTAATGCCAATCGTTTTTCTGCAACTGAAATCACTAATTCGTTCAAACCATAGACTCTGGTGAAGCTGCTATTTACTTTTCAATTTATGCCAAATTAAACCAAATCTCGATTAACAACAAAATATAACAGTGCTACATCCGCACAGCTCCTTTAATACGCAGTGCGCATTTATACTTCATAGAGTATTATATGCTAATTGACTTTTCAGTTCCATACAAACTTCACTAATTAGTCATACTTTATTTTTTGTTTGCACTTTTCAGTCACCTGTCCCCGGTCACAGTTTACCTGCGGCGATGGAAAATGCATACCACTGCACTGGAAATGTGATACCTACCCGGACTGCGTGGATGGTTCGGACGAAATCGACTGCAGTAAGTAGCAGACAGATGTCAGATTTTATATTCATGAGTAGATTCTAGCTGACAGTAGCTGGCTGCAATCGCGGAAGGCGAAAATCCGTGTGTAAATAGTTTCGCGATTCAACCCTTTCGTCACTGATGTCTAAAACTACGTTGTTCGCAAAACAATTTGGCCTTTTCTGGCCTTAAGGAGCACTTTGCAGCGATTCTAGACTCAACTTGAGATGGTTCGCTATTTTGACTTTTTTTACCTTTTTTGGCACGTTTTGGGCGATTCTCAGCTCAATTTGGGATCATTTTGTTTTCCCTTTTTTTCTGGCTTTCGCTGATCTTCAGAAGCACTTTTCGACGATTCTAACTCAATTTAAGATTATTATTTTTTTTTTTTTGCTTCTTCTAGCCTTAGGAAATATTTTCAAACGATTCTGGGCTCACTTTGGGATCATTTTTAATTTTGGCTTATCTGAACCTTAGAAACACTTTTTAGCGATTCTTAATTATTTTCTTTTCTGGATTTTAGCAGCACGTTTCAGCGGTTTTGGGCTCAGATTGTTTTCTATTTTGGTTTTTCTGGCCTTCAGAAGCATCTTCTGGTGACTCTGGGACTGCGATTCAGTTTAGGATTGGCTCATTGAGCTCATTTTCTTTTCTTGGCCTCTTCTGCATTTAGAACACTTTTTTCGGCTCTGGTAACTATTTTATCTTGACTTTTTCTGACTTTTAAAAGCATATAGAGCTGTAGTAGCGATTTTGGGCTCAATTTGGAATCATTTTCTATTTGGGGTTTTAGAAGGCACTTTTCAACGATTTTGAGCTAAATTTCCTTTTTATTTTCTATTTTGGCCTTTTCTGCCCTTAAAAAGCTTTTTTAGCGATTCTGAGCTCAATTTGGGATCATTTTCTATTTCATCTAAATATATAAATTAGGGAGAGAGACTGAAATGTGCGAACCTCCATAACTTGGCAATAGATTCTCCGATTTGTATGCAATTTGCTTTGTTTTGTTCGTCTTTATGCAAGGATTTTTTGTACGGAGAGAAAAACTGGAAAATATTAAAGAAAAAACTTTGAGGAGAAAAATAGTGTTTCTACAGAGAGCAACCGTAACAAGAGATAGTCATACATAGCGCATTCTTAGAAGGCATTGACAAATTTTCAGTTGTTTGTTTGCTAGTTGACAACTACTGCTAATAATTCAATAAAACCTGAATCATAGTGTATTGTACGGTAAAAAATTATATTTAGGTGAGAGAGGCAAAGGGAGAACAAGACTGGTTGTGAAGCAGCTCAAAAATAATTCAATACAAGGAACAATACTTAAAGGAAAATTCAACGGCGAGGAAGTGCTGATACCGAAAATTCCCCTAATTTCCACAGATTGTTCATTAGAGTTCACACGTATACACATTCCTGTACGCCTTGCATTCGATATGACCATCAATAAACCACAAGAGCAATCTTTGGAAGTGTGCGGAATACCCATGTTTTTCGCATGGTGAATAGAGTGCCAATGAAAATCGATTTTTCGAATATCGTTTAGCGGTAGGGCTCAAAAGTTTCGTCTTCTAGAAAAAAGTCCCCATGAAAAATTTCAGCTCGATCACATCGGGAACACGTGCCTCAAAGGGCGGTCAAAGTTTCACGAAAAATATCGATGAAAAAGAAGTACAGATAGTAATACATGAAATTATCAATATCGAAATATTTTTTTTGATGCCTCATGTCTTAAAAATGTATAAAACGTCGAGATTTGGTGGTAACTCGAAAAAAAAATTTCTAGAAAACCAACTTTCTGGGTCTTAGAAAATTTTCGAGCTTGGGGCCATGCCATTGCAAATTTTTCTCGAGTTAACACCAGAACTCGACGTTTCATGCATTTCGAACACATTTGGCATAAAAATAAACCGATATCGACAATTTCATAAACTACTACTTGTGCATTATTTCCATCGGTCGAAAAGTTGAAACTTCGACAGCTTTGAGGCACGTGTTCTCGATGTCCGATTTATTCGAGAGGACGAATCTTTTGAGCCCTACCGCTAAACGAAATCCGAAGGTTGATTTTTCATATAAATTTATAAATATGCCCCAATATTGGCCCAAAGCTTGAAAATTTTCTAAGAACCAGAAAGTTGGTTTTTGAGAAGAAAATTTTTTTCGAGGTAAGGGGCCATCATCATTCCACGTGGACAGATTTTTGACGATTTTGACCCCCCCCCCCTCCTCCTTCGTGGACAACTGCCCATTTCAATTTTAAAAAAATTTGTATGAACCGTGGACATTCCACAACCATCCCCTCACAGCTGTCCACGTGGAATGTGGATGGCCCCTAACACCAAATCTCGACGTTCCATACATTTCTAAGACATATGGCACCAAAAAACTAATTTCGATGTCGACAATTTCATGTGTTTCATGTTCATTGTATGTAGCATGCTTGTGCACAAGCTAATTTACGTACCAGACAACATGACAAAAAAGACAGTCTTTCACAGAGCATTGAATTGACTTTCAGTGAGGAAAAAAACGCCACCACTTTGCTTTAGATATGAATTTTGCAAATACGCGATGCTCTGCTAACACGTACTGCTACTATTGGATCGTGTATATATTAAACTAAAAACTACTTTTTGGTGGAACGAAGTTTGCCGGGTCAGCTAGTATTTTATAAAACGAGCGTATTGATGAAATATTATCCACCCAAATGAAAATCTGTTCAACCGACATTGGTAGAACTAGCAATATTCGTCTTCAAAAGTTTAGAAATGTGATTATTCTTTTGGTTAGAGAAAACAAAGTTTGCACATGCTTCGAAAAACGGTTATTAAAAATATTGTGAGAAATTTCCCATTTTCACTAGCAGTAGTAGCGTAGCAAGCATTTCCTTCCGGGGGGCTTTGATCAGAGAAGGTGAATTTTGAGAATATTCAAGAGAGAGGCAGGTTGAGAGGGAAACATCGTAAATTGATGAATGTCATGCAACAAAATGTAAAATCAATCGCAACGGACCTGATCTCAGGGGTCGTTATTTTCTCGTTAGGCTTCTGAATACTTCTCTTCGTTGCAATACACAGTAAACACGTGCTGCATGTGCATTCAACTCAGAGTTTTGCTTTTTTTTTATACAGCTCTTAAGGAAAAATTTCAAAGATAGCCATTTTCACAACCACGAACTTTTACAAACGCAATGCAAGAAATAGCACTGTGAGTGAGCACTGATTGCAGCTGCTCAGTTCTTGACGGAGTAAAAATTTAAAATCCAATTTTGGTTTCAAACGAATCCTTGTTGTAGAATTTTCTTTGCTTTTCCTAAATAATGCAGCTGACGTAACTTGGCTACTAGTATAAACATTAATGTTCGCATCTACGCGAACTTTTATATGTAATTTTAAAAACGCTCGTGATAATCAAAGCATAAATATTTCTTTCTTTCTTGTTCGCCTGCAAAAATTAAACAATTACAAGCAACGCCGTCAACGCGAATATTAAAAAATGATTACACTGCCTCATGGTTAGCACAGTAGCTGGCAGAGCAAAAAAAGGTACTACACACTTGTGAGCAGAGCAAATCCTCCCGATCGGCACAAATTGTTACTCTGATCGGTTCTTTCTACCACCGTTCAAAAAGAGCATATACATACATAATAGCGAACCAAGGATTAATGTAGCGAAACAGCACAGTACACACCAAATTCCCAAACTCAGATTCAGCAATCTATACTGAAATTCAACAATAAAAACCATTTACTGAAATTTCAGCGATTTAAATGTGTACTGAAAGTTCAGCAATTTGTTTTGCTTTACCGACATTCAGCAATCTTTCCTTTGATTACTGAACATACAGCAATGTACTGTCAAAATGAAAAAAATGATGCTTGTTGTCAATATTTTTAGTCCGCGCGCGTAAAAAAGGCTTGTTCGCGCGTGATAAAGGCGTAAAAAGGCTTGAACGCCGACCGTTGAGACGTGCAGGAAGTGTTTGGTGAGTGGAAATATTAATTAATCTTGTGTTTTTTTAGTTCAGTGGAGGAAGTTGGCGAAAGGACATCGGATGAACGGATCAGACTTGGGCGACACATTACTCGAGGATCAATTTCATCTTAGTGACATGGTGAAAGGCTAATAAATAATAAGCAAATAATCGACTTTCAACGTGTTTTAAAATATACACGAAGAATTCCCACTAAACTGATATTTCAGTAATTTAACGGACGTTCGCTGGAAATTCGGTAATAGTCCGTCAATGAATGACATTTCTCATTGCTGAAAATTCAGCAAAGTACCGTCAAAAAGAATGACATTTCACATTGCTCAAACATTCAGTGATATTTCATGATTGCGAAATTTTCATCAGGTAACTTGATTGCTCAGGCATATTATTTCATCAGGGGAGAGTCGGTGTATTCGAAAGCCTGATTACAAGTTATTTGCTGTGTGGACTCATCACTACTACCAGAGATTAGATCTATTGTGATATTGCCCAGGTGTTTTCTGTACTCTGCACTTCATATTATTGGCAGTATCACTATTGAAGTAAGTGATACGCTTATCATTCATATCCGTGCTTGTGTGTAAGTTGTACCTTTCCGTTTCAAGCTTACTGCTCTACTATAGCGAGCCTCTGTCCATCCTAACAATATCGCCTTATTACAATTCCCTGGAGAGAACTTTCATATGTTACTCACACCAGTTTTATTATAATAGGGACTCATTTTTGTTAGAAGGAGAGTCAACAGAGGTACTGTAGAATTCAGATTGAAGGAAGGGTACGTGATGGGAAGCCTGAGAATGAACCCATGCTAAAGTCCTTTGACAATCAAATGGCCTGATTCTACTAAGATTCGAACCCACGACCACCTGCTTATCAAAGCGGACTCTGTAACCATGCGGCTACGGAGCTCCCTGATTACAAGTTTTTGGCAAAGGTCTGAAAGATTAACTGTAAAGACTGTAAAGGTTTATCTTTTTTGGTTAATGAAAAAAAGTTAAAGATATCAAAAATTGTTTATTTTTAATTTCGTTTTCTCGAAAAATGTCCTAATTTCATTCAACTCGAACTTCGGTGCTTCAAAACGGTCAAACCATTACTTTTTGACTGATGAAAAAATGCACAGATGGTGCATTAAAAATGTTTACACTAGTCCATGCGGGTGGGCGGTTTATATTTTTTTTGGTTTTAGAGTCATTGTCAGCTATATTTTAGATAAATTTGGAATCATTTTATTTGTGACCTCCTCGTTTTTTTTTTTAAGTTCTTCAGATATACTGAGAACTTCTCAAGAAATCGGGTGAAAAAGGATATACAAGGAGTCTTTTTTTACGCGGGGGATATCCGCGTAAGAAAACTTCTTTTGCTAAAGGTTTCCAATAATTTCTGCTACAACAACAAAAAACAAATAACAGTGCTATTTCCACCTGCGAATCGAGCTGAATATCAAGGAAAAATATATAACGGCTAGGCCAAATTAGTGAATATTCAGTATTTAAATTAGATTACTTCATCGGACACTCTAAATAGGCGATTTGAACACGAAAACCCCAAAAACGACTTTTCTGAAAAATCGAGGTAAATTCCGGAATGCACGTCAAAAACTGCGTAAATTACGAAATTCGCGTATAAAGCGCTTATTTCGAAATTTAAATAAAAAAAACGTGAAAAAAAGACCTTAGTGTATTTTTTTCTCTCGTTAGCTGAGGCCCTTTTAGGTTTTTTTAGGATAATTTGAAATCATTTACCACAATCCTTCTTGTAACTCTTCAATGCTGAATTTTGAATTAGTTAGTTTCAAACCACTTTTGGTTAAATCTGGAATAAACTTTTAGTTTGCGCTTTTAGGCTGAGTTGAAAAAATTCGTTTGGTTTATTCCTCTCGTTACAATATCTTATTTAAGTTGCCCCAAATTCATGATCATTTTCCTTTTTTTGTTTGGATTTCAGGAGCTTTCTCAAATACTTTTAGTCAATTCGTAAACCCTAGTTTGTTTCATCGGTTTTTTAAATAATTTTTTAACCATATTAGGACGAATTTTCATTTACTTCTGTTTCTCTTTTACGTGAGAAGCATTTGTCAACTCTTTTTGTCTAAGTTTTTGATTCCTTCAATATTTATAGCACGTTTAGCCTTGGGGCTAGTAGCGGTCTCGATCAACTAGGAGAGAATTCGTTATCGATATTGTTTTTGGCACATTTTGCATGTGTAGGATAAGTACAACGATACACCGTGCCCCAGTGCTGAGTCGAGAAAATTTCCAGATCGGAAAGATCGGGAATCGAGAACCTGATATCACAACCGTGTAGGAGAGCTAGCCGACCGACATCGCTAACCACAGAGCCACGGGGATTCCTTCAAGCCTTTCGCAGTATTTTCAGATGTTTCAAACACATCTATGAGAGTTTTTATGCATTCTAAATTAAGAGTTTCTTTGCTTCTTTTAAAGTTTAGTTTTCAATTTGTAACTAATTTCTGTTGCGACCTTTTCGCTGTTTCTTTTTTATTTTCGTAAGCTTTTAAAGTGCTTCCAGTTATTCCAGAATGCATTTATTATTATTTTGCTCCTGGATTTTCTAGTTTTTAGGAGCACTTCTTTTTTATTTATTTATTTACTGGTCTTCGATAAAATCGTACAGACAGTTCTTAATATTATCTTATTCTAGATGTAAAAGTAGTTATAAAATTCAGACACAACATTAAATACACGACAACATAGTTCAATTGGCTTGTTCTGGCCAAATAAAGTGCGATGCATGGGAAGTCTCAAAAAATCCCATCGTCTAGTGATTCTAGATGGTACATTGAAATGAACTCGTTCAAGTAGCTCTGGGCTTAATATTGTTTCCCAAAAGATCAAAAATAAATAAACGTTGCAGCAAACTTCTTCTATTCGCCAGAGTGGGCAGCTACATGAGGGCACACCGGTGTTCATAGGGCGGTAAACGTAATGGATCATCCCAAGGCAACATTCTCAGTGCTTATCGTACAAACTGGCGCTAGATTCGTTCAATCCTGTTGATCTGAACAGCGTGGTAAGGTGACCAAACAAGTACTCGAGTATATTGCGTTCTAGGGCACAGTAGAGGGACTTCAGACAATAAACATCAAACTGCTGCGTTTGCTGCGTGAAACCTAATACAGCTTTAGCAGTAGTAACTACAACATGCTGAGCAAAACACAGTTTGCTGTCCAAAGGGATACCCAAGTCTTTCACGGTACTCACTCGAGTAACAAGATCGTTTGCAGAAAGAATGAATAGCAGTGGGCCCAAGTGGCTTCCTTGGGGCAGATTTGATCGAATTTCAAATGGTAGTGAATTAGTACCATGCAACAAAACAAAAGCATTGCGATTGGTTAGATACGACAAATGCAGAATTAACGTTGGTTTTTTTTACGCGGATTCCGGAATTTACGCGGTTTTTTACGCGGCACGTATCCCCCGCGTAAAAAGCGACTTTAGTGTAGTTTGCAGAAAACTTTCTTCAGCACTCGAATAGCTCCTGAATGGCTGCAATTTCGAATGATTTTAAACGTTTAAACGGTATTTCATGTATCCGTAAAACAGCTAGGTAATCAAAGTTTTCGTTCTAGTCATTGAAATTGTCGATATTGATCAAAATTCGAAAGTTTTTTTCCATTTTGGTAATATGGCGCCAATACAACGGCTGAATACTCGAGCGTTGACCGTACTAAAGCGCAATATAGAGCCTTCAATCTGTATGTATCCTGGAAATATTTGCCTGAATGAATCCTAACTGAGAAGATGCTTTCGAAACCACGTATGACACTTGTATTTTGAACGTTAGTGGAGACTCGAGAAGTACTTCAAGGTCTTTCACGGTGATCTCGCGTTTTAGGCAGACGTTTGGGCGTTTTGCAGATGTAATCGTTGGAGGCTAGCTGTCGTTTATGCCCAAAAGATATCACAGAGCATTTGGGATCATTTAAGACCATGCTTGCACTGAGCTGCAAAGACGTCCAGTTCATTTTGAAGGGCATCACTTAACGTAGTAAAGCTTCAGATCATCCGCGTAAGATTTCTTCTGGTATTTCTGGACGTGGTTTATTTTGTTCATGTAGAACAGAAACAGGAATAGTCCAAGATGACTACCTTGTGGAAAGCCAGATTTCACTTGGAACGGGGACAAAACATGGTCACATACTTTAACGGAAGTATTCCTGTTAGTCAGGTACGAGCGCAGCCAAGCCAAGGCCTAATCTTTCAAATATAATCAAAGCTATTTCGTGAACCATTATGTCAAAAGCAACTGAAAGATTTATATGAGACACATCTACCTGCGAGCCTGCGACGAAAGAGGTGAAAATGACGTGGTCCTCAGTCCCCAATCTTCAGTCAAATTTTAGCCAGAATTTCAGATTCAATATAATTTTTTTCCGTCACCAGTCTTCTTAATATTGTTGGAACATTTCACCCAAAATTTAAATTCTTGACCTGCAAGTTTTTCAGGAATAGATTTGTCGTATTATTTTTCATTTCACGTAAAAAGGTTAATTTGATTTTGTTTTGTCATCGACGTAACTGCTACAACAGTCAACATTGTTATCTAAATTATATGGCTATTTATAACACACTTCCCACTCCATTGAAGACGCTTTACTAACTCAAACCGCGAATGTCACCGTCTACCAGCAAAAAGCTACTTGCAGCGCTAAAAGAATAATGTCATCATAAAGGCAACCTAAACGACTCCAATGAAGCATTAAACAACGAACCTTCGCAGCCGCGTTGCATCAAGCTAAACGCAAGTGGCATTCAAGTGGTTTTGATGTTTCCTCCCGTTCTTCTATTTCCAGGTAAAGCGCACAAATGTAAGGATGAGCAGTTCCAGTGCAAGCTGACAAACAAGTGCATCCCCCGGGGCTGGACCTGCGACGGGGATGCGGACTGCGGGGTGGTGGAAAAATACCGCACCGTTGATGTGTCCGACGAGGATACCGAGCTGTGCCGCAGCTCCAAGCACTGTCTTCCAACGCAAACCGTTTGCAGCAACGGCAAGTGTTTAGATATAGAAAAATTCTGCGACGGAGCCTGGGACTGCTCCAACGATGAACTTAACTGTCCCAGCAACGATACCGCCGAGTGCGATGCACTGAAATGTTCCTACGACTGCCGGCAGACACCGAACGGGCCACGGTGCTTTTGTGCGAAGGGCAGCCAACCGAATGGAAGCGTTTGTGTGGATTTCGACGAGTGCCAAATTGAAGGAATATGCGACCAGATTTGCAAGAACCTTCCCGGATCGTACAAGTGTACCTGCGCGACCGGATATGCGCGAAATGGTAACAAATGCCAGGCTGTGAATGGTTAGTATAATTCTTCAACTACAAACAAAATTTAAGAAAATGTTGTTCCAGCTCCCAAAGAAGAGCCTGCATCGTTGCTGTTCGCCACACCGACTGAAGTGCGAAAATTTGCCATCATTAACGGAACTGCCAACGACCATGGCAACGTGTCCGCCATGTTTCTGCCCATCAGCAACGTCCAAGCACTGGAAATGTACCATCGAAATCGAACCTTTTGTCTGATTCGTTTACAATTCAATGCCCGTTTCGAGTGTTACAGTGTAGATAACGTCACGTACATGTGGCAAATGCCGCTGCCAGATTTGTTTCCGAACATAGATTCCATCGATCATATTAGCATTGATTGGATCTCGGGAAACTGGTATTTTCTTGACGATCAGCGAGAAGTTATATTTGTTTGCTCCGGCCAGATGAAACACTGTACAATTATTCATGAGAACGATTTGGCGAAACCTCGGGGGATGGCCCTGGATCCAACGAAGGGTTACATGTTCTTGACCAAATGGGGCAGTTCGCTAGCGAGTGTCGAACGATCGTTTCTCGATGGAGCGAATCGGTCTTCGATTGTTTTGAAGAAAATTGTCTACCCACACGGTGTTGCACTGGATTTGGCTCTTCAGCACGTATACTGGGTTGATACCTATCTAGATTCGATCGAACGCACCGATTACGACGGAAATCATCGGTGGTTTATGAAGAAGTCAGCCAACTTCATGATCAACCTCCAATCACTGCACACAGTTAACGTATTCGAATCGACAATTTACCTAGCATCCTGGAAGAATCGCTCGCTCGTTGCGATAGATAAATTCTCCTCCGAATCGAAGCTGGTGGCGACGGGTGTTTCGCGAGCCTCCCATTTACACGTCTTCCATCGCCAGAAGCAACCGGAGGTGGCTCATCCGTGTCGGAATCAGAACGGCGGATGCGATCATCTTTGCATAACCGCATGGAAGAAAACGGTTGCCATAGGTCAATGCGTGTGTTCACCCGGATATCGGTTGCAGACGAAGGAACACTGCATGCTGATTAAGAGGCCGACGTTTCTGCTGTTTTCCCAAGCGAACCCCGGCATGATTCGCGGCATTCCACTTGGGATCATACCACAGGAAGCGATCGTGCCGGTAACGAACCTTGGCAGAGATGTTACCTTCGACTACCACATCGAGGAGCAGCTGATCTACTTTGCCCATCACGAAAAGTAAGTCTGGTATGTCTTGTTGGTTAAACAAAATATTGATTTTTTTCCTATATCCACAGAGCGCAGGCAAAGTTTTCTATAGAAAGTCAAAGACTGGATGGGACTGGCCGTGAGAAGCTGTGGGAGGCGGAAGGTTCTTGCGATGACCTGGCGTACGACTGGGTTGGGCACAACTTATTCTACACAAACTCCGAACGGAATCGGATTACGGTACTCAAACTCGGTCCAAGGGTTTACGCTCGCATCATTTTACGAGATGTGGTGCATCCACAGTCCATTGTACTCGATCCGAAGAAGGGCTACATGTATTGGACTTCATGGGATCCACTGGGGAGTAAGATCGAGAAAGCTTGGATGGATGGACGTTCAAGGAGTGTCGTGGTCGACAATCGTGATTTACCGATGATTTGGCCAACATCGCTGGTGATCGATCAGGTTCAGAAGCGGCTCTACTGGTGTGATTCACGCACCGGGATGATCGAAAGTGTATCGTTGGATGGGACGAACCGAACTACTCTATACGATGGACGGGGACGGGATCACATTCCGATCGCCATTGGTGTGCACAAGCAGAAGGTGTATTTTTCCGATAACGTCAAGGGTAACATCCAGAAACTGAATCTCAGTGATCAGGGCTCGATAGAGGTGGTCGCAGTCGAAAAGCCACCCATTTTTGGAATCAAAATTTTCGACAATCTCACTCAGTACAACAACAATAAAAAGATACTTTGCGATGAGTGCTCGTGGATTTGTCTGAACACACCAAATGTTCCCGAGTGTGTCTGCGAGGAATCGTTTGTGTTGAATGCACAGAAAACGGCCTGTGAACCAGCGTCTTCGGTTACGACTAGCCCGATCAAGTGCCCGGACGGAACCACGTTTCTGTGCAAAAGTGAAACACAGTGCATCGATCAGAGGTTTACCTGCGATGGTGACCGGGATTGTGACGACGGAAGTGACGAAGAGCAAACACCGGACGGGCCGTGCAACGTGAACTGTGACCTGGAGCATAACTTCAAATGCGACGATCAACGGTGTATCAATAGGTGAGGTGGTTGGTTTGTTCAAATGTGGAATGATTAGTTAACTAATAACTGTTTTAATTTTTTTACTAGATCTCTGGTATGCGACGGAACGGTGAACTGTATCGACGAAACTGATGAAGACTATACCAACTGCCCGAATATGACCTGCATTGATAAGTTCTTTCAGTGCGAGATCAGTCGAAGGTGCATTCCTAAAAGCTGGGTCTGCGATCGGCACCCGGATTGTGGACCGAATGATCACTCAGATGAACCGGAACGGTGTTACAAGTGTGACGGATTCATGTGCAAGAATGGAGCTTGCGTGTCGTTTGAGATGCTCTGCGATGGAGTCAATAACTGCGGGTAAGCTAATATGGCCATCACGCAAAAGGGGTAAGGCAATCGAACGCCTCACGATAGTATGTCTTTTTCAGCGACAACTCGGACGAGACTCAATGCGACGTGGAGTGCCAGCCAAGTGAGTTCTACTGTAGTCCGCACGGGTGCATCGATCGTTCACAGATGTGTGACCCAAAGTTCAACTGTCTGAACGCATACGGAGATTGTGATCAACGGATCAATGGGACTGCAGAAGATGATGACGCGGTCCTTCGAACTGGAGTTATTAAAACGGACGCTGAAATGATGGCACAGTGTGAGCAGGATGTTGCCGTGGTTTGTGAAATGGATAAAGATTGTATAAAATCTTTCCAAAAGCTATGCCAAAACACAAAACTTCCCGCACATAACGAAACCGTAGTTTGTCTACATCCGGACCGAATCTGCCGGCTAACGAATACCTGCATCAAAGTGGATCAACTTTGCGATGGAAAAATGGATTGTCCGGACAGCACCGATGAAGGGTTTCGTTGCAAAGATGATGTTTGCAATGGAACAAAAGAATGCTCCCATTTGTGTCACAACGCTCCAGAAGGATATGTTTGTGCATGCCCGGAGCATTTATATCTGCAGCCTAACGGGAAAGATTGTCTGGTAGATCACGCTTGTGAACACTGGGGAACGTGCTCGCAGATCTGTTCTCCAAACGGTAAACACTACCGTTGCAGTTGTAAGGAAGGTTACACGCTGACGTTCGACAAGTTCACCTGCAGGAGTAATAACGCAGACGCGCCGCATGTGATATTCAGTAATCGTCAGGAGATTAGAGGTGTAGACTTGAACACGCTGGCCGTGAAAAATTTCTACACATCACTGAGAAACACGATTGCGTTGGATTTTCTCTGGAAGAATGACTCGGTGCAAATTTTCTGGACAGATGTGCTGGATGACAAGATCTTCAGAGGCACGTTAAGTGGAGATTCACTGAGTAACGTGGAGGCTGTAGTGCAGTCGGGGCTGTCGACGGCCGAAGGTTTGGCAGTCGACTGGATTGGAATGAATCTCTACTGGATCGATAGTAATTTGGATCAAATTGAAGTTGCTAAAACAAACGGCAGCTATCGAAGAACACTGGTTGCAGGAGATATGGTGAATCCAAGAGCTATTGCTTTAGATCCAATGGAAGGCTTACTGTTCTGGACAGATTGGGAGGAAGGCGCTCCCAGATTGGAACGCTGTACTATGGCTGGGGAATCTCGTACAACGATTAAGTATGTTGGACCAGATGGTGGTTGGCCTAACGGAATTACCCTTGATTACGTCCTCAAGCGTGTCTATTGGATCGACGCACGTTCTGACTCTATTCACACCATAAACTATAACGGCGAAGACCACCATCTGGTGATCAAGGATCAGGAGGTTCTTTCACATCCCTTCAGTATCACCCTGTTCGACAACTACGTCTACTGGACCGATTGGCGAACGAATTCTGTTATTCGAGCTAACAAATGGAACGGTTCCGATGTAACCGTTATTCAGCGAACCCAAAGCCAACCGTTTGGTATACAAATTCTTCATTCAAGCCGACAGCCCCAGAACCGGTCCAGTAATCCATGTGCGGTGAATAACGGGGGTTGCTCTCACTTATGTCTGCTGAGTGTCAACCAAAGCTACCAATGCGCCTGCCCTCACGTGATGCGGCTAAACAATAATCGAAAGCGTTGCATCCCGAACGAAGAAATACTTCTCTTTGCCATGGCTACCGAAATTCGGGGCGTTGATTTGCAGCAGCCAAATCATTACACTATACCTACCATCAGCCATCAGACGCAAGTTATCCAACCGGCTGTACTGGACTACGACATATCAGAGGCCCGGCTATACTGGAACGACGTTCAGCTTAACGAGATCAAATCTTCGGCACTCGCGACTGGACCGATCGACACCATTCTCGACACGGATATTTCGAATTCGCTAGGATTTGCTGTAGATTGGATTTCCAGGTTGCTGTTTGTTTCTACCGGAACTGAAAACAGCAGTCGGATTCTAGCATGCAACATGAAAGGTGAATTCATTACGGAAGTATTGACCAACCTTGCGTTGGTCAAAAGTATGGTCGTTCATCCCTCTAAGTATGTAGTTTATTTTCTAGTTTCTTACAGTGCCGATGTAACTTTAACCTATTTTTTTTTATCTCAAAGAGGTCTACTGTATTTTGCTACCTCGAGTGAATCTCCCAAACTGTACGAGCTGTACTTCAGTCGAATGGACGGTTTGGACAAACAGTTGATTAGCAATTCAACCTTCTATGCAATGGAAAGCCTGGTGCTGGATTTTGCAACCGAACGACTTTACTACGTCGCGCCGAAGATTGGTGAAATCTACTACTACGATACAAACAACGGGAAGGTAAGTCCCCTTTTTGTCACACATTAACTCTTTGAATTAACTCCCAATTTTTGTTAATCAGATCATCAAAGTTTCCGTCGAAAGTAAATCGCATCCGATCAGCACCATCACCGTGTACAGGGAGCACGTATACTATGAAGATAGTACGGATAGTCGAATTATGCGATGCAACAAGAATCTCTGCCAAAACGCGGAAGTCGTACGAAATAACACCGGCGGTATCAATGCCATCCGTATGTACCACCCTGGAGCACAAAACGGGACTAACTCATGTCGCGACAATCAAGGCGGAGGTTGTCAACATCTGTGCATTCCACTGTCTGCACAAACGCATACCTGCGCTTGTGCAATAGGCTACCGGCAGGATCCGGCATCTACGGTACGCTGTGTACCGATCGATAATTTTCTCATGTACTCGGTCGGTCACCAACTGAAAGGCCTTGCCATTGGTGAATCGGAGGATTCAACCCAGTTGGTTTTGGGACCTTTGCAAAAGATTTCATTAGCTACGGGAATCGACTACCACGCGAGGAGTGATTTCATTTACATTGCTGATAGTGATCGTGGCTCGATAACGAAGATCAAACGGGATGGTAGTGAGCGATCGGTGATCGTGAGCAACTTCGAACAGGTTGTTGACGGGAACTCAATAGACTGGCTGGGTGGAATTGCAATCGATTGGGTGGCGGACAATATCTACTGGACGGATCAGAAGCGCAACCTGATCGAAGTGGCGCGATTGAACGGTAGTTTACGTTACGTCGTTGCTTCGGACATTGAAAGCCCACAGTTGATCGCGGTCGATCCTGTTAGTGGATTTGTTTTCTTCTCCGGTAAGGGTAAAATCGGTCGAACGGGCCTCGATGGCACGGGAAAATTCATACTGGTCAATCAAAGTTCCACAATCAGTGACATAGCGTTGGATATAGAAAACCAGGTCGTCTACTGGTGCGAAGTTCAAACCGATACAATTTGGAGGGTAGATTATGATGGTAATATGAAAACCATTCTACTAAACAATACACTGGACAACGTGAAAGGTCTGGATTTGTTCGAAGACAACATTTACTGGTCGGATGTAAGAGGAAACATAAAACAGGCAAATACAAAGAACATCTCTAACTACTGGAACTTGATCGAGCACGAAGGAACTTCGCTGAAAGACATCAAGATCTTTTCGTCTCAGAAACAACAAAAAACTAATGCTTGCGGAATAAACAACGGTGGTTGTCAGGAGCTTTGCTTATTCAACGGCACTCATCCCATTTGTGCATGTTCTCATGGAAAAATCTCTACTACAGACTACAAAACATGCGAACCGTACGAAAACTTCCTGATCTTTTCGCGCGTTTCTGCCATCGATAGCATTCACATGACTGATCACCTCAACATTAACGGACCTATTCAAGAGATTCAGAACTCGTCCTTCTTAAAAAACACAATCGCCCTAAGCTACGACTACGATCGAAGTTTAATCTTCTACTCCGACGTCGAGTACAGTTCGATCAATTCGGTTCACTTCAACGGTTCCAACCATCGGCAGATCGTATCGAAACAGCTAACCGTGGAAGGCCTAGCCTTCAATCCAATCACTCGGTTTCTATTTTGGACCTCCAACAACGAAGCCTGTATCCGTTCGCTAGACCTAGCGAACACAACCAATGACCCAAATAAAAACGCCGGCTTCGTAAAGGAGCTAATCAAGCTAAAACCGACTGACAAACCGCGTGGAATTGCCGTGGAACCATGCCTTGCAATGATCTACTGGACAAACTGGAATCCACAAGCCGCGTCCATCCAGCGAGCATATCCATCCGGCTATGGACTGGAAAGTATAATTACCACGGATATTCGCATGCCAAATGCCATCACACTGGACTACCAAGCGAAGAAACTGTACTGGGCGGATGCTCGGTATGACAAGATCGAGCGGGCCGATTACGATGGTCGAAACCGTGTTGTTCTGGCACACTCCACGCCGAAACATCCTTTCGCGATGACCGTCTACGGAGATCTACTGTTTTGGACCGACTGGATCCTCCATGCCGTCCTTCGAGCTAACAAATACTCCGGCAGTGATGTGGTGTTTCTACGGAGAGACATTGCCCGGCCGATGGGAATCATAGCCGTTCAGGAGATCGACCAGGACTGCAGTGCGGATCCGTGTCAAATTTTGAATGGTGGCTGCGAGGACGTATGCTTGATTGATGCAGCCGGACAAATAAAATGCAGCTGTACGCAAGGTGTTTTGGCTGCGGATAATCAACGGTGCATACCCAAACAATCCTCCAACTGTTCGGCGGATGAGTTCAGTTGTTCTATCGGAGGTTGCATTCCTTATTATCTAACATGCGACTCGGTCGCGCATTGCTTAGATGGTTCCGATGAAATGCAAAGCTACTGTGCCCAGAGGGAATGCATTTCGGGATATTTCCAGTGTAGCAATCGTCGGTGCATCCAAAACTCGTTAAGGTGTGACAACATCCAAGACTGCGGAGACGGGAGCGATGAGGAGCACTGCGACTGCGACCCCTCAACCCATTTCCGGTGCAACTCAGGACAGTGCATCAATAAGCAGATGCGTTGCGATAACGATCCGGACTGTGCCGATATCTCAGATGAAATTGGATGTCCAAAGGTGCGCAATTGCAGTGCAATGCATTCTGGAGAGTTTCTTCAGTGCCCGAATACTACCGCTTGTTACATGTCATCGTGGCTTTGCGATGGAGAAAACGATTGCTGGGACAACAGTGATGAAACCAACTGCACGAGTTCAATCGTTCCGACCTGTCCGACGGATAAGTTTTTGTGTGCCAATGGGCATTGCATTCCGCAGAACTGGAGGTGTGATAGTGAGGATGATTGTCTGGATGCTACGATGACTAGTTTGAGTTCCGATGAGATTAACTGCACCAGGCATTGCAAGCCGAATCAGTTCCAATGCTTGAACAGTACCGAGTGTATCCCGAACAGCTGGCAGTGTGATAATAATCCGGACTGCGCAGACGGTTCCGACGAAGGTTCCCATTGTCAGCAGCGGGTTTGTCCGAACGGAGAGTTCCAGTGCCCGGGCAGTGGACGGTGTATTCCAAAGAAATGGGTTTGCGACGGTGAGGTGGATTGCATTGCGGATAATGAGGATGAGAAGAATTGTGACTCGATGGAACAAAGTTGTGATCCGGATTCGTTTACCTGTCACAGTGGGGAGTGTATCAGTAGGCAGTTTGTTTGCGATGGCGATGCGGATTGTGTGGATGCGTCGGACGAAATGATTGACTGCGGAGCAGGCTACGATGCGATCGAACCGTGTGGGGACGATGAGTTCCAGTGTAAGAACAAGCGGTGCATTTCGAAGAATCTGACTTGCAATGTTAACAATGACTGCGAAGATGGTTCGGATGAGGATATTCAGCTGTGTAAAAATACAACGTTGATTTGTGCTGGACCTGGACTGTTCCGTTGCGAGAGTGGAGCCTGTATAGTGAGTGGATTGTTGTGCAATGGAGAGAATGATTGCGGAGACTGGAGTGACGAAAAGTCGTGCCGGATCAATGAGTGTGAGCAGATGCCAACCTTGTGTGCTCATAACTGCGAAGATCGCGAGGTCGGTTATGAGTGCACTTGTCGGCCTGGATTCAAAGTCAACGTCAACAATAAGCACCTTTGTGACAGCATTGACGAATGTATGGAACGGCCCTGCAGTCAGATCTGTACTAATGTCTATGGGTCGTATCATTGCTCTTGCCAGGATGGGTATGTAATGCGAGCTAATAGAACCTGTAAAGCGGATACTATGGAACCGGCTAAGCTTATTTTTTCTAATCGATATTACGTGCGAGAAGTAGAATTGAGTGGATCGATGACGATTCTGGCCCATAACCTGTCGAATGCGGTTGCACTTGACTTCGATTGGGAGACAAAGTGCTATTACTGGTCAGACGTCACTTCCGTTGTGAGTTCCATCAAACGCATGTGTCTGAGCTCCAACAAAACGGAAGTCCTTCACAAATCTACCCTAAAAAATCCGGATGGTTTGGCGATTGATTGGTTAGCTCGGAATCTTTACTGGTGTGACAAAGGGCTCGATACCATTGAAATTTCCAAGTTGGATGGAAGGTATCGAAAAGTACTGATCAACAAGAACCTTCAAGAACCTCGAGCTATCGTCTTGGATCCATTCCGAAAGCACATGTACTGGACCGATTGGGGTGATCAACCATATATCGGAAAAGCGGGAATGGATGGCACTAATCAAACAATGTTAATCAAGAATCATCTTGGTTGGCCGAACGCTTTGACGATTAGCTTCGAAACAAATGAACTCTTCTGGGGAGATGCACGGGAAGATTTCATAGCGGTTAGTGATCTGGAGGGACAAAATCGGAAAGTGATCCTCTACAGAGACACCCATCCGGCTATGAATCTACATCACATTTTCGCGATCGCCGTTTGGGAAGATCGAATTTATTGGACCGATTGGGAAACGAAATCCATAGAGTATTGTCACAAGTATCGGGGTGATCAATGCGGAACGGTGATCAAAACAATTCATCGACCAATGGATCTGCGAGTTTATCATCCGTATAGGCAGAAGAAACCATCGGTCGATCCATGTGAACTGGCTGGCTGCTCTACACTATGTTTACTGTCTCCAGCAGCACCAGGCTACAAATGTGCTTGTCCAGATAACTTCGTTCTAGGCGTTGATAATAAAACATGTATTGCAAACTGCTCCTCAGCACAATTCCTGTGCAAGACCACATTTAAGTGCATACCTTATTATTGGAAATGTGACAAACAGGATGACTGCGGAGACAACAGCGATGAACCGGATGACTGCCCGGAGTTCAGCTGCGAGTCTGGTCAGTTCCAGTGCGACAACAATAGATGCATCAGTCCGAACTCGATCTGCGACGGTGAGAATCAGTGTGGTGATGAGTCCGATGAGAAGGACTGTGACGATTACGAGTGCTTTAGCTCTCAGTTCAAGTGCAGCCGATCGGGGGAGAAGAATGCCTTTTGTCTAGACGGACACCGGCAGTGTGACGGTACGCAGGATTGTCCCAATGGAGAGGATGAAGTGGGCTGTGAAAAGACCAGCTGTGCCGACCACCAGTTCAAGTGCGGTTCGGGAAAATGTATCACGAAAGTTTGGGCTTGCGATGGTGATATTGATTGCACGGATGGTTCGGATGAACGAGACTGCGGGCATAGAACTTGCGGCGAAAATGAGTTCAGGTGAGTGATGCTAGTGATAGTTGGTCAATTGGTATCTTCGGTTTTCCAAAAATTAAGTGTAGCTCCTAAAATTAACATGAAAGTAGTCATATAACCGTACTTAAAACGCAACCGAAAACTCGGGTTGTTGTATTGTGTTTGAAGTTGTTTTCCATCAATAATACAACCGCATTTCGAAAACAAGCTCGTTTTTCCTGGTTTTGGAGATGTTTTTTAACAACATGAGTTTAACGAACAATAACTATGTCTTTTCGCAAGACATTACGCCACCTAATAACAACACTACGTACCTGTGAAGTGCTTTTCCTGTAGACAAAGGTCTTACTATTCAGCAGCCATCGTAAAATTACTTGATCAAAATATATTCGAATTATTTGGACGATTTCTATTTCTATTCGAGACGGGTCAAAATGCGTCATGAGAAGATAAACAAAACGTTTGCAGTGTAACCAATTTAACTCTAATTTTTGTACTCATATATCTAACAACGTTTCTCAGTTTTGTAAAAATTCATGTCCAGATAACGTTGAAACTATGCGGAAATAATTTTAATATTCAAGTGAAAGAAACAACCCATTTTGAAAGGTTGAATATTATTTTTTATCATCAATTTATAATCAACCTAAACTGCCACTGATAAAAACGATTGATCAGTTGCACTGCGCATAACAACATATCCAGCTTTCCACGAGCGGTAATGGCGGACAGTGCACGCAGCCCATTTTGACGTTTTCTGTAGTTCAGAGAATTTTCAATCGCAGTAACGGAGTAGAAAATATAACAATATCGTAACGTAGCATAGCAACTTCAACAAACAATGGGCGTTTTGTTATTTAAAGATTGTCGTGCGCATGCGCGAATCAAAATGAACAGAACTGTTTATTGAAGTTGCTATGCTACGTTTCAAAATTTTTATGTTTTTCACTCCGTTACTGCGATTGAAAATTCTCTGACCTACAGGAAACGTCAAAATGGGCTACGTGCACTGTCCGCCATTACCGCTCGTGGAAAGCTGGATTTGCGCATGCACTGGTTATCAGTTGTCATAGCAACAGATTTGCGCATTGCCGTATAAATACTCGAGATGTATTTTGCCACTTCATTCTACCAAGTTGGCTTGCTTTCATGAAGTTATGTAATACTTCATATAGTACCGGTACTTGTTCTAGCAGCCTTAAATTTTTGGCGCTTTTCTAGTGATAGAGATGTCACCTTTTCTATAACAACATGTATTACTTGGGTCAGTTCTTCAAAAACTCATACATCTATTTTATTCTTGATTCACTGAAGGTCCAAAAATACTAATGAAATTCCTAGTAATAGAGTCGAGATAACCGTAAGACTTGTGTCCTGCAATATGTGTGTAGTGTCGGATCAGCACAGTAAAATAACTACTCGTTTCAAGGGACTACCTCTCACACTCGCAGGTACGCTGGATTTACCATATAAGCCCGGAGGCAAATCGCTCATTGGGCGTATTATGCTTGGTCGAAGTGGAGCCTCACTACCTAAAATGATATTCACGGGATTATCATCAAGAACTGGTTTAGAAACTCGATGACCCTGCTTCAAGTTTTTTGGTTTTCTGATAGAAGTGTCAGCAACCATCTGACCTAAGTGTCACTTTATTCTCCGTTGACTTTTCTCCAGGATTATTAAATAGTTTCACTCCCCCCAAAACTTATTCAATCACTGCTTTTGTCCATCCTGCATATTTAGCATCCGTGTAGACTCTGGCCAGGACTAATTCCCATACTAAAAAGTAGGAGGGTGGTATTCAAGACACGACCGCATGACGTTGACTACCGTATTCTTAAAAAAAAAAATATTCCATTGAAGCAAATAGTAGAGGGAATTGCAACGCCTCTTTTACAAAACTTCTGTAATGAAATTTCGAGGCACCAAAAAGTACCAGTTGCCGATTATTCTCGTTTACTGGTTAGTCCGTCCAGAATTCCAGCCATTTTAGTATTTTGCAGTAGCCATTTATTACTAACAGCCACCAGCATAACAGGTGAAACCGGCACGAGTTGACCGGTACTATTTTGTTTTTCCTCCTTTTCGCTGCTAACACCGAGCGTCCGTATGTATCCGGTACGGTTTAGTAGTGAAACTGATGGGGTGAAATGTTCGAACGATACGTTTTATACCAAGGCTTCGTCAGATAATTAGAAAGAAGGCGGGGCTACATAGATGATGGAATGGTAGAGACAAATGTTTCTTGAAAGCTGCGCCGGCCGCTGTCGTAATATTAACACCAACACAAACATGCATTTTTGCAAGGTTTTTTCCGCTAGCAGCAGCATTTGGTAAAACAGAAAATTCAATTAGCCGCTTCTGTACCAAAATTTCGAGGCACCAAAAGGTGCCAGTTGCCGATTATAGTTTCCTGGTTAGTCCGTCCAGAATTCCAGCCATTTAAGTGTTTTGCAGTAGCCATTTACTACTAAAGCCACCAGCATAACGGGTGAAACCGGCACGAGATGACCGGTACTATTTTGTATTTCCTCCTTTCAGCTGCTATCACCTATCGTCCGCATGTCACTGGTGCGGTTTTGGAATCAGAATTATGGGGCGCCGGCCGCTGTCGTAATATTAACACCAACAAAAAAAATGCATATTTGCAAGGTTTTTTCCGCTAGCAGCAGCATAAACATCGGAAACAGAAAGTGAAAACAACAATAACAACAAAGTCAGATCGATTGTATCCGTTAGTGTCGACTGTGCTTGGGAAGAGAGGTAGTGGTTGGCTGCGCGGTATGATTTAGACAATCGATATTAATTACCAATTTTTCAATAGTGTATCTCAAACAAAAGTTTGTTTTTGTTACATCAATTTAACCGTAAAAGAATTTCTGATCGATTGATGCCAAAACCTCGAAAACCTGATTATAGATGACTGCAAAATAAGCGCTCAAAACCTGACCACTTTTCTCTGGTTTTCCCTGGTTGAATTACTAGATTTTCAAATTCAGGGGCCTAACTTCGATATAGACGTTAGTCAACGTCAAAACCATTGAATCTGATACCTCCATGATACTCTTGTTGCTTTGCTTGGGCTCGCTGAGGATCATTCCCAGAAGCGTTTGAGTCGCTAACTTGTGGGATCAATCTGTCAAAGTTGGTAATCAACTCTCGACTTAGCAGGGCAGTAACGGGTGAAATTTTAGAGGAACAAAGTGGAGCCCTACGGCATGAAAATTGATTGAATCTTCATATGGGTTTTTCGACCGTTTTTCTAATAATTCCTTTTTTAAAGGAGCTTTTAAAGTTTTGACAAAGTTCTCTGCAGCATCAGTTAGAAGCAGTTAGACAGTGCCTGATATCATTAGCTTCCAAAAACGATTGAAACTTACCCGCGGTGAACTGCTTGCCGTTATCACTAACTTAAGTGTCAACCAACCCAAATCGGGCAATGCATTCCATTGTACGCTCGATCGTAAAATCGGCTGTAATAGATGTAGTTAGAAACATTTCTAGCTTAATCAGTGCATCGACGATTATCAACTATATATGAAGACCATTTACTGGACCCGCGTAATCCATATGAAGTCTTGACCGCATACGTTCCTTACAGGCCATTACTTACGTACAGGCCATAGAATCAGCATCGATAATACTGGAAAAGGCTACTTCTGCGAACAATATTGGCACTCGCGAGCATTTTCTTCGAGGGCCTCATCTAGATCAGGTCACCACACGTACGCCCTGGCCAACCCTTTTATTTTAACCATACCCAAATGACCCCGATGCATGAAGTTTCTGTTGATCCTTAGGTTTTAGTGAAGACTGCACAACTACGCTGAAACCTCTCATCGAAATATCGCCCTCAAGCGTTAACTCGTTGAAAATCCTGCCTTAAACCGAGCTGTTGTCCCCTTCAAGAATATTTTTACGACCCCTTACAATATGACCAATTACTGATTTAAGCCCCGAATCGGTCTGGGTAGTCCACCTTATGGAATTTTGATGTACCGCTTGACGTCCTTCAAGGTAATGAAATTTAAATAGTTACCATCTTCTTCCACATTTCCCAAGACTCAATCGGATAGCTTGAGGCATAATCCGCGACATTTTAGTTTTTACGAAATATGCTATGTTCTGTAGTTGAAACCGGAAACTGAGTTCAACTGCGAACATATGTTCTACACTGACGGATTACTTCTTAATGGGTCCTCTGGCTTCGGGATCACAATCTCCAATAATCATTCAGCCGTCTCCAGAATTGACTGCAATTCAACATACCATAGAAATTATCGAAAAAATGCCCAAAGACATTCATCTTTACGGACAATCTCAGTTCTAGTGAGGCTCTCCGATCGATGAAAGATGTTAAGCACTCTCCGTATTTCCTGGGGAAAATACGGGAACATCTGAGTGCTTTATCCGAAAAATCTTCTCAGATTCCCTTAGTGTTAGTTCCGTAATGCGATCATCAGTTTGCGAAATTCTTGGACCAAAGAGGAACTGGGAAGGTGGTTACATTTCGTTATCCCCAAAGTATCAACGAACCCGTGGTTCAACGGATTGAATGTAGGTCAAGATTTCATTTGTGTGATGTCTCGGCTTATGTCCAATGGTGAAGGTTATCACGACATAGAACACATTGTTTGGTGTTTGGTGTTTGGTCATGCCCTGTACACCGTGACGCCAGGTCTTAATAAATAGCTTCCTATCAGGCCGAGGGTAAACGGCCAGCTGTTCCTGTTCGTGATGTCTTGGCGAGCCGTGACCTACCCTACATGTTCTCTGAAATTCATCCATGTCCTAGTCTAGTCCTAGTATAACGGCAAGAACACGTTTGGACCCCCAATTTGGAATCAGCAACTAGACCCCACACGAATCAGTCAGGACCCGAGGAATACAAGCCTTCCGTGATATTCAGGATCAGTGGCAAACACCATATATGCTGCTTACCTATGGTTACTTGACCACCAAAGAACAACAACAACGAACTACTGCACACTGGGCCAGAAATGTGATTTAGCGGAATGAAATTATTAGTGCGTTTTTTGTAATAATTGTGTGATTCGAAACATTAAAATCACCAACAAATCACAGAACTATTACAAAAAACGTGAAACTCAAACAAATACATCAAAAACTCCAGTAAATTTCCAAAAAAATTTTAAGAGACAGAAATTTTGTTTCTCCCACGAAGTTATATAAAATTTTCTGATTTGAAACTTTGTCGAAAACTGCAGTGCTCTAGCGTGTAAGAAAAAAAGTTGGTGTCGAAGCGCCAGATTATGATGGAACATGGCTTCCCAACAAAGCTGATTAGGCTGATACGTGCCACCCTTGAAGGTTCTACATCAAGCGTCAGGATAGCCGGTGAGATATCGGACTCGTTCGTGACGTTAGATGGTTTGAAGCAGGGTGACGGGCTGTCGAACTTATTGTTCAACATCGCATTGGAAGGTGCTATACGGAGGGCTGGTGTGCAGAGAAGCGGCACCATCATTACGAAGTCGCACATGCTTCTCGGTTTTGCGGACGATATCGACATCATTGGTATCAACCGTAGAGCTGTGGAAGAGGCCTTCGGACCTCTCAGGAGAGAAGCTGCGAGATTAGGGCTTGTCATAAACTCTGCCAAAACAAAATACATTGTGGCTGGCAGAGTGCGTGGTAGTCCGTCGGAGGTTCTTGCTGCGGTGGTGCTAGATAGGGAAACATTTGAAGTAGTCGACGAATTTATTTACCTGGGCACATTAGTGACATGTGACAACGAGGTTAGCCGTGAGATAAAGAGGCGGATAGCAGCCGCAAACAGGGCCTTTTACGGATTACGTAACCAGCTAAGGTCCCGCAGTCTGCAAATCCGAACTAAACTTGCACTCTATAAAACACTGATTCTTCCGGTGGCCCTCTACGGCCATGAATCATGGACGCTAAAGGAGGCGGACCGGCGAGCTCTTGGTGTTTTTGAGCGTAGAATTTTGCGTTCAATCCTTGGCGGCAAACTAGAAAATGGTGTTTGGTGCAGACGCATGAACCATGAAGTGTACCAGGTATACAAATCGGCGGATATAGTCAAGCTGATATAACACGGCAGGCTCCAGTGGGCTGGGCACGTAGCGAGAATGCCGGATGAGCGTCAAGCGAAGGCTATATTTAGCAGGAATCCCCGCACTCGTTGGATGTGTACTGTCGACGAGGATGCACGCGAAATAGGTGTTAGGGGCGATTGGAGGATAGCAGCCCAAGACCGAGGGACATGGCGACGTATTCTGGATTCGGCATTGGATCGATAATCGGTCTGTCGCCTTTAAAGTAAGTAAGTAAGTAAGTAAGTCGAAGCGCCATCTCTGCGAGCGAATCGCGAACTAAACTGAACGTCAAGTTGAAGTTAGCATTACACTGAGAAACTTTGCTGAAGACTGCAAATAGGTTGGATAGAGTATCAGAGTACTGGACCCTGTATTCCATGCAATGAATATATAGCAATTGTATTTTTACATGATACCTATGATTATATTTAAACTGAAATCTCACAAAAACACAAAAAACCACATCTTTCAAAATTTCAGAAAATTAATATTTTTGGCCGAAATTTTTTAGAAAAAAATCATGGTTTGCTAATACTTGCTTACATATGAGATATCTAATTCACGAAATAATGTATTTTTTTCAAATTTGCTTCTGTACTCGAAAGAAAACGACGTAATTATTGAATTCCTGTCGAGAAAAAATTTGTAAGAAATTAATTCGAGTGAACTCATAAAATGATCACAATAAAACGTGAAATTCTGACAAATTTTATAAAAACTCGTAGATCTCTAAAAAATTAGAGTTAGAAATTTTGTGTATTCTGTAAAGTTTCATAAAATTTAGAGATCCACAACTTTGTCGAAAACCGCAAAGCTCTAGTGTGTAAGGGAAAGAAGTTGGTATCGCAACGCCACCTTCGCGGTTTAGTTCCGAACTAATTCAAACGTCCAAAATGAAGCCCTAACTATGCCAAGAAACTTTGTAGGAGTTCGGAAATCGATTGGTCAAATCCTGAGAGCGCTAATAATTTCGTTCCGCTAGATTCCATTCCTGGCCCAGTGTGCACTGAAAGTTGATAACGAGTGGTTTATTGGCATAAAGTTTTTCAATTTTCTTCGTTAAATGCCAGAGGTCGGCTTAATACCGAACAGTAGCCTATTCATTAAATAGACCCTGTTATGAGAACACAACGCATTTCTAGATAAACATTTTAAAAGGTCCTATCTGCTTTCATCGGTTTTCCGGAGCGTCTTATCATTTTGGTAATGGTTCTGCTTTAGTAACTCTCCCAAGCTTGGTTTTTGTTCAGAAGGCTAGAGTGATCCCTCTGCTATCAACTTGTGCAAATAACGTGTCATAGAAGGTGTTGAATAAGTTGTGGTGATTAAATGAAAGTGATCGATCAACATCGATCAATGCAGATAGGACCTTTCGAAATGTTTCTCTAGATTTTTCTTACTCTTCCTTCAACTCCTCTTCTATAGCCTTCTCAAAACTATGTAAGTGGAAAGAGAGTTCTGGTTGACAAAATATCGGATAAGTCTTACGACTCAGCAAAGGACCACCTTTTGAAACTACCGCAAATCTCACACGCTTCATTACACAATTGAATGATAATTCCAGCTCGATACAACACTGCACTTTTGAATGCTCACCTGAATAACCCTAGTTTTAGTTTTGTGTCTGTTAGTTTCCAACTAGGTGAATGTTCTCTTACAAAACTCCTCTAATATGGCCGAAATCGCAGCCCCAAAGTCGATTTCCATTGGAGTTACTTCCTTACCCAACATGACTAACGTTTTGATCGCTGCGCTATCACTTTCCCGGCTATGAGTTTAAAAATGGTAAAAAGATTGTTCTTACTCAAAAAGTTGTGCTCCAACTCGACGTCGTCCGGAATGTTGTCGTCTTCCGGCTGGGAAAATGGGGACGCCTCCTCTACGAAGTGCTTTGCTTCCACTCGACAGATCACTTCCAAATCACCTTTCTTCCGATAGTTTCTGCAGACAGTGTTGCGAAAATGACATCACGGTTTGATGTGACTTTTTTTCCCGCTCGCGTGAACTTTACGTCGTCGAAATCCCCTCTCATTGACGTTGCCTGTTGTTTGTTTTTGCGAATCTGGTTCAAGCCTTTTTCTGGTGGATTATTGTCGTCCTCTTAATACTTGAGCGCTAACGTCATCGCCTTCTCCAACGTTATTTTCTCATCTTGCCTGCCTCGGAGCCCACAAATGAACTTGTTTGTGAGGTTATGTTCCAGTTTGACACCAAAACTGCAATAGGCCGATAAACGCCTGCCTTTCGTCATCCAAGATTTTACTGTTTCCGGTTCAATTTTGCGTCTTGCTGCACTGAAAAAAGCTTGCACAAGCCCTCGTACGATTTCGTTGATGGCAAATGCGGCGTGCTCAGATTACGCAGTAGCTTGTATGGCCTTGGTTCGAAACAATTCACTAGCACCGGTACTTTACTCTCGGCCGGGACCTCTGCCGACTTGAAAAACTCCTCAAGTTGTTCCCGAAACAGCTGCCACTCCTCCTCCTCCGGTATGTATTTGCGAAACGAAAATCCAGAAGATGCCTTGTTCACTCGTTTTTTTCACTCGATCTTCGTCGCCATTTTGTAATGTCGGATCAGCACAGTAAAATAACTACTTGATTCAAGAGACAGAAACGGAAAAAAAGTTTTTTTTTTAACAACTGAAGCTTACAAGCTTGCTTACGTACTAGTGTTAGTGAGCAAATATCGTAACGTCACAAGCCGTACCGTTAGGTAAAAGCAAAGTGGTGCTACATTCCGTATCGGAACTCGACCTTCTGTTTATTATACACAGATTTCGCAGCCAACTGTTAAGTGTACAGGGCAATTGCGAATTCTTCTGACACCAACAGTCTGTCCCGAGCCAGACCTCGAACATACGACGCCTGGCTTGTTAGGCCAGTATCGTACCTCGAGACCAATTAGGAGACAATGATATTCCCAATACACGACAATGTGTCGTATCCGGAGATCTCACGAATCTTATTCTTGGAAAACCTGGAACGTAAAAGAGTACTTACTTTACTTTTTTGACTAACGGACCGTTCACCGGTCTAGGGCCGAACGAATTAGAGATGTCCAGCTTCTTCTGTCTTGGGCAGCCGTTCTCCAGTCTCCCCGTACACCAGCAGATCGTGCATCTTCTTCCACCGCGCACATCCACCGCGTGCGAGGCCTACCACGGAGTCGACGGCCTCTTCCTGGTTCTCTACTGAAGATAGTTTTGGCGGCTCTCTCGTCAGGCATCCAGGCTACGTGTCCAGCCCACTGAAGCCTGCCCCGCTGTATTACCTTCACTTTATCAGCATGTTTGTATACCTGGTACAATTCGTGATTCATGCGTCTGCGCCACACCCCACCTTCCAATTTACCGCCAAGTATCGATCGCAGAACTTTACACTCAAAAACTCCGAGCACTCGTCGATCAGCTTCCTTCAGCGTCCATGCTTCATGTCCGTAAAGGGCCACCGGGAGTATCAGCGTCCTATACAGCGCTAGTTTTGTGCGAGTTTGCAAACTACGGGACCTTAGCTGGTTACGCAATCCGTAGAAGGCCCTGTTCGCAGCTGCAACTCGTCGTTTCACTTCACGGCTCATATCGTTGTCACATGTCACAAGCGTACCAAGATAAACGAATTCGTCAACCACTTCAAATCGTTCCCCATCTATCTCCACCTCAGCACCAACACCACGAGGACTCCCACGCTCTCTGCCAGCTACCATGTACTTCGTTTTGGCAGAGTTAATGACAAGTCCCAATCTCGCTGCTTCTCTCTTAAAAGGTACGAAAGCCTCCTCCACGGCCTTACGGTTGATACCGATGATATCGACGTCATCCGCAAAACCAAGAAGCATGTGAGATTTCGTGATGATCGTACCGTTTCTTTCGACGTTTGCTCTTCGTACTGCACTCTCAAGAGCGATGTTAAACAGTAGGTTGGAGAGCGCATCCCCCTGCTTCAGTCCATCCAACGTTACGAACGCGGCTGATGTCTCGCCAGCTATCCGCACGCACGATTTGGATCCCTCCATTGTCATACGACTCAGCTTTATTAGTTTCGTAGGGAAACCGTGTTCCAGCATGATCTGCCACAGCTCATTTCTTTTCACTGAGTCGTATGCCGCCCTGAAGTCCACAAACAGATGGTGAGTCGATAAGTTGTACTCCCGGAACTTATCGAAGATCTGTCGCAGGGTGAAAATTTGATCCGTCGTGGAACGCCCTTGTCGAAAACCAGCCTGGTATTCGCCAACAAAGGATTTCGTTAGCGGTCTCAATCTGAAGAACAGGATACGGGAGAGCACTTTATATGCGGAGTTGACCAACGTTATCCCTCGATAGTTGCCACAATCCAATCGATGGCCCTTCTTATAGATAGGGCATATGAGGCCTTCCATCCAGTCGTTCGGCATTTGTTCGTCCGCCCAGATTTTTAGTATTATCTGGTAGATCGCATAGTACAGTCGCTCGCTTCCCGCTTTTAGAAGTTCGGCCGGGATACCGTCCTTCCCAGCGGCCTTGCCGTTTTTCAGCTCACTAATCGCCTTTTTCACCTCCTCCTGTGTCGGTGGCTCCACAGCTTGTTCGTCACTCATAATCGTCATCCTGTTCCTGCTCATCCGGCTCCTCACCGTTCAATAGCGCCTGAAAATGCTCCTTCCACCTGGCTGCAACCGTCGGTTTATCAGTGAGCAGGTTGCCGTCCTTGTCATTACACATGACCGGCACGTCGTCCTCTCTGTGCGAGATTTCAGCACGTTCGACAACCGTGCGCGGATCTTACAAACGACGAGATAATGGTCAGAGTCAATGTTTGGTCCCCGAAAAAACCTAACATCAGTAACATCCGAAAAGTGCCGACCGTCAATCAGTACGTGATCGATCTGGGAGCAGGCTTCTCCATTTGGATGCCTCCAGGTGTGTTTCCGAATATTCAAACGTGGAAAATAGGAGCTACATATGGCCATTCCTCTGGCCGCGGCAAAGTTTATCAGCCTCAGGCCGTTTTCATTGGTTGACGAGTGGAGGCTATGCCTTTCAATGACCGGACGGAAGAATTCCTCCCTCCCAACCTGTGCGTTTGCGTCTCCGATGACGACTTTTACGTCGTGTTTTGGGCACTCGTCATAGATTCGCTCAAGCTTGTCATAGAACTCATCTTTGACTTCATCGGATTTGTCGTTTGTCGGTGCGTAGGTGTTGATTAAACTGTAGTTGAAGAATTTGCCCTTAATCCTCAACACGCATATACGGTCATCTACGGGCCTCCACCGGATGACTCTTGTTTTCTGATTTCCCAGCACTACGAAACCGACGCCCCGTTCCGCTGCTTTGCCGCCACTGTAGTAGATGTGGTACTTGAAGGAAGTGTGTGCAATAGGGTCTAATGCACGGAATTCCCTTACTCCGGAATTTTGCCACCGAACCTCCTGAATCGCTGGAATTTCGACTCCCTGCCGCTGTAGTTCTCGAGCAAGCAAGCCAGCCCGCGCCGGTTTATTGAGAGATCGGAAGTTCCAAGTACCCAATTTCCAATCGTTTAGCTAGGTCTTTGCCGATTGATCCGTTCCGTATTTCTAAATTCGTTGTTCGTGGTTGATGAAAGGTTTCGGTATGCTACCTTACCAGGGTCGCGATACCTACATCCTGCTGATGGGGCTGCCATCTTAGGTGTAGCTGGCGGGATACAGCATTCCATAATTCAGCCGCCCGCTCCGGGTCAGACGCTGTTGTACGCCGCCCCTATGGGGATACAGCCGCGTACGACCCCCTTCCCAGTCAGCATACGAACATAGTTTCCACCGGGGTTGGTTACCCGATCTCCGCTAAGGTTACTCGTATTCCGGTCGGCACCACGAGGAGGTTGGGATAGGAGTTGCTGGACAGAGGTGAATGGCCACATTAGGGTCTCAAGTTACACGTGTCCAGCCATTTGTTAAAGAGTACACAGTGCAATATTCCACCGTACAAAGCCTTCCTATTTTCAGATGCAACAAAGGTCGCTGCATTCCGGTATCGTGGCGCTGCGATGGTGAAGAAGACTGCGCCGATGGTGAGGATGAGAAGGACAACTGCAAACCGCCGGAGACGATCACTTGCGAAGCTTCCTACTTCCGGTGTAACAATTCCAAGTGCATCCCAGGGCGGTGGCGATGCGATTACGAGAACGACTGCGGCGACAATTCGGACGAGGTGAACTGCCAGATGCGGAACTGCTCGGAGTCGGAGTTTCGCTGCCGGGATGGGCACTGTATTCGGGGAATCCGCAAATGTGACGGCGAGTTTAACTGTGCCGATCGGAGCGACGAGGAGGATTGCGATATCAGCTGTCAGTCGGACGAGTTCAAATGCAAGAGCCATAATATCTGCATCAGTTCGTGAGTATTGTTGCTAATAAATAGATTTCAAATCTTTACTGACGTTACTTTCGATTATGATTGCAGCAATTTTCTCTGCGATGGCGATAATGACTGTATAGATGGCTCGGACGAAGAGCAGTGCCAATGTCAAGAGGACGAATACCGCTGCGATAATGGTAAATGTATCCTCCGGAACTGGGTATGCGACGGAATTGATGACTGTCTGGATCGGTCGGACGAGAAAAGTGAATATTGCCAGGAGCATGGATGCCACAAACGTGCCTTCAAATGTAGTAATAGAAACTGTATACGAAAGGGACTGGTGTGCGACAATAAGGATGACTGCGGGGACAATAGTGACGAGAAGCAGACGCTGTGTCACAAGTGTCCTCCGAACTCGTTCCGGTGCAATAGCGATTCCAAGTGTATAGCGAATGAGTTACGGTGTGACGGAAAACCGAACTGCTTGGATGAATCGGATGAACTTGGCTGTCGACGATCGGTTTGTGGATTCGGAACGTGCAGTCAAATCTGCGTGGAAAAGAAGGGACACTACAACTGCCGGTGTTCTCCAGGTTATCAAAAGGGTGTCGCCAAGAACGACACCTGCGTCGCAATGGAAGAGAACGGTTTGCTACTAGTTTCATCCGAGTCCGATTTTCGAAGCATGTACTACGGTACTACCGTTATGGGCTTTCTACAGACAAACTCCAAGAAGATCGATCGGTTCGACTATTCAATAACCAGACAGAACATAACCCTATTCTGGGTCGACAGTCACGATAAGAGTATTCAGAAGGTTCACATGGATACGACGGTGAAGGTAGTGGAAACGGAAGATACTTCGCACTCAGCTTACCGAAGAGCTGCTCCGTCGTACGATCGCATTAAAACTCTAGACGGAAAGCACTCAACTGTGATTCTGAGCAGCCAAAGTATCATCCCGCTAGCGATCGCCTGCGATTGGCTCACAGAGCACATCTACGTGATTAACAAAAAGCAAAGTAATATCTTTGTGATGACATTCAATGGAACGAATCACACCACGTTAACGGCCACTGGAAAGCACCCAATAGACATCGTTGTGGATCCCGTCAATCGAGTGATGGTTTGGTCCGTGATGGAAGCAATCATCCTTTCCGGAATGGATGGTTATCAGAAGCAGAAGCTGGTCCAGGCAAACATCGAATGGGCCTCCGGTTTAGCCATCGATCAGACCACCAACCGATTGTACTGGGCCGATTACCGCAAAAGTACGATTGAAACGTGCCTCCTGCTAACTGGTGGGGATCGGCACGTAATCAGCGAAATGCATGACTATTCCAAGCCGAAACTGCTGGACGTTTTCGAGGATAGCATCTACGTGATATTGTACAACCAAAACATTCTCAAGTTGAATAAATTTGGACGTGATAACGGAACTGAGGTATTCCAAGGTTCGAGAGGGTACCGATCATCAGACCTTAACTACATTCACCCACTGAAGCACAACCGAAAAACAACGAATCCGTGTGTTCTTTACCCTTGTGACGAAACCACGGTGTGTCTATTGTCCACGGAAAACCCCACCGGTCGTCGCTGTTTATGCCCAGACAGCCGAATGAATCCCCAGCTAGACAGTGTTGGAGAAGTGCTCAAATGTAAGGATGAAGCCGCGATCAGTTGCAAACTTCCATGCAATTTCGGTGTTTGCGTAGTGGAAAATGGCCAGCAGAAATGTCGCTGTCCTCCGCTTTACGATGGTAAATATTGTGAACACTACATCTGCAGCGGGTATTGCATGAATCGGGGCGCTTGCTATACGGTGAACAATGTCCGCAAATGCACCTGTCTGCCCCAGTGGACCGGTGATCGTTGCGAACTATCGACCGGAGCGTGTCTGAAGTATTGCCACAACGGTGGAAACTGTTCGATTGCAAACGACGGTGCCATGTCCTGCAGCTGCCCGAAGGATTACGAGGGTAAACAGTGCCAGCACTGCTCGAATCTTAAATGCGAAAACGGTGGAGTCTGCCGAAAGACGGCAACCGATAAGAGCCAGTGCGAGTGCCCGGATGGGTTCAGTGGCAGAAGCTGTGAGATCGATACCTGCATGAACTACTGCGAGAACGAAGTGGAATGCACAATCGAAAGAGGTGCTCCGAAGTGTAACTGTCCGGAGGGCATCACTGGAGAGCGATGCGAAATCCGTAGCTGTAAGGAGCTGTGCCGGAATGGGGGCGTCTGTATTTCGGGAACGAATCCGTACTGTAGCTGCCGGCAGGGTTACGAGGGGAAGTACTGTGAGACCGACCTGTGTGATGGCAACGAAAATCCCCCCAGCTGTAGGTTTAGAATTTGAATATCTTTTTTGTAAAAGCTTGACGATCCTTTGTATTTTTAGATTGTTTTCCACAGCGGCCTTCGCCTAGCCCGCTACCTAGTTCCTGTAACGATTTTGTCTGCAGCAACACGGGCCACTGCTTAGAGGTTCGCGGGAAGCCCATTTGTAACTGTACCAATCAATATGCTGGCAAGCACTGCGAGCTGTACGTCAGCTATAATAATCCGTGCATCAACTATTGCAAGAATAGCGGCATCTGCCAGCTGGACATCTACTCGATATCGAACGTCACTTACGTGCCGTCCTGCGTTTGTGTTGGCGAATGGAACGGCGACCAGTGCGAGCGGCCACCGAACTGCATCGAGGAGTGCGGAACGTGCGTGGCCGGTAGTTCTATCAATGAGTGCATGTAAGTTGGTTTTATCGTCGACTAAAAAGTGACTCGAAATTTTCATGAAACATTTTCTTTTTTTCGATTTTGAAATTCAGGTGCGAAGATGGTACATTGAGTATCTGTCTTAAGCAGATTTCAATTGCAGAACTGGAGAGTCGCGATCAAGCCGGTTACACGCTGTCGATTTTGGCAATCGTTCTTTTCATTATACTGCTGGCTGTCGCCGGCATCGGAGGGGTTTTCTACGGATTGAGGTAAGGTTTTGAAGAAAAAATTGAAATGAGTTAACTAATATCGGCATTTCTCAGGAAACGAAGGGGAGGACAGCCATTCTCCCACGCTCGGCTAACGGAGAATGTGGAAATCACCAACCCAATGTATTTGGGTGATGTAGAGGAGGTGCCATCGTTTGTGCATGAGGATGATAAGGTATGGAACAGATGATGAATTAGCACCATCTCAGACATGTTTTTACAATCCATTCCTTCTTCAGGCTCACTTTGCCAATCCGGTTTACGACTCGATGTACGCGGGTGGAATTAATGTGCACACCGATTCATCGTCGATGCCGGGTAACAGCAGCCACCCGTTGCTGAACGCATCCAGCTCGGCACCAGAGGAGAAGAAGGGTTTGCTGCAGCACACCCTGGACGATACAAACGCCCAGGATTTGTTATGATGCCGGCTGAAAAAATAGTAGCTGGTGCGATTCTAGAGGCGACTTGGAACCCCGACGACGCCTCTGGAAAGGTTCGCGCCAACCGTTTCGGTTGGCCTTTGGTAGGTACATAGATACTATCAATTAGATATGCTCCTTTCGTTGTTAGACTATTGTAATAATGCGCAATGGAATGCAAACACATACACACACGTACATTGAAGCTGTAGATAATCACATACCAGGTTATAATATACTCATGTTTTATACTATTTGATTAGTTTTAAGTGAAAGATCTCTCGAATCATTACTTTTTATGGGCACCATGCTGGTGGTAATTACTAGTGGAAAAACGGTAGCTAAGTGCAAGCATTTCGTCTGTGTTTTATCTGTGAATAGATGGGTAGCTTTTAATCGAGTGTTGAAAAATTAAATGCGCTGCAATCGAAGGTGGCCCTGTTTTTTGGCGTTAATGTTTAACTCAATTGTAGTGTAAAGTCAAAGGTAACTTGGTGCCGTACAACAGTTAAAACTATACTTTATAAGCAAGAACAATTATATTATATAGTAAGCTAAGACACAAGAAAAAATAAACTGTACGTTTACGTTGTCAAGAGCGACGCACTTTTGAGCTTTAATAGCTTTATTATGTTAGGTAATAAATAACGAGCTATATTTTCTAACGAATAAATCGTAGGTTATTGCTATCGGTACACTGAACTCAGAACAAAAGTAAATAAATTCATTCTAGAGTCCCGATTTCATCCGTTCATAGCCAAAAGCATTGAAAATCACAATCAATCTATTCATCGTATATATAAATAGTAGTCAAAATAAGTAGAACATTTTTTTAAATCAATCAGTAACACTAACCATGATGCGAAAAGTATCCATCCAATTTTTGATAATAAATAGCAAATCAACTAAAAAGCGATATGATCGAGGCAGCCCCCTATCGAAGAAAAACTATGCCCATCTTGTGAATTACACACGACAAACACAAAAGAAAAAATACGTGAAATTAATTGTGATGATTCTTCGACGAAACATGAAAATAAGCGAAAAAAAATATCGAATCCTAAACAAACGAATCTGTTCAAGATACAGACACAAGGCATGTGACAGGATGATTTCGTCATTAAATATGATTTAGCGCGGTAAGCCGAAGAAGAGGAGAAAAATGTAATATGCTCATTATATATGCCATAAAGGATGTTGAAGCAGCTCTCGCCTCCACTAGTTTAATTGTTTAGATTGTCGCATTGCGCTAGGTTGAATCGCGCAACTCGAACGCAAACACACTGTAAAATACTGAGAATTAGCAAACTGCGAAACATTATCGAGTATAAATAGCTTTTTAGATTCACACTGGAATAATCAAGCAGAAGGCAAGACGATTCGGTTCGACAGCAGTAAGGTGTTTTTAACATAAAGACTGTAATTTTTTCTAAGCCCATGTTTGTGCTGGTTTTGAAAGAAACTTTCCAAAAAAAGTTTTTGATAAGTAGGTACATACTTACCATTTGGATTTCGCAAAACATGTGATAATTTCATATTCATATCGGACCGGTAATACAATTGTAATCGATTCAGTATTTCGCACTATTACTCTGCACTTACTTTCTCACTTTTGTTAACCTTACAACATCTTTACAACATAATATTATTTTTTATTATTATAAGGCACACTACACTGTAACCCAATCGCAACGAAAGGGAAAAATAAAGACTTCGAGCCATCGCTTACTAGGACCTTATACTTCACAACAAACAGTTAAAAGGTATGAAGTCACGGAAACTGTTTTGGACAGAAAGATTGCATACCTTCTAGTAGAAAATTTGGAGCAATTTATTCTGTTGCCTTACCCTAATGTAGGTAATTCGTCTGCTTTCGGTCTTCTAACCTTCAGAACCATTTTTAGCAAAGTAAGGCTTAGTTCAAATTATTATTTCCTAACCTTCAGAAGAGTCATGTATTGTTTGCTTGCCTTCAGGACCGTAATTTGCTCTCTTTATAATTCTTGGTCCTTGGGAGCAGCTTCTGACAACTCTAAGGTTAACGTCTCTTGACTTTTTACCATTTTCGGGCATTTTGCGGTGATTTTAAGCCTAATACCACTGTAAAAAATAATTTGAGTAACAGCTTCTGGTGGGACAGTTCACGATATACATCCATGAATTGAAAGCCGATATGCTCAAAAAGAACACAGCATATATTCTAAATACAAAATACTACCTATCACACAAACCCGCGCCAGCCGCGGCCTCCAACTGTTTCTGGCGGCTTTTCCGCTTCACGTAAGCCATTTCGATCGCCCACATTATCAGCGTTACGATAGTGAACGCGTTGATGAGTAGAATGCTTTTCGAGTAGCTGCCGGACAGGTCCCGAATCAGTCCCACCAGGGGACCAATCATCATCAGGATTACCCCGTTCATCATCATCTGGATGCTGGAGGCCGACGGCAGTCGTTTAATCGGTATATAACTAGGTATCACTAAGCCCATGTAGACGGTTCGAACGCCCTTCGCCACTCCCAGGAAGAAAGCAACCGCAATCATTTCGGCATAATTACGTGCTATGAGGATACCTAAAATATAGGAGAACAGTTTAAGTTAAAGTTAAAGCAACAAATTCAAGCAAACTTACTGAATCGAAACACTATCAACATGCTAAGCGAAATCATGTACATAATCCGCGGTGACAATCTGAGGAAGTCTCCAACAAACGGCGAAATAAAGCGAAATATCAAATCCGCCACTGCCAGCGTCGACATTATCGACGCGATTTGTTCCGTACGGTAGCCCAGATCGCTCAGAATGAAAGGAGTCATGAGTGAGAAATTGATCTCGGCAAACACAGAGACCGCCATTCCTAGCATCATATTAACATAAATTTTGTCTTTCAGCAGGGTGAGATCAAACAGTGCGACAACTTTCTGCGCAAAGGTTTTCTTCTGCTGATTTGGAATATCACCGTCGACGTTGTCCAGTTTGAAGGTGGTAGTTTTCGACCCGGATGGTCGCGTTGCGTTAGGCCGATCCAGCTGACGCATAATCGAGGGAAAACGATTGTCCTCCGTGAGACCCTGGTTTTCACTTAAAACTGGAAGCTTCGAGTTTGAAACTGTTGGAAGCGCTGGTGAACTCTCGCGGAGGCTCGGATGAGAACCTCTACGAGCTTCGAATATTCGTAGTGAACTACTTAAATGAACTGAATCTTCCGATTTTTCGAACCATCTTTTAATGGACGGGCGTCGCCCTGTAAAGATGCCGGACAGTTTGCGTTTAGGCATTACAGTGTCCATTGAATTTCTTCGTTCTCGCTCGTCGAAAATTTTCAAAGAGCTTCCCAAATTCACCGATTCATCTGAATCGGCCTGAAACCAACGGCGCTTCTCAGGTGTGGTGCCCAAACTCTGTGACCCTGATTTGAAGGTCAAGTTTTCAACCAACGATGGACGCCTCTGTACGGGATGAAATACTGATTAAAACGGTATACGAATTAATAACAATTTCCAGCTTAAAATCGCGCAGCAATTACGAAACGAACCTTCACTTTTGGCTCGCGAAAGAGCGGCTATCGAATCGCGCCTTCGAATTTGGGAAGTCAGCTCAAACCCGTAGATGCTCTGGGCGTCAGTTTCGTGATCGGTGAGGTAGCTTTGTTCCTCTAGGTAACCTTCCTCGGTGTCTGATTCGGCCTCCCAAATGCCATTATCGGTGTTGTTCCGACAGTTCTGCACTGGGACAATCGCTTTAAAGAAAAAATAAAGATAGAATAACATTACACTGTACTTTCGGGAAAAATTTTACCATCAACAGCGGAGCTTTTATCGTCGGAACTGTCTTTCCCAGTGACGGAGTCATGCTTCTGTTCTACCGGGATCATATGCCATTTGACGGGCTGCAACAGCAGGGATGCTGCGATGATATGGGTAGCCAGTGCACCAATGATGAGCAAACAACTCCGTGGATCGTACAGCCCAACAAGCAGTGAGACCAGCTGGGGCAACAGAATCGGTCCCAACCCGGTGATGGTCATTGCGATTCCGGCCGCTTTGTTTCTTCGAACAACAAAGTAAGTGTTCAACGCAAGCGAGAACGACGAATTGCAAAACCCCATCCCGAGAGCTAAAATTAAATCGAACCATTTAGCGTATTCGCAAGAGAAAGTGTAATCATCGTACAAGCTATAATACTATAGGTTATGATGAAATGCGCGAACGTTTGTGCGGTGGAGGTAAGCATTAGTCCCAGTGAAAACATCGTTCCGCCTGCGGCGGCCACTTTCCGGAAGCCGAAGTTACGCAGTAGCGGACCGTTGAACAGGCCGAACGTCATTCCGACCGACGATGCCAGGTTGATGATGAGCGAAGCGCCCGTGGCGGAAACGTTAATCTGTTTGAAGGTGTCCTTGAAGATCAGACCAAAACTCTGCAGCACCGGGATGATCATGATCTGCGGGTGAGGAAAAATCGAATTCGTCAAATTACTGATTTATCAATATGCTCTGAACAATGTTCCTATAAAAAATAGACTACGAGGAAATTCGTTCGATCTCTTACCAGGATTACCCAAGAGTTTGATAAGCACCATCTATACTAAAATCACGTGTGAATCTGTGGAAAATCTGTGACGCAGGTTAGGGTATTATGATTAAAAAAACATGCTATCATGCAACAGTCCCACCAGCTGGAAGTGTCTGCAAGCGCGGCATGCGCCTGTATGCGTATTTTGAGTTATAGATAACTTTACGGATTGTACAGTCACCGCTGCCGCTTCCTTGTAGTGAATCGTAGATAATGGTGAGCTGGGATTTTTTCCAACAAATTAGAAGATAACGAACATTGAGTGTCGCTCTAGCTAGTGTTTTTTGGGTATTTCATAACAAATTGCTTATTAATTAACGTCGAAAACTCTCCGAAAGAGATTAAAATAAGTTAGTTTATTAGTTTTTCATTTTGGACCTATAGTTTAGCATAGACCGTCAATTATGTTTTTGTGTATTGTGCCTTAAATCTATCTTATATTTTATATGTTTTCCAATATATTCCCATTTGTCTTTGTTGCTTTTTGTCTTTCGATAGCTTTTCTGTTTATTTTGGTTGGTTGATTCATCACTCAATTGATATTTGCCTTCGATAATATATTTGTGATATTCACAGAACGATAGACGCAGCTCCAAATTCAGAATAATTTGGTCAAATGATTCGCAAAGTATCATTATTATCGCATCGGTACTTTGAATAAGATAACTCTCTGCGATATTTCAGTAATCGTTGCGCCTAATTGCTGTAATTTTATTCTAAAAAATAAAATTCCTGAAACTTTCGCAATTTTTCTTTGAATCATTTAGCACCAAAATATTGAGTAACCTATCTATTTTCAAGCGTCAGTAATCCCCGAACAACAATATCTCATTCTTGGAAATCCGATTTTTCGGACATATGTTCCAAAGCCAGATATGTATGCGAGCTAGTGACAACCTAGTCATCTTGGGCGACTTTAATCTTAGTACGATATCATGACTCCACGGTACTAACAACTCTCGATTCCCCGAAAATTCTTGCTTGATCAGACAAGCATCATCTGCTTTACTCGATGCGTATTCTACTGCCAGGCTCCAACAAGTGAACGGTATTCTGAACGTCATCAACCGTTTGCTTGATTTGTGTTTTATTAACGAGGAACTAGGACAAAGCTGTTCGCTTTTACAAGCTCCGGCACCGCTTGTCAAATTTCGACATCATCCACGTCTACTAATGACGCTAGAAATAAATCCTGAATATCGCTTGGAAGGAATCGTCAAAACTGTTTACTCGATTTTTTTTAAAGCAGATTTTGTGAGAATGACAAACTTCTAGCTAGTGTCGACTGGACCACATCGCTTAGATGTGACGATGCTAACTCCGCAGTATCGACGATGTGTAATCAGGAGAGGATTAACGCGCAGGCGAAGCAGGCGGTCGCCAGCTCATCAATCATCGAAGGACGCCAAATGAGTGAGCGAAAAATTTGAAAAAAAAAAAAAAACAGAATGATATGTAGGTAATAGGTAATAATTTGAATGTTCGGCAGGTTATCAACTTCTCAAGGACTGCCTGGCAGTGCCTACTTCTTTAAAAATGCTCATAACATAAACTTAACAATGATCAATCAAAAAAATCAAATCAATTTTCGCCTGCAGCTCAAATTACTCTTCGTCCGCCCCTGTGTGTAATGTTTTAATTTACGCTTTTAACCAGTGTGTGCCTAAAAAACTTAACCGCAAGACCCAATTCAATCTGGTCAACTTCAGATAAAACACTTGAACAGACTTAGATGGGCGGTCCGTAGGAAACTTAGAAAATATCGAACCGACATATTGAAAACTGAATACTTACAAATAATGCTCCTATCATGAACTTGTTCGGCTCTCCGTCCGCTATTGATAGAGACATGGTGGTTGCAGCCGGAAATCAGATGAAAATTTCGACTGGGTCTGGTATCTCTGGTATCTCTTCAAACGATGTTTAGATTTGCTTTACAGCACCTTTGGCTAAGGTTTTCAACTAATCTGTGACAACGGGTGTTTTCCCCGATTGCTGGAAAAGTTCATTCATCTTTCCTTTTGGTAATTATCGTAGAATCGCGTCACTAAGTTCTGTCTCCAAGCTGTTTGGAAAAATTGTTTTTTTTTTCGCAAATAGGTTCTTGATTTTCCGCACGTCATCTCTCCGAACCAGCATGGATTTATTCCCAAGCGCTCGACGACGACCATTCTGATCACCTTTACATCGCTCATTATTCGTGAGATTAAACGCGGTAATTAAGCTGATGATCTCTCCGTAACTTTCAAGATTGCTTCGACAAAATTTTACAAATTGGAAATTAACGACAACTTGCTTACTTTGCTTCGCTCCTACCTGACTGGCAGAACTTTGGCGATTGCACGGTGATTTTGTTCTCCGTTGCATCTGGCGTTCCTCAAGGAAGCACCCTTGCGCCATTCTTTTTTCTGCTGTTCATGAACGACGTTCATTCGATTTACAAATGTATGGAATTATCCTAAGCAGATGACCTAAAACTATACAGCAAAGCGTCGTCGCAACTGGGTTTTTTGTTTCGTTTAGCTGAAAGCTTAAAAAACGTGCATTGCCTTTAAGCGCTTTAATGCTCCCTGGTCCATCCAATTTACTCCGCTATCGTACGGTGTTCTTTCTACCAAAACACAATGCAGCATGTTTCATATTTTAAAAACAAGCACTGTATAAGAAATGTTTTGTGTTATTTCAGTTTATAAGTTAGTTTATTGAATTTAGTAAATGTCGTTATTGTAAGAACTTTGTCTGTTGACAAATAAATGAAAAAGTATTAAAAAAATGAGGAATTTTTGGAATATTCAAACAAAATCTCACAATTATCAGTTCAAAGTTCATAAAATTACTTCCACAGGTCGTTTTTATCGCTTTCGGTTTGGTTTTGGTTATATTCCCCCTAAAATGGGATGATATTCAGAGACTGGAAAACAAACCCCAGACGCTCGTTTGGATTTCAAAATGGCGACTTCCGGTTTTTGGGAAAACCCTCATTGGGGTACTATTTAGGTAATTTTCGAATTGTTTTCTAGAAACCGAAAGTCGTCATCTTGGAATTCAAAATAGCGCCTTGGGCTATTTAACCTTGTTATATTTAATTGTTTCTATGACCATTGGATGTAGTGGAATCTGTTCCGAAAGGACCATTTTGGAAGCATATTACCAATGACGTGTGGGAGTAACTTTATTTTTAACTAGCTGACCCGGCAAACTTCGTCTCGCCCATTTTTGTGCTTTATTTAATAATTTTAAACATTCTAAATTCATTGATTCCTTGCGATTCGTTTAAAGTCTGCAAATGCACGACGAATCGGCCATAGGATATGATCAAAGTCAAAAGACAAATCGTTTGAAATGATTAGTTTTATTGGAATGACATCCTCGACCTTTGGCTTCTGTACATCACCCCTATTCTGAAAATATCCACGTCGAGTGGTATTCGATCATTTTCAGCTGTTTTTCTGGCATCAATCTGATTCCGGAAATACCCATATTTAAAGTTATTTTGGTTGGTATTTCCAGAAACTAAAAGTGGTCATCTTCGAATTCAAAATAGTGTCCAGGGTCAACGCTTAGCTTCTATGCAGCATCTCGGTCACGGAAATATCCATATTAAGTAATATTCAGTCTTTTTCGGTTGTTTTTAGAACCGGAAGTCGCCATCTTGGATTTCAAAATGGAGTTTGGAGATTATTTCTGGCCCCTGAGCGTCCCAGAACACCCAAAAGTCGCCATCTTGAGGTAAATTTTAAGCTTCTGATTCCGGAGATACTCATAGTGGGTGATATTTGGTCACTTTAGGCTGTTTTCCAGAAACCCAAAGTCGTAATCTTGGACTTCAAAATGGCATGTGAAGTCAACTTCTGACCTGTGGTCATTTATATTGAATGACATTTGGTCCTTTTCGGCTGTTTGCCAGACACCGGAAGTCGCTATCTTTGAATAAAAGATGATGTCTGTGATCGATTTTTAGCTTTTGTGCATTATTCTGGTTCCGGATATAATAGTATTGGATGGAAATCGGCCATTTCTGGTTGTTTTTCATCCACCGGAAGTTGCCGTCTTACAGTTCAATTGTCTAAGGTCGATTTGTGGCTTCTGTGCACCATTACGATTCCAGAAATACCCATATTGGGTGGTATTTAGTCATGTTCCGCTATTTTTCAGGAACTGCAAGTCATCATCTTGGATTTCAAAATGGCATTTAGCATGGGCGCAACTAAGGAAAATTTCTAGGGGGGGGGGGCTAGTTTTCATACACTTCATTTAAAAAAATAGGAAAAAGAGTTACAATGCGCCTATTTTAAAAAGCATTAAGTAGTGTCGTAGTAGAAGACAAAATCACTTCAACCGGGAATAAATCTCCGAAGATGTATTGAATATCTTGACCATCTATTTCAGCTGACACTGTTTCGATATTGAGGCGAACTAGGTTTGGTAAACGCACTGCCCAGCGCGTACCAGCAGTACACCCGTGCTACTCGGCATAAAATAGGTCCCAGTGTGGTCCAAGGCATAATGCCATATTCTTAACTCCACGTGGAACCGACTGGAATACGAGCAACCATGAGAAGATTGGGGAACCGGTGGGAACTTGGTCGTATGCTGACAGGGAAGCGGTAGTTGTTCTCCTTGGAGAGCAGCTTGTCTGAGCGTCTGGTTTTCCAGGATGGGGGCGGCTCGAACAGCGACTGATCCGAAGTGGACGGTGAACTATGAAATGCGGTGTCTCGCCTCTACACACAAGACGGCGGCCCCGTCGCGAGACTAGGTATCGCAGCCCTAGTAAAGCAGCATGCTAAAATAAACATACTACGAACAATCAAGATATGAAAACGAACCGGAACTACCCGCAATGTTCTAGTGACGAAATAAGGACGACGATTAGAAGCACGGTACATGTAACAGTAGATCGCTTAACGCCTCGGATGCCGACCGGATCCTGCTGCATCAGCTAGAACTTCACCAGTTCGGCATCGTTGCGCTCCAGGAGATTTACCGAAAAGGAGAGAAGGTACGCCGAATTTGTGGCCGCAGGGCACAATTTTACCAGAGCGGCGGCACAAACAATGAGCTGGGTACCGGGTTTATAGTGCTGGGCAGGATGTAGAGTCGTGCTATCAAGTGGCAGGCGTTCAGCGACACGTTGTGTTTGTTGAGAATAAAAGGCCGGTTCTACAACTACACCATCCTCAATGCCTACTGCCCTCTCGAAGGACGTCCCGATATAAAGATAGAAACGTTCTACGCACAGCTGGGGAAACTCTACGATAGCTGCTCGCGTAGAGACATCAAGATCGTCATTGGGGACATGAACGCTCAGGTCGTTAGGGAAAACATATATAAGCACTTCGCAGCTTCCCGCAGACTGGCAGTCCGAAGAACCTGCTTTCCCCAAAAATACATCCACGAAACCACCTGGAGATCACCTGACCAACGTACAACAAACCAAATTAACCATGTTCTAATCGACGGCTCTTTTTTCTCAGACATACAAACGTACGCACCAATTGTGGTGGGGGTATTGGCATGACCACTTCGATCGAGTCTAGTGCGACGTAGTAAAAAGTTGACGATGTAGCTGATACGACCGGTAGTTCTCTACGGAATCGATACATTAACGCTTCTGGCCTCAACGCTCTTGGAGTTTCCGAACAGGAGGTGCTGCGGACTATCTATTGTGGAGTACAGACAGACGACGGATAATGGCGACAGTGCATGAACCATGAGCTGCACGCGCTGCTTGAAGAGAACCCCGTTGCACAGCTGGCGAAAGTCAATAGGTTGCGGTGGGCCGGTCGCGTCGTAAGGATGCCGGACGATGATCCTGTGAAATCACTTCTCTTCAGCAACCCTGTGGACTAGGGGGCGCAGCATGCGCGATGGCTCGACCAGATCGAAAGAGACTTGCGGGTGATGAGACGTCTGAGGAACTGGCGAAACACAGCCCAAAACCGAGCAGCATGGCAACAACTCCTTGATACAGCACGAGCCACCACGGCACTCGTCTTATTAGTAAGAAAGTAAGAGAGCTAGGTTTGAGAATCGATCCTGGGCACAGTACTAGTTCTCAGCCAATTTTTGTTGATTTTGATGCTCTGATAGGAAGTATGGGATGTATTTATAAAAAAAAACAATATCGCACGCAAGCCTGGGGGGCTTGTGCGGTCTCGATCAACTAGATTAGTTGAGAGAATTCGTTATCGATATTGTTTTTTGGCACATTTTGCATGTGTAGGATAAGTACAACGATACACCGTGCCCCAGTGCTGAGTCGAGAAAATTTCCAGCTCGAAAAGATCCTCGACCTGATCGGGAATCGAACCCGATGTCACAACCGTGTGGGAGAGCTATCCGACCGACATCGCTAACCACCGAACCACGGGGACCACATGGGATGTATTTATATTGACTACAATTATTCTCTGGGAAATTCTAGGGGGGGCTGTAGCCCCCCTTAGCCCCCCCGTAGTTGCGCCCATGGCATTTAGAGACATTTTTTGGCTTTTGGGCGTCATTCTGATTCCGGAAACACCCATATCAAAAACCGGAAGTTTCCATCTTGAATTGAAAAATGGCGTCTGGAGTCGAGATTTGGCTCCTGTGCATCGACGCGATCATTTTGAGCTGCCTTTCAAAAAACCTGGTTGAAATATCTGTTTAATTTGTATGGGAGACCTCCCTCCTCTTCCAGAGTGCGGAGGAGTGTCAAACCACCATAGAAATTTATGTTTGATTTGGCCTGCCATCAAGAAGTGGAAGGGGTGTTGAACCACCATTAAAATATTGCTTGCCCTCAAAACCCGCCATACGCTAAATTTGGTTCCATATACTCGATTAGTTCTCGAGTTGTGAAAAAATTTGAGTTGTAGGAAACCCCACCTTTCCAGAAGAAGATGGACATATTTGTTACTCCTAAAAATATTCACCTGCCAAATTTGGTTACATTTACTCGATTAGTTCTCGAGATTTGCAGAAATTTGTGTTTCATTTGTATGTATGTTGTATGTGTCAAACCAGTATGGACATATTTGTTACTCCTAAAATTGAAATTGAAAGATTGAAATTTTGAAAACTCAAAAATCTGGCCCTGGCTACCTTTATCCATGAAGAAACAGATTTTTTTTACCTCTCTGTGTATCACTGGTTATTCTCTAGTTGTTTTTGTACAAAAGCATCGTTATTAAACACATTTTTTCCTTACGGCTACAAAAAATGAGTGCGTTCTTTTTCCCTTAAAGTGAGTTTTTCAACTGGTTTGATTTTCATTGCAAACTCCAAAATATTTTTGGCAAAACAAAATCACCCTACGAACCACAAAAGTTTTTAGGTTCTGTGTTGTTTTTGAGTTTCTGTGGCTTCCAAAAAGGTAAATTGTAACTTCCAAAACTGAGAAAATAAGATCAAAACTGCTTAAACACAACTCACCTCATAACTACGCACCTTTCCAACAGAATATTTTGTGATTACATTACACATATTTTGTGATCAACTGACATACTTTCGCCTCTCACTACTCTACGTGATTTAAATACGAGCAATATATATTTATATCGTTGTACATTTTGTTCCTTGTTCGAAGGTCTTTATTTTCATTTTATTTTGTTTTTTGTTCGTCATATTCTTCTGTTAATTGAGCAAATTTTCGAAGCCCCATCTTCTAGCTTTTTCATTTAAAGGGTGTTAGATCAACAATTGGTTAACTTGCCGTGATTTTAATCGTATATCAAAAAAACCTGAACGCTCTTCATTCAAAATTGTGAAAATGGCGTAGAAGCAAAATTTCGCGTTTCGCGAATTTCGAACTACTCGCACGCTAAGTTGGAAAAAATTTTGATGGTGGCCAATCTGGAAAACGTTTGTTAGCTTCCAGGAAGATATGATCGGGGGGAAATCGAAATCTGTAGGTCGCAAAAAGATGCATGCTGCAAATTCTTACAAGGTTGCCAGTTTATCTTGCTCTTAAATTAAAAGGCTTATGCGTACTTCTGTCCCGGGTGAGCTTTTGCCCCTCACTACTCAGCGTGATTTAAATAGGAGCAATATATTTATCTCGTTGTACATTTTATTCCTTGTTTTGAAGGTCTTGATTTTCAATTTGTTTCGTTTTTGGTCCGTCATTTTCATTTTTTAAATCCGCATATTTTCGAAGTCTCATATTCTATATTTTTCATTTAGAGGGTTTAACGGTCAAGAATTGGTCAACTTCAATTTGCCGTATTATTTTCATGTATGTATTAATGAATTTTTGTGGATGAAAAAACTGAACACCCCTCATTCTTTTTACACACATCTTTGTGTATGATATCATGCTTTATGTTCTATTTTGACAAGCAAATGTTCAGCTGTGAAAATGGCGCATCAAAATTTTTCGTGCATTAAGAAATCCGGACTACTCGTACGCCAAGTTGGCAAATTTGTTGAAGGAGGCCAAATCAACCGTCACCAACGTAATAAAAGTATTTGGAGAACGCAACGTCGACCACGACATGGTCGGGGGGAAATCGAAATCCGAAGGCCGCAAAAACGACGAAAAGAGTGGCTAGCAGAACTTTCCATCCGAGATGTCGATGGGAGCAGTGCTGCAAATTTTCGATACTGCAAACGAAAGTGACAAAAACCACATTTTCACTGTCTCAAGCCGAAGCAATCTTCAGCGTCAGCGGTGTCACTTTTCAATGAAAGTCCGGTCATTGAAAGAAATGAGATGTCTGCTTAATTATCGAAATTATTTGATTTGAGCCAATTCATTGCATGAAGTCGATGAACTATACAGGCATCTACATTCTCAACGACATAAACATCGCTGAAGTAACACAGCGTGTGTTAAATAACAGAATCACTGTCAAATGATTGGAGCTTAAAGTCTCTTTTATTATCAGCTTGTTCTTTGAAACTCAAAGATTTCAATTTCGACTAAAAATCCTTTCATGACAGTGAAGGTTTGCAACGCTGGCTGGAAGTGTCATCTACAACTGAATCGAACCGAACTGTTGACTTTCCAAGAAGTGGTGACTCCAAATCGTGACGATAATCGAAACAAGTCGGCCAGACAACGATCGAGAAAGTTGTACGTGAAGATGCTGACTAAGTTTGAATACGTAGTACAGGATGATGAAACTAACGTCAAGGCTAGGCTAGGAACAGGACAGTACCGTTTTTCCGTCCATTTTCAACCGTCCCGTTTTTTATCATTTCGTACTGTTTTTTTGGTATTCCTTTAAAAATTTACGAAATGAAGCTTTTCATTGAGATTTGTTTTTTAATTGGAAAATAAGTTTGTAAGCTGCAAGGAATTTGTCAATATTATTGAGTCAATTTTGTGCCAAGAAGACTCCGCGCCACTGGAAAGAACCTGGAAAATCCAAATTCTTACGATCTTATCGCCAGAAATCTCTATTTTCTCCGTAAAATTTCATCCAATGCTTTATACTGTACAGAATGAGGCATGTTTATCAAAGCAATGATCAATTGTTTGTATGCGTAAGCTAATAAGCAGTTTCAAATATCAATCTTCCCATGTGTCCCGTTTCCGAACCCATTTGTCCCGTTTTTGCCTTGAATAAATCTGGTCAGCCTAGTCAAGGCAGACTATAAACGGCTTCCTGGTAGGAATATGACACGGCAACTAGTAGAAGAATGGTTGCAGAGATTTTCAAACACATACTGTCGAAGTTTGCAAAGAAATATCTCGTTTGGTAGTCCTTCTGTGGCTGTGGTTTGAAGAGCAACACTAGGATTTATTTATTTCACCGACCCGGATGGTGTCACTAAAAATCGCAGTTCCGGAATAGCTCATTTCCAAGATCTGGAACGAATCGAAAAGATTCTCAATAAACATTGCCTCAATTAAAATTGACTCAGGAATAAATATCCTGTCTGTTATTTTTTTAACATATATTCTCTGAAATTCGTTGAAATTAAATGAAAAAAGAATTGTGAATTGATAGAATTGTGCAAAAGAAACTTATGATTGCTAATTCGTACTGAAGACGAAAAAACACAGAAACGAAAAACTGATGTGCAGACTGTTATGGATCGGGTTTTGTTTATTAATTGTTTGCTTAGCTAGATATGATAAGACATAAGAATTGTGCAAAAGAATGCTATGAATGCTAATTCGTACTGAAGAAGAAAAAACTTAAAAACGAAAAACTGATGTGCAGACTGTTATCCAAATGTGATAGGCTGGATCGGATTTAGTTTATTTATCGTTAGCTTAGCTAGACATGACAACCTTTATTTTGCCTGAAGCAATGCGGGAGGCCTGGTAATTTTATTTATTTTTCCACATATGGTTATTAAGCAGATTCAAGCAATCGTATTTATATTCATAATTTTGCAATTGTGGCAAAAATGGAAAAAAAAATTTATTCGAATTAGTATCAAGATATTTCTTTCGGGAAGCGTGTTAAGGATGCATAGAACAGCATGCATGCAATATAGGTTACACCTGTCACACATTATTTTGGATATAAGGGGAAACGAATTGAGTCGGTAGTGTTCAACTTGGCGATTAATTGAGTGATGTCATCGGTCACACATGTTACTTTAAAGCACGTTTCAGAGCATGAACTGGGGATTTTTATTGTGGCACTTTTCAATAGATCAGCTATCAGAGTCAGATATTTTTTTAATTGACTGTATTACGAGAGGGGCAGTAGGAAATTCTGATGGACTGCGGAGCTAAGTTAGAAATACATAACATAGCTTCTCAGCAGTTCAGTGATAATGATAGCAAACAAAGGACTTTGATTTTCGTAAATATGCAAAAATGTCTGATATGAATATAATTATTGCCTTCCACTGAATTTATTACTGCGTACATTCGTAAACAAGGGTTGCGCGTGTTTCTATCTTAGTATCGTGAGCAGGGAAAGATAATCAATCGTTGTAAAAATTGGTAAAATAGAAAAAATAGACTGACAAAACTGTTATAAATTGAATGAAATGTTGAGCCTACATGAATCACAAGCCAAATCAATGCGGCTTAAGGTACGATAAATATATCCACGATTCCATTCAAAGGTTATCTTGTGGTAAACATTATTGAAAATCATAAAAAACCACACTTACATTAGCCATTCCGTAGGCAAACACCACCATCCATCCCCAGCCGCCGTCCGGGGGCCGCAGCTGAGCAAGTTCGGCCATTGTTACTTAGCAAAATCTTATATCCGTGTACACCTGTTGTTACAGTGCAATTTGACCCGAGCAAACAATTGTAATCTTCACACAGTCACGTAGTCACTCCTGCCTGCTCTATATTATCAGCTATCAGCTGGAAGAGCGCACTTGTTTTTCAAAATGATTCTGCAACTATCGTATACACAATACATAAAGCGTATCGTTAAGAGAACAGCCTGTAACATTTTAGGTTCGCAACATCACTGTCAATCACTAACGCCAGCCGATCGTGGATAGTGAAGAATCTCCACGTCCACGGATGCACTACTCTCAGATCTACAATGACCTGCGAACAAGAAACAGCCACGCTGTACCGATGCACCCGACATCATTCCCTCGTACACCGCTCCGAAATGCCATTATCACTTTTGATTAGACTGATTACGTTTAGTTATTCGTAACACTTCACTCGTTCCCTCTACAATCTACTTTTTCACATTAGATTCAGCTGTTTGTTAATAGTATACCGACTCACGTAGTAGTTTTCTACTTAATGGTATATTTTCAAATCAAAACAGAGCTCTTTGTTTCACTCAGCCTCTACTTTAGGTTCCACAAAAAATCCGAAGGTTTCCAACGAAGAGTTCGCATAATTTATCATAAATTATGCCAGCAGCGAACTATTTTTTTGATTGTCCAAAGTACGATACATTGCAGGCAGCCCTCTGTCCAACTTGAGAATCTTCGAACCGCTCGCCTAATCAGAGCACAGGCATGCAGCTACAGGCAGTGTCGATTCGAGGTTCGACGCTATACTGAACAGCGCTAACACAATGCCGTGCGATACCCAGAAGTCGTCCCCTTCTGCCGTCTGCGCACGGTCAAATCACGAGGTTGGTGGTCCTGCTGATAAACTGCGCCCAGCGCCGCCGGCTCAATCGTACCGGCCGTGTGCCGCGCTGCGCGATAATAGCCTTTTATCTTGCCTGGCATCATCCGCTTTGGTGCACCAGCGGCACAAACGGAACGTCTAATGTTGGCGGTGCCGGGGATATAGCGGCTATCTGGTAGTGACAGAAAAGTAAAATGAAAAAAAAACGCGAATTAATGCCTTATCTTTATATCCGATTCTAAGCTTTGTAAGATTTCCGCAAGTTCGAAAGGTCATATGATTCAGTATCAGAAACCATATCAATTACACACTCATGCTCACGTGAGGCGGTTGTTTTCTGTCAGTTGCAAGTGATTACATTCAATGTAAACACACTGAAGTATGATTTTGATTCTCGAAAATAATCAAGATTTTCACTTCTCTCAAGATTTGAAGCATCATTTCAAGTCGTGAATTTTTGCATGTGATGTTTGTTTGAATCTTTACCCGTATCTTTGTCAGTACTAGCGTTGCTTCTATCTTCCAATCAATCATTTAAACTGACGTTGTCTCTGGCTCTAGTAGAGATGATATTCAACTAATTCAATAATGTATTACCATAAATGTTAGATGGTTTTATTGCAAAGTTTTATTGGCTATTTTGTGTCTTACAGTCCGCAAACCTGAAAGCTATGGATATAAATTGACGTATTGCTGTGTATCGTTCGATAAGTTAATCCAGAGAATATTCTGAGGCAACCTGTAAAGTAAGTGCTGGACTTACGTGTCTTTGAAGTTGCTACTGTCGCCATCAAACGCACAGATAGTTCGAAAATACCCACCAGTAAGGGTAGAATTAGTCTTAAGGTGGAACGGTGTTGAAGCCACAAATTGCAGACTTCAAGCCACCACTTCGAATTTTCCAGAAGCACAAGACTCGGAAATAGAAAATGTGTTCCCTGTGAAAACCCTTTTCTATTTTGCTTCACTATAGTAAACATGAAATAGCATTTCTACAGTTGATGCATCAACTTTTACCGAGTATTGTGCCTTTGCAAATTCGAAGTGATGGCTCGAAGTCGGCCAATTGTGGCATCAACACCGTTTTGCCCTAACAGGATACCTACCTTATTTTACCAATCAGACGAGAGCCATGGTGGCTCGTGCTGTATCAAGAGGTTGTCGCCATGTTGCTCGGTTTTGGTCTGTGTTTCACCAGTTTCCCTCATCACCCGCAAGTGAAAAGAAGTGATTTCACAGGGTTGTCGTCCGGCATCCTTACGACATGACCGGCACACCGCAACCTATTGACTTTCGCATTCTCCGTCGTCCGTCTGTACTCCACCATACATAGTCCGCAGCATCTTCCGTTCGAAAATTCCAAGAGCGTTAAGGTCCTTCGCGAAAAGCGTTGTTGTCTCGATTTCGTAGAGGACTACCGGTCTTATCAGGGTTATGTGCAGCGTCAACTTCGTGCGTCGTCGCGTTCGACTCGATCGAAGTGAAAAGTAGGCACGATTTCCAACCTGGATGCGTTTCTGGATCTCTTTCCTGGTGTTATTGTCGGCGGTCACCAGTGACCCCAAATACACGACCTCGTCGACCATCTCAAGCTCATCGCTGTCTACAGAGACTGATGTTGTTCTCCTTGGAGCCTCTCGCTCGCATGTATTTTTTTTTTCGGCGCATTAATTCGCAGTCCGATTCGTCCGGCTTCGGCTTTCAGTCGGGTGAAAGTACCCTCCGCCGTCACAAAGTTACGTTTTGTAATGTCAAAGTCATCCGTGAAGCCCATAAGCTGAACAGACCTTGTGAAAATCAAAAACAGCAAACAGGGAAGTCCATCACCTTGTCTAAACCCTCTGCATGAGTCAAAGGGGCTCGAGAGTATCCCAGAAACACGCACGTAGCACATCACTTGATCAGTCGAGTCAGTTCATCCAAAAATCCGTTGTCGTGTATAATCTGCCAAAGCTGTTCTCGATCGACTATATCATAGGTCGCCGTGACGTCGACGAAGATTTGATGGGTGGGCACGTTGTACTCGCGACATTTCTGTAAGATCTGTTGGATCGAGAAGATCTGGTCCGTGGTGCCACGGGCTTCCACGAAGACCGTTTGGTTCTGGCCCACGAACCTCCTGGTTGAAGGTGATAGACGACGGAACAGAATCTGTGAGAGTATTTTGTTCCGCGGTAGTTGCGGAACTCCCTTGTCGCCCTTCTTGTAGATGGGAAAGACGAGTTCCTCCATCAACTTGCCTGGCAGTTTATTGTCATCACGAAATTTGGAACTCCCATGATTAAAGAACTAGCTCGGCAGTTCGTCTTTGCCTGCGGCTTGTTCTTCATTTTTCAGATCTCACAAAGCACTTCATAAACATCGGGAGCTGGCACTCCGTCATCTGTTGCTCCTAGGTCAGTTTCTGCTCCGCTTCTGATTACTGTATCGCCATTCAGGTGTCCATCAAAGTACTGCTTCCACCTGTGGACCACCTCGCTGACATCCGTGAGAAGGTTCCCATCCGCGTTGTTGCACTCGTCGACTTGGGACACATAGCCTCTGCGAGACTGGTTTACTCTCTCATAGAACTTACGCGTATCAGTGGCACGGTACAGCTGCTCCAGCTAATGTTCACGGTTCTCTTGCTGGCGCTTCTTTCGTCTGAGAATTGTGGTCATGTCGTTCCGTGCTCGGCCTTGTTCTCTCTCGTTGACCTGCCCAGGTATGCCGCCCGGTTCTTCTCATTCACCGCTGCCTCGCACTCCCCGTCATACCCGTCGTTTCTGCCACTAGGTGCTTCCACTCCTAGTGTCGCCGTTGCGGTCTCCTCGATAGCTGTACGAAGGCGATGCGTCGAGCCCCTCCGCCGTGGGGAGTACCACTTCGAGCTGTTGCGCGTATTCCTCCGAAATCTGAGGGTTGGGCGATGTCGCGTGTGGTATACGATCGACAGTTCGAGCAAAATCCGCACAGCGATTAGTGCGTACGTATGTAATATCTGAGAAGAACCGACCATCGATGAGACCACGGTCAATTTGGTTTGCTGTACGTTGGTCAAGTGATTTTCAAGTGGTTACTTGAAGGTACTTCAGATTGTCACGGTGCGCAGGCTGTGCGGGCCGATCACCGGCTTGCATATGTCTTCCCAACCGATCTGAGCGTTCGTGTCCTCGATGATGATCTTGATGTCTCTATGCGAGCAGCTATCGTAGTTTTTTCAGCTGGGCGTAGAACGCTTCTTTATCTACATTGGGTCTTCCTTCGTGAGGGCAGTGCACATTGAAAACAGTGTAGTTGTAGAACAACCAGTTGCTGATCGCCTGCCACTTGATCACACGACTCTGCAGCCTACTCAGCACTATAGAGCCGGTACCCATCTTATTGGTTGTGCCACCGTTCTGGCCCCACAATTTCTCCGCACCTCCCTCCTTTCCGGCAAAGCTCCTTGATCGCAACAATGTCTAAGTGGCGTAGTTTTAGCTGATCCAGCAGAATCCGGTCGCCACCCGGGGTGTTCAGCGATCCACAGTTCCATGTACCGAGTTTCCAATCGTCGTCTCTATTTCATCACCCAGGTCGTTGGCGATCGTTCCGGTCCTTAGTCAATTCTTGATTGTAGGTATTATTTTAATTTTTCGGCATGCTGTCGTACAAGGGTTGCGGATGACTAGTCTCGCGATGGGAATACCATCTTGAAAGTAGCTTGCGAGACACCGTATTTCATAATTCAGCCGTCCGCTTCGGAGCCTGCCGCTCCTAGCCTAGAGAACAGACGCTCAGGCAAGCTGCCCTCCTAGGGAAACAGCCTCTCCTTCCCCGTCAGCATACGATCAATTTCCTCCCGGTTCACCGATCTTCCCTCAGTTGCTGGTATCCCAGTCGGTACCACGAGGAGGTAGGCATAGGAGTCGCTGGACTTTCTGCTTTTCACTCACACTGGGGTCTATTTTATGCTTATTTTAACTGATGAACTCCTGATACGCACTGCCCAGCCATTTACTAACCTTAACAAGATGATGCCTTTACAAGTAAAAAGTTCAAATTTCACATTGGGTAAATCACAGATGATAAAATATGTTCTCAAGGTAATAAAATATTAAATGCTATGTCGAAAAAATTTATTATAAATTTTCGACAAAAATAATCGCAGTCTTCCTTTCAAACTGCTATAAAAACATTCTGAACAAATAAGTTTTTTTCCGTTTTGTATTTTGTACCTTTGAATAAATCATATTAAACAATCTCTTGCACATTCACGGTTGTTTTAATTTTGGAAACAAAACTTTTTCTAGACTTGGCACATTCCATAACACCATCATTTTTATTAAAACATGCATCGTTTCGCAGTTTACCACGAGAACACATAGATAAAATAGTGCCGTGTTGTTATGACCTTTTAGAAATTAAGAGGAAGAAAAATTACAATGAACTCAGCAACATTACTATTTATAGAAATTATTTTATGTCTATGCCACTTACCAAAATTTCTTATTGTGCAATTAAATCATCAAAATTGATGCTCAAAGCCATTGTTTCTAAGAGAATGTCTGGAATTCCAAAACCACCGATTCGGCGATGTTTTCTCTTCTTAAGCAACAAACCTACGCGCATTATTACCGACAAAAAATCTATTTATATCTCAGCTCATCCAACTATCCCAACCTAGCCTAGCATCTTAAGCAACTTTGTCACTATTCTAATTGACAACAATCACATTCGTATCAGCCACGCTTAATTCATTACCCCGAAACTAAGCCTTCCTCTAGACAATTAGCAGATATTTAACTGCACCTAACGACGACGCTAGTTTCACGCGAACGGCACCTTTAAAAGTAAACAAACACCACCAGCACACAAGCTGATTTTGACAGCTCAACCAGAAAGCAAGTCCGAGCGTCGCTACATAGCGACGAGACGCAGTATGTTGTGCAACATGTGCAACACAGCTTTCAGCTCTAAATTTGCAGCAAGCGCGCGTTTCTGCTAGTGCGCGCGCTGTCCGTGCAACATTACTGATTGAAAGATTTCAGTAGCGACGCTGAAACGTTTCCATCGTTAATAAAATGACATTACCTGTTAGCCGTCATACGAGGTATTTCTGGAAAGGCTAATATTTCTGATATCAAATGATAATATAAATGTTAAAAATTATTGCAATATTAGTGCAGGAAAGTTTAAATCTAAATTTCGGTTCATATTGAAAGAATATCATTGAGGTCATACAGTAAAATCGGATTATAATTCGTAATACATATAAATTCAGTCGGTACACGATAATACAGATGGTTTATTAAAGTCAGCTGTAAGCTGTAATCACTCTAACCCCTCGCGAACGGACTCTGCGCATTCGTTGTCAAATGATAAATACCGCTTGCAAGACCGATGTTAGATGGCTCTCCGCCCATGTTCCGGTTCGGACCGCTCGATACGCAGCGATTCTCGTTCCACACCTGCTCGAAGTTTTGACAGCGGACCGAATTGAAGCGTCCGCTTCGAACTGACTCGGCGAAGAACTCCCACGCTCGGCTGTGGGCACAGTTTCCGGCGACATCCACCCCACATCCTGGCTGAGTTCGTCCTCCGTTCGGGTAAAAATCAGCTTGGCCAATGGGCAGATCGAATCCCAGCAAACCTCCGTTAGTGTGAATAACTTCTACATAGTTGGCATCCGATGGCGCTACTCGCTCTCCCGGCGAGTTAATAGAGAACAGCGGTAAGGCAGGATCCAACGCTACCACCGTGTGTAACCGACCTCGGGAGACTCGCTTTCCAGCAATGCCAGCCGTATGACCTCCCAGACTATGTCCGACAATATAAACGTTATTGAACGACATTCCACCGTTCAGATTTAGGAAATCCACGAATCGACCAACCGTCGCTCCTACCGCATTAATATGATTTCTAGCCGTGATGTAGTTCGGATTTTGTGCTCCTCTTCCCCAATCAACGGTAATCACATTGAAATCACCACGATCTAAATATGCATTACGAATGTTTACATTGACTCCAGAATCTCCGTTATTATTCCATCCATGAATAATCAAACGCGTTTGACGGCCGCCATTCCAATTGCCACCCAGCGTTCCCGCGTTTCCGAGTTGGATAACTTGTGGTGAGTTGCGGTTGTTGCGTGTGAACAATCGGAATATGGTGTCAGCGTCTGAATTGAAATGTGGAGCAGGTTCATCCTGTCCGGCTAGACCGTACGGATCGGTGTTGACCAAATGCAAACGACCGTCACCGTCGGGTACCAGTGACCAGACTGGAATGTGCTCCATGCCACCGTCATTGTCAACCGGAATCGCCTCCTGGCCGAACTCTTCAATCGGAAGGGCGAGCGCTGAAATAACGAGTTCGATGTAATTTTATTATAGCCGTTGGCCAGAGGTCCAGCTTACCCGTTCCAATGAATAATAGGCCTATCCATTCGTACAACCTCATTTTGAACACGATTAACACTGTCTACGGATAAATGTTGCCCAACACTTTATATAGCAATCCGAAATCTAATCAAATATGCAAAATTAAAAATAATAAATCTCCTTTTATCAAGAATTGGTAGAATTGGTGTACCGAGGTACATCTGAAACAAGGGATCAGTGCTAAATTTAGGCTCCTGCTGTTGGCAAAAAGCCTAATCTAATCTACCTGGCTAGCTATTTGTACGACTCAAGCTCGAACGATGAATCAAAATCGCACTGGAGAATATATGTTTGATTCGCATGTGTAATTATAATTTTAGCATTCCAGTTGGACTTGACCCCGGATGCTGAGAAGCCAGTCATCGCAGATTCGAGTCTCGGCTCGGGAGAGACGTTAATGTCGATGGGATCGTATTATTATTATGTTAACAATATCTAAGATCACTTTTTGCGATAAGTAGGGTAGGGAACGGCTTAAGCAGTAGCGCCTATTTAATTCAGTCGAGGAAAGCAGGCCTCAAACTCCTGCACTTTGATCAATATCAACAATTTCAATGATGGAAACGAAAACTATTATTGTCTAGCTGTCCCACGAATATAAGAAATACCGTTAATCACAAAGAAATCTGTGAACAATTGCAATTGAAACAAATCGACCTATATTGCAGCCATTCAGGAGCCACTTCGGGCGTTGAAAAATAAACGCCTGCAAAACAGATGGAAACTGCTTAAAATAGGTTCGGGGTGATTGGAATAGTGTCCCTCGATTGGTAACTTTGATTGATGATTGTTAAAGTTTGCTAACTTAGTTTTACAATCTAAAAACAAGTTCTAACAGAGAAAACGATAGAGAACAGATTAATATACTACTGTTTGAGTTTCACCCAACACATTTCGAGTATTTCGTCTGAATACACAGGCGGTTCCTAAAGCTGTTTAGAATATGTAATCTTAGGGCAACTTAAGGAATTTATTACAGTAATCACCCTCATATTTATTTAATTCATATTATTTACAGCCAAGATCCTATACATTTTTCAATGTTAGTAATCTGTTTCTACTCGTGAAGAAATATAGTCTTCCACAGCGAAAGCGTATGCGAAATTTTGTCGAATCGGACCAATTCATCGTTTGGCTGGGAAATGCACCAGAGCTAGGACAGTCGTTGATGTCGAGACCAGGACTGTGTCTGTTGAGACTATGAGCTCTGTTTATATTTTGCTTGTGACTTGTTTACGTTGGTGAAAGCTTATCTGTAAAAAGCTAAACCCGTAACGGTAGGCTCTTATAGGGCTAATCTAATTTACAGTTTTAAACCTCCTTTAATTGTGTGCAATAATGATAACAATAAAAAGCTCTGCCAACAATGATTGTTTTTTGCTTATTTGAGTGAGTTTATTGTGGGATTTTCCCGATTCAGACCAGTATGATTTTTGTCTTTTGATAATAGAATTCAATTTCCTACTGGATACAGGCTGCAACATATTTGTTATCACTTTCACAGTCGATCAATATCGCGTTAGTAACACGTCGAAACAAAAACATAAATACGTTTTAACTTCAAATGTATTTTTCAACTCCTAACTTAGAATACACTATGCGCACACGCAAGGGAAAAATTGTTAACATTTTTGAAACTCTCAAAATAAATCAATTTTCAACGTTTTTATTTTTTTACTTGAATACAGAGATAGTTACCCCAGCTTATTCTACGTTTCAACGAATCCTCAAATCGGTCAATGAACAATTTTCTCCTGCTGCATGCCGTTATACAGATAACAAGAAAGTAGTTGACTACCAACAACTTGAAGTTCATTTCCTTCTGATATTTCAAATGTGCGTAAGTACCGCGGATTCAATTAGACGTCATAGGAAATCCAAGCGTCTTAATTCAGTCATAAATCATTGATACCATAAATACTGCTGATACTAGCGTGACCAGATCTGACTGAAGTGTAGGTTTGACCAAAAACCCCTAAATTCGGTTCTGGCTTACCAACACTCGTAATTTTTTGTAAATTGATAAATGAGACAGGCGTTTAGCTTCTCTATGCAAAGTTACTGCTACAATGCATTTTGTATCCCACATTTTGGCAACCCTATCAGTAGTGCAAATTACGTATCTCAATGTGAAATCTTTATCAAAGACTTAAGCAGCGCTAAGCTCAATCAAACGCTTTTGTCAGACTGGCTGTCCGTACTCAATCAGAAAGAACAGAACAGATAAGATTGACGACATTCAAAACGGACCCCAGCTGCCTGCCGACGTAACTCCCGAATCTTTATGATTGATTGTCTTGTAATGGTGTCCTGGAATTATCGGAAAAACTACCTGCTTATCGGAAAAACTACAGAATGCGCAAAATGGATTAGTAACACAGTATAAAATAAAGTGCTTCCCGCCACACCATGGCATTTCTACTTAGCAATTCGACTGCTCGAAACTAAAATGCATTACACGGTAGTATTATTACTTTCCTTGGCACTCATTGGTAATTTCGACCTTTCAATCTAAAAAAATAGTCAGCTAATGTTTCAGTTTCGTTTTAGTGCACGCCATTCCGGTTGAACAGCGGCACAGTTTGGTTTATGATGCTCGAGGTAACCTACACCTGGTCAACCAGGACCCGTACAGCGTTATCGATGCCGACTTGGAACCGTTCTTCAATGCCGAATCCGATATCATTTTCCGGTTGTACACCCGATCAAACCCCAACGATGAGCAAGTGTTAGTTTGGAGTGACCCCAGCACTGTTCAGAATTCCAACTTCAATCCAAATCATCCGACAAGGTTTACAGTTCACGGATGGAACAACGACGGATCATCTGCGGTGCACACAAATATACGGAGTAACTACTTCGCTGTTGGTGACTTCAACGTTATCAGCGTCGATTGGGGTGCAGGAGCGCAAACCATTAACTATATCAGTGCCAGAAACCGAGTGAATGCCGTTGGGGAAATCGTATCCCGCATGATTAACACGTTAGTATCTGCGTCTGGAGTGTCTCGAAATACTATCAGCATTATTGGACACAGTTTGGGAGCACACGCTGCTGGAAACGCGGGTAAATTTCAGAACGGTGAAATCCACAGTGTAATTGGGTTGGATCCAGCTGGCCCTCTTTTCTCGCTGGGTCAACCGGACCTGCTAACTTCCAACGATGCTCAGTATGTTGAGGCCATTTTCTCGAACGCTGGCCTGTTGGGCTTCAACTTACCACTGGGTGATGCAAATTTCTATCCCAACGGAGGACGTTCCCAGCCCGGATGCGGAATTGATTTGACCGGAAATTGTGCTCATACACGATCCCACGAGATGTTTGCCGAATCGATCTCGTCCGCGACTGGTTTTAGAGCGACCCGATGTGGTTCCCATGATGAAATCAACGCTGGAAATTGCACTCCCAGCGGTGCGGATGCGATGATGGGTGGAGAACCGTCCAACCATGGTCGGGGTGTCAATGGTGTTTTCCACCTTAGAACCAATTCTGCAGCTCCCTTTGCACAGGGTTGATTGGTGAACTGGAACACACTGAACATGCTAAGTATGTTTAAACTTAACACGCAATCTTTTCCAACAGAAAAGGATCAACTTTTTACACATTCAAGTTAGACTTTAATATAATGCATTTGTACATAAATAAAAATAAAACGTTTTGAAAATAAACGATTGATTTTTATTTCAATTTTTCTTTAACGCTATAAGAGTCGATCAATTTAAACTCAAGTGGTACGCTCGTGATGTATATGTAACTGAATACATGTGGAAAGTAAAAAAAGAATTTGTTTTGCTGATGGCCTCCAAACGAGACAACCTAGCTGAATTAAGTGTGTCGTGACGCATAACACCAGCTTCATACAAACGACAGGAGCAACAGTTTGAACTTAGAGTTTGTGAAATCAAAGAAATAGTTATCGGTTTCCGTTATACTGTACCAAAATTTTTTTTGGAAATAAATATTGAAATTCAGTCCGCGCAAATATATATTTCGACTGTGACATTCCGAATCTTTTACAACACTCACCCCAATAACAGAAGATCTGAAAAGGGTAGCCGTTGAATATGACGTTAACTTGACACGCCCACTTCGTTCAAAATTTAGGAAATTTGGGATGGATATTGTCTACACTAGTAGAAATACCCAACTCAAAACAAAATTGGGGTCTACCCTAAGACCCTATTGATACCCTGAACAAAGCTGGAATTTATAAAATTGCATGCAGTCACTGTGACATGGTTTGCATTGGACAAACTAAACGTAACCTAGGGATACGTTTCAAAGAACATTTCGCAGAAGTGACAAAAGCAAGTAAAGTTTCAAGAAATGCCCCACCACACCTTTTCAAATCAAAAGTGGCTGAACATATTTTTAACGAGGAACATCCACTAACTTCGGATAACATTCACTTCCTCCGCCCCGTTAATAATTTATGGAAATTAGACGTAGCTGAAAGTTTAGAAATTTATAAACAACACTCATGCACGCTTCTCAACAAAGACGCAGGTAATCACCCCTCATGGCTATTCAATCTGCTTCCCAAAAACCCCAGACATGGTACGGTAAACAATCGACCGCATAATTTCCTACCTAACTCCAATTAAGAGTGCTAAATTTTCATTTTTACCTACTACAAATAAAAAACAGGATTTACGCTTTGCTCTTTACCAGTCCACATAAGCACTGAGGAAGACTGTATGTCACTGTCGAAATATATATTTGCGCGGACTGAATTTCAATATTTATTTCCAAAAAATTTTCTAGTAGAGTATAACGGAAACCGATAACTATTTCTTTGATTTCTCAATCACTCTGCTAAGACGCTCGGTATAGATTTTTTAAATTTGACTTAGAGTTTGTACCAAACGCGCCGTTTGAAAACATCATAACAAAGCAGTTACTAAACCCTTAAAAATCATGAAACAAAAAAACGAAATCGATTTATTCGAAATGATTTTCTTACAAAAAGTAGTAGTAGTTAAAAAAAGCCAGCGTTTCAAAATATGTGTCAACAAAATTGAACCATATAATTGTTAAGAACAGTTAGAAAATATTATTGGAAAACGGTACGTACCATTCGTTAATTAATACATACATAAAACCCAACGCCAGAACAAAGTTTAACTTTATTATAGAATCACTTACTCTGGTGGTACTGATAAGAATCGTTGACATTTTCAATTCCTTTGAGTAATGCTCTTTTGAAGGTTGTAAAGTACAAAAAAGTGATATAAAAACGACGAAATACTTATTGTAAAGCACGTTTCTCAACCACCATTTTATGAAATAACTTCCAAAATAGTTTCTACACGTTCCAAGGGTTATATTTCAAGACATTAACAATTGGTGGAAAGATTTATTTGAAAATCCCACAGTGCACAGTGGTCTAAGCTCGAAAAATCGTGATCGTCCTAGATTTGACTGTGAAAAATTGATTTTATGTACTCAATGTCTTCAGCAAAATTGTTCCATGGAACAAGGCCTTACTTTTGACGTTTTTATTTTTTCGATCAATCCACCTAACAGTATTTTATCTAACTAACTAATATTTCTAACTAATATTTTTTCTACTTTTCAATATACCAGATTGCTTCCTTCAGCAAAGTTATGGAAAATTTGAAAAGAAAAACAATTGCTGAATACTGCGATGTCCTATCTGTACGTTGGACACGACCAAATAGAGTTTTTTTGTTGAACACCCCTCTTTAAAGTCAGTTTTTTGTCTATAATTTTGTCGATAAAACATGTTGATGTAACAAGGAAAGTTGTTCGTTACCTTCAGAGCTACTAAATGCATAACGGTCTTATGTGATACACTAAATCACAAAACTGTCCCAAACGCCAACGCACTCACCGTATACCAGAAACCGTTAATCTCTTTGTAAAAGTTGTACATTGTAACGAAAACTGCGGTTTCTATGTTTTACTTACTTTTACATAATTGCAAAAGCGACTTATGCGCAATCATAATGAAAAAAAAAAGATTTTTTAAGTATTCATTTACGTATTATTTTAATTATTTTTTATATATTTAAAAACCAGAGTAACAAACAATTTAAAATTCTTCATGATGCATATTATATTATCAAATCAAGTTTTGGGTCATATTCAGACTAATTGGAATAGTTGTTCGAAACGGTAGCAGCAAATACTAATTCTTTTGGGGAGGTATTTTCATCGAGCTCTGCAACTCGACATTTTTTAATTCTGGTTGAGCAGCTTTCAAAAAGTTTTTGAGCACGTCCACGAGAAGAAATGTGGTTGTATTCATAATTATTATTCTCACTGAATCGAGGAAGAGCAAGCGGTGACTCTAACCAAATTTCATGCTTTTTCATATAATACTTTTTTATTCTATTGCATTTCTCCCATTTCGAGTTCAATGTCGGACAACATACAGCAGAAAACTTGTGCGAATCTTCATAAACATGCTCGACTGTGTCTTCTGGTAGAGACAATATCGAAATACACATGATGTTCTTTTGCTTGCATTGCAGTTAAACCACTTTTCAAATATATGCCGTTTCACGAGCGATCGGCATTGACATACGAAAAATAAAAAATCTCTCAAAGTTGCAGGAAGTTGCAGCTAATTTTTATATATTTTGTAGAGGACACTTCAAGCAAACTTTTGATGTATGTTTGAGAGAGGAACTCGGTGGAACTTTTTTAAAACACTAACGAAAGTTTGAGTTCGCGTTTTTTAAGGATTAATCTGCCGCTAATGGCAAGTCTGTCCCAATTGCATTTTTATCAATTTTGATTTTATTGGTGGAATCGTCGTTTTTTCATCTGTGCTTTCGAAAAAACACATAATTTTGAATACTTTGTTCTGAGCAACTATGAAAAAAATAGCAAGTCAGTTCGTCCCATAGCAAAAATGATCGCAAGTCGGTCCCATAGAAAAAATCATTGCAAGTGAGTCCCACAGCCAATAATAATTATGAAATTTATGATGTTTACAATAGTTTATGGTCTTCAGGTTTAGAGTTTGATGTTCCAGTTGACCTGGTGATATTTGATAAGTGGCTCGTTTGAATTTTACTATACCTAAGCATTTAGAACGGAAGAAATAAAAGATGCGCTTTTTGCTATCGAAAATTGATTTTTAGAAAATTTTGGAATCGCTACTTGTTCTGCCAATACTTTGTACTAATAAATTACAAGAAAACAAAGCTGTTCTTCACATGTGTGTGTATCTGAGGATAGGACAAAAATTCGAATCAATGTTTGGAAGCTGTTTGGTACTATTTGTTTTTATTATTTCAAGAGTTGAAACTATAAAAATCTATCAATGCTCAGTTTTTACTCGATTATTCTTTAACTACTTCTTCTCTTCGTTTACAACTGAAATTATGGCATTCAGTAGCACCTTTTATAATCGCGACCGTTCTTGTCTCGCTGATACTACATTATTTTCTTCGAGGAGAAGCTTTTACCAGGTGCTACTTTCAGCTAATTTTTTCTTTAATCTTTTTTAACGGTGAACAGAATTTTATTTGGCCATCATCATTAGATATGTTACTACTCACTGTACTGTAAGTTAAACCATGCTTCAGTAAATACTACTCTTCGTATTTTATCCATGTTGGGCCGTGGGTAAAAATCATTCATCATATATTGAGAAACGGTGAATTTCGTTTTGGAGACTGCGTCAATAGTCATATCGAATAATTTGGTACGCTTCTGAGCTGTTTTTACAAAGGAATATCGGTCTTCTGATGATATCACATTTATTTCCACTGATGTGTAGAAGCTGGCCCGCCACGTACGTGCGGGCGCTCTCAAAAAAAATTAGAATAAGTTCCTCGACCTGAGATGATTTTGAATTTATCAATAGTATCAATTAGAAAAACAAGTGGATGGCGCAGTTATAACCACATTGTGATATGCTTCTCGCTATAAAATCATTCAATCATTCTGTGGAAGCACGATAGAAGGCCGTTTGTAGATCGACTAGCGACGGATTTGTTTCAAACGCAAGCCTAGCACTGGAATCGATTTGCAGTACCCAGTTTGTTTTTCATCACCGGTCGCAGGTGGCTATGTGACTGATTTGCTATCATTCTGGCTAGGTATCGTAAAAGTAATCGCATATGGGTCCCAGATTATGATTTTAAACATAATTTAATCAAGATTTGATGTTCATGCACGCTTTTTGACGTATAAGTAGTTGTTTGTCATAGCAGTAACAAATTCTTTTGACAGTCTTATTTAAAAAAAGATACGAGCGCAAAATTTCTACTAAAACGTAACGATTTTTAATTGCTGTTTCCTTATCAGCACAAAATCGCAAATGTGACGGACTTGCCATGAGCGGCAGTAATCCCTTCACCAACTCATCATACCGATTAATCATACACGCAATCGAAACCAAGTCTCTCTATCAATGAAATATATTGCACTAACCATGATTGTTATTTTCCATTTTGTTTTATTGGAATACACGAAGTAATTAAGTTTTACCAACGTTTAGAAAACGCGCGACAATTTAGCACGAAATGTGAAACTAGTGATTGCTCTGAACGCTGACGCTTGCTATGCTTGTATTAGTATTTGTGATGCTTCCCAAAGCTCACCAATACTTGTTCACAACCCAGGAGATATCTCTGAACACGTCTGGGTACTTGGTGCATCTAAATAAAAAAGAAAGAAAAACGATTTTTGTCTATGGCTCAACGCACTGTGCGTCATAACGAATCGAATGGTGTACTCAGGTCTCAGATTCTTTGGTGCATTTTTTTTATAATAACGGTCTGTGGGAGCACCGTGTAACCGTAATGGTGAAAACAATGAAGCGACAAGAAACTCCAAAGAAGAGGAAGACCGAGGGAAAAGTGGCTACATCGCTGCGTACGCTTGATCGGGAGGTCCGTTCCCCAGCTGCGTCCCATCCAGAGTTTCTGACCAAACCAGAAGCGTAAGACTTACTCCAACAATTTTGATGCGAAAGTTGAGGAGGAATTGATAAATAAAACGAAGAAAGAATTCAAAACATGCTTACACGCATGTTTTCGTCCACCATGGCGAATGTTCCAGTAAACTCCCGGAAAGCCACTCGCAAGGGCATGGAATTGCTTTTGCAAATGAGCCTATATAATTACCTTCCATGGGAAATTCATTAGAATCAATTATTTGTCTAGCTTTTTTTTTTCTATCACCATCCGAGAAAAGTCCATTTTTGCCTTTCTCCTAGAAAGGTATAGCAATCACTGGAAAAACCAAAGGTATAAAAGTGGTCCTAATTGCCGAATGTATATACCACTCGACCCCTTTCGACGAACTGAGCATTTTCTGTATGTATGTATGAATGTGTGTATATGTGTGTGTGTGTGTGTGTGTGTGTATGTATGTGCAACTTTTTTTTCTCACTCACTTTTCTCAGAGATGGCTGGACCGATTTTCATAAAATTAATTGCAAATGAAAGGTCTAGTTGTGCCATAGGTTGCTATTGAATTTCATTGTAATCGGATTTTTAGTTTAGAGGTTATGTATCAAAATGTAAAAATCACGAAACATTAATATCTCAGAAACCACACAACCGATTTTAATAAAATTGGTTTCAAATGATTGGGCTATCTCCAGAACCCTTAACTTTTGAATTTCGTAATGATTGAACATATGGTTCAAAAGTTATGTAAAGAAAAGTTATCCTGAGGTTGTTTAAACTCACTCATTTTTCTCAGAGATGGCTGAACCGATTTTCACAAAATTAGTGTCAAATGGAAGGTCTAGTTGCCCCATAGGTTGCTATTGAATTTCATTGCAATCGGATTGTAACTTTGTCCGTTGTTCATGAAAATGTGAAATCACATAATGAAAGTAAACATATTGACTTCCTCCTAACGATCACTGGCTAATTAAAAGTAGAACAGTGATCCAAATGGCCGAATGTCATATACTACTCGACTCAATTAGACGAATCGAGCATTTTCTGCATATAAGCATGTATAGGTGTATATGTTTGTGTGCGGGTGTGTACGTGTGTATGTGCACCTTTTTTCGCACTCACTATCCTCAGAGATGGTCTGACCGAACAGATTTCAATGAAATTGATTGCAAATGAAAGGTCTAGTTGCCCTATAAGACCCTATTGAATTTTATTGTAATCTAATTTCTAGTTTAGAGGTTATGTATCAAAGTGTAAAAATCACGAAACATCAATATCTCAGCAACCACACATCTGATTTGATTAAAGTTAGTTTCAAATGAACGAGCTACCTCAAAAACCCTTAACTTTTGAATTTTATGAAGATTGAACATGTGGTTCAGAAGTTATGGAAAGAAACGTGTTCTGGAGACTATTTAATCTCACTCATGTTTCTCAGAGATGGCTGGCCCGATTTTTATAAAATTAGTGTCATATGAAAGGTCTTGTTGTCCCATAAGACCTTATTGTTTTTTTTTTACAAACGGATTATTACTTTGCCTGTTATGTTTAAAAATGTGAAATCCAGCTATGAAAAGAAACATATTCCAAGACAACTTACTTGGACTCACTCATATTTCTCAGAGATGGTTGACCCGATTTCCACAGAATTAGTATCAAATAAAAGGTCTACCTACCTTATAACACCCTATTGAATTTTGCAGTAATCGGACTGTAACTTCGTCTGTAATGTATCGAAATGTGAAAATCACGAAACTTCATTATCTTAGAAACTACACAACCGATTTGAACAATATTGATATCAGATGAACGGGCTAGTTAAGGGTTAACTGATGAATTATGAGTTATGAATTATGAACACGTGGTTTCAAAGTTTGGCTGCCCCATACGTTACCTTTTCATTTGATTGTAATCAAACTTAAGCAAGCGTTATGTTTTAATTTGTAAAACAACGAAAGTCTATTATTTCAAGTATTACACGACTTATTTGAACATAACTAGTGTCATACAAATGAGTCATCTCTCAAACTTACAAATAACAAACTTCATAACAATTTTATATGCTGTTTAAAAGTTTTAGAAAGAAAAGAAATTCAAAGACTATTCAACACTTTACCTGCTTCGATCAATATATATGACCTCAACATAATTTAAATGTGGTATCGTACTATCTGAACGTTCCCGGCATCGCTCGTGATTAAATTGTTCGAAATTAAGAGTCATTGCTTTTATTTCGCTATTTCTTAAGTACTAACATTACGTCAAATTTCATATTTTATACTTTAATTACAACATCAATATTTTAGAACCCAAAGAGTGGATAAACATTTATTGGATTTAAGCATTCATGTAAATCTATTTTACAAATAATAAGTTTGAATGAGAAAGGCTGAGTCTGACCGCTAGGTGGATTAATTTAGGTTTTTAATTACTACTGAACGAAATTCGTGAATCTTATTTCTCGTAAACATTCCATTGGCACCCCATTGTTGAAGCAATGTCGATTTTTCGTAAAATTATGTTCAGGTATCAGTAGGTCGCACTGCAGACGAACGATTGAAAGGAGACTCTACCCGGAACCATCAGCAAATATGATCCACATGACATTTCCATCAACCAACAGACGCGATAAATCTTATTCAAGAGAATGGTCCGAAGACGTCACGCCGAATAATATTGCAAACTGCTTTCGAAAAGTTGGATTTGTACTTCAAACACCTTCAAATGATAGTTAACGTTATCATATGTTCTCTAATGACAGACCAGGACATTTTGTAAAGTGTCATTCAAAAAGACGCAGGATTTGAAAATGACGGATCTGAAAATGCTGAATCTGTAGAACATATCCCAATGTTTGAAGTCAGTTTAGAGAGTATTAACCAGACCCTTCAGGATTTGGATGCAATCCTTCAAGTAATGGACAACGTTCTTGCAGAAATTCTCCAGATATATCGAAAAGCTGTTGAAACATCATTACTGTTGATATATTTTCATTTGTTTGATTAGATACTGAAAATCTTTTACTATACGAAACTTGATAAGAATGATTTAACTTGTGTTTTACTGCTGATATATTGAGGCAGCGACAAAGATTTGTAGTTTGGTGCAAGAACTTCAATTGAATGCGTTTCTCTGATATACGCGAAATAACCTGCGACCTTTTTTGTTTCCTCGGTTGGAAATGTTGCCCTCTGTAGGAATTTCCACTCGAATGAAGAGGTAGAGTCGGGAACAAACGAATATTTTGAAGGACTTGACGTGTAATGCTACAAACCTGATATCGAAATATTAGAGGACTGCTGCGATAGGTGCAATAATCTGGATGGAGGCTATGTCGAAGGACAAGTGTTTTTTTTATAAAAAATTCGTTTTTCATTGGTAGACCAAAGACTTCCCAAGAAACAATTATTGTTGCGTAAACATTTACTCAACCACTTTTGTTAGGCTCGAGTTGAACAACAACCGAGATGGAAATTAGAAAACTTCTGTTCAATGGTTGTTCAGTTAAATTTGGAGAAATTATCCGACACACAGTAGTTTAGGAACGGCGAAGAGGGTTTCAAACAACAACAGCAGAACATTTCATCCAACACTTGTTAAACCAGCGTTGAACAGATGCACCGAAAAACATTTATTAGGCTACTGTTCTGTATGTGTTCGACCAGTTGAAGAAAATAGTCATCGAACATCTGTTAAACCGTTGCCCGACTTTTGAAATGCTCTTGTTAAACGCATGTTCAATAATAATGTTTGCAAACGTTTATTTCGCGCATTAGTACATACTTATGCAGCTAATGCTGAATAGTAGCGTGGAAAAAAGTTTAATCGACATTAATTCAGCTCTTTTAGCACAAACAAAATGCAACAAAAAAATCGATTTTTTCATTAAAATTATTATTATTAGCTTTATTAGTTTTTTGCTTGTCGAAACGTTATGGGTAAATTTTTAATTTATATTAGAAGGAAATACCACCCTCTTAAAATCATCCTCTTTTGTTCAGTTTCTGTTGAGATACGAACTTGCGATCCATTGCTTGGCGGTCATCGATGAATGCATCTGAGCTAATCTGTAATATGACGTGTACTGTGTCTAAAGTGAATATGCTTCTAAACATTCTGGTCTATTAAATGTTGAACAGGCATTGCATAACTGCTGGAATATTAGCTTTTTGCACACGCCTCTAAACAAAGCGTACCGGCTAATTTGACATAATCATGCATGCCAGATCTACAGAATAGTCAGCAAATTTTGGTTTTAGTTGCGTGTGCGGATGTAAGCAACTGTCAAGCCGTGCGCCGACATTGGTATTTTCTCTCTTCAATGATGTTTACGAAAATTTTTAATGCTCATCGACTTTATTTTTAACGTTTCTGTGGATATATTGCTCCATATATACTTTTTATAAGTATTATATTATTCATTTTTATTGTTTTATTTTCTAAAAAAAGCAGCTTGAAAACAAGCAACATATTCACGACTACGAAGGTGCTGATATTTGTTTGGTTTTTGCATGAGAAAAAGAAGAAAGGAAATATTTTTGCTTTTGTCATCGTACACATTTTGACAATTGCATACGAGAGTTCGCCTAGGTGCAAACAGTCTTTAAAATCTCTTTCAACTTCGTAGTCGCGAATAACAGTTACGCAGTAATTAACGATGTAGTGTTGTGTGTCAGTTAATATTGGAAAAGATTTAGAAAAAAAATTGAATCTATTCTTTTGAAATTAATCGATTCACCGATTTAATCGATTAGCCTGGATCGATTTTTCTTATGTTGTTGTAACCTACCATATACTTCTCATATTTCGACAATAAATAATGAAATTCTTGTAAATTTTGAAAATTGCACATAAATTTGCTGTTGCTGTTCAGTTTAAATTTTCTGGCATCCCTGGTCATTGCGGCATTGCTATGCCGCTGTCAAGTGTCAACATCTGTCCAGTCTCAGTTTTCATTGTTTTTCCGCGGTTTCAGCCTCCAATGTAATTCCGTTTTTTGTCTTTATTTACCAAGTTTTATTGAGTTACTTTGCAAAATATACTAAGTTTTCGTGATGCAAAGTAATTGTGAATAGGAAGTCAGATCAACCTATTCGCTAATTATCTTTCATCTACAGGAAATTTCTTCTGTGTGATACAAAGCCAGTAAGTGATAACTGTGGTTCCGCCGCAATGGATTGACGGAAAATTTCTTTTCTGACACCCTAATAGAGCCGAAAATTGCGTCTTCCAAACCAGAATCTAACAGAGGTAACATTCCCTGTATAATCAAAAAAAAAGAACATTTCAACATTTGATGAGGCAGAAGAGGAAGATGCATTCCTATCTGACAGAACAACGGTCAATGGATACCTCCGATACAGCAGTGCCACCTAAGAAAAGGTTGAAAAGGGCAGCTACATCAATTCAAGAATTTGATATCAACCGTTTGCTAGAAAACAAAGATTTGTACCCCATTATGTCCGAACAATGCTACATTTCTATTTTTAGGTACTTTAATGATGTTAGTAACCATTGAAAAAATGTCTGCGGTAAACGTTGATACTAATTTGGTCTGCAAAACCATAGAAGAATTTGAAACAGAGCAACCAATTGCTACTTCTTATATGCTACCTGGTTCCAATACTGCAATTATACATCGAAGCGAAGATCTTGCATATGGCCCACTATTTGACCGCGATGGACAGGTGAGTAACTATATCGTCGGTTTCGTGCAACACTGGTACAACCAAAAAATAGTTTCGAGAAAAACGCGTTTGAAAATTAACGTCGAATTTTTTTTTTCAATTTTCAAGGAAACTTTAAAGTTTATGATTTCCAATCCTTATCTAACACTTTTAGGTCTATTAAGCACATATTTTGAGCACGTTAAAATTTTTTTTACTAACTTTATAGAGAAATTTCGATTTGTGCAGCGAAAGCATTTCTATTCATAGCTCTGGTGATTTTGTGAATTTCGAAACAGGGTGTTGTCGGAGGCAAATTTACAGTATTTGGCATCGTTTGCCATCCAAAACTAAAAATGCAAAATTTTGAGTTGTGCCAGTGTTGCACTAAACCAACGATATGAAGACTGATGCATATAGAACATTCCACTTTATATTATAATCACTGTATGTTTCACTAATCTGGCGGAGGGGATTCGGGAATCAATTGAAGCTGTTATAACGGGATCCAGGTAATGGAGATTCCATACGACTGATTCTTTTATAACAGTATAAATTGGTTCCCGAATCCACTCCGCCAAACTAGTAAAATATACAGTGACTAAACTTCAGATCCCTTCTTCTCATAGTGCATTTTCAAACTCGCAGATAAATTTAACGTTTATTATGAATTGCTTCCAAGGAACCGGCATGGCAATTCTTTTTAGGAGTGAGATGGGGTGAAAATCGTTTTAAATCTGTCCACGTGGTATGTGGATGGCCCCTAAGATTTACGTAGTTTTCTTTCTATACTTTTTTTTTGGCTCACAGTCTATATTTTTTCTGGAAAGACGAAATTACTGTCTACATTTTTTGCGGCAACCGTTGCAGCTCTGATTTTTTTTCTTTATTTAAGAAAATTCTGACCTTTTTTTCTCATTTCATTATGATCAGACAACCATCAATTTTTTAGCAAACTTTTTGTAGTTTTGATAAATAAAAAAAAGATTTAAAAAAGACAGACTTTAAAAAAAATATTTACATTTTTTTTCTTTTTTTTTTGTAGAAATACGCAATGGGGTCCTAAAGTTTTGAACGGTGTTCTGATTTTTATATATCAGCTGGAAGAGTGCAACTTTCTGAGCAAAACGTGATTTTTAAAAAAATGTTTATCATTTTCCTTCGATTTTTATATGAAGGATAAAAATCTGCTCGAAATGCCTTGAATGACAGTTCTCTCATATACCGCACATGGGCGAAACGTCATCTAAGACCATTCGAGAATTTTTTTTATTCTTCCTTTAAAAATCGAAGGAAAACGATAAACGTTTTTTGAAAATCACGTTTTTCTCAGGAAACGCGGCTTTTTCAAATGATATTTAAAAACCGGTATAGCTTTAGGACCCAATAAACCTATTAATTTGATCATGAAAATCAGTATATTTTAAAATAAATAGCTCACAACTATTTTTTCTTTATAAATCCAAAATGTGGTTTTTATTTTGGGCAAAAATGTATGTTTATCAAAAATAATGTGTTATGTGTTAAATGTTTTGCGAGGGTTGATAGCAAATAGTGAAACCCAAACGTATTTGTAATAAACTTCTGATCTAACTCCTAAATCTAATCCAACTTTAGAGAGAGTATGAAAGAGTAAGAGAGTAAGTAAGAGAAAGAGAGAGTAAGAAAGAGGGAGAGAGAGTAAAAAAGAGAGAGCGAGTAAGAAAGAGTAAGAAAGAGAGAGAGAGAGAGAGAGAGAGAGAGAGTAAGAAAGAGAGAGAGAGTAAGAAAGAAAGAGAGAAAGAGAAAGAGGAGGAAAGAGAGAGAGAAAGAGAGAGAGAGAGAAAGAAAGAAAAAGAGAGAGATAGATAGCTGACGATTTTATATAATAATTACACTGGTCAACACAGGTGTGGTCTTAAAGTTCAAACTAGAAAAAAAAAAGAAAGATTATGAATTTTTAGCCATTGCTGTGAATTTTGGTGCCCCCAGCTACCAACATTTTTTCAGAGATTTACATGAGTTTTCTAATAAACATAACATTGAAGCGACGGACCCGGTGAGTTATTACTATACGAACACTCACGTAAATAAACCCGTTTTGGTAATGGCTAGGAGCACCAAAATTGACAGGAATGGTTAAAAAGCTTTAATTTTTCTAGAGCATCGATTTCGAGCTTTAAAGCAACATTTTTTCGCTTTTGTCGACCAGTGTATCATGCTGTTTAACTTAAAAAATGTGTATAACTTTCTCAACATATCTTTTGACTTTTTAGAAAAATTTTATGATGGAAAAGATAAGTAATGTGGCAAATACGGTCAATGGGTAAAATACATGCTACGAAATTGTCAAGAGTATCAATTGGAGATTCAACGTCAAATTTATGGAACCTTTTCTAAAAGTCAGTCACGAGGAATTCCATGAAACATTGTGAAGCCGCTGCGCTGCTCGACAGTTCACCGGAGATCAAAGAAAAGATCACTTCTGTTGCAAGTAATCAGTTTTCTATATATTCATGTATTTTAAACCTTTTTTACCTGTTGATCTGTTTTTAGTTGCTGAATGTATGACCACTGATGATACGGGAAGAGAGAACGGAGCAGCACAAGAAAACAGCGACACAGAAGAGGAGATATTGAGTATCGTAGTTCTAAGTTATCTTGAGTTATTTGTTTATTCGATACCAAGCTATCTGTAATTCGTTAATCTAGATGTAATTAAAGACTAGAACCTGGGCAAAAAAGGTTCAACACCATGTATTCCTGTTGAATGTAAGAAATGAAATGTTTATGTTTTAATAAACGACTCTTTCGGGACTTTTTTCATTGCACATTGTATATTTTTTCTTAATATTAGTTTACATTTAGCTAACTAAATGTTCGCTTAAATTATTATTACCATTAGAGCAACCTTTGGTTTACTAATAAACAAGATCATTACCCAACAGTCACGTGAGTTGAGTACCAGCTTATTAATCTTTTGTTTTACCGAAATCCGTCTATTAATAGCTTAATAAGCTATAAAATTACAAGCAATTTAAAAAAAACTTTATACACTGTAATAAACCAACCATACGACGCGTTTAGAAGGATGTTTCACAAAACTAGTGATCTAACGTTCGCGTCTAGAAAAACTGAAGAATTGCATGTAGAAAGATTTCAAACGCATGTATGCAGCACTTGAACAACACTTGCAGAATAACAGTTGCCGGGTTGCCGTTTGATACGTTCAAATAGTTTTTATTAAGCGATAACGCCACTGATGAATGGAGCCCTTTAAAGCGCCGTTACGCAGCACATATATGTTAGTGTTGCTGGTAATCTTTTGCAAACGCTTAAACAACTTCTGTTAAGCTAGAGTTACATTGTTGGATAAGTACATAAACAAAGAATACTGGCAACGTTTGTACAACAAATAATTCAACGTGTTGTTTATTCAGCACCGGTTGCTTCTACACTGCTTTTGTTCGACATATGCTCTCATAACGGCTTCCAAATTGTTCCTTGGGTTATCAGCTCATGTAGTATTGTGATGACATTGACTTAATGAGTTTCAATGAGAAACTAGTATTTTCGCCCTAAATATTTTTTCGCGACAGTAAACACTTCCGCAGAAGGAGCGATACAGCATATTACCAACAGCATATTATCAATATTATCAAAGTCGCAAATTTGTGCTCTTGATTTGAATCGGTGATATTGAAAAACGGATACATTTTTCCAAGAATTTCCCAGTACACACCCATCGACCGCAAGAGGTAATCGGTTTATCTAAAATTACCACCTGCAAAATCCGAACACCATCCGCCGTAGCCCTGACTGACAATGATTATCTCGGAACAATGACGTACTGGTAAAAAACCCATAATAGGGAGCAAAATGCTTATCACCAGCGCCAATTATCAATTGATGCCGTATAAAAAGAGTGCCTGTGATACGACATTTGTTTTAACCGAAATCATGATAAAACAGTCGGTAGCCATATTGCTGCTTGTGACACTAGGTGGTAAGTTTCAGTAAGTTTTTATGTGTTTAGTATCTACAAATAATATATCACATCACACAGTTCAGTCCGTGCCCGTTGAGCCCAGGCATAGTTTAGTTTATGATGCTAATGGGCAGTTGCATTTGGTCAACACGGATCACTTCAGCGAAGTCGATGCCGACCTAGAACCGCTCTTCGATGCCGAAACCGATGTCGTGTTCCTTCTGTTTACACGTTCGAATCCTCTTCATGGACAAGTACTTCAATGGAACGACGCTTCATCTATACAGAGTACAAATTTCAATCCGTCTCATCAAACTCGGTTCACGATTCACGGTTGGAACGGCGATGGCACATCGGGATTGCACAGCAATATTCGCAGTAATTACTTAACGCGGGGTGAATTCAACGTTATTAGTGTCGACTGGGGTGCAGGAGCTCAAACCATCAACTATATTACGGCACGGAATAGAGTGGATGCCGTTGGAGATGTCCTTTCGCGTATGATTAACACGTTAGTGTCCGCAACGGGAATTTCCCGTGATAGTATCAGCCTGATCGGTCATAGTCTTGGAGCGCATGCTGCCGGAAACGCTGGAAAATACCAAAACACTCAGATCCATACGATCATTGGTTTGGACCCGGCTGGTCCTCTTTTTTCATTAGGTCAACCTGACATCATGACACCAAATGACGCACAGTACGTTGAGGCAGTGTTCTCCAATGCAGGAACGCTGGGATTCGATTCACCCCTAGGAGATGCTAATTTCTATCCCAACGGTGGACGGTCGCAGCCCGGCTGTGGAATTGATCTGACAGGAAGTTGCGCGCACTCCCGAGCTCACGAGCTGTTCGCTGAATCTGTTTCGACTTCGGTTGGCTTCCGTGCGACCCGCTGTGCATCCCATGACGAGGTCATCGGAGGAGGATGTACATCAAGCGGTGCCGATGCGTTGATGGGGGGAGAACCATCGAACCATGGTCTGGGAGTGAACGGAATATTTTGGTTTAGCACCAATTCGGCTGAGCCATTCGCTCAAGGTTGACGATTTACTTTATGTGAGTGAATAAATTATCAAACTACTGAAAGTATGCAACAAGCAACAATTTTTTTTTGTTCAAATACGCCTTAGACTATAATTCCAAACGACGGCCTTCACCAATATTGTCGTTCACAAATAAAAGTAGGTTAGAATAATAAAATCATTGTGTCAAGAAAACGTTAGTGTTTCATGTTGTTTATAGATAAAGGTAGGTATTTGCACTTTTATGAAAACGAGTTTTCATACTTCAACCTTCATTCAACCTAATGCATTTTGAAGAACGGAATTAAAGGTGCACTGTGTGATAAAGCTATTAAAAAGATTGTTCAGTAAGAAAATATATAAAAAAGACCTTCATTTTTAAGTAAAAAAAATAGTTTTGCATTTTTATTGCTTTAAAAACAGTTTTTATGATCCAAACCTCCATCCACACCATATTAAAACAAAGTCCATTGTCGGTTAACCTCTCGCGAATGGGGATCCCGAGTTCGTCATCAACTGGTACACGCCACTTACGCCACGTCCACGATTTGATGGTTCCCCTCCCATATTTGCGTACGGTCCACTCGAGGTACACTGCTGGTTCTGGATCTCGCTGTGGCTGGCACAGCGGATGGAAGCAAACGGCGTTTCGGAAGAAATCGATTCAGCGTAGAGTAAGCTCACCCGGTTGTGGGCACAGGTATTCGTGATGCAGCCCGGCTGGGATCTACCCCAGTTCGGGTAGAAATTTGCATCGGCAAGTGGACCATCGAAACCAAGCGAACCGGCACTCGTGTAGATAGCCTCGGTGTAGATGGCATCGTTGGGCGTGAAGATATCGGCCTGTCCCTCGGAAAACAGTGGACCTGCTGGGTCCAAACCTATAACTGTATCCAGCTGATTATTTTGATGTTTTCCAGTATTGCCAGCTGCATGCGCTCCCAGACTGAACCCAATTACACTGATCATTGCCTGTGACTGTCCCGTAGCAGAACGAATTACATCGATCAACCGAGAAGTAATCATTCCAACCCCACCGACGCGATTACGGGCGGCTATGTAGTTAATAGTTTGTGCACCCGCACTCCAGTCGACAGTGATCACGTTGAAATCACCAACACGCAAATAGTGATCCTTAATCACAAAGAACAAGGTAGCATCATCGTCTTCAGTCCAACCATGGATCAGGAAGCGAGTTGGATGTCCTGCGTCGAAGTTCGAATTGCTGATTGTGGATGCATCGGACCATTCCAATACGGTGCCGTGTAATGGGTTACGACGTGTGAATAACCGGTATACGACGTCCGTCTCAGGATCGAAGAGAGGCTCAACTTCATTTTCTCCTACCAGTATTTTAGCAGGATTAACAATCGCCAAATGTCCCCTTCCAGCACTGTCCGCAATCAATGCCCAAGGGTGAGCCGGCAGGGAGTAGCCTGTTAATAAAGACAACCAAGTTTTGATTCATTAGGAAATAAAACCTTAACCGTTTTAGCTTACCAATAGCTACAAAACCTAGCAAAACTGCTATCGTTGTAAGCTTCATTTTAAGCGTAGTTGGACTAACTCCGCAGGGGATTTAACCATTGGCTTTTATAGATTCACTAATCTTATCATAATCGATAAGATGTACCCCAAATGTAGCTTATTTCTGGAAAAAAGTTTTTTATTCATCGATGATTAGCATTTGGTGTACTTAGCTTGTTATTGACGTCAGATAATAAACTTTTGTTCCTTGTTGATCACTTGATAGCCGTCTCACACACGCACATCTATAAACAAATTTTTTGTTTGATTTATAAGATAGGACGTTCAAACCTACATTATTACATTATTACATTATTACAAACCTACATTATATACATTTCAAACCTACATTATTATTGATACACAATACAGGAATTTTCGTGCTAAGCTTAGTTATGCGATTGAATAATCCCAGGAAAGTTTTCAGTTATTACGGAGCTGTAAATTTCGGTTGAATTAAACAAACTGCTGCTTTAAAATAAAACGAAACGTTTTTGAAATTTAATGATTCAGTAATACTTATCTATTATCTTGTTGGACCCTGTCTAGCTGTAGTCAAGTAATTTTTTTAATCTATTCCATAATAAAACGTACAGTTATTCTTTTAAAGCAATTTGTATAAAAGCCTGACTAAGTGCGCATAGGATGATATCTGACCCTTTTCCATTAATACAATCAAACTGAAAAATCTTTTTAACGTTTGCATTAGGAAACGCACTTTTCTCGGATGACGATAAAAAAACTAAGACAGGTAATTGAGTTCAATAAATTTTTTATGAAAAGTAATTATATTAGCTTTCTTGTAAACAAATTCTACGTCCTTGCGAGCGGCCTTCCGGTAGTTAAGTGGAACAAACTCCATGAAACATGCATGCAGACGTGTTTTTGAGTTTTTCGTTTTATTTATCAATTCCTCAGCAGTTTTCACGACAAAATTGCTGGTGTAGACCTTGGGCGGGTTCACCGAATTGGGTACCACAACGATATTTAGCCGCTCCATCTCCTCCAACGATCGCTTCGAGTAGTAAGCCGACGCTAGATTCGGCCAGAACACCGCGTCTTTGCTTTCATGGTATTTCTTGATAAAGAACGCAATGTCCAGCAAGCATTTCGTACTATAAATTTCCTCTTTCACGGCCAAGCTGGAGCGAAAGAAGAGCGGCTTTGACATTCCTTTCTCGCTAGTTGTCAACACAGCAACACCTTTTTGGGAAACTTCGTATGTGAAATAAACTTCACCTCGGAGCTAATTTTCTTCATTAGGGAAGTTAAATACGAAGTGCCCTACCAGTCGTTGCCATCCAGGGTAAAAAAGGTCTCGTCGTCCATCACCACCGCCACGTGGCGAATCGCTGGAAAAATCAACTTGACCATCTTAATCACCCGGTGTCGCTGCATCATTGCCTGCAGCTCAGAGACCAAAGGAGTGGACTGCCGCTTCCTTACATGTACGTCCATGTTCGCCAGGAGCTTTTTGTGGCTACTTTACCCTCGGCCTTCCTTTGACGTTGCAACCAAGTGGTAACTAGAAGTGATAGGAATCACTATGCCCGCAGCAGTAATTCATCAATATCAATTAGAAGTAATGCTAAACAGAACCAGCTGGAACTAACATGAAAATCTCATATAATTCTCGCAAAACTCATGTTGGTATGTGCCATATCCATAGGCGCCAACTTTTGGGGGGCAAGACACTGTTTCCCGAGGGGCAACCTATCATTTTGCCCCCTCAATAATTCTAGAAAGTTGGCGTCTCTTTTTTCGGTTTTCTTGATAGCTTTATTTGTCATTTTCAAACCCTCATGCCTTTTTGCTAAATTGTGGTCTATTATAGGTACTATCGAAACTGCCATTCCAACCATTTAACGTCAAGACGTATCGCACGCAAAATTTTTAAGCAATATATTACTAGAATCAGATAAATCAGATATTTCCTAGTTCTTTGCCTCCCCCAATAATTCTATGAAGTCGACGTCTATGGCCATATCTTTTAAAAACACTCCGACAGAAACAGAAACTCATCGAAATCAACTAAATCCAATGTAGAAAATCACAGAAACCAACTGAAAACTAAACATCAATCACTTAAAAACAGTTGGAATAGCTTAATACTTATCCTTTCATAAACGTTTTTGTTTACTTGACAACCACTTTGACAACGACACTATTTCAGAATTCACTGAAGCACGTATACTACTATGATAATAATCTGATAGCGTTGTTCTTGCAATAGAATAAATTTGTTTGAAATATTCCTGAACTGTTCCAGCTGGTTTCTATTACACTGGTGACGAGAGCCAAAAAAATTCTCCAGATCTTAAATTGGAAAAAAGGAAGATTATAGCCGTTCCTATGAATTTTGATGCCGCTAGCCACTTGTAAATATGTCAAACAGCCGCAGAGTACCTAATTGCTCGCCGGTTTCGTCGTTTCTCCGTTTGCTTACGGGCAAACTTTGTTGAACTCACTGAAGACAATTTGAGCTCAAGCACTTTTTTTCGCTTTTGACGACCAGTTGTCAAAAGTTATAATTTTTAACCGTTCCTGTGATTTTTAGTGCTCTAGCCACCTCGGAGGTGCATCAAATCTTCAGAGACTTTAATAAAATTTAGAAAATCTATACCGAGCGTCTTAGCAGAGTGATTGAGAAATCAAAGAAATAGGTAGTGGGCTGGTCCACATAAGCACTGAGGAAGACTGTATGTCACAGTCGAAATATATATTTGCGCGGACTGAATTTCAATATTTATTTCCAAAAAGTTTTCTAGTAGAGTATAACGGAAACCGATAACTATTTCTTTGATTTCTTTTTTCAATGAAATGTTTCCAAAAACGGCAAATGGAGAAACGACGAACCCAGTGAGCAATTACTCTGTGGCCCTTCGATACACTTCCAGCAAAACCAGTGTTATTTTTATGATATGAATAAACGCTTAGGCTTAACATAACAAAAAAAAAACAAACGCAAAAACTTTCAAATCCCTTGATCCGATCTCAAGTACTGTCGTGGTATACGAACACCAACTTGTTTTCATTTAGGCGTCGTACACAAATTACGAGAACCGCGCCAGGGGTCACATGTTGGACACGGCTGTAACTCGTCAGAGCATGGGTAGATATCGAGATGCAAGAGCCGCTGAAAAGAGACTCCATCGCCGGAAGAAACGACAGCATTGGGAGCGTATTCTTGCGGAGGCGGAAGGTTGCTTCTCCAGGCACAATGCGAGGAGCTTCTACAAGAAGGTCAACGGAATCAGGAATCGAAAGGTGTCAGCCCCTGTCATGTGCAATGATAGGGAGGGGAACCTGATAACCGACAAAACAGAGGTGGGCAGGCGTTGGAAGGAACACTTCAGTGTGCTGTTAAACGGTGAGGGAAACAGTGGAGTCGAAAGGAGCAGGATGACTATTGAGAATGATAATCAAGCTGTGGATCCACCATCCATGGACGAGGTGAAGAAAGCAGTGAAAGAGCGGAGAAACTGCAAGGCAGCTGGGAAGGACGGCATTCCCGCCGAACTCTTCAAAGTCGGGAGCGAACAGCTGTATCGTGCCATCCATCGGATCATGCTGAGAGTGTGGTCTGATGAAGAATTGCCCTCGGACTGGTTGGGGGGTCTCATATGCCCGATCTACAAAAAAGGCCATCGCCTGGACTGTAGCAATTATCGGGGCATAACTCTTCTCAATACCGTGTACAAAATTCTCTCCCGCATCCTGTTCCACAGACTGAGGCCGTTGCAGGAGGCCTTTGTTGGCGAGTACCAATGCGGTTTTCGAGGAAGACGCTCCACGGCGGACCAAATGTTTACCTTGCGACAAATCCCCGATAAATTTCGAGAATACAACTTGCAGACGCACCATCTGTTCATAGACTTCAGGGCAGCGTTCGATTCAGTCAAGAGAAATGAGTTATGGCAGGTTATGGTTGAACATGGCTTCCCAACAAAGCTGATTAGGCTGATTCATGCCACCCTTGAAGGTTCTACATCAAGCGTCAGGATAGCCGGTGAGATATCGGACTCGTTCGTGACGTTAGATGGTTTGAAGCAGGGTGACGGGCTGTCGAACTTATTGTTCAACATCGCATTGGAAGGTGCTATACGGAGGGCTGGTGTGCAGAGAAGCGGCACCATCATTACGAAGTCGCACATGCTTCTCGGTTTTGCGGACGATATCGACATCATTGGTATCAACCGTAGAGCTGTGGAAGAGGCCTTCGGACCTCTCAGGAGGGAAGCTGCGAGATTAGGGCTCGTCATAAACTCTGCCAAAACGAAATACATGGTGGCTAGCAGAGTGCGTGGTAGTCCGTCGGAGGTTGGTGCTGCGGTGGTACTAGATGGGGAAACATTTGAAGTAGTCGACGAATTTATTTACCTGGGAACATTAGGGACATGTGACAACGAGGTTAGCCGTGAGATAAAGAGGCGGATAGCAGCCGCAAACAGGGCCTTTTACGGACTACGTAACCAGCTAAGGTCCCGCAGTCTGCAAATCCGTACTAAACTTGCACTCTATAAAACACTGATTCTTCCGGTGGCTCTCTACGGCCATGAATCATGGACGCTGAAAGAGGCTGATCGGCGAGCTCTTGGTGTTTTTGAGCGTAGGATTTTGCGTTCAATCCTTGGCGGCAAACTAGAAAATGGTGTTTGGCGCAGACGCATGAACCATGAAGTGTACCAGGCATACAAAACGGCGGATATAGTCAAGCGGATAAAACACGGCAGGCTTCAGTGGGCTGAGCATGTAGCGAGAATGCCGGATGAGCGTCAAGCGAAGGTTAAATTTAGCAGGAATCCCGATAGAGGTCGTCGACTTCGAGGTAGACCCCGCACTCGTTGGATGTGTGCTGTCGACGAGGATGCACGCGAAATAGGTGTTAGGGAAGATTGGAGGATAGCAGCCCAAGACCGAGGGACATGGCGACGTATTCTGGATTCGGCACTGGATCGATAATCGGTCTGTCGCCTTAAAAGTAAAGTAAAGTAAGTACACAAATTACGTAACGCATGAAGGGGGGGGGGAAGGGGGGCTGAGTCTGCGTTACTTATTGTTACGTAGGGGGGAGGGGGGTAGTAGAGACAGTTACGTAACTGTGATGTTAGCTCGAAATGGAAAATTTCGGAGGGGATCAGGCTGATCAGAGTTACGTAAGGGGGAGGGGATCTGAAATCTAGATTTTTAGGGCTACGAAAATTTGTGTACGACGCCTTATTGAAATAAACTACAAAGTGCAAACACATCAAACAAATCTAATCAAGATATATGTCACAAATGTCAAGATTGTGCATAATGTCAAAAATATCGAAAATGCCAAGATTGCCAAAGATATCGCGAGTGTCAAAAATGTCAACAAAAAATTAAAGTTGACATTTGACATTTGACATTTGAGACAAAAATGTAAAAATATGGAAAATATCAATTTGAATTCGATTTTTGCGAGAACATCAGATCTAGATGTTTCACACATTTATCAGAGATTTGGCACCAGAAAAAAATTCGATATCGATAATTTCATGACCTACTAAGGCGTCGTACACAAATTACGTAATGCAAAAAATCTAGATTTCAGACCCCCTCCCACCCTATATAACGATAAGTAACGTTCGATATGACTTCTCCCCCTGAAATTACGTAACGCTTAATAACCTGACCCCTCTTCGAAATTTTCAATTTCGAGCAAACATCACAGTTACGTAACTGTCTCTACTACCCTCTTTCCCCCCTACGTAACAATAAGTAACGCAGACTCAACCCCCCTCCCACCCTTCATGGGTTTGCGTAATTTGTGTTTAACGAGTACATATCTGTGCAATTTTTTATCGGTCAAAAAAGTAAAACTTTGAACGCTATGAGGTACGTGTTCCCGAAGTCCGATTGCGCTGAAATTTAGCATGACGACTTCTTAGGGAACACGAAACTTTTGCACTTTTTTCTAAACTAAATTCGAACGTCAAATTTTTCCATGTCATTGCCTCCCAAATATGTTACCATACAAAATCAAGTACTTTCTAGAGGACCAATTTTCCATTTTACCTCAATGTCGTTGAAATCCATTTTTAATTAAGAGAGATTTAGAAAGAGAATTAATAGCTACAAGCCCAATCATTACTACTTACAACTTCCGTATTGGACGTTCGATCAAAAATCGTTCAACTAACATTTTCGGATCGATTAGATTGTCTTTCATTCGTTCCATTACTGATAAGTTTAGCATTTATTTCAAACTCAACATATTTTCTTAAAACTAACTATTACAAAAGCCTTACGCAATAGAACCACCAAATCCACTAGCCCATCGCAAATGGTGCTTCTGAGTTTGTATTCAAATAAAAGATTCCATTAACCCCCTTCCCATAATTAGACGGCTGACCTCCCAAGTGAGCATCATCACGACTAGGTGTGCAAACTCCACCAATAATCTCATCATGACTAGCACATCTGGTCGCTCTGAACGGTGTCGATGAGCTGATGGATTCCGCGTAGAACTGAGGAGCTCGAGCATAAGCGCAGCTGCCGCCTGAGTCCTCCCCACATCCGGGCTGTATACGACCACCGTTAGGGAAGAAGTTCGCTTGACCGAGCACTGTATCAATGCCTAACAGTCCGGCATTGGTCATGATGGTTTCCACGTACAACCCATCTGTCGGGGCAACAGCCGTATCTTGTCCAGGGGTAAAGAGTGGTCCAGCGTGATCGAGTGCAATGATTCACAAGCCCATCCTGACCCTTTCCGGCGACACCAGCAACGTGTGCCTCCAAGCTAAATCCAATAATGTATATACTGTCAGGTGAGATTCCAGTGCCTGCTTTCAAAATATCGATGAAACCGGAAATTCCTTGGCCTGCTGGGCCAACATTGAGTCTAGCAGAAATGTAGTTCGTTATAGCTGCTGGGACAGTTGATGGAGTTCTTCCAGCAGTATATAAAACTCTATAATTTCGAGTTTTTTGTAGCTTAAAACTATAAAATTATTTATTACAATGATAGCAAGGTTATAGCAAAAATGTTCAATTCTACTCGCAATTCAGTCTCCTCTTCAATATTTTTCCCTGATCCACAACAGAATTTTATTTAATTCAATGATAATGCCTATAAATATATCGGCCCAACTTATTTAGTAACGAAAAATATATTTTAACTTAAATTTGCTATATTCTCACCGTCTCTTTAAGTTTCGATATCAATTTCTTCTCCTTATCTCATCTGTCCTCTTCTATTCTATTTGCCATTATCGCCAGTCATCCAGTTTGACACATGACTTCTCTCAGTTCAGCGGATGAGTATAGCAGGTCGCGTTAGCAACCGTTAGTGGAACTATACGAGGGGCTGTTGCGGCGAACATCCTCCCCCGCGTGTCGCCCTAGCTACAGGCTTGGCGTCACCTGAACCTGTCACGTCCAGCACAGCTGATTTAGTAGCAGGTCTCTTCAGAATACCAACGGGGGTCCTCACCTCCGCTTGACGCACAACTCCATCTTTTCCTGGAACTGTTTGAATGACTCGTCCACGTATCCACCGATTTCTTATGTTTTCATCCACCACAAGCACAAGATCTCCTACCTCAATCGGTTTTACGTCTCTAAACCATTTCGTTCGTCTAATAATAGTTGGTAAATATTCCACCACCCAACGTCGCCAAAAATTGTCTAATGTATGTTTTACCATATTCCAGCTGTTTTTCAACGCTTCACTGGTATCCACCGGAAGTTTCTCTGGTTCTCGTACACCATTTGAACTGAGCAGCAGAAAATGATTTGGTGTCAGTGATTCACAATTCCCCGTCTCTAGTGGTATGAACGTTAAAGGTCTAGAATTGACCATGCTTTCCGCTTCTGCCAGTACCGTAGCAAACGATTCGTCGTCTAACTTCCGAACTATTGGAACGCTTCCCAGTGCTGACTTTACAGCCCGAACCATCCTTTCCCAACAGCCACCCATGTGAGGTGCAGCAGGAGGGTTGAATCGCCACTGGGTTTGAGCATTCGTGAAGGTGCTACCTAGTTCAGTCTGGATTTTCTTTATTTCATCACGCAGCTCATGACTCGCTCCGATGAAATTTGTGCCGTTATCGGAGTATATTACCTGAGGAGAACCCCTACGAGCGATGAAACACCTGATTGCTTTTTTGCATGCATCGGTGCTCAAGCTGGCAACCACCTCCAGATGAACAGCTCTGATCGTAAGGCATGTGAAAAGGCAAACCCAACGTTTTGTAGCACTACGCCCAACTTTCACCAAATACGGGCCAAACAAGTCTACACCCACGTAAGTGAACGGGCGCACGTGCGGTTCCAACAGCGTCTTCTGCACAAACGAACTTCGACTCTCAATCGTGGAATGTAAAATTTTTGGCGCAATTCATTAACAATGTTTTCATCATTGCCTTGCCTGTATTTACGATGGTAGAAATCCAACAGCAACTCGGTAATACGGTGGTTTCTAGGCAATATTATTGAAAACTTTGCATCGTAGGATAGCACCAGTGCATCGGTTGCTCTACTACCAACTCGTAACACTCCGTACTGGTCGGCAAATGGCGTCTGCTTCAAAAGACTGCTAGACGCTGCTATTTGCTTCCGACATGCCTCTCTTTGATTTAAACCTTGTTTCAGAATCGCCACTTCATCCGGAAATGCTTCCGATTGCGATTGATTGCGCAATCAACCACAATGTTCTCTCTGCCTTTTGAATTTCTTCGCTGGTTACCCCTACAGTACTAGCAGGATTTTCACTCTTCCGAGCACGTATGTTACTTACAAAATGATGAACATATGCTACCGAACGTAGCATTCTTTCGAACCTCGAAAATCTTCCAGGATTTATTATCGATTGCCTGATTAAATGGCTACATACGTACGCCTCTCGCAGCTCTTTGTCATTTTCGTCCGTGTGTTCTTCTGGAACCATTAACCAATCTGCTTCTCCTTTATAATAAAGAAACTCGGGTCCCTGAAACCAACGACTGTCCAAGTTACAAGAAGGGCCTTTTCCCCACTTGGTAGCCTCGTCTGCCACATTCACCTTTGTTGAAATCCACCGCCATTCATCAATGCTCGAAATATCCAATATTTCATCGACTCTGAAGGCGACGAACTGTCGATATCGCCGTGTATCCGACTTTATCCATGAACAGACCGTAGACGAATCACTCCAAACGAAAGTTTTTGCTATTTTCAGTGAATGATTCTCTCTTATAGTCCTTTGTAGGCGAGCCCCCAGTAGAGCTGCCATCAGTTCTAGTCTGGGTATTGAAAGACCTTTTAGTGGAGCTACCTTCGTTTTTGACGAAACTAGCGCAACCCTGATCCGTTTTCGATCTACAATACGGAAATATGCCACTGCTGCAAAGGCCTGGGCGCTAGCATCCACAAAGACATGTAGCTCGAGACTTTTGAAGCTTTCAGGATCATATCCTGGAAAATAACATCGAGGAATGCGCAATTTGCCTATCTTCTTCAGCATCGCTAACCATTCCATTCATCGTGTGGCAATTTCCACCGGAATCTTGTTGTCCCAATCCGTGTCAGTCCGCCACACTTCTTGAATGAGAATTTATCCATGAATAACGAATGACGCCACTAACCCCAAGGGATCATAAATGCTCATCACCAGCCTTAGCATTTCTCTTTTCGTTGGAACCGTGGTGCCATCCATTAAGGCACACACCTTATCGCAAAACTGCAATGAGAAGACGAATGCATCCTCCTCCTGATTCCACGCCATTCCCAACACTCGTTCAAATCTTATCTCTTTCTCTGGAAACATAGCTATTGACTGTTTTCGATTAACCTCACCTAGCTTCTTCAACACGTCCCTGTCACTTGACATCCAATTGCGGATATGAAATCCTGCTCGCCTGTGTATCTCGATCACTTCTTTCGCACCTCGAGTGCTTCCTCCGCTGTGTCGAAGCTATCTACGTAATCATCAACATAGTGCCTTTTCTTCACTGCTGTGGATCCTCGTAGAAACTCCGCTTCCTGCTCCGTGGCGTTTAAATCCTTTATATATTGCGAGTGTGCTGGGGAGCATGCTGCTCCGAATATTGCCACATCAGAAACCATTATACTCATCGCAAGCTCTGGGGAATCTCTATATGGAAACAACAAAGCACTTCGATCTTGTTCACGGATATGTATTTGCAAAAACATTTCTTTGATGTCAGCTGATACTGCTACTTGACGCTCTCGATATGGAAATATTACGGACAGCAATGGGGTCAGAAGATCCGGACCTTTCAGTAGCATAAAATTTAGGAATATTCCATCAACCTTCGCCGCTGCGTCCCATATTATTCGGACCTTTCCTGGCTTCTTTTCATTGACGACGACTCCAATCGGTAAATACCACGTGCGTCGTAAATCGAATCCTTCTAATTCTTCTAGCGTCGCTTCATGTATGTAACCCTGAGCCTTGAAATTCGCTATTTGGCTGCGAACGCTTTCGTAAAGCTCTGTATTTTTCGATAGTCGCTTCTCGAGACACCTGAAACGTCGTTCCGCCATCGGTCGGCTATCCGAAACTCAACATAATCATGCTTCCAAAGCAGTCCTGTTTCAAACTTGTCGCCCTTTGTCCGCCGGGTAGTTGCTTCCATAATATCGTACGCTCGTTGTTCTTCGACACCTCTAACAGAGGGTACAACAGCAACACCTAAACTTTCAATGTTAAAAAAGCGCCGGACATAGTCATGGAGGTTATCAATACTCGGCTCGACATGCGTGTGTAATTGCCCGTGAACAGCGTTTGATGTTTTCCGCAGGCTGCCGCATACTGTCCACCCGACTCTGGTCTTGGTTGCAATCGGCTCATTCAATCTTCCTTCTCGTAATTTCAAGGTAGCTAGTAAGTGACAATTACTCTGCCCAATAAGGATACCCGGTACAGCGGACCTAAAACTTTTTACCGGAAGCTTACCTAGATGCGCAAATCGTGAAGCGAGCTCTGCATAATCCATAGTCTGTCGTGGTAATCTCAGATTGTCGACTGTATATACTTCGGATAACTTATACCGTTTATTTCCACCAGTTTCCGATATCTCCAACGTTACAACTTCTGATCCAGCAATAGTCTTGTTTATACCGCCAGTCCATTCGATGTGTAATGTCTGTGGCTCTCCACTGACGCCAAGTTTATCTGCGATCGACTGTTCTAAGAGTGTTACTGACGAACCGTCATCCAGAAAAGCGTAAGTATTGAATTGGCCTTGTTTACCAAACAATGTTACTGGGAGGATACGGAAAAGTGTACTTGAGGATAATTCACGATGTACTGTGACTAAAGCACCCTTTGACGTCGCTGGTGGCTCGAAATGAAGTAAACGGTGGTGTCTCTTAGGGCAGTCGTTGATTCCACAAACTTCCCCTTTGCATGGCCACCGCGCGTGTGAGGTGAGACAGCGCGCACAAAGTTTGAAAAATCCACAGTTTTCGATTTGGTGACTATCAATATTGCAGACTGAAGGCACACCAGAAATGTTTTCTTTCTGTCTTCCACCATTGACGGTCAATTTGTGCTCCTCTTCTCGCCGATTTACATTCGGTTGATCGGCACCCACGTGCGTGCTCACGAAGGATTTCTCTTTTTGTCGATTTCGCTCAACTTTTATGCCTTTCGAAGGAACACTAGCAAGCTGCGTTACACTGCTCGCGGCTGATGATGTTTTTGCCATGTATGTGCAGAACACATTCAAATCGACCACGGGAACTTGTTCCTGATAAAGTGCCCAACTAAACTTCACTGTTGCTGGCAACTTTTCAACCAGTTCCTGTAGTAGAATCGGATTGGCCAAATGCCTTTCTAAACCAACGGCTTTCAAGTGCCCACAAAGGTTTTGAACTACCAATCCAAAGCCTACCAGTGTCTCCAATCGGTCTGCTTTTGGGGTGGGGTCGCCCGTACCTTTGCGATCATATTGTTCTGGGCGTCCGTACAACTGTTGTAAAGTGGATAATACTTGAGACACTGTCGATGGGTGTAGTGAAAAGCTACTGACAGAGTCCTTTGCGTTTCCTTTTAAACTCCGTTGCAGTCGCAGAAGGTTTTCAGCATTAGTGTAACCACAAGCTTCAGTTGAATGCTGATAACTGCTTATGAACAATGGCCAATCGACTGGATCCCCTGAGAAAATAGGCAGATCTTTAGTAACAACCTGTCTGGCGGCTAATTGACGGGGAGATGGTCCAAAATGAGCATTTGTATAAGACGGAATCAAATCTTGTGAATTAAACTGTGAATTGGCGTTAGACGTGGAAGGAATTGAAGTAGACATATTTATCGTTTGTCTACCGGGCAAGCCATCATTGGGAAAGCCAACTAGAGGAGGAGGAAGGGGAGCGTTGAAGTCGTTGTATTGGACATTATCTTTGCCGTTTGCATTTGTTGGTTCAAACCATGACGCCGGCGGAGGGGGTAACGAAGGGGAGCAACCACCCACTGCCAACTGGTCTTGGTTTCGATTTATAATTAGTTGTACTTCATCGTGTAAATCCCAATATTCTTTCTCTGCTTCTTTTTGCAGACGAACGGCTTGTTTTTCGCTCTGACGACTCATTGCTATCTGAGATTGCAACTGCTGTTCTGTATCACGCAGACCCTGAATTTCGCACTCCAGTTCTGCTTTCTGAAGTTGAATTGCTTCACATTTCCGGTTTTGTCGGTCAAATCTATCCTGCCAATCGGCTTCCGAAACGCTTATTCGTTCCATCTCTTTCGAAAGTTTAATGTTCAAGCTTTCAATCGTGGTTCTTAAAGCAACTTGCTCACGGTCACTGACTTTGAGTTGATTTCGTAAAATCGCTTCCGAAGCGCGGGCACGTTCCAGTGCATCAGTATGCTGTGTTTGTAAATGTTGTATCTGGTTCATCAATTCTGCCTCTCGTTTTCGCATGGCATCGATGTGCAACTGGTTTTTTTCTACTAGCTCCTGCATGTTTCGGTATTCTACCTCCTTCTGCTGCTGCCAAGCATTTTGCTTCCGCAGTTCACTCGTTTCGACACTCCAACGCTTATAGCCGTGAGGACCAATACGATTTACTTTCGTTAATGCACCAATTGGAGCTACTGTTTCACCTTTCAACAGGTCTTCGTAAGGTTGAAGATCGACGAAGGATAAAACGGACTGATTAACTTTATCCGTATCCATTTTGGTGGCAACTTCAACACCCTTTCCAGCTTCTTTCCTAGTCGGATTGTTACCGAAATTCCCTGGGACTGACGTCGTATGCGGCACGGATGGAATCGTCTTCAAAGGCGTAGAAGCAAATCGTACTCCCTGCGGCTTTCCCGAGCTTATATCTTCTGGTCGATCAGTACTCTCAGTCGCAGCCGGTACGACGAATTCATCGGCAGCTAATTCGCTTTGCCTAACCCAATCTTCCGTACGTTTCGCACTGCTCGTGCTTCCGAGCGATGAACTGTTTTCCGCGTTCCATTTTTTCCTGGAGCTCTCGTTCATTTAATATTCGATCCCTTTCAATTCTCTCACGACTAAGGGTTTCTAAAAGCTGTTTCTCTTAATCGATACGCTGTAGCTCACGAGCTACTTTAACGGCACGGGCGCTGGACGTGCAAGAATTTTCAGTACTGTGACTTAGTGCCGGTTCCAAATCACCAGAAATCGCACATATCGAACAGTTTATACATAAAAAGTATGATGAACGTACCGTGTCCGTGTTAACATTCGCGCATTAAAAGTGGTACCAGTGAGTACACTTCTGACATTGTACCATATAGCGTTCAGAGTTGTTTGGTCGGTTGCATCCAGCGCAATCGTGTAACTCACCTCTGTCGCTATCTATCGTAGAAGGAATGAACGAATCTTCCGATGACCGACTCGATATTTTATCGTCATCTCCCGAAGTGAGGTTAGCATTCGCCTGCTGAGCCCTTGTTCGCGACCGTGTTTGTCTCACATTCGGTTGCGCGCTCATTCTAACCGGGTTGTATTTTTTAAGAATCTGTTGGGACAGTTGATGGAGTTCTTCCAGCAGTATATAAAACTCTATAATTTCGAGTTTTTTGCAGCTTAAAACTATAAGATTATTTATTACAATGATAGCAAGGTTATAGCAAAAATGTTCGATTCTACTTACAATTCAGTCTCCTATTTAATATTTTTCCCTGATCCACAACAGAATTATTTTTAATTCAATGATAATGCCTATAAATATATCGGCCCAACTTATTTGGTAACAAAAAATATATTTTAACTTATATTTGCTATATTCTCACCGTCTCTTTAAGTTTCGATATCAATTTCTTCTCCTTATCTCATCTGTCCTCTTCTATTCTATTTGCCATTATCGCCAGTCATCCAGTTTGACACATGACTTCTCTCAGTTCAGTGGATGAGTATAGCAGGTCGCGTTAGCAACCGTTAGTGGAACTATACGAGGGGCTGTTGCGGCGAACAATAGCTCCCACTCCCCAGTCAACAGTTATTATGTTGAAATCTCCAACTCGTGAAAATTCGTCTCGGATTTCCTGATTCATGAAGTGGCTCTCGTCGTTATTCAATCCGTGAATCGTGAACCTTGTTGGATGTTCAGGATTAAAATTACTTCCCTGAACTGATGCCCCATCTGTCAGGACCTGCGGTTCAGTTGGATTGCTGCGGGTGTACAGTCGATAGATGATGTCTTCCTCCGGGTTGAACAACGGCTGCACTGAATCATCTTCAGGGACAGTGTAAGCGGTGATGTTCACTAGCTGAAGGCATCCATTCCCATCCGGTATTAACTCCCAACGGGCTTCACGGAGCGGATGACCATTTGTTACATTCCAACAGAGGTAGGTTAATGCGGCGCTGAATAACACAAGAGAACGGGACATACTCAACTCAGTGCGTAACTCAAACCATAGGCGTAGCCAGAGGGGGGCAGGGGGGGGCGTTGCCGATATCTTTAGCCCATCTGTGTAAAGTATCAGCCAGATAAAAAATAATTGATTGAAATGCTTGTGCTATGTTGCGTGGGATTGCAAAGGTTTTTCAGATGATCCACCAAGGATATTGCAACGGCAAAAGTACCGGGCAAATTCGCCTGCATCAACTAGCTTGGAGTATTGGAACCAAGCTGTGACAATTCCTTACCTTGATTCTCTTGTTACCTCACTGGAAACACGGTTTGAAGAAGATAGTGCACCTGACTGTGCGTTGTCCTTGCTGCATCCCGCTAACGTAATACGCATGTCGTTGGAAGAATTCACGCGCAAAACCGAAAATTTCGTAATTTTTTAGGAAGTTGACAATTTTGTTGGAGAGGTGGAAGTTTTGTATTAACATTGCAGCAGTATGAGAGCAGACCGTAAGAACTTGGAAGAGTTGGATCTTATAGACCTGCTAGCTAAAGTCCGTTCTTTTTTCCCTGCGACTGAGAAAGCAGTTAAAATTGCACTTGCTCTACCAAGGAAACATATACGATTGAACGCTCGTTTAGTACATTACGTCGGGTAAAAACCTGGCTGAGGTCAACAATATTTGAACAGCGGTTGAGTGCTTTTTCAACAACAAGCGTGAAAAGGCACATGAACCGCTTCCGGAACGTTTGACGTTTGATGCCCGAAGATTTTATTGAGAATCTTGACTGTGTCTTCAATCTTCACGTCCTTGGGAAGCTGTGCGAATGGGTGTCCAGCTTCCGGAGAAGTAAACGTATCTTCGCCGCATCATTCAACTGGTCTGCATCGTTCTCGAAGAGATCCTGGTAGCGGTTAAACAACAACGTCCGAACGTAATTTCGTTTTCTTCGTCGAAGACAAACTCGATGATGTTCGAGGAGAGCGACTCCAAAATCTGCTCCGGGGTTTGATACTGACGCTGCTGCTGCTGGACCGCTATCCGCTATAAAATGTGGGCCATCTTGTGAATCATATCTTGAATTCCCGGTTGCGGCTGCTGATCAACTCTATCTTCTGCCATGTTCGTGGATTCTTCAGATCCTCGTCGCCAAAATAATATGTCCAGAGGTTCAACTGAACTTAGGAGTTTTTACTAAAGAACATCTATTCATATTCGAGGTTGGACAAAGAACAATCAAAATTTCCACTCTGACAACTTTTCACTGGTTGCTTTAATGTAACAATAACTAAAGACCAGTGGTGGGCACCGCTAACCGAAAATTTAGCGACGCTAATCGCTAAGTCGCTAACCGGAAAATTTAGCTCGATAATCGCTAAACGCTAAACGCTAAACCCACATTAGCGGAACTTTCGCTAATCGCTAATCGCTAACTTTTTAATATGTAAATAGTCATATCGCTATATTTATTGCTCGTGTTTTGTAAAATTTGGACCACTTTGATCTGTTTTGGTTAAACAAACGAAAACAATTACTTTTTAAAGCTATTAACAGTAAGAGGTTTACGAAACGGTATTCTTATTTGATTTTGTATAAACAAGAATAACAAAAGTTATTTAGATTGCATTGAAAATAGATACTCTTAAAAAAAGTTTTCATAAAAATTCAATTATTATCTGAATCGAAAAAGTAGAACCAAAGTTGTCATAATTTCAGTTCATTTTTCGGAGCAATTTACGTACGCCATCAGCAATTCACAGTTTTCCTAAATATTTCTATTGTCGCTTCTCTACAAAATTTAGCGAATTAGCGATTAGCGTTTCGAAGGCCAAAATTTTAGCGACGCTAACAGTTTCGCTAACCAGCTCAAAAATTAGCGAAATCGCTAAATCGCTAACTGAATTTTAGCGTCGCTAATAAGCGAATTAGCGAATTAGCGGAATAATGCCCAACACTGCTAAAGACTAGTATTTATTTCTATTTTTCAAAACACACTAAAGTCGCTTTCTACGCGGGGGATACGTGCCGCATAAAATAACGCGCAAATTCCGGAATCCGCGTAAAAAAACGCGTAAATATCGGAATCCACGTAAAAAAACAACCGCGTAAATTCCGGAATCCACATAAAAAAAGTTCACGCAAAAACAACCGCGTAAAAAGCGACCTTAGTGTACCTTTTTTTTTACTTCTAAAATTTTGAAGAGCTTGCCCCCCCCCCCCCATTTGAAATTCTGGCTACACCCATGACTCAAACTGAACCAGCTTGGAAACGGAGACGAAAGCTTTTATAGAATGGATGAAAATATCCGGGTGATAAGCTTTTGAGAATTTCCAATTGGCCCATAATCAAAATGATCTTATCGATAGTTAAAGGAATCTATAATTAGTTTTTTTTTTCAATGATGTTCCACAGGCGCCTATTTTACTTCTATTTAGTAGAATAACGAAATCAAATCAGAGATCTGTATGAAAAATTAGATAAGAAAACCGTTGCGAGTCACACTGGGTCTAGTATCGCTCAGTTCGGTTCAGTACAACGATGACCAGCAAGCAATTAGGGTTATACTTATCTCTACTACTAGTAGGTATGTGCAAAACAAAACCTTTCGATATTGTGTAAGTATTACATCGTGATTTTTCGATATACTAGGTCCGATCATATGCCATCCAACGCGATGGAATCTGACTTTCGACGATTACGGCCACCTTCATTTAATAGCAACTGTTCTAGATCCGTTGGAATCTAACAGCGAGTCAGCTTTCGACCCCGAGACAGACGTAATTTTCCGACTTTTTACAAAATCTAATCCACAAACAGCGCAAATTATCCGGTGGAACGATCCACAATCGCTACGTGATTCTTATTTCGATCCCAATAATCCTACTCGGTTCACAATCCACGGTTGGGTTAGTGGGGAGGATGCCAACCTGCATGGATTAATCCGAGAGAACCTGCTAGCGATGGGTGATTTCAACGTTGTCAACGTAGATTGGGGCGCTGGTGCTCAGACTATCAATTACGTCCAGGCTAGAAATCGTGTCGGTGCGGTCGGTGAAATAGTCTCACGTTTTATCGATATGATTGTGGAAACAACAGGAATATCTCGTGATAGCATTGCTGTTACTGGCAGCAGTCTCGGGGCGCACTGTGCGGGGAATGCAGGAAAATTTCAAAATGGTCAAATCAATACAATTATTGGAATGGATCCTGCTGGCCCGCTGTTCTCCATTGGTCAGCCGGACATTTTAAGTGACACAGATGGGCAGTATGTGGAAGCTATCTATACTAATTCTGGTCTGCTAGGGTTTGATCTTCCGCTAGGGCATGCCAATTTTTACCCTAACGGCGGTCGCACTCAGCCTGGCTGCGGAGTGGATCTTACAGGAAACTGCGCTCATACCAGGGCCCATCAGTACTTTGCTGAATCAATTGGATCGCCGTCAGGATTTGTTAGCATACGCTGTGCGTCCCATCATGAAATTCTAGAAGGGTTGTGTACTGAAACTGGACCAACGGCACTTATGGGAGGTGAACCATCCAACTACGGTCGCGGAGTTAGCGGCTATTATCATCTACTGACTAACGCTCAGACACCGTTTGCAAGAGGATAAGAGGATCGAAAAAACAAATAAACATAGTTGTATCACTTGTATCATGATATTAATTCGTTCGAATTCAAATACAGCGCCCATAATTTATTTTAGTCCATATAAAAATATTCAATCCTGTAAAAAATAAAATTTTTAATTGCCGACAGCCAATTTATGTTTTGGAAAGAACATGGTGTATGGTATTTTTTTGTTCAAGATAATGTGGCATAATTAGGATAATTGTCAAATCTTCAATCGGCAGATTAAAATAATTATGATAATTCGATAAAATCCTCTAAAACTAGTATAAGAATTACTTTCGGAAGGTAGGCGAAAAGGATACCCCCTACAGAAAGAGTATTTTCATTGTGAGAAAAATTTAAAGAAGCTGAAAAATCTAGGATAGTATACAAGTAAGGTTCGTTCATAAATCTTACTTTTTAAAATCATCTCATCTTATTTTCAGTGTTTTTCAAACTTTCAGGTAGAGCAGGCTCAAATATTGCGTATCTAGGATGGTTTCTCGTCCCTATTTCAAAAGAACTCATACAACAGACAAACTTAGCGTTATATTAAATTTTCGTTGTGTAGTTTTGTGGTAGTTAGAATAACGTTAGAACCATAACACAATCACTGTTGATTTATTTTGTCTTGTTTTCTGATATTTGAGCATATTTTCTTTGCCATCTCACCTAACCTCATAATCACCACATAGTGAGAATCGCACATTTGTTTCTCACTAGGTAAGATGACTATAAGGTTGTGGCTTTTGTTTTTTTTTTTCACCGTTAGTAATTATCCACCGTTATAAAACGTCAAAATGGACAACGTCCGCTATCGCTGACAGTGTATCGAATCCAACTTTCCAACCACGATAATGACGGACAGGCTTGCAAATAGAAGCGTCTGTAAGTAACAGTTAGCATCTTTTTCCTATTTATTCAGATTCTTTTCCTCTAGGACGATGAATATCTTAGTGGTTTACTTTCAGGATATCGGAAGCAAATTATGAAACATAGTTGATCATTTGGACAGGCTGTGTCAGTAATACTCAACAAACCTGCTGTAAAAATTTTAATTTTGGCAAGTTTGTTTGCTATTGCTGCTAGAAGTGAGAAGTTTGAATAAGGAAATAAAAAATTTTCTCAGATAAACGTACCCTTGAAAACAGTTTTGATGTGAATTCATGCAAAATTTAACTGGTAGGATGTTGTATCATGAGCGGAACAGTCCGAAAATGTCAGAACAATTTTTAATATGCGAAATTGCTCCACTATTTAACGAAAAGTTATTGCAATTTTTTACCGGAATTTTCAAACAACTTCTCCTGATGATGTTAAAAGAGTTTCATGGAGATTCAACGAATACCATTAGTATTTTTTTAAATAGTCCATTTTCGGGTACAATTCGCCCTTGCGCTATCATGCCTCGTTTTCAAGCAGTGATAATGGAATCAAATATTCGAAAAACTCAGCATATTATCAGTAAAATGCTTCTATAACGTCTAACTTTCATATAAAAACACTTCTTGTGCAAAATATTAGCTTAAAAGTTGGGATCATTGTATTGGTGGAATGCGAAGGCCTGTTTTGTATCATAATCGGAACAGCTTACTTCTGAGACTTCACCGCTTCACTTTACTTACCTGTACTTGATATAATGATAGATTTCACATAGGGTATCGGCTCCATTACCGTCAGGTTTTACCTATTATCGGAGGGGGGGGGGGGGGGGTGAATAAAGTCATATATAATTTATCTTTTGCAGGAAAGTGCTATGCATATGAAGAACCATTATGTGAGAAATTATTTATCTTGGACATCATTTACCCCCCTGACGATAATAGGTAAAACCTGGCGAAAATATAACCGGTACCTTGGTACAGTTCATGGAAAAGTTGTTGTTAGAAAATCTTTTTTCCTTGAAAGTGCTTATTTTGAAATGTTAAGAACAGTTTTAGGCAATAAAGTTGTCTATCTAAAAAAATACTTGACTTCCAATGGATATGAAATAAAATGGCTGGTCCGATTATGATATGAAGGGTGATTTTTTTGCTATTTGGTTTTTCGTGTGTTCAGATTTGTCAGTTCACGCGGGAATTCTGACAGCTGTCCAAGTCTAATGTACTCAGTTTGGTTTGCCATTTCACCATGAACAGACTTACGCCTGAACAACACTTACAAATAATCGAATTTTAATATCAAAATTCGTCCTCTGTGGAAAATGTTTTTCGCGCATTACGACGAAGCTCATTTCTGGTTAAATGGGTATGTTAATAAGCAAAATTGCCGCATTTGGATCGAAGAGCAACCAGAGGCAATACAAGAATTGCTAATGCACCCAGAAAAATGTACGGTTTAGTGCGGTTTACACGCTGGAGGCATCATTGGTTCGTACTTCGTACTACATTGGCTACGTACTTCTTCGCGCGAATCAATGGACATATTGCGGAATGAGTTCGGTGAGCAATTCATCTCACGAAATGGACCGGTGAATTGGCCGCCTAGATCATGCGATTTAACACCGCTAGATTATTTTTGGTGGAGCTACGTTAAGTCTCTCGTCTTTGCGGATAAGCCAACAACAATTCCAGCCTTGGAAGACAACATTAAACGCGTTATTCGCGAGATAACAGCCGAAATGCTCGAAAAAGTGACCCAAAATTGGACTTTTCGTATGGACCATTTAAAACGTAGCCATGGCCAACATTTGATTGAAATTATCTTTAAAAAGTAAATGGCATAAACCAATTTATCGGCTCAAATAGAGATACCATACAGTTTTGTAATTTTTATGCGTTTTTTTTAAAGGAAACCAAATTCTCAAAAAATCACCCTTTATCTATGATCAGATAAAACGATATAGGGTATCGGCTCTATCATCGTCAGGTTTTACCTATTATCGTCCGAAGGGTAAATGAAGTCATAGAGAACTAATATTTTGCAGAGAGGTACTCTGCATTATGAAAAATTATCATGCAAGAAATTAACAATCTTGGACATCACTTACCCCCCTAACGATAATAGGTCAAACCTGGCGAAAATAGAGCCGATATCCTATTTAAATAAATTCACGTCAGATTTGCTATAAATAATTGTTTCTGTAAACTAAACAGACAGATTGTTTCAATAAACGAAATTTGATATCATGCGATATTGATGGTGAAAAAGTGACATGAAAAACTATGTATCATGAAAATGGTCTAAATTGTTCCGATCATGATACATTACCTTAACTGTTTTCCAAATTTGAGTTGAGCTTAAATCTACTTCTTCACAATAGTGCTGATTTTTTGCTCTACAGCTTTTTCTAATGCATGAAGATGCGATGCGGTGCACTAATAGAGCAAAAAGTGGACCTTAATTCCTTAGCACCTTTTGCCTTCATCCCAGCCTAATATTGTCTTCGGAACAAATGCTTGTATGATAGACTCGCATGATCTCAAAGTGTCAAAAGTGATTTGAAGCTTCTTATTATTGAAATAAAATAAAATCTAACTTTTTGTGTTAAGAGATAATTATTGAAAACTTTGCTGAATAATCTAAATTCCTATCTTCATTGGGTACAGGGTTATAGAGTATTTAAAATGAAAAATGCTTCAATTTAGTTTTTCGTACATAACTTTTGTTAGTTGCATTTTACAAGAAAACGTTGTTCTAAACAATTGTTAGGGCACATAAAACACGCGTTTTGTGCGCGCAGGATTGTTTCTTACCATGCATATTTTAACTTTTTTTTTGATAACTCTAAGAAGGTATAGAGTAGAAAAGGCCCAGTAAAGGTACAATGTCAATACATATGATGTTGAAGCGAAGTAAAAGCACTGGCGGCTAATTTGAAAATTGCATGTTAAACAAGTCGCAAACGTACAGAAACATGAGCGCTTCCTGTTTGCTGTATTTATGCTTAATAGCACAGATTGGAAAGACGTCGAATGTGATGCAGCAGAGTGAAAAGTGAATGAATGATAAAAAATTGAGGGAGGCAATTGGAGTAGCAGTGCAGTGAAAAAGCAGTTGGAATATATTGGGGGGAAATAATTGTATCCGAACAAGGATACAAAGTTTAGGAATAATTGGGGTGTTGAGAAAAGTGATTGTGGTGAAAAGAAAAATTGAATAGCTGAAGGAAGGTAAAAGTGAGATTATATTGAAGAGTGAGTGTTATTGAGTGAGAATTCTGGGCATTCCTATCATAAGGCTGATTAGAGGAAGCCAGAAAATTAAACGTAGGAATTCAGAAAGTTCTTTGGAAGAAGCCAAAAAGTCGCCATTTCGCCGCCAAAAGTGTTTGATTGTGTGAGTGTCGTAGGGTACTGAGGAGAGAAAATTCGAGAGAACGGTTTCGGAAGGTAAAAACAAAAAAAAAGTGGTTCGCAACGGTACTGCTGGGAGTCATATTCACCCTACACACATAACACTGGAGAAGGTGTGTTGTGTAAAGCTACTGACATGCTGAGGCGTTAAATGAAGCGAAGCGTTGAGCGTTTGAGAAGCGGAATAAACAGAAGCGTTGGGTGAAGCTTCCTATGACATACTGGAGCGAGCGTCGCAAATGCGTTGTGTTGTCATATTCCTAGATTCCAGTAGCGGTTTTGTTTGAAGGAAATATGAATTCGTCCAATGAAGATTTTTTTGCTTCTTCAAGCACGGTAAATCACGTTTTTAGTAAACATAGAGATTTTTTTATGAAATAAAATAATATTACTGAAGTGAGTTGCGCTACAGACGTAGTAAAAAATATAAGAAATTATTCTAAATTTAAAACCCGTTGACCCCGAGCAACGTTCAACTAATTTATAATATCTGTTAGGATTTGAATAACCCATGTGAGCACAGCTAGTTACTCAGCGGCTTGCATTTTCGCGACCAAAGAAGTTCAGCATGCTAGATTTCTGGCCATTCAAATCAAAACTCAACAATATCAATCAATAATACCGTGCTGGATCGAAATCCGTACACCTAAGCACATGATAATCTTCGACGGTCAATATAAAATCAAGAAATCACATATTGCTTTAAACTGACATGTTTACTTATAGGTCTACTTATATTTTATCACTATTTTCCAGTAAAATGATTAAAATCACTCCGAAACTGGAAAAAATCATGTTTAAATAGAACATGTTTTGAATCGAAATCCGTACACAGTTTTTTGTCTGAATCAAAACCCGTACACTTTTGAATCGAAATCCGCACACACGCGATATAGACTGGATCAAAGTCCATACAACAATAAATCAAACTCCGTATAGATGAAGAAGTACAAAAATGAACATCTTTTATTTATAATTTATCTTTAAATTACCGAATAAGTATATTTTGAGGATCAACTGGCTCCTAAAGTTTCACACGGTTTTCTAATTTTTGATATCAGCTGAAAGGGTGCAATTTTCGTAGCGTTTTGTAGTAACCGGAACGCCGGAACCTCTCGAAGCTTCCCGGTACGACTTTCCCTTGCGCACCTCAGTCACAGCTCGTTTAAAATTGTTTGCCGTATATTTATTCTTGTTTTCTTCTATTATATGCTGAAAACAAGAAGAAAATTCAACAATATATGCATGATATACACGCTGTACGGATTTCGATTCAAGCAAATAAAAAGAATCAAAATCCGTACGGCAGAGTTTTTGTTGAATAAATACAACTTACACTATTTATTAGAAAATATACAGCTCGAAAATGACAAAGACTTACCTTTTCCATCAATTTTAAAAAGATTTACAGAGTAAAACACTTATATCCCACTTGAAAATCGTTTTTATCTGAAGAACGTTTCCTTAGTAAATTCTCTAACGATACAACGAAATGACAACTGAAACCGATACACTATTGATTTTTTATTTTTAATATTTTTATTTCATGGCCTACTGGCGCATAGTTTAATTTAACAGAAGGCCAACAACCCAACGGATATGTACATGTAACTATCATATGAATTTTCACTTTTTTAATGCTTAAAACTGAAGAAAAACATCACGGTGTACGGATTTCGATACTGTACGGGTTTCGATCCAGCACGGTATCAGTGCTATTTTCCCGACGACCTGAAAATTTTTCCCGATAGTATTTTCTATCCTACTTTTTTTTCTTTTTTAAGATTTAAGACCAAAATAAAGCAAATATTAAGTACCTGGCGATATCAGGTTTAGTCTGAACATGGATTTACTGCACAACCCTCTTCTAAACATTTTAACATTTTCTAAACGAAAATGTATTTTATTTGCTTTTTTCAATTACCAAACCAAAACAAGCAAATATGATGCACCTGGCGATAAAAGATTTAGTCTGAATATGGTATTACCGCGTACATATACGCGCGTCAAAACACTACTCGTTCTGTTTCGCCGCCTCTATCGACGCGTCTTTGCCGCTCCAGTATGACCGGTTTGAGCGTTTCATATAGACGTTCGAAGAAGTAGCTCTGACGCTTTTGCGACGCTTTTTGCTTCGCTTCATTTGACGCCTCAGTATGTCATTAGCCTAAGAAACGAAACTGCAGAACGGGAGACCGCGCGATTCTGAGTACACACAAATCGCATATTACGGTTAGCCCCGAAGGTATGTTAGTGCGATAGAAGGCGGTGGGGGCAGTATTGGTAAGTCATACAAATTTGATAGGTTAGAGAACGTCCGGAGAAGGCGTAACAAACAAATTCATATGAATACTGATCATTCATTAACATAACCATTCATCTTACTCATTTCCAAATTTTAAATTTTATTTATGATTGGGAGGATAAGGGATTATACATGAAGGATAAGGGAGAATTACAGGTGCATCATGCGAGTAAAGACTGGAGGATGGAGTGGGAAACCAACCAGAATCACACGGAGGAAACTCCAAAAGGTCTGAAACAAGTATGATGACACTTTCTAACAAACAAACCATCAGGTGGGTTAAAGCTGGTACGGCGTAATTGATCATTCAATGAGTGAATGAGTGAATTCATATGAATACTGATCATTCATTAACATAACCATTCATCTTACTCATTTCCAAATTTTAAATTTTATTTATGATTGGGAGGATAAGGGATTATACATGAAGGATAAGGGAGAATTACAGGTGCATCATGCGAGTAAAGACTGGAGGATGGAGTGGGAAACCAACCAGAATCACACGGAGGAAACTCCAAAAGGTCTGAAACAAGTATGATGACACTTTCTAACAAACAAACCATCAGGTGGGTTAAAGCTGGTACGGCGTAATTGATCATTCAATGAGTGGATCCTGTTGTTGGAAGGAGATTCTTACTACCCCGGAAAGCGCGCAAGAAACTATGCTTGCGGGTCCGCCAAACCCATTTTGCCCCTTCATAAACAACAATAGTGGGAAATTCATGGGATGATCAAATTTGATCTACTGTAAGTCTACCCACATTCATAGGAATGACCTTAGACTGATGGTGGCTTCTACCTACATACATACATACATAGTAAAGGTACAATGTCAATACTTTTTCCTAAAGCTTAGATTCTATTTGTGCCAATCCATCCATATTAGAATATGGCTTAATTGCCGTAGCTTTTCGTATATTGAAGAAACCAACTTTTTTGTGTTAAAAGATAGAGGATTTGTTCATTCGGCAAAGTTTTATTTAGCACATGTAAAAATATGAAACTGCTAAATAAGCAATTCCAACAAATGTAATTTCATGCTATTGCTTCTTATGAGATGAGTTATATATTTGATATTGTATACGTACAAAGTGCAGAAGTCTCCAGATCGTAACGAGCGGCAAAATAGGTTAAAAATCACGGGCCCGGAAACTGTACAACCAGATGCCGACGAAGCTTCATTGTCTCATCATAGATAATGAGATTTACGTCAAGGCGGATTTCCGGCAGCTTCTGGGGTTACTGTTCTTCACTGCCCAGCACAAGTTTAATGTTCCGGAGAAATTAAGGGAGCAGAAACTTTCTAAGCTTGCCAAGAAATACTTGATTTGACAGACGATCTGCTTATGTGGCAGGAGTGGTGCCACGTTCGAGACTACCAAGACTGTAAACTGGAAGATCAACCTCAAGAAGTGTCTACAGAAGCGTTTGCTTCGTCTGTTTTGAAGCAACACGAGGGACCTACGAACTTCTGGCCAGATCTAGCTTTGTGCTACTATTCAAATTATGTCTCGGAGTGGTACGAAGCCACTCCGATATGGCATTGCAGTTGAATGAAATAAATATGCCGAAAGCTTATTAATGGGTTGTACTTTATTGTCTGAAAGTTTGAAAATAATCGGTCAACTAGAACATTTTTTACAGCGTTTTTTCATGATGCAGTTTGATGTGGGACACTTTTTACACATCTTGATTGATGGCCAAACCACTAGGCTTGAACCATGATTTTGATAATAAGGAAAAAGTCTTTTTTTGTCCTTCCTGGAGGATTATTATTCAATTTGCAGGAAGTTATACGCAGTCGAAACCAGAAGATTTTCACCTTCAAAATGGTTTACCGTAAACTTTTAGCCAAAATTTTTGTGCAGTTCAATTAAAACTCAAAAGAAAGATCGAAGCAAGCGTGCAATGCGAGTAGACGTCTTTTATTTTTCACCTCCGCGTTTTTACAGGAAAAATTATAAATTCTGAATTACAAACCGCCTAATTAAAAAAAGTGTACCCATAAATTAATTCAACTACATATACTACTAGGTGACCTCAGCGGGGGCCTAGCGTGGTTGGTAACGTCTCCGCCAACCACGCTCGACGCCTAGGTTCGAATCCCACCGCCGACATAGGTGTCGATGATTGTGAGGTGGCGTGATCCACTCACAACCAACCCAACTGGTCTAGATTCAATCCTAGCCGACACCGGGAGATTTTCCGAGGCGAAAAATCTCTGGGATCACGCCTTCCATCGCATGAGGAAGTAAAGCCGTTGGCGCCGGTCCGTTAATCAACGGGTCGTGAGTTAGAGTCCTGAGTGGAGTCGCCTCCCCGGGCGTCGGTGATTGGCACATTAACAGTGGCGGAACTAGACCGACGGTAAATAAGCGAAAATAAAAAAAAATACTACTAGGTGACCCGGCAAACATCGTCCCGCCCATTTTTGTGTTAAATGAAATAACTCTAAACATTCCAAATAGATTGGTTCCTTGCGAATTGTTTATTGTCTGCGAATGCACGACGAATCGGCCATAGGATATATTAAAGTCGAAAGATAAATCGTTTGAATTGATTGGCTTTAAAGGAATGACAACATCCTCGCCTTTCGGTTTCTGTACATCACCTCGATTCTCCATATTGAGTGATATTCGGTCATATTCAGCTGTTTTTCTGGCATCAATCTGACTCCAGAAATACCCATATTTGGTGTCATTCAGTTATTTTGTCTGTTTTCCAGAAACCAGAAGTCGCCATCTTGGATTTTGAAATGGCATTTGGAGACAATTTCTGACCTCTGAGTTTCATTCTGGTTCAAAAAACATCCGTATTAGGTGATATTTGGTAATTTTTAACTGTTTTCTAGAAACCGGAAGCTACCATTTTTGAATTTAAAATAATGTCTGTGGTCGATTTTCAGTTCCTGTGCATCATTCTGGTTCCGGATATAATAATATTTGGTGAAAATCGGCCATTCAGGCTGTTTTCCAGAAACCGGAAATTGCCACTTTACAATTCAAAATGGTGTCTGAGGTTGATTGGTCTCATTGCATTATTACGATCCCGGAAATAGCCATATTGGGTGATATTTGGTCATTTTCCGTTGATTTTCAGAAACCGGAAGTCGTCATTTTGGATTTCAAAATAGCATTTGAGGACAATTTCTGGCATCTGAGCGTTATTCTGGTTTAAGAAACACCCGTACTGGGAGGTATTTGGTCATTTTCAACTGTTTTCCAGAGACCGAAAGTCGCCATCTTTGAATTAAAAATGGTGTCTGAGGTCGATTTTTAACTCCTGTGCATCAGTTTGATTCCGGATACGGGTCGTTCATATGGGTCTAAATTGACCTTTTTTTTACTATTTTCCAGAAACCGGAAGTTGCCATCTTACAAATAAAAATGTTGTCTGAGGTCGATTTGTGGCTTCAGTGCATCAATACGATTCCGGAAATACCAATATTGGGTGGTATTTGGTCACTTTCCGCTGTTTTCCAGAAACCGGAAGTCGCCATCTTAGATTTCAAAATGGCATTTGGAGACAATTTCTGACATCTGAGCATCATTCTGGTTCCGGAAGCACCCATATTGGGAGGTTATCGGTCATGTTCGGATGTTTTTCAGAAACCGGAAGTTTTCATCTTAAATTTAAAAATGGCGTCTGGAGTCGACTTTTGGCTCCTGTGCATCATTTCGATTATTTTAGACTGTTTTTCGGAAAAACAGGTTGAAATATCTCTTCCCTTCCAGAATACGGAGCAGTGTCAAACCACCATAGTAATTTGAGTTCGATTTGTATAAGAGCCCTTCCATCCATCCATATTTGTTACCCTTAAAAACATTCACATTGGTTCCATTTACTCGGTTAGGTCTCGAGGTGTGCAGAAATTTGTGTTTCATTTGTTTGGAGCCCCTCTCTTCCAGAAGAGGGAGGGATGTTGAACCATTATGGACTTGTTTCCACATACCAAATATTGTTCCATTTACTTGGTTAGTTCTCGGGATGTGCGAAATTTCTGTTTGGTTTGTATGGGACCCCTCCCTTACGGAAGAGGGAGGGGTGTCAAACCATTATGGACATATTTGTTACATTACCCTAAAAACATTCACATGCCAAATTTGGTTTCATTCACTTGGTTAGTTTTTGAGATGTGCAGAAATTCGTGTTTCATTTGTATGAGACCCCTCTCTTCCAGAAGAGGGAACTCTCTTAGTCACCTTTCTCGGCTCCTAGAACCCCTATATACAAAATTTCACACCGATCGGTTCAGTAGTTTCCAAGCCTGTATGGATCAGACAGACAGACAGAGCTGCATTTTTTTATGTTTAGACTAATGCCAAGTGTCAAAATTTGTTGTGGAAATAAGCAAGTCAGCTGTTAAACGTGTTAGTTTAGTGAGTGAGTGGAAGTCACAGGATTGTGTAAAAAAACAAGTTCGTAATAGAACCCTAGACGACGCAAAAAAGGTTTATAAATAAGGCTAAGTATTCATTCTCACATCATTCTATTCTATCAAAGATTTCATCGATGGGAATACAAGATTATTTACATAACGCGTTAATGTAGTAGAGTTGTTGCGTAATAGTTAGGTGGTGTTCAATAATTTCAAACATTTTTTTAGTAATTGATATGCTTCCAAGGTTTCCTGAGGACAACTGGTAATATAGTTAAAGCTATTGAGTTAGTAAATATTTATAATTCTAACTAACCGACACATAATTAGGATTATTTCACACTTGAAGCTCATATTATTTCTCATATCCAGTATTTACGAAAATACTTCGCGCATCACATATCGTGTTTAAGATAACGTAGCTCAAGAACAGACCTGTCCGCACAACAGCCTTCGTGATATTTAACACTCGACTCATGATATTTCAACACTCAACACGAGATAAACGCGTATAAAGTTTCAAGTTTAGCTTATGCGGCTGTGACGAGGCGTGCTTAAAATCACTCTAACTTTCTCTCTATTGCTCAGATCTTTATAAAAATTCGTGAGAATGTTCTCAAGAAGTTGTACTTAAAGTTAAGGCAATTTTTTTCGATTTCTTGAAAACTAAAAAGGTATATAACTTCTTAACACGAGATAGTATTGGGTTGGTTAAGGCCTGAATACACACACGGCGTAATGACGCCTTCTCCGTACAAATTAGAACGCGTAATCGCGCCTCCCGTTGCGACGCCTTTCAGCCAGAACCTTCTAGCTTTGCCTCCTAGTGACGAAGGTAGTCGTTTGCCGCCTTCGGCTGCGTACTTGACTGCCTTCCGTGAAGACGCATCGTGACTTCTACACGGTCTTGTGTCGCCTTCTTTTGGCGGAGGTGCCGGCAGCGCCGTGCTGTATCATTTTCCGCCTGCTGGTGATTCTAGAAGTGTGTTGCTTTATTTTTTCTTTCAACAAACATAAACAAACATGAATTGGGTGGCATGACGACAAGAAGGTCAGCACACGGCAGGGTTCGAGACGGCGTGATTGTGCCCTCCGTATAGACGACTGGAAGGTGGTAGATGCTAGAAGGCACATTAAAAAATTTCAAGAAGGCGCTGACAATTTTCGTCAGAAAGGCGTTGTCACGCCGTGTGTGTATTCGGGCCTTTAGTAAATGGCTGGACACGTGTAACTTGAGACCCTAATGTGATCATTCACCTCCGACCAACAACTTCTTTCCACAAGGTGCCGACCAGGATAAGAGTAATCTTGTCGAAGATCGGGTAACCAACCCCGGGGGAAACTTTGAACGTATGCTATCTAGAGGCGGCATACACCAGCGTCTGAACCGAAGCGGACGGCTGAATCATTGAAATGCTGTATCTCGCCAGCAACACCTAAGAAGGTAGTCCCATCAGCAGGATGTAGGAATCGCGCAAAGATCTAACTTTCAGATAACTTTTTAAAGGACTTGAATGAGTATTAGGGTGCCAACCAAAATTTTCATTTTGAGAAACCCTACACAAAATGTTCACCTGCCCGAAAAAACACCCTGTGCAAAATTTCAGCTCAATCGGACCTAAAATGGAGTGGCGCAAAGCGATTGAATTTGGCCTTCAAAAATCAACCCAACGAAATGGGGTGCATAAAATTTTGGTTTGCGAATTTTTTTTCTCAAGGTCAAACTTCAATCGCTTTGCGCCACCTCGTTTTAAGTCCGATCGAGCTGAAATTTTTCATAGGGTTTTTTTTCAGGTAGGTACACATGTTCTATAGATTTTTTTTTCAATTTTTCTGGTTTTTTTCCCGACAAACTCACCTAGCTTAAGCTTAAGGAAAGCATTTTTTCGCTTTCGTCGACCAGTGTTATCGAAGAGGATTAAGAAAGGTTTAAAACCACTGCTCTAAACTAACAAAAATATGGTTTGTACATTTTTTTTTGTATATACCATTCAAAGAAATTGGGCTAAACACGACAAGGAAAAATAATAAAAGGCGTACCTCAAGCGAAAACATAAACACGGCACTTTTATAAAATCAACAACACAGAGACTTATAATACAGAGATTATACTCATAAGACATGAATACGTCATTAAACATTGAACAACATAAAAATTCTCTAGTTGTCTGTGGTTAGGATCTAGCTCCGGTCTGGCTAGATAACAATTTATTTTTAGTAAAATTGAACAATTTTCGCTTCATCTTATCAATACTTGTTCTTCACTTGGTATTTGATAATCTTTTACAAATCGATTTTGCATCACGTTGAATGCGCATGATATTAAGAAAAGACGCTAAAGGGCTACACGATTGTTTGAAGTATTGCGTTTAATGTGATTCCTTGGATTACGATGCATAAAATGCGAGTTTCGAATCTAACGTGCTTTCATTTTATTATTATTAATTTTCTAACACTAACACGCTCAGTGTATTGCAAAATCTTTGCTGGAGTTCACATCTCCTGCAATTACACGATAATTGACAAACTCAAGTACTGATCGTTTTCTAGCGATTGCTGCGTGAACAACAATGCCCAGTGGCGATAAGATAACGCTATAGTATATAAAACATAGAAAGCAAATTTTGTCAACCATGCATTTAGTGAGAACATGGCAAACAGCATTGTGTTAATCAGCGCGGCGACGCTAGTCGTGCTGTTCGTTGTAACAGTTACGGAAGCGTGCGACCCATCTCCGACGACCGCTTCTGGATGGAAAGCTCCGGCGGGTTTGTATATGAATTATATTTGTTTGATAACTAATTGAATACGCTTCCCACAAAGGCCCGTACTGCTCTGGACAACTAATTTTCGAAGATAATTTCGACTATCTGGACAGATCCGTTTGGGAACACGAAAATACCGTTGGTGGAGGAGGGGTAGGTTGAAACAATTTAGCGTAATTCCACTGCAGAAGCTAAATTAGATTATGTATGAAACAGAACAACGAGTTTCAATGGTATTCCGGCAGCGATCGTAACTCGTACATAAAAGATGGTCGTCTTGTTCTCCGACCTACGCTGACAGCCGACGAATTCGGCGAGGATTTCCTCTCATCCGGTACGATCAATTTGTGGGATCAGGATGATTTTAACAGGTAAAGAAACAGATCAATTTATTAAGAGAAAAAAGGGCTCTCACCAAATGGATTTCAGATGTACTGATGCTCCCGACTGGGCTGAACAGATCATGGGATGCTATCGTCAAGGTAGCCCAGAGTATATTTTGAACCCAGTTCGAAGTGCTCGGCTGCGAACGCACAATTCATTCGGATTTAAATTCGGAAAGCTGGAGATTCGTGCCAAACTACCAGCTGGGGACTGGATCTGGCCTGCCTTGTGGTTGATGCCAAAGGAAGACTATTACGGCACGTGGCCTAGGTCGGGGGAAATTGATCTGATGGAATCACGAGGTAACCGTGAACTTTGGCTAAACGGCCAAAATATTGGTGTCCAGCAGGCATCATCATGTGTGCACTTTGGACCCGCCTGGGACTACCGCGCCTATCTGTGTAACTCCGAGTCTCGGGAAGGTTTCTACTACTTCTTCTACAACTATCAACTCATTTGGACAGAAAATGTAATGCAGTTCGCCATCAACGATCAAGTCTATCATACGATCACACCGTACGAAGGTTTCTGGAGGCTAGGTGGATTCAGTTACAACCCATGGGAAGGAGCCACTAATATGGCTCCGTTTGATAGGGAGTTCCATCTGCTGCTGAACGTTGCTGTTGGAGGCGACTATTTCCCTGATGCTGCTTCGAATCCGCACCCGAAACCTTGGTATTACGGGCAATCGACGGCGATGACCAGCTTCTGGAATGCTCGAGGAGATTGGTACAGCACCTGGGGTGAAGAAGCCGCTATGGAGATTGAGCACGTGAGAGTGTGGGCACTGTAAAAATCAATGTGTGAGGAATCAATGAGAAATAAAGCAATGCAATGGTCTGTAAGAACCTTTTTATAACATTTCGTTTTTGTTTTCTGACACGTTTTGTGAGCAGTTTGACATCCATTACAAAATTTTATGCCTTCGCCCATTTCAACTGTTCCACAACAACAGAATGTTTGTCATACGAAAATATTCTAGACATCTGTTCAAATATTATATTTACATAGTACTTAAAATGCCAGTATAAAAAGCTTGTTCTCATGATCAACTTGAGAACACAATGGCAAACTGCAGAATCTTATTATTGTTCGCAGTCACATCTCTGACTTTAGCGACAATTCAATCGGCTTGCACTCGATCCTCGACTACTGCATCCGGTTGGAAAGCCCCGAAAGGTAAATATGTATACTTTATTATTGCACTACCCTTTGATTAAAACTTTGATTTTGCTGAACAGGACCATACTGCTCCGGTCAATTGATTTTCAACGATGACTTCAACTCAATTGATAGGTCCGTATGGGAACATGAAAATTCCCTCGGAGGCGGTGGGGTAACTCAGTGGCCAAGAATCTGTACTTGAGAATACTAATAGTGTTACTTCTTTATAGAACAATGAATTTCAGTGGTACTCCGGTGGAGGTCGAAACTCATACGTGAAAAATGGTCATTTCTTTATTAGACCCACGTTGACCGCTGACGAATATGGCGAACGCTTTCTCACATCGGGAATGATTAATTTAAATGAAGGACCCAAACATCAGAGGTTGTATCGACTACAATGATCATCTGGAACATTACATGATTCGTATTATTTTTTGTTTTGTTTTTCGTATGAAGATGCACCGATCCTCCTGGTTGGGCAGAACAAATCCAAGGTTGCTACCGTAGAGGCAATCCCAAACGAATACTAAACCCGGTACGGAGTGCCCGAGTTAGAACAATTAACGCATTCGCTTTTAAGTATGGAAAACTTGAAATAAGAGCTAAACTCCCAACCGGTGATTGGATTTGGCCAGCATTGTGGCTACTGCCGAAGGGCGACACCTACGGTTACTGGCCAAAGTCCGGAGAAATAGATCTAATGGAGTCCCGAGGTAATCGCGAGCTTTGGCTGAACAATGAAAACATTGGGGTCAAGAAAGTGTCTTCTTGTTTACACTTTGGCGAGAACGCTAATTATCGCAGCTCACAGTGCGGCGCAATTAGCCAAAGTGGACTGAACACAGGCTTCCATAACTATCAGCTTTTCTGGACAAAGAACGTAATCCAATTTGCCATCAACAATCGAATCTTTCGGACCATCACTCCATACGAGGGGTTCTGGAGACTCGGTGGATTTAGTTACAACCCGTGGCCCAAGGGAACGAAGATGGCTCCTTTCGACAGAGAATTCTACATACTGATGAATGTGGCGGTTGGTGGCGACTTTTTCCCTGATGGTGCTAGGAATCCTCACCCAAAATCGTGGAGACAGGGAAGTGCAAGTGCAATGACCGATTTTTACCGAGCGAAGTCCTCGTGGTACAGCACTTGGGGCGAGCAGGCTGCTCTGCAGGTGGATTACGTAAGAGTTTGGGCTGCGTAAGAATAATTAAGTCAAATGGAATAAACATTCACTGTTGCTATTTGCAATCGTTCTAATTCTTTAAATGTTAACTTATTATTTATTAGTTAGATAAACGTTCAGAAGCACAGAAGAGAATTCGAGTTGACCTGTTGCAAATCAATTTCAATAGTTTACGGTTTTCAAGTAATGCTTGTATCCGCAACAATCCGGATGCCAAAAAATGTAATGGCTATTTATTTGATAACGTGAAAAATATATTTTACGTAGAGAAGTGTGATTTTTGGCGATAAGGTCGTTTGCGATTAAGAAGGTGCTTTCCAGTGGCGTTGAACTGCCAGGAAGGCACAAAATTTACTCAGTAATATTCTTGGCAGCTTAGAAACTTTTTTTTCCAATTTAACAAATTTCAATGCTAAACTTCATTAGAAACATTTCCAATAGAAACGGTTCAGAATGATAAAAAACGGGACGGTTCAAAATGGGCGAAAAAACGGTACTGTCCCGTCTAAAAGGGTACATCTAGTCAGCCTAGTTAGGTACGGCGTACAACAACGTCTAACCTCTACCGGGATATAGTTTATATGATGCACAATTGATACGCGAGTTACGCATAACACAAATTATATTATGAATTATCTAAACACATGAAAATGCAGTTCGGTCTGTCTGTCTGATTCATATAGACTTGGCAACTACCGAACCGATCAGCATGAAAATTTGTATAAAGGAGTTTTGGGGCCGGGAAAGATGATAAGAATAATTCGAAGCCCTTCCCTCTCCTGGGAGGAAAGGGTCCCATGCATAGAAACACAAATGTCTGCTTAACTAAGGCACTAATCAAGCAAACTGAACCCTATTCGGCATGGGTTTGTTTTTTCGGGGCAAGAAATGATGGTTTGACACTTCCTCAAACTCTGGAAGAAGGGGGGCTCCCATACAATGAAACAGATTCCGGAAAACAGCCTAAATCGGGATGATGCACAAAAGCCTAAAATTAATTCCAAGATGACTTCCGGTTTCTGGAACACACCCGAATATGACCACCTAATATGAGTACCTTTAAAACTCTAAGACCGCGACTTTCGATGTGTGGAAAACAGTCAAAAAATGATCAAATACTATTAAATTTTGTTTATTTAGCAGCCAAAAATCGACCCTAGACACCATTTTGAAATCTAAGATGGTGACTTTCGGTTTCTAAAAAACAGCCAAAAAAGTCCGAATACCAGCAAAAGGATATTTCCAGAATTTGAACGATTCGCAAAGGTCAGGTAAGTGAGAATACTAATTGATACTTTATACTCGATACAACATAATTTGCAATTGTAAAAATTCCTTTCAGCTTTAAGCTGTCGCTATATTAAACCGCGCTGCTGTGGAGATTCTTCCTTCCGAAAACCTAACCCAACAAACTTAAAGATTTAGGTTCGACATGAATAGCGAGGATTTCAACTGCGAGGCCTGTGATAGACCGGACGATGCGGATGATGGAATGGTATCTTGTGATGCTTGTAGCAAGTGGTACCATTATACGTGTGCTAGCGAATCTCCCGGTGTAGAGAAGAGACCATGGAAATGTGTGAAATGTGTCTCATTGCTACGCGCCTTTGCCCCTATTACCAGTACAAAGAAATCAAAGGCCAAAAAGACTTCATTGAAAGTAGATGGCAATGTGAAGCCCATGAAAAATGCTGCTAGTGACACGGGCGCGGAAATGTCGAATAAAAAAACCGATCGACTATCGGATCCAGGTGTATCCAGAGATTTATACAGACCCACAGGAAAAGATGATCGTAGCCTGATGAGCGCTGATATAAAATCGACGAAATCGAAAACGTTTAGTGCGCAAATGCGAACAAATTTAGCGCTGCAGCGGCTAAAGGACGAACATCGGCTTGAAGAAGAGAAGTTAGCGGAAGAACAGCTACGGTTGGATGAAGAAAAAGCATTACAGGAGAAAGCACGAGCTCTAAGAGCAAAGCAGCTTGCAGCTAAAGAAAAATACCTCCAAGAGAAGCGACGATAGCAAGTCTCAAATAAGCGGAATGTGCTCAGCAGATCATACCAAAAATTGGCTGAGAGGGTTACAGAACGCGAACAAGGACAAAATCGAAACTGTGTCGAACGTCTCCTCTGCTTTTTTGGACTCTGGGTCAAACCTGCAGTCCCATGTCAACAATACACACAATGTTGGGCCAAATGCGCATCAGATTGCAGCAAGACAAATATGGCCCAAAAAATTGCCGATATTCGCTGGTGAGCCGACAGAATGGCCAATATTCCTGAACAGTTACGAAGAGGGGAATGAAGTGTGTGGCTTCACAAACGCAGAAAATGTTATTCGGTTACGCGAGTGTGTAACCGTCGGTTACAGAATCCAGTATGAGTTTTATTTGTGCTTAAATGTTTAGTCATACTTTCACGTTAAAATTTAAGGGTTATCATAAGTAGGGTTAGTAAAATGTATTGGTATGTAAATGGTATAGGTTAGTAGGGTTAGTCAAAATAAAATAAGTAGAAATACCAGAAATTGTAATCCCACTGAAGAATATAAACATCACACAGTGGGTACAAGTGGGTGGTAAAATGGGCAGCACCCATCCAGTATGACAGATTTGTTGAGGGGGAGGAAAGCTGTTATACAGATGGGTGTCAAATTGATTGAGGCGCGAAATATCGCGCATCCATCGAAAAAGATTGGCGGAAAAAAAGAGCGCGAAGAGCCTTCTTGCTAGCCCAAATTGCCAGCCATCATCAGATAGTATCTGGTAGTCGTGTGCATAACGTTGAAATTTAGAAAATTAGAAGAGTTCTTGTACGAGTTGTCAGTGGCAACAGGAGTTGTTGCGGCCCGTAATTAGCCAAGCGAACGTAGTTTAGACCGTGGCTTACGGTTAAAGCAGCACACGACCGGCCTAGCGAGCCCTGGATGCACGCTACTTCTAACCCGTAAAGGACCAGCGACAGTCCTCTGGCTTAGAGCCATCACCGCAAAGGAGGACTTACCCCTCTCGGCACGGTCACTCCGGTATCGTCCTGGGCCTGTCGATCTACGTCAACGAGGGAAGACCAGAGAGAAACACCAGCAGACTACGTTTGAGTTGGCTACCTCCCCGCTCCCCGCCTTCGTCGATAACCACAGCAGCGTCAAGCCTCAGCAGCAACGAAGCAGAGCATTACGCCACCGCAACGGCAGCAGCGTCGCCCACACCGAGCAGCAGCAGCGTCATCTTAAGCAGCGGTACGTACCGATCATCAGCCATCCCCACACCCACACACAAACACACTCACAATAGAAAATATTAATAAATCACTCAATATTCTCGTTCAAAAATAGTTTTTTTCAATAAAAGAGTTTCCTTTACATAATTAAGTGCATTTTAAATATAAATCAGAATACAATAGCCCAAATAGCAAGGTGAAAGTAGTCCGCACCGTTGATCGCGAATCCCCGCTGATTACCCAGTAGTAAGCCGATCCTGGGACCATCGTCACAGGGTCTCTTGCTACTGAGCTTTCCCGGTACAGACTATAGAGTAAAGAAGTCAGTAACAAGTGCTTGCGGAACCCGCTAGGGAAGCAGTTGTCTCCAAGTTGATGTTCCCGCACAGCGTGCCGTCTATCATTAATACTTTGCGACGTTTGTATGGTCGACCCGAAGCAACAGTAAAGATATTGCTAGCGAAAGTCCGTGAAACTAAAGCCCCGGATCCACAACGTCTTGACACACTGATAAAGTTTGGACAAAAAGTGCAACAGCTATGCGATCATCTAGTAGCCGCTAAGCTGCATGCTCATTTATCGAATCCGTCACTGTTGGAAGAACTAGTAGATAAGCTGCCAGTTTCTCAGAAGCTCGACTGGGTGCGATATAAGCGAGAATTCAGATCACCTTCGCTTAAGCATTTTGGAAGCGTTGATGATTGACGCTAGTGAAGTCACTTGTAAGGATACACCAAAAATCGATTGTTCTAAAAACGAAAGAGTGAAGCTAAAAGACAGAGCATATGTACACACGCACAATGGCAAGGAGGAAATATCAGATAAAGTTGAAGTAAAATATCCCTGTCCGATATGTGGACAAGATCACAGAACGAGAAACTGTGATCGTTTCAGACAAATGAACTTGACAGAACGCCTTTTAGCTGTAGAAAAACACAAATTGTGTGAAGTATGTCTGTACAATCATGGCACATGGCGCTGCAGGTCGAGATACCGATGTAATGTGGGAGGTTGCCAGGTACGCCACCACCCGCTGCTCCATCGTATGGACTCACATCGCGGAAATATGAACACCAATATGAACGAGTGCCACACTCATGGCCAGACCGAGAAATCAGTGCTATTTCGAATTGTACCTATTACACTTTACAATGGCGATCGTAGATTGGATTTGGCTTTCTGGATGAGGGTTCATCTTTGTCGATGGTAGAATAAAACGTACTGCAACATCTGGGGATAGTTGGTACCCCTGAACCGCTGCGATTGATTTGGACATCCAATGTAATTAGAAACGAGAAAACATCTAGACGTGCAAACATAGAGGTCAGCGGTAGAGGCGAACAAACACGTTATAATTTGATATCGGTTCGCTCAGTAAATCAACTAAACTTACCTAAACAACGTCTGTCAATAAATGAACTATCTATGCGATTTGACCATCTCAAAAGACTTCCTATATCCTCATATTCGGACGCAATACCCAGAGTGTTGATTGGCCTTGATAATTTGAGTCGTGTTGGCAAACAGGGCGACCCTGTCGCTGTAAGGTCTCTTCTTGGTTGGACAATTTACGGACCAAAGGGTGCAAATACGCCAACAAACAGCTACCATCACCATCACGTGCATATTTGTGACGCCGATGAGAAATTGAACGAGATGATTAGACAGCGATTCGTATTGGAGGACACAGGTGTGTCACTGGTACCTGTACCAGAGCCAGCTGAGGTGAAAAGAGCCCGCGACATATTATCGAAAACCACACTCCGGGTGGGTGACAGATTCGAAACCGGGCTCTTGTGGAAGACTGATGACGTACACTTTCCAGACAGCATGCCTATGGCAATGCGAAGATTAAAAGGTTTAGAAAAAAAATTAGAAAAGGATCCACAATTGCGAGACAATGTGCATCGACAAATTCGTGAGTACGTTCGCAAACAATATGCGCATAAAGCAACTAAGTCTGAGTTGGCAAGCGCTGATCCATCCCGTGTGTGGTATTTACCACTGAATGTGGTAACACACCCGAAAAAACCACAAAAGAAGAGACTGGTCTGGGACGCCGCTGCACAGGTTGACGGTGTCTCTTTAAATTCGCAGCTTTTAAAGGGTCCCGATCTATTGACGTCACTTCCCTCTGTCATCTGCAAGTTTAGAGAAAAACGCGTCGGGTTCGGAGGGGACATATGCGAAATGTTCCATCAGATACGCATCAAACCTGAGGACCGTCACTCGCAAAGGTTCATTTTCCGATTCGACCCAAAAGATACTCCTGACGTGTATCTGATGAATGTGGCGATATTCGGTGCTTGCTGCTCTCCCTGTTCAGCTCAACATGTCATGCATCGAAACGCCGACGAATGGGCCAATGATTTTCCCGAAGCAGCAGCGGCTATAAAAGCCAAAACCTACATGGACGACTATTATGACAGCGCTGATTCTCCAGAAGAAGCTGCGGAACGCGCGATGCAAGTTAGAGCACTGCACGCTAAAGCCGGATTTAACATGCAAAAGTGGGTAAGCAATAGCCGTGAAGTATTGAAAAAACTTGGCGAGGTTCCAAGCCAAGATCAACCCCCTTTAGCATTCGGACAGGACCAAGAAGTGGAACGTGTCCTAGGCGTTATGTGGGATTCGAAAGAAGACATGCTTTTATTTTCTGCTGATTTCCGGAGTGAGTTTTCTACATATATCGATGGCACCAGCCGACCATCGAAGAGAATGGCTTTGAGGTGTATAATGAGCCTTTTCGACCCGCTTGGATTGTTGTCGCCGTTTCTCATACACGGAAAAATTATTATCCAGGACCTTTGGAGAACTGGTATGCAATGGGACGATAAGATGCGCGATCTTGAATTCGAGAAATGGCTCCGTTGGACAGAGTTACTGCCGAAAATAAATAAACTAAGAATTCCACGTTACTATTTTTTTGGGTGGAACGCAGAAAGCTCAAATTCATTAGAGTTACACATATTTACGGACGCTGGGGAGTCGGCATATGGCTGCGCGGCATACATCAGGATCGCAAGTGCCAATGATGTAAAATGCGCGCTGGTGATGGCAAAGTGCAAAGTAGCACCTCTAAAGAATCAGTCCATCCCACGGCTGGAATTACAAGCCGCCGTTATAGGGGCCAGACTGAAAACATACGTATGCGAGAACCACACATTTACGATCCGAGACTGTTATATGTGGACAGATTCAAGCGTAGTCCTTTCCTGGATTCATTCAGACCATCGAAAATATAAGCAGTATGTGGCTCATCGAGTAGGTGAAATACTTTCACTAACGCAGCCTTAGGGATGGCGATGGGTGCCATCAAAGGAGAACGTGGCTGACGGATTAACCAAGTGGGGAAAAGACACTGAACCTGATTCAGATAGTAGATGGTTCAAGGGACCACCATTTTTGTATCTCCCCAAGCACAGCTGGCCGCAACAAAATTCGGCGAGTTTCGAAACGAATGAAGAACTTAGAACAGCGTTTCTATTCCACCATCTGATACTTCCAGTCCAATTGATAAACGTGAGGAGGATCTCAAAATGGAACATCCTTGTACGTACAGTAGCATTTGTACACAGATTTGTGGATAATTGTCGACGTCGAAAAGCTGGAGAGCCGATTTTAACAGTAGAGGCCACAAAATTACAACGTAAATTGCTGCTCCGCAGGATGCCAGCAGTGAAAACAGTTATACAACAGAGTGAGTATCAAAAGGCAGAACAAATGCTATGGCGAATCGTTCAAGGAGAATGCTATCCGGATGAAGTTAAAGTTCTTCTTAGAAACAGTACTGAACCAACCGAAAAATGGCTTCAAATAGAGAAATCCAGCAGTTTATACAAATTATCCCCCTTTATAGATGAGTATGGCGTACTTAGAATGGAAGGATGAAACGCCAATGCGAACTATGCTACCTTTGATGCACGATTTCCGATCATACTGAAAAGAGATCATCCGATCACAATCAGACTCTTAGAACATTACCACAATCAACTCGGCCATTTCAATAAGGAAATGGTAGTTAATGAAGTGAGACAAAGATTTGAAATTGCACACCTTCGAGTAGCAGTCGATAAAGTGTTTAGAGATTGCCAATGGTGTAAAATGCTTAAATGTAAACCTAAACCACCCCGAATGGCGCCACTGCCAATTCAACGTCTAACACCACACCTCAAACCTTTTAGTTATGTTGGCATCGACTACATGGGGCCGCTGGACGTTACAGTTGGAAGACGTAAAGAAAAAAGATATGTAGCTGTATTCACGTGTTTAGTGATTAGAGCTGTACACTTAGAAGTGGCGTATAACTTATCAACAGAATCGTGTATATTGGCGATAAGACGATTTGTGCGCCGCAGAGGTTCTCCAGTGGAGATATTTACAGATAACGGCACAAATTTCGTTGGTGCTAGCCGAGAGTTGCAGAGGCAAATCGAGCAGATTAATGTTAAATGTGCTACATCATTCACTAACGCTAAGACGAAATGGTCCTTCAATCCTCCCGCAGCCCCACACATGGGGGGTGTATGGGAGCGCATGGTTAGGAGTGTCAAAGAAGCTATGAAGGGTCTCGACGACGGAAGGCAATTAACCGATGAAATTTTAGCTACTGTGCTTTGCGAATCAGAAGGATTGATAAATACGCGACCGCTTACATACATGGGCCAAGGTTCGGCTGAAGGTGAGGCACTCACGCCAAACCATTTCCTGATCGGCAGCTCGTCGAGAACCAGCGACCCTCAAAATGCACCTGTTAGCTTGGCTGAAGCGTTGAGAGACAGCTATAAAAGGGCCCAGTATCTCACTAATTTAGCTTGGGAACGATGGCTAAAAGAATATTTTCCTTCAGTTAATAGGCGCACGAGATGGTTTGATGAAGTACGGTCCGTGAAGGTTGGTGATTTGGTTTATGTTGCGGAAGGTGAACGTAGATCCTGGATACGTGGAAAAGTTGCAGCGGTAGTAGTTGGAACTGACGGAAGGGTGAGACAAGCAGTAGTGGAGACAGCCACTGGTAAAATAAAGCGCCCAGTAGTGAATCTTGCACTGATGGATGTTGGTGATTCCGGAAGATCTTCACCGGAGTCACGGGGTGGGGGATGTTCTGGCAGCACGGTGGAACCTGCGCTGTCATACGAACTCAATTGATCATTAAAGAGCTGTCAGAAAACCGTCATTTAATTGGATAGACACTAGAGTAGATAAAACGTGTTCCTTTTTCCTAGTTTTAATATTCGATGATGGCTTTGCAAATGGTTATTATTTTCCTTTATTTCTAGTTAAACTTTCACACAGTGAGTACATATATAATAAAATTATGTTTTGCTTAATTAAATAAATAAACTCACAAATAGATTTATATAACGTGCTGATTTTACAAGGCTAGGTTAGCAACGATTTTCTCGCGAAAGAAAGACAAATGTAAGTGAGAATTACTAATTGATACTTTATACTCGATACAACATAATTTGCAATTGTAAAAATTCCTTTCAGCTTTAAGCTGTCGCTATATTAAACCTCGCTGCTGTGGAGATTCTTCCTTCCGAAAACCTAACCCAACATCTACATTCTATTTTGCAATTCAAAATGCCAACTTCAGGTTTCTGGAAAACGGCCCTGAAATGACCGATCATCACCCAATTTAGATGGCCTTAAGCACACGTCGTTCGAAAACAGCCATTGCTTGTAAGTCCTCCTCATGCATTGTCCATGCTTCGTGCGCGTAGAGGTCTACCGGTTAGCGTCTTGTACATGGTGCACTTGGTACGGGATCGAAATTTATCAGACCTCAAAGTCTAGTGGAGTCCATAGTGAGCAAAACTTTCTGTTACGATACGTCTGCAAATTTCTCTGCTTCAGTTTTGTCTGACGTTACCAATGATCCAAGGTATACAAATTAGTCAGCTACCGCAAACATTTTCTGCTTTACGTTTTAGCTTGGTGTACTGTTCAGCAACCGCCTGGTACGTGCTTCCGACAAGATCCACGTCGTCAGCGAAGCAGATAAACTGGCTGGCTTTTTTAAAAATCGTGCCCCGCATGTTAAAGGCCACACGTTAGACAGGAGCAAGGTTGTTAATCGATATCCTATCGTAAACGCCGATGACGATACTGTCTGTTATCGTTATCGACGATGACGTTAACGTCTTCAGACATTCGAGTCATTGCCAAAGACGATAGCTACTGGACGGTATCGAATCAATAAAGTCTGATAAACGAATTCATCATTTGATTTCACTTTGGCTGCTATCTTGGATAGCAACACAAACAAAGCAGCATTTGATCCAATAGCAACGGATCGGCTCGTTGCTATTACAATGCCAAACTTAAGAATTCGTTGCTATCCGAGAATTTTCACTTCCGTGGGTTGTTATTTTCCAAGAGTAAATAGCAACGCTCGTTGCGGTTATTTTGTCGGTTGTCTAGCCAACTTTAGCAACCGAAATTTAGCCACTGGTGCACTTGCTCTGACATAGCAAAAGACGTTCTGTCGTATTAACAACCCTGGACAGCAGGCTGGAAAGACCGACGTCTTGTCGAAGTCTCTTGCGTGTTTCAAACGGGCTTGATACCACACCCGAAATCTTCATTTTTTTTTTGTTCACACATTTATTTGACACGGCACAATACAGTGACCGAAATCTTCATACAGCACTGTACACCATCCATCGTGGCCCTAATCAGTCTTGTTGGACATATTAGGGTATAACTGTCTTTAATGGACCACTTAGTAGCGTAGCTGCAAATTTTGCAAGAAAAAGTGTAAATATCTAAACTGAATTATGTATAAACATGAAGTAACATGTTTATCATCTTTTCTGCATGAAAAACAACTAGTTAATACCTCTATTTTCTTATAATAAAAGAAATAAATCATCGTTTCGGTTACCTTTAATGGGCCACCGTTTCCTTATTTGGACCACAACAATTTCCTAATTTGGGCCAGGTCTAAATACCTAATACATCTCTTTAGCTGTAGCTGTCGCTGATGAAACTAATTCTGGCTAACGCACTGAGAGTTCTGGATCTGGATCAACTGTAGACTGCACCCGTTCTTCCGTAATAGGGAATCCTTTACGTGCCATCCGAATTATCCAGCCAACAATTGAATCCTCTTCCGCGGCTGTCAATGCGGTTTGTTTACCTTTTCGTGGTTGTCCTGACCACTTGCTGCTTGCACGGAACACTACAGTGGATCGTGGAACATTGGAGCGCCTGCAAGCTTCTCTAGTCGAAACACCACTTTATATTGCTTGAAGACACTTAGTAACAGCTACTTCAGTATATTTTTTACCAATTTCCGGCGTTTTTCCTATTTTAGCAGCAATTTTATACAATAACACGATCATAACAAATTTATGGTAACTATGATTCGCGGCGTTATTTCGATGACAGCTCTTGTTCGAAATGAAGCATACCGGAATAAGGAAAACAGTATTATTTCCACCCTTAATTGGGCCACTATTTTTTTAATATTTTAAGTGTTTTTCTAGTAAAATTTATTGCTTATCTTTTAAAGACACTATTATTCTACCCGTTCATCGAAAAAAAGAATATTTTCGCTCGAAAAGTGTGATGTCAGTACAGTTTTTGTTAAAGCCATTTCCTATGGAAACGTGAACTAACCATGGCAAACCAGATAGCTGTTTTTGAAAGACATTTTTTGCAGCTTTAATGAAGTATATTATAGTAAACGTCTGTTGCGACATTTCTAATGAAGAACATTTTTGAAGTTGTCAAAGCATAAATCAAAAGTAGTATATTTATAATGTGTCATTTGGTGTACGAAGCTCAGGTGGTCCACTAAAGGAAGTGGTCTATATAAAGCAGATCTACCCTACTCCCTCCTTTTGTTCTGTATCCCAGATCTTGACTATCAGCTAATGCAGATAGGAGGCCAACCTATCCTGCCCCAGTTTGATGAGCTCCGCTGCGATTGTTGTTCTTGAGCTGCTTGATAGCATCCTTAACTCTACTTATCGTGGGGGGAAGCGGTGCGTCTTTTCATCCGCTGTGCTCAAGAAGTCGTTGCTTCTACCGTATTGGTCCTCTGCCTCTGCGCCATTCAGGTATTCATTGTAGTGCTGCTTCCACCTGTCGATCACCTCACGTTCATCCGTCAAGATTCCTCCATCTTTATTTAACTCGCGGCACAAAGCCTGCGCGGGATGCCTTTAGTTTGTTATAGAATCTACATGTTTCTTGAACTCCAACTCTTCCAGCACCGCTTTTCGACCCGGTAGAGATGGGACTGCTGTCTTCGTTTCTGTTTGTATCGACTCACGTCATGACGGGTCCTTTACTGCAGCATCAATGCCTGCGCTACATTCTTCTCGTCTAGAATCGTTTGACACTCCTCGTCGAACCAGTCGTTACGTTAATTTGCTGCTTTCACAGTACTCCAGCAGTCTTCCAGAAGAGCTTCGGTAAGCTCTCCCTCATCCGACAACGTTGCCTCAAGGCTTTGCGCGTACTCAGTCGCAACTTCGGGGAGTTTTAGTTGCTCTAGATCATACCGTGGCGGGCGACGGTAGCGGATGTTGTTGACAACCGAATGTCTTTGGCGCATTTTGAGATAGTGGTCAGAATCGATGATTGCGCCACGATAGGTTCGGACGTCTATAATAACCGAGAAGGCCTTCCGTCAATCAAAACGTGATCGATTTTTGTTTTAGTCTGTTGCGGTGATCTCCAGGTGTACCGATATGTGCTGCAAGCAGGTACGACGTATGCACATGTTCTTGGCCTTTTTCGTTCTCGATCCTTCGTGTGCAGAACTTTCCAATAAAGCAAAGCAAAGCCTTGGTGCTACATTCCGATTCAGAACTTGACCTTCTGTTTATTTATACACAGACTTCGCAGCCGACTGTTTAGTGTACAGGACAATTGCGGGGCTAGCGCTACGATGCTACTGACACTAACAGTCTCTCCCGAGCCGAGACTCGAACCAACGACAACTGGGTTGTTAGGCCAGCATCGTACCTCAAGACCATCTGGGAGATACTTTCCAATAATTGGTCTGAATTCCTCCTCCTGGCCAACATGAGCGTTAAGATCTCTGATAATGATTTTGACGTCATGTTTTGGGTAGCTATCGTATGCACGCTCTAGCTGGACGTAAAAGGCGTCCTTATCGTCATCATTACTTCCTTGGTGAGGGCTGTGCACGTTGAAGAAACGGTCTCTAATCCTCAACGTGCACATTCTGTGTCGATTGCCCGCCACCCAATCACGCGCTTCTGTATTTTGCCAATATCGAACTTGCGAATCCTCAATAAGTCGGAAAAAATGCGGGTACTACCCAAAAATTTAAGACTTGTAGTTCCTCGATCCGAATTTCCAAAAATTAGCCCGTTTTCGTTGCCTTGGTCTATACCGATTGTTTCGGTCAGTCGGTAACATTATTTGCTTCCTGTACTGATTGCTTTTACGGCTGACTTGTAAGGCCTGCACCAACCCTCAGTCTCATCGGCATCAGGACGTTCAGATCAGTTGCCCCTAACATGGAGAACAGATGCTGTTCAGAACCGCACCATCTTGGTGAACAGACGCTCGGGTTGGCGAAGCATTTTCTCTACCGCCGAGAAATGGGTAACGCGTTAATGATCGCGTCGCACCTTCTCACTTAGCTATTGTCGAGTGACAACATTGCCCAGGATACACCAACCAGTGGTGTTAATGTTATAGCTGGTAGTCTGTTGTGATAATATGACTCGTGGATGTGTGAGACAGCAATTTGTGAGTACCGTGCTGGATCGAAACCCGTACAGTATCGAAATCCGTACACCTTGATGTTTTTCTTCAGTTTTAAGCATTATAAAAATGAAAATTCATATGATAGTTACATGTACATATCCGTTGAGCTGTTGGCCTTCTATTACATTAAATTATGCGCCAGTAGGCCATGAAACAAAAAACAGACAAAAAATTAAAAATGAAAAATCAGATCGACTTGAACTGCCCTACAGTACGGTCGCATTTTACCAACAGCTCGAGGCTAAGTCTTAGACTACCGAGAGATATTGAAATTTTGTTTTTCGCTTTCAACAGGCAATCTTCTTGAAAGACTACCTGTTGAAACGCAAAGTAATAATTTTGTTTTTAACGTTAACGAGTGTTTAGTGAGTAAATTTGGTTTGAGATATTTCTAATTAAACTCTATAGTGAAGTGAAAGTGTAGTGAAGTTTTCCAGTTATGCCTGGAAAAAATAAAAAGCTCGCTTTGATGCGGCTACAAGGAAACGTGAGGCATCTCCTCCAAGTGACACTGAAATTTCGATTAACAGGTATGATATTCTTTCTTTCGTTGGGGATCAAGAAATTCAAACTTCTCATACTGAGCATAAAGCCGTTATGAAGAAGGTTAAAGTTCCACCTATTGTGGTATTTGTAGCAAATTTTAAAGCATTTCGATCAGAGCTTTCATCGTTTCTGTCGAATGTGAAAGTTAATTTTCAAATTGGCCGCCAAGGCGAAATTCGTATTTTGGCCGAATCTCTTGATGGCCATAAACATCTTTTACAGTATTTGACTGAAAAGATGTATAAATTTTATTCTTTTGATGCCAAAAACGAGCGTTTAAGGCTGTTTTAAAAGGTCTTTCAAATGACCAAACTATTGAGGAAATTAAAGAATGTTTGTCAGAATCACATGGTTTTGCTCCCAACCAAGTAATTTTGATGAAACGAAAGGCAAATGCCAAAATTAATCAAACTGGAATACACCAGGAAAATTACTTAGTACATTTTGATCGTACCAAAGTAAATAATTTGAATTTTTTGGAAAAAGCACTTTCATTAGCAGGTGTGTCTGTAGGTAATAATTTAAATTCAGATAACAAATTTCAGACAAAAAATCCTGTTCAGGCAACACCAGGCTGTTCATATGCCAGTGTCCTTACAGGTAATAATTCAAATTCAAACAGTAACAAACCATTCGTGTTTGGTGCTGAAAAGTCAGCCAGTGTTGATTTAGGTAGTCCAACTCCAGAAAAGATTGAATACCTACAACAATCCATGCTGCAGCTAATGTCCGTTTTGTTGAACTGTAACTCCATGTACGAGGCTGTTCAAGAAGGTATAAAATTTACAACTAAATTGTTATGAAATTGAAATTCAGCAATGATTTTAAATAATGCTGTAAATTTTCTAAATTGCAATGCTCGCTCTTTAAAAGCGAAAGAAGATGAATTTTTCAATTTTTTAACAGTCCACGATGTGCATATTGCAGTTGTGACTGAAACGCTTTTAAAGCCAAATATTAAACTAAAAAAGAACCCAAATTACATGGTTCATAGGTTTGATAGAATTGATGTTGCCGGTGGTGGAGTTGCAATAGTTATCCACCGTCGAATAAAACATCACGTTTACCCCATCTTGAAACCAAAGTTATCGAGAGTTTGGGAATTGAAATTGAAACAAGTATCGGCATTTTATTTATAGCCGCAGTGTATTTGCCTTTTCAATGCACTGGTGAGCGAAAAAATTATTTCAAGGGAGATTTGCAAAAACTCACAAGAAATAAATCGAAATTTTTAATCATCGGTGATTTTAATGCGAAACATCGATCTTGGAATAATGCTCAAAGCAATTCCAATGGAAAAATATTGTTTAATGATTGCTCGGCTGGATTTTATTCAGTTTTATTTCCAAATGGTCCTACATGTTATTCTTCTATTAGGAATCCATCTACAATTGATTTGGTACTAACAAATCAAAGTCATTCATGCAGTGATTTATTAACTCATGCTGACTTTGATTCTGATCATCTTCCCATAACATTTACTATTTCCCATGAAACTATTTTAAATCCCACTAGATCTGTGTTAAATTATCACAAGACTAATTGGGATAGATATCGTTCTACGATCGAAGAAAATTTGAATGATGATATTATTTTACAAAATAGTGCTGACATTGACAGAGCATTAGATAATTTTAGCAGCTTAATACTCAATGCCCGGAATTTATCAGTCCCTAAGGCTCAAGTGAAATTTAATGCACCAATTATTGACAGTGAACTTCAACTTCTTATACGTTTGAAGAACATACGGAGACGTCAATACCAAAGATCTCGTGATCCTGCTTTAAAAATTATTTTTCAAGAATTGCAAAAGGAAATTAAACACAGATTCACTCTCTTGCGAAATGAGAATTTCATGAGAGAAGTTGAATAACTAAAACCTTATTCAAAATCTTTCTGGAAGCTTTCGAAGGTTCTTAAGAAACCTTCGAAGCCCATTCCAGTCCTTAAAGATGGTGATTGCATTTTTCTAACGAATGAACAAAAATCTCAAAAACTTGCTCAGCAGTTTGAGAGCGTTCATAACTCGAATTTGAACGTAGTGAGTCCTTTTTTTTCGTTCATCTATAATTTATTTGACACGGCACAAATACAATTTAATGTTTAACGGCGCCACTTATATCTGGTAGCTTACTTTCTAAAGTATCTTAATAACTAAAAGCAAATTTTTTATCCTCGCTGCCGACTACGAGCTGAAACTAAATCTAACTTAAAGCTAGAATGTTTTGCATTAAAAGCACTGGTTTACTGTTTGATGGTTTGCATTGCCATAGGTAAGCAGCATATTAAATTTGTTCCGCTGTTGGGCCAAGACATTACGGACTGGCATATTGGGTTGTCTCCCTCGGGCCTTGAGAGTATCGTGCGGGTCTGATTGCTGTTTCCGGATCCGGGGTCTTAACGTGTTCTTGTCGTTAGGTTGGATGTAGGCGGAAGGGGATAGGACTAAACTGGGGCGTGGATGGATTTCAGGAAAACGTATATAAGGGACATGTAGGATAGGTCACGGCTCGCCAAGACATCACGAACAGGAACAGCCGACTGCCTACCTTCGGCCTGCAGGGAAGCTATTAATTTAGACCTGGCGTCACGGTGTACAGGGCATGACCAAACAACGTGCTCTATGTCGTGATAACCTTCACCACAGGCACAGATACCACTCTCTCCGAGCCCAACACGACGGAGATGCGCGTCAAATCTATATATTTGGGCATAAGCCGGGACATCACGAAAATGAAATCCCGACCTACATCCAACCCCTTGAACCACGGGTTCAGCGACACCTTGGGGATTATGGAATGTAACCACCTCCCCAGTTCCCCTCTGGTCCAAGCATTTTGCCAACTGATGATCGTATTCTGACGTACAAATGCGAAAAATTCATTAAAGGCAATTGGTCTTTCATAAATATCACCGTTTGTTGCGCCCACCTTAGCCAAAGAGTCCGCTTTCTCATTACCCGGTATCGAACAGTGAGGAGGGACCCACGCTAAGGTAATCTGAGTAGATTTTTCGGATAAAGCACTCAGATGTTCCCGTATTTTCCCCAGGAAATACGGAGAGTGCAAACATCTTTCATCGATCGGAGAGCCTCAATGGAACTGAGACTGTCCGTAAAGATGAAATAATGGTCCGTGGGCATTTTTTCGATAATCCCTAGGGTGTACTGAATTGCAGCCAATTCTGCGACGTAAACAGAAGCAGGATTATCGAGCTTATGGGAGACGGTTAAATTGTTATTGAAAATACCGAAGCCAGTGGACCCATCATGAAGTGATCCGTCAGTGTAGAACATATTGTCGCAGTTGATGTTTCGATATTTATTGGAAAAAATTTTGGGGATCTGCTGCACGCGTAAATGATCCGGGATTCCACGAGTTTCTTCTATCATGGATGTATCGAAAAACACAGTAGAATCCGAAGTATTTGATAAGTTGACACGATTTGGAATATTCGAAGAAGGGTTAACATTTTGGGACATGTGATTGAAATACAATGTCATGAAACGGGTTTGAGAATTAAGTTCGATTAACCTTTCAAAATTTTCAATCACAGGATGGTTCAAGACCTCACATTTGATAAGAATGCGAGAAGACAGGCTCCAGAAACGGTTTTTCAATGGTAGTACTCCAGCTAAGACCTCCAAACTCATCGTATGGGTCGACTGCATGCAACCATCGACTGCATGCATATTGTATTCGCTTCAGTTTGATCAAATGTGTGTTTGCTGCGGAGCGGAAGCAGAAACACCCGTACTCAATGACAGACAATATCGTTGTTTGGTTAAGCCTTATAAGGTCTCCTGGGTGGGCTCCCCACCATTGTCCGGTTATTGTACGAAGAAAATTCACTCTTTGTTGACATTTTTTCATCAGATACCTAACGTGACAACCTCAGGTGCCTTTAGAGTCGAACCAGACACCAAGATATTTGTGTACCAAAACCTGAGAAATCGTTTTACCCATTGATTGTGTTTGAAGCTAAGCAGGTTCATGCTTCCTAGAAAAAACTACTATCTCAGTCTTCTTCGGAGAGAATTCGATACCTAGCTGTAAAGCCCAAGCATACAAATTGTCCAAGGTATCTTGCAATGGTCCTTGCAAATCGGCAGCTTTGGCTCCTGTAACAGAGATTACACTGTCGTCTGCAAGTTGTCTTATCGTGCATGAATTTGCCAGACATTCGTCGATGTCATTTACATAAAAATTGTAAAGAAGGGGGCTTAAACATGAGCCCTGGGGAAGACCCATGTAGCTAATTCAAAAAGTTGCCAAATCGCCATGCGTAAAATGCGTATGCTTTTCGGACAACAAATTGTGCAAAAAATTGTTCAAAATTGGAGAAAATCCTTGTCGGTGAAGTTTACCCGAAAGAATGTCAATAAAAACGAAATCAAACGCCCCCTTAATGTCCAAGAATGCTGACGCCATTTGTTCTTTGCAAGCATACGCCAGCTGAATATCTGTTGAAAGCAACGCAAGACAATCATCCGTCCCTTTGGCACGGCGGAAGCCAAATTGAGTATCTGATAGTAGACCATTTGATTCGACCCAATGGTCTAAACGACGGAGTATCATTTTTTCCATTTATTTCCGGATACAGGATAGCACTGCAATCGGCCTATAAGAGTTGTGATCAGAAGCTGGTTTCCCTGGTTTTTGGATGGCGATCACCTTCACTTGCCTCCAATCCTGCGGTACAATGTTTTGCTCCAGGAACTTATTGAACAAGTTCAACAAGCGCCTCTTGGCATTGCCGGGAGATTCTTCAACAAGTTGAATTTGATTCTATCTAACCCAGGCGCGTTATTGTTACAGGACAGGAGGGCAACTGAAAATTCTGCCATCGTAAAATGTGATTCTATCGCGTCGTGACCCGGAGACGTATCGCGAACAAAGTTTTGCGCAGGAACAGAGTCCGGACATACTTTCCTGGCAAAATCAAATATCCACCGACTTGAAGACTCCTCGCTTTCGTTGACCGTTACGCGATTCCGCATTCTTCGGGCTGTGTTCCTAAGAGTGCTCAACGATGTCTCCCTCGACGTCTCGTTCACGAACCGACGCCAATATCCGCGTTTCTTTGCTTTAGCCAGGCTTTTAAGCTTGGTATTAAGCTCCGAATACCGTATATAGTCGTCGGGTATACCTCCCTTCTGGAAGGCCAAAAACGCGTCGGATCTTTGCGTGTAGACATCGGAGCACTCTTTGTCCCACCACGGAGTTGGAGGCCGCTCCTTGATCGTTACGCCGGGATATTTCTTCATTTGGGCTTGCAACGCGGCGTCGAGGATTAAGCCCGCGAGGAGGTTGTATTCTTCAAGTGGTGGATGATGTTGAATCGACTCGACCGCTTTTGAAATCATTTCCTCGTATAACTTCCAATCGACATTCCGTGTGAGGTCATACGGAATGTCAATTGGTCGCATGCGGGTTGACCCGTTTGTAATTGAAATAAGAATAGGCAGATGGTCGCTACCGTGAGGATCGAGGATTACCTTCCATGTGCAATCCAACCGTAGCGACGTCGAACATAAGGATAGATCCAAAGCGCTTGGGCGCGCTGGAGGTTTCGGGATACGTGTCATTTCACCGTTGTTTAAAATAGTCATGTAGAAGTCATCGCAAAGGTTATAGATTAGAGAGGAGTGGTTATCATTGTAGGGGGAGCCCCAAGCCACACCATGAGAGTTGAAGTCTCCCAAAATCAAACGTGGCGAGGGAAGAAGTTCTATTAAATCAAAGAGCAGCCGTTGCCCAACCTGTGCTCTGGGAGGAATATATATTGAGGCAATACCTTGTATTGTCATTTGACATGCGACAACTTCGATGCCTGGAATCGAGGGGAGGTTAATACGATAGAAAGAATAGCACTTTTTAATCTCTAAAAGTACTCCTCCATATGGGGTGTCTCGATCAAGGCGAATAATATTAAAATCATGGAAGTTGAGATCAATATTTGAAGTAAGCCAAGTTTCACAAAGGGAAAATGCATCGCATTTGTTTCTATTTATTAAAACTTAAAATGAATCCATTTTTGGTAAAATACTTCTACAATTCCACTGTAAGACAGAGATAGAATCCTTCGTATACGCAGATTAATTAGGCATCGAAGGATACAATCGCTGCAAGGAGGGGCCATTGGGCAGTCAACTGCTTCAAAAATGATCTAACTGTTGGGGGGAATGCTGTAAGAAAAACTTTAATTGGATCGGGTATATTGAAATTTTCAAAGATCCAGTCCACAATGTCAGAGAATTTCACAAATCCAGAGTTTGTTTCATCAACTGGGTGTGCAAAAGGAACAACTCGGGTTTTAGATGTTCCTGGCAGTGCTGGGAACTCCTTCTGGGACTTTAAATTTGCAAGCCCAGGAGGAGTTTGCTTCGGTTTTTCCGCAGCACTGTTTGGTTTGTTTGTAACTTTCATTTCACTTTGGGAAATCTTTTCGGGGAAGTTTAGGAGAGCAAATATTTTTCCTCTTTCTAGACGCCCCAGGATTGGCATAAGATGTTCCCGCTGGTGAATCGTCAGAATCGGTTTCATCAGAGGACAACACATCAAAGGGGTTCGATGTTATGGTAGAAGTGGTCACGGTCTTCTTCAGCATCTCAGCGTAAGATCGCTTTGAACGCTCCTTAAGTGACCGCTTGATTTTATCTCTGCGCTGCATGTACACCGGGCAAGTGGAGAGCTCATGCTGATTTTCCCCGCAGTGAATACATTTTTCAGCATTTACACTGCAAGAATCGTCCGCATGAGTTTCTCCACACTTGCTACTTCGTGCCTTATTGCAGCAGTAGGCGGCTGTGTGGCCTAGCTGCTTGCAATTGGTGCAATTCATAACACGGGGTACATACAATCGCACAGGCGGACGAACCCGATCGATCGAGACGTGGCTAGGGAGAGCAGATCCGGCAAACGTAACACGAAACAAGTCTGACGGAGTGTACACTTTTGTGCCGTTGACAAGAGACACAGACCGCAATTGCTTGCAATCTATGATCTTTACTTTTACGTCGTGACACAAAGCATTTTTGAAGCAGCCAAAACCGCTTGCCAAGATACACTCGACCGACAGACTCGAATCGGTTATGACACCGTCTGTCTCCACGTCTCGTGCGGGTATATAAACGCGATACTCGCGTGTGAAAAGCTCGGAGCGAGCAATAGCGTTGGCCTTCTCCTTTCAGCAGGGTTGGTCGTCCGAACGGTCGAAGCTGCAGCCGTTACAGCCAGCAGCACCAATACAGCAGCACCAAACAGCCACCAGCAGCGAGCCGGGTGTGCGATCACTCAGCACAACGACACAACTCGCTGTCAACTGTTGGCTTCTTCTTTTTCCTCCTTTGTGTTGAGATTCTCGCCCACTGCTGTAGCACAAATCACTTAGCAGCCGAATCGGCTTACGCACCAGCAAACAGCCACGATGCGAAACAGTTGCACAAAGGCGGGCGACCTTGAACCTTCACTCGACCAGGCAAACAATGCCAACACTTGCTCACGCGTCTTTTGTTTTATATTCTATCGGAGCGATCACAAAACACGTCCGATACTGATGCGTGTTCGGCACAGAATGTAGTAAGTCCTATTGAAAATGAAGTAAACCAAAAGTATGATCAGATCACCACCCAAGAATTTCTTTCTGAAGAGGTATTGGAAACAAACTTGAATGAGGTGCGAACTATTCTCAAAAAATTCAAAAACATGAAAGCACCAGGAGATGATGGGATTTTCTATATCCTTATTAAAAGACTTCCCGAAAACTCTTTAAATTTCCTGGTAAAAATTTTTAACAGATGCTTCGCACTAGCACATTTTCCTACGAAATGGAAAAATGCCAAAGTCACTCCAATTTTAAAACCCGAGAAGAATCCAGCTGAGGCAACAAGTTATCGACCAGTTAGTTTACTTTCCTCTATTAGCAAACTTTTTGAAAGAATAATACTCAATAGAATGATAACACATATTAATGAGAACTCAATTTTTGCAAATGAGCAGTTTGGTTTTCGCCATGGGCATTCCACTACTCATCAGTTACTTAGAGTAACAAATATGATTCGAACTAATAAATCTGAAGGCTATTCGACTGGAGCAGCTTTACTAGATATAGAAAAGGCATTCGACAGTGTTTGGCATAAAGGTTTAATAGCTAAAATGTCAAATTTCAGTTTTCCGCTTTACCTTAAAAAATGGTAAATCTAATAGATTGCCTGTTAGAGCTGGTGTGCCTCAGGGGAGTATCTTGGGCCCAATCTTATATAACATTTTTACTTCTGATCTTCCTAATTTACCACCAGGTTGTGAGAAATCTCTGTTTTGTGACGATACAAGCATTTCCGCAAAAGGAAAAAGCCTTCGTGTTATATGCAGTCGGCTACAAAAAAGTTTAGATATATTTTCTTTATACTTGCAGAAATGGAAGATTTCCCCTAATGCTTCTAAAACACAGTTAATTATTTTTCCCCATAAGCCAAGAGTTTCATTTCTCAAACCCAACCATAACCACGTTATTAAGATGAACGGTGTGGTCTTAAATTGGTCTGATCAAGTTAAATACTTAGGGCTAATTTATGATAAGAATCTTACTTTCAAGGAGCACATTGAAAATATCCAGTCAAAGTGCAATAAGTATATCAAATGTTTATATCCTCTTATCAACAGGAATTCTAGACTTTGTCTCAAGAATAAACTGTTAATTTACAAACAAAGTTTTAGGCCAGCAATGTTATATGCAGTTCCCATCTGGACAAGTTGTTGTGCAACCAGGAAGAAGACACTTCAAAGGATTCAGAATAAACTTTTGAAAATGATTTTGAAGCGTCCTCCCTGGTTTAGCACGAACGAGCTACATAGGCTCACTAATGTAGAAACATTAGAAAATATGTCAAGCCAAATTATCAACAAATTCCGACAAAAATCGTTGCAATCCTCAATTGCAACGATTAGCTCACTTTATAGTCAGTAAGATAGTTTTAAGTTTATCTTAAGTTTTGTTTTATTCCTTTTTTTTCCTTGACAAGTAGATTTAATAATTTTCCTACAATTACATTAACTTAACTGCGAAAGCTAATAACATTTAATAATATTAATAAGCGTACAAATATATATATATATATATAATAGTGTTGAAATGACACCATTTGTGACAGAACACACAATATTAATTCTGAATAGATATTAGTACATAAATAAATCATTACAAACATTCCCCCCCCCCCCCCCCCCTTTAAAAAAAATGAAAAATCAATCGTGTATCGGTTTCAGTTGTCATTTCGTTGTATCGTTAGAGAATTTACTACGGAAACGTTCTTCAGATAATAATGATTTTCAAGTGGTATATAAATCTTTTACTCTGTGAATCTTTTCAAAATTGATGGAAGAGGTAAGTCTATGTCATTTTCGAGCTGTGTATTGTCTGGTAAATAGTGTAAATTGTATTTATTCAACAAAAACTGTGCCGTACGGATTTTGATTCTTGTTATTTGCTTGAATCGAAATCCGTACAGCGTGTGTATCATGCATATATTGTTGAACCTTCTTCTTGTTTTCAGCTTATAATAGAAGAAAACAAGTATAAATATACGGCAAACAATTTCGAACGAGCTGTGACTGAGGTGCGCAAGGGAAAGTCGTACCGGGAAGCTTCAAGAGGTTCCGGCGTTCCGGTTACTACGAAACGCTACGAAAATTGCACTATTTCAGCTAATATAGAAAATTAGAAACTTTAGGAATATATTTATTCGTTAATTTAAAGATAAATTATAAATAAAAGATGTTCATTTTTGTACTTCTATAACGCAGAGGCGTCGCGTGGCGGATTTCGTAACATGTGCGCCAAACATTCATTTAAGTTCTCTCCTTAAATGAAAGAAGAAAATCAAACCGAAGTAGATATACGATGCTTTAAATTAGAGGGTTTCGCTAGTACGCTTGCTTGTTTTTATAAGCTATCATATTTCGATAATTGCATATGCCCGGATATTGGGGAATAGGGTAGCTGTGCAGTGCACAAGTTGCACAGGTGGACCCGATGCCACTGCACAGTGGAGCGACTCCATACAAAGGCTGGCCAAGCGAAAAAAGTGTCGATAAATGCGACAAAAACTTGGTGTTTACATAATTTAAGGGCGCTGAACACGAATTTGGCATCCATTTTTTGTTTGGGGCCGTCCACAAAGTACGAAAGCCAATTTTAATATTTATTTGGCCTTTTTTTCCTTTTTTATAGAATTATATTATCTTTGACCACAAGTAGTGCCACCGGGTGTCCTTCCCATTGAAAAAAAAACGTTATTTATGGACGACCCCTCGAACTAAACAAATTTTGCCTAAATATATATATATTTTTAATAAACTAAAACAACATAAGTAATACAAACTAATTACAAATTTAAAAAATCGTCAACAGCATCATCATCTTTCGCTGTGATCGCTTAAATCTCGTGTTGAATTGTTTCCAGAAAATTTGAAGTTCATTATACTTATCAGCAGGAAAAATGTCTTTCGCTGCAATTTTCATTTCTTCTAGTAATTTTCGATGTTTCATTGTTTCATATACATGTTATCTTCCTAATCCGGTTTCTATGGTTGAAAGAGGACATTTAAATACATGTATAACACCATGAATTGACAACTTACTAGACATTGAATTAGGTGGTGCCGCTGAGGTTGAAGGTTCCATAATAAAATTCAACGAATTTATGAATTTGAAAACTAAGACACTGGAATGACACAACGTTCTAAATGAATACGAAAAGATGCGGAGGGCGACGACTGTCCTTTGTTTTTTTCTCATAAAGCAAAATGTGTGTTTTAATTTTGTATGCAAACGAGTGCGAAGCAAAAGCAATCTTCAAACGGGCTATTGTTGGCCGGAGTTTGATGGCATGAATTTGCTGCTAATATTTGACACTCCAATCAGTTTAACGAATTTTATGATCATAAATTGAAAAGGGCTGAATGTTTTAGTATTGTTTTAAACTTGCAGAAAGTGATAAAGTTTGAGATAATTAAAATTTCAGATTTGTTTACTGTTTTCTTGTTTAACACTTATTTTATAACTTTTCATTGATAAATTTTGTGATTTTTGCCCAAATTTATATTTTGTCCTTACGGATTGAGTACGATATCATAAGTTTTCATTAATGGGGTATCATGGTTATGATTAAAATTAATCCTGGATGAAATTTGAACTTCAAAAATAAAAACAAAAAAAAACTGCTATCGCTTTTTTCACAAAAGTGACAATTTGCGCAGTTTTGCGCAGCAGCGGACAGTATGCATTTGAAAGCTTACGTTTTTACCTAAATTTTGAATGTAGTCACAACCGTGGCAAACTGCGGCAACTAAACTTCTAAGCTACTTTTCTACAAAAAAATCACTTTTTTTCAATTTTTTAGTGCCAGGCCTACTATGACCAAATTTTACAATATCTAATGAAAAGGGTTTGTTTTGCACAATATTTACAACAACTTTTCCTTTGACGTCAAAAAATCCAAGCTATCATTGAAGCTACAGAGCGTTCCAAAGTAATGTATTTTATTTCAAGAAAAAGACAAAAACCGTCAGTTCGCCAAGCTTTGGAAAGTCATAAAAAATTCAGATTTTATGATATTGCGCCCAAATTTTGGATTTAGACACTTGAATGTTATAGCAATAAAGGAAAAATATTATGAAACAGCTAACGAAAAAAAATTTTTTTTTGGCTGATGGCCAGCGATTCCCCACTGTGCACTGCTATACTGATACGGATTTTGATTTATTGTTGTATGGACTTTGATCCAGTCTATATCGCGTGTGTGCGGGTTTCGATTCTAAAGTGTACGGGTTTTGATTCAGAGAAAAACTGTGTACGGATTTCGATTCAAAACATGTTCTATTTAAACATGATTTCTTCAAGTTTCGGAGTGATTTAAATCATTTTGCTTAAAAATAGTGATAAAATATAAGTAGACCTACAAGTAAACATGTCAGTTCAAAGCAATATGTGATTTCTCGATTTTATATTGACCGTCGAAGATTATCATGTGCTTAAGTGTACGGATTTCGATCCAGCACGGTACTGGAGCTAGGTTTGATGCTCCTCCCAGGTTGTCAACTCACTATTTGAATCATATGATTTTAAAAAACGCTAAACAAAAATCCAGCTGAAGTAACGTAGTTGCCAAGGTGGTTTTCAGGTGGTATGGACCGTGGACATTACACATACCCAGCCCCCCTCCCCCCAAAGCTGTCCACTTTGAGTAACATCTAATGTGTTTTTTTAGTCACTTTTTACGTTAGTTCAGTTTGATTAGGTGAATCTCTGATGTGGTCGGAGTGTTTTTAAAATAAGAGGACTCTTTCTGTATGTATAAAAATGATATATGTTAAATCAACACGTGTCTTTAAAAGAATTCTAAGTGATATTAATATTGTTTTCAGTTGGTTTCGGTGAATTTCTGCCATGGCCAAAGTGCTTTTATCGAGAGAAGCTATTGCAAGCGGTTGGTTTAAAGACTAATACAATATTTCTCACGGTGTTTCGTCACTGGACTGCATCTAAAACTGTTTTTATCAGAAATGAAGTCCTAAAAACTGCACAATATTATAAGAACCACCGCTGGTTAAGCGAACGTGCGATTTCGTCAGCCAACAATAAAGATGTTGATAAATTGAACTTCATAATCCAATGTGAAATTGATGGACAATTACATTCGCACAAATCGATGGATTTCGTCACGAGACAAGGCGATGCTGTTAATAATTCCAAAAAATTTTTAAATTATTTGGAATTGGCTGAATTTCCACCTCATAATTTGGCACTGTATAAACAATATAATCAACTGTGCAGCAATGTGGTTTTACACTCACCAGACAGTGCCAGCACTTCATATTCGCCAGACTTTCAAATAATTAAACAAGTACCTAACACACAAAATTCTTAAGAACATAAATAATAACTTTTGGTTCTATGCAAAAGCGCAATTTTCTTATTACGGTTAGACGGTGTGTTGATTTTCTTGAAAGATTTTCTTCTTTGGAGCAAAAAAACAAGGATCAAAAATAGCCACTATAAGAAACACGTAAACCAAGATATGACGTCAATACTCAAGTTTATAGATTAATTACAACTTGCTAGGCATTCCTTATCGTGCTTTCTTCGATGGATTTTCCGTATTTCGGAGTTGATAGTATTTACTAATCAAGTATGACTATAAAAAGATGGTACTGCAAATCGCTTTGCTTCAGTATCGACAGTAGCTAACGCGTCTCAACATGATTGTTCCTTGTATCCTAGTGGGGTTCCTCCTATCGGCAAGTATGAATTCACGCTATTACGTTTATAAGTAGAAAGTTTTATGATTGAAACGAATATTACACCGACTTGCAGCTACTGCTCTTCCGTTGATTCAACCATGGCAGTTGGTTCCCAGCTCCGACGGTCGTCTATACCTGGTGAATATTAATCCATACAACCTTCCGGATACAGATCCTACTGAACCGGAACATCAGTTTAGCCCCGCTACCGATATGGAGTTTCGGTTGTTCACCAGAAGCAACCCAACATCGCCACAGCTCTTGGTCATTGGAAATCCTGCCTCAATCACAGGATCTAACTTCAACGCTGCACATCCAACTCGATTCACTATTCACGGCTGGAATGGTAACGGAAATGATGCATCCAATACCGTGATTCGTGACAGCCTACTCTCGGTTGGTGACTTCAACGTGATTGCAGTGGACTGGAGTGTAGCTGCCGTAACAGCGAACTACATCTCAGCTCGCAACGCTGTGGGACCCGCTGGAACCGGAGTCGGACTAATTATTAGCGACTTGATCGCGACCGCAGGAGCCAGCGTCAACAACATACACATTTCTGGGTTCAGTTTGGGTGGCCATGTAGCCGGCAACGCGGGAAAACGACACGGCGGAAATATTCATTCGATTATTTCGCTCGACCCAGCAGGTCCACTGTTTTCGCTTGGACAGAATGATGCCGTCTCCGCGCAGGATGGACAGTATGTGGAAACTATCATGACCAACGCTGGAACTTTGGGAATAGATATACCGATGGGTCAAGCCAATTTCTACCCTAACGGAGGACGTTCGCAACCCGGCTGCGGTATTGATATTGGTGGAGGTTGTGCCCATGCGCGGGCACCAACTTTCTACGCGGAATCGCTGAGTTCATCGGTGCCATTCCGAGCTACGAGATGTGCTAATTATGACGAAATTTTAGCAGGTGTTTGCACCCCCAGCGGAGCGGACGCCAACATGGGAGGAGAACCGTCGAACCACGGGCGGGGAGTTACCGGTGTTTTCTTCCTCACTACCAACGCCGCCGCGCCATTCGCACAGGGTTGAATAAATAAACTAAGATTTTTAAAAATTGTTTTTTTTTTACACCGCCATCATTTCAAACGACTTATACAATGAGCTTTTTTTAATATAGGGGAAATAAACATCCAAATATATTTCAAAAACAAGAGAAAACTTTTTCAAGGTGATTCACAGCCTTTTTGACTGTGGACCCTTGTTATGAAACAAAAAGAGCTTCGAGGACAACCGGAAAACCACTTCAATTGAAGATTTCCCAAATCAGAAATCTTAACAATTCATTTATTCTACAAAAACTTGTATGACAATTTCAAGAGTTATTTTTAATATTATGATATTCTACTTTATAAGCATTGATACGTAACATTATAACTCAAACGCGACAAAATTCGTTCATATCCTGTTTTATTGCTCCAAATGATCGTCCCAATCAACCCTGCGCAAATGGTGCCTCCTCATTAGTCGTCAAGAAGTAGATTCCGCTAACCCCACGGCCTTGGTTGGATGGTTCACCGCCCATGTTTGCGTTGGCTCCACTGGGTGTACACGTACCTTCCAGTACCTCGTCCAGGCTAGAACACCTGGTAGAACGGAACGGAACGGACGTACCAACAGATTCACCATAGAACAGAGGCGCTCGACTATGTGCACAGTTCCAACTCACATCGATGCCACATCCGGGTTGAGTTCTGCCCCCATTCGGATAGAAATTCGCCTGACCCAGCGGTACACTATTCCCCAGCAACCCAGCGTTTGTCATTATCGTTTCCACGTATTGGCCATCCTCGGGAGAAACCGCATCTGCTTGTCCAGCCGAAAACAGCGGGCCGGCTGGGTCCAAAGCCATGATCGTGTTAATTCTTCCTCCATGACGCTTTCCCGCATTTCCTGCTACATGACCACCCAGACTGAATCCAATAACGTAGATATCGTTCACATCAACCCCACCGTACGCGATCAAATCGTCAATCATCAGCCCAACACCGGTTCCAGCAGGACCAACTTCATTTCTAGCGGACACGTAATTTGAGCTTCCACCTCCTACACTCCAATCCACGGCAATCACGTTGAAATCTCCAGCGGCGAGTAAACTATTACGCATTCTCGAGTTTGTTCCGCCGGTTCCGCTTCCTCCCCAGCCATGAATTAGAAAACGTGTTGGACGTGCTGGGTCGAAATTGGAGCTGGCGATCGACAAGGGATTTCCGATTTCCAAAAACTGTGCGTCAGTTGGATTACTTCTGGTGAACAGTAGAAACAACATATCGCTTTCCGGTACAAATCGACGCTCTGGCACGGACGGATCTGGATCCGGCAGATTGTAAGGGTTGATATTTACCAGGTGCAGATGACCATCCGTGTGGGGCACTAACTGCCATGATTGCTCCAGGGGAAGGGCAGCAGCTGAGATTAAAAAAAAAATCGATACAAATATAAAGAGATGTAACAACACTAAACAGCAGCTTATTACCTAAAGTCAGCACCCCCGCGAAAGCAGTAATTCGCGTAATCATCGTGATTATTTTGGGCCACTGAAAGTTGTTTATAGGTTTCGTCGGCATTTTATAGCCATATAAACCGTCATGCGTCGGAAGCTAATCTCTTGCTTTGTATTATGAGGTAAAACCACATTCGGTGCACTTGCCTGCGATAAGCTGATAGCAACCTACGGCAACAGATTTTATAGAACAGATCGAAGTCCCAATGGGCAGATGAACTTGCTGGGAGAAAAGGTGTAGATTCCTGTCTTAAATGATTCGATTGATTCTGTAAAATCATTACAGTCCCAAAAATATTTGATAGGGATGGGGATGGGGACTTAAACTTTATCAAGTCATAAGTATTGCAACGTAGTGTGTTTAATTTGTACGAAATGTCTAACACTTAACACTCTAACTTTATTGCAAGTATAGTTTTTAATATAGCTGAAAATTGCCAGGTTATTTGGATCAAGAATATAGCCCTCACACCTATCACTAGAAGAAAATTACATTGGCGTATCGGAAATTGATTTATAACCCAAGTAACAATTTAAGTCGAATTGCATTCTTTTAGCGGTTTTCATGACCAAATTCGCAGAATTGCTGTTAAAACTAAAGATACTATCAGAACCTCCTGATAACCGCTATAAGTTTGCTTTACAGCCAGGTGGCCCACTCTTGCCAAGCTTATTGAATCAATTATAAGAATGGCAATAAAACTGCTTCAAAACCACATGGAAAGAGTACCGCATACTATAAGCAGCTGGCATTACCTCTTTAAGAGCGCAATAAGTTTGGTTGCATTATTGCGCTCTGCTATTTGCCACAATAAGTCCAAATCAACTTTTCATTGCTTGACAACAACCGTAATAAGTTGATTTGTTGTGCCGTTCCTGCACACACACCAGAACATCACGCCACTTTTTTTAATAAGGAAATCTCTCGTCGCGGGAGAAATGTTTCACCTGTGTTGGTTATCATCGTGCAATCGATTTTATTTGATGGTGATATTGTAGAAAGATAAGGAATAAGGAGGGGTTTTTGGTAGGTTTTGTAGCTCTCAAGCATATGCGCATGAAATTTTGTCGTGCATTTTGAGATCATAGGCGCTTGAAATTTATGCGCCATCAAAATAGTACTGGCTTACAAAAATGATCTCATTATTAGCAAAAATGAATTGGATTGTTTCAGCTCAGTTTTCAGAAAAAAAATCTAGCCGTGTTCTTCAATACAGAGATAGATCAAAATCAACTTTGGATATTCAATTTAATTGTTAGTCAGACGACGATTCGATTTTTGTTTTAAGATTATAAAAAGTTTCAAAAATATCAATATGGCGCGGTTTGTAATTAGTTGGCATTAATCGTAGCCGCAATAAGCCTAGTTCAATGATATATATGTTGTAAGGTGCGGTAAAGGTTGGATGCCTGCATTATTAGGCCTAGACCTAGACAACTTTATTTTTATGAAAAATCTGACATCACACCGACGATAATGAGGAATCGACAAATTTTGATATAAATAAAGGGTGCACGAAAAATGCAACGATACATACTTAGTTTAATTGAATATTGAATATATTTCGAAATATATCAATAGTGTCTTGCCCCTACCTTATTTTTAAGGACGCATAATTTAACGACATAGGAAGTTATTTTCAACCAAAACAAGACAAACTGGCGATAAAATTTAAAAAAAAAACACCGAAAAGTACTAAGTTTGCTGTGTTACTTTATTAGATTTTTGAATTCTACGTCATCAATGTTCACAAATGCGCTGCAAGATGCTCTAAAGCATTTTACACACATCTTACGGAGACTGCGACAGAATTCTGCATCACACTAAACCAACTCAGCTGCTTTTGTCTCACCTGTATGTATATCATTGCCTGCATATATTTGTTTACAAGTTTGACAGGTTAAAACTGGGCATTTGAATGACCGCAATAAAACTGGTTTCTATGTTATATGACAGCAAGCTGGAGTGGTTTTAAGGGGCAATAGATAGTAATAATAAAACCAATAATAAAGCAAAATCGCATTGACTCTTGCCGGTTTTATTGGAAGTTTTATTAGAGTTTTATTGACAGCTATCAGTGTTCATTACGACTTGCTATTTTTGGCAACCGGTTTAACCGCCATAAAACCGTTGGTAATATTCATTGCTGTGATAAAACCGTTAGAAAACCAAGTAGCTATAGAATTGTTACTTGGGAATCGAAAGGACGCGATGATAAGCGTTAACCATCGAACCGAAATTAGGAATATAAAATCTTACAGCATAAGGGTGTACAACTTCAGGTCATAAACATGGCTGGCCATATTCAAATTTTTCTCATCAGTCTGCTGACGGCAGGTACAGTTCTACATAAAGTTGTGTGTAACGGTTCTGATTGTAACAAATGTACTTTCTCGCATAACAGCTGCCGCCCTTCCATTGGATCAGTCATGGCAGTTAGTACCAACCTCAGACGGTTTTCTACACCTGGTCAATATCAATCCATATAATCTACCAGACGTGGATCCGGATGAACCAGCCCCTTCTTTCGTACCAGAAGAAGACATGGTGTTCAGACTATTTACCAGAAGTAATCCAACTGAGCCGCAATTTTTGAAAATCGGTAATCCTTCCTCGATTACTGGATCCAATTACAATTCCGCGCATCCAACTCGCTTCGACATTCACGGTTGGGGTGGCGGAGGCCATGATTGGGCAGGGGTCGCATTGCGTAACGCATTTCTAGCAGTTGGCGATTTCAACGTGATCACAGTGGATTGGAGCGTCGCGGCCAGTAATCCCAACTACATTGCAGCTCGTAACCAGGTGGGACCAGCTTACGCGGGAGCTGATCCAAATGACATTTATGTCACTGGACATAGTTTGGGCGGGCATGTAGCTGCTAATGTTGGTAAGGCTCAAGGAGGCCGTCTACATACGATCATTTCTCTTGATCCTGCGGGTCCACTGTTCTCTGCTGGACAAGATGACGCATTATCCCCACAGGACGCACAATATGTAGAAACAATTATGACAAACGCTGGGTTGTTGGGTATCGGAGTGCCTTTGGGACAAGCCAATTTCTATCCAAATGAAGGACGCACACAGCCTGGATGCGGTATCGACATCAGTGGAAATTGCGTCCACGCTTTGGCAACAACCTTCTATGTTGAATCAATTGGTTCTACGGTACCGTTCCGATCGACAAGATGCGCAAGCCACGACGAAATTTTGGAAGGAGTTTGCACTCCTAGCGGACCGGATGCCAATATGGGAGGGGAACCGTCCAATCATGGTCGTGGAGTTGAGGGTATTTACTTTTTGACGACCAACGGAGAGTCGCCGTTCGCACAGGGTTGATTGAATCTTTTTGTGATATTTGTTATGTGTATATGTGTAAATTGTGTGTAGCAGATTACATGCATTCAAAGGCTTAACCTGTTTTATAATAGTTTATGGTAAAAGATCTCCAATAGCATAGTAATTTGAACAGTTTACTATTGCTTTGTTTTATACCGAAAAATATTCCAGCTGGTCTCGAGATACGATGCCAGTCGTCGTAAATTCGAGTCTCGACTAGGGAGTGGCTGTTAGTTTCAGTAGAATCGTAGTGTTGGCTGCATAGTCAGGAACATAGCACCAAAGCTTTGCTTTTACCGAAAAATATGTGCTTATTTTATTTGAACAAAAATCTAATAAAAACATTTTTGTTTTACTTCTTTCGTTTATGAGTTTTGCTTTGTTACATTTGTCAATAATTGTTGAATTACTGTAAGTGGGTTAATTATGCTGGGTTGAACATTTTGTGGGTGCTTTAACCCTTTCCGACCGGGCCCGTATAATTGCGTAGGTAGAAGGTGACTTAAACAAAACCTTTTCTCTCGCTTTTTGAACGTCCTATTCATTGTTTTATTGCTCACAACGCTAGTGTCAACATCGCAGCTGCTACGAAAAATAAAAAACCGAAGCAAGCAAGTGTTTTCATATAGGACTTGCTTCGATTTAAGTTTTGTTATCCGTCATTTTTTACCTACACAATTGTGTGGGCTCGGTCGGAAATGGTTAAGAGACTATCGGGAATTTTGACATACAACAACCAATCACATGATTTTATAAACCAGATCGAATCCCAATGAGTAGCTATACTGCTTCGGAGAAAAGCTATATATTTTCTATTTATTCAAATGAGTTTGAAGAGAAAACTTCGAAGAAACCTGTAATATTCAATTTGTTATTCAGTTCGACTGATTAACTGAACTTAAACTTGCACATAATTTGATTCAACTTTGTGTTTCCCATGTGCTTCAAGTAACAGAAAAGAATCTGATTGTGCTTAGCAACTTCTGTTACAATTCTGTTTTACCCTCCGATCGTGAAGTTACTGATCATTTAAACAAATAACCAAAAAATGGATTTATAGATCCATTCCTGGACTCAACAGATGAATTATGAAATCGGTTCTTCTGATAAAATGACAGTTTTCTACACCAACTTATACAACAGAATAAGAAAATGTAACTCCAATTTTCTTTTCATATCCTAACTCCTTTTTTTTTATTTCAGCCAATAACATTTTTCACACTATTTTTTCTTCTCTCTGCTTTCATCTTTTTAATCTCTTTTACCCTATTTCTACTTTTACCCTGAATGCTCTTCTTTGAAAGGAACATCGTTCGCATTAAAAGCGGACAAAAATTGCCGATTGCAGCATCGATCATAGTAATCCATGAGTCAGGAGAAAAATTTGATAGCTCTCGAATTGGTCGGTGGTCAGACCGGACCAAGTCGCAAAATTCAAAAAAACGAGTTGACAATAGTATTGGATAAAGATTTTCTTAAGCTACATCACACAACAATCAGATTTTATTTATATCTGAAACAGTAGAAATAACAGCATAATTTTTGTCTGCATGACCAATGAAAAGCGATTACAGTTTTCAGTCAGAATAGACCAAGTGTTTATTTTCAAGCAGACTGCCTTCGGTCAGCTATTGATAAAAGCGAACGAACGGAAGAATTTTCGAGCGTTTTTCCTGATTTCTTTGTATCAGAGAACTCTTTCACACACCCCCCCATCGGAATCTGTAAAGTTTCACGCACTGCCGTGGTTTTGAATGTGTTTTTGGACCGTTTATTGCTGTCACTAACATGACCTGATATCATGCCTTATAGTGTGCAGACAAAGTGAACCATGTGTTAAGCAGAAAAAAGTTGAAATTATCGGAATTCACAGCATCGGTTCGAAGTCAACATAAATGAATTTCAACACTATCAGGCAACTTATCGGAATGCTTCTTTGCCCGTTAGTCAAAAAAGTATACTTTACCAGTAACTGAGGAAAATTTACATGGTCCACTCTGATTGAACACGTAAATGAGAAACGTTAGTCAATTGGGTGACACAACATTTCACAATTTCAGAAAGAAGTTCAAGTTACAGTAGTAATACTGACTTAAAACTTGATGATTTTACCAATAAAATATATCCTCTTGTTTTTTTTTTTTTTTTTTTTCTTTGTTCACACAACATTTATTTGACACGGCACAATACAAAATCCTCAGGAGGTTGAAATAAGTGAAGTGGTAAGTGTATGTTTGTTACTGTTTTATACAAGCCAATTAGATTTATGCCCGTAATGAAATTACGAAGCTAAAGGCAACACAAGCGTTAGTTTGGAGAAGATCTTTCATATTAATACAAGAAGAAGCTGACTCTATTGACATTTAAGTGTGTAAATCATGTTGTCAGTATCTATTGAATATTATTTTCTAATCAATAATGGAGAACCTGTGCCAAATTTTCATGAAGCTGTCCTTGAAGCACTACATCCAAACGTGACAGAAATTCCAGAACCAAAACACGAGGAAACCATCCAGTCCATTATCAATTCTACGGCAATTTTGGCCAAAATTGCAGAGAAAGTGGATGATTACGAATAACTTAATTGAGTGAATTAACCATATTTTTGTTCCATTAAAACATTCCACTCCTACCATTGATTTGTTGAAACAAACACGGCCGACGACCCTGAGCGACAAGAAGCTCCAACGAATGCTGTATCGCTGCGTGCGAACATAGATTTACATGTTATGAAGCGGCAGTCCGTCCACTATCCACGGATCTGCGGGGAATGACGCACACACTTCAAAAAAATCGTCGAATCTCATTTGTGCTGAGATTTGGATAGCCGAGTGCTCGACAACCATCTCGGCTGAAACTATTTTGCCGAGAAACTCGGAAAAACAATTTTTGACAGATGTTATTTTATGCCGAGAATCTCGGTACATATTGGACTGCGCTCTCGGCAAATCTAACTGAGAAACGGCAAACTAGTCTAACGACCTTTCGATTGTATATGCCGATTATTTCGGCACAGTGTAGAGGCGAGTTTTTCGGCGGAATCCAATCGCAGTGAATTCAGTAGTTTTCTTTCAAAGGATGAAATCGTCTTTTAAACATCTGTAGTTTGCACAAATTTTAGCAAAACTTTTATCTGTTCGTACGTAACACGTTTGCTCAAATTTGTACAAAGAAAAATGGCGCCCAACTCGTTTCCGAGAATGACAGTTGTGTTGCCGAAATTAAGCAGCGAGCCAAATTCGTGCCGAGATATCAGTTATGTTTTTGTTGACCTCGGCACCAACAGTGTTTAACGATAAATTCAGGAAAAAAACCAGACGAGATTCGTCAAGCTTAGTTTTTGGCAACGTTTTGGTAAAACAATCTGACGACTTTCGGCAACCGGCTATTTTTGACGTAGGACTACGTCTTACTGCACTATATCGAGATACATTCTGCGAAAACTAAAACTAAGGTGTAACGTTGGAATGAAAGATTTCAAACGGTGATACTGATGTAATCACATGATGGATTGCAATAATCAATATGTCGTTGGATTGATAATATGATGGACAATTCTGTGATTCCTCAGTTATCATAATCATTTCATTGTTAAAGAGTGAATATTTCATGAAAGTTTCAAGGTCGAATTTTCACGAACAATGTACCAATCACATGCGAGCACGCCTGGCACAGACTTCATGAGTAGACACCAACTGCCTGCTGTAATATCCTGTATAGCAGTGGCAAAAAAATTGACAGAATCTCCCCGTCCCAATAGGTCAACTAATGTTCGCTTCCATGAGCCTAGTCTGATTTGATGTCTTGAAGGTGAAGCTTTTTCGGAAAGTTCGTAATCACCTTCACCATCAGACAGTTTTACGTTCTGCTGTTCGAATGTTATCAAAACCGATGTCTTGAAGGAAAACATGCTGGCACACGCAACAGTACTGCACCGAGCAATGTATGAATTGAGCGCTGGTCACTCGTCGTCTATCAGTACAGTAGAACTCGACATTCATTTGTGCGCAGCCAAGCCAAGTGAAGACTACATTGCCGCTGTCGACGCACAGTGAGGCGTGTTGGGTTAACGCATAGATATCGTTTTGCCAACTGGGACACAATCGAATTGCCGTTTGATTTGTTTGTTTGAATTGTCTTTTTGTGTCGTATAGTAGCAAATATCAGAATTCAATATGATCATTCGGGTGCCGCAAAATACGCTGCGCCACTGTGGGCAACAAAATTCTGTACGTGTCGGTAGAGGCAGGTAGCAGGGTATATAAATAAGATTCATTGTACAGATAAAATGCGTTGTTTATTTTTGAACTCTACACTGTGTTTTTCTCATGTCCATTTTAAATTTTCTGTGAATGTATAAAAATGTATATTTTTGTTTGAAAACTGTAATTCTTTATCGTTATTTTTCCATGAACTTGTAACTGCAGGAAAATTTTAAAACGAGCTCAAATCAAACAGAGCCTCAAAGGGAAATATAAAACTATTGTAGTCCTACGTCAACTATGCGGTCATGTCTTGGATACCACCCTCCTAATATTTTGCTACAATATTTAGCCGAGCTGAGCAGCTGAGCGGCTGAATAGGATAGTCAAATCGATTTTCCGGCGATTCGCGACGTGGTGGTGGTGATGGACGACGAGACCTATCTTACCCTGGATGGCAATTACTGGCAGGGCACTTCGTATTTTAATTCCCCCACGAAGGAAGTGAGTTCCGAGGTGAGGTGATTTCACAAACCAAGTTCCCCAAAAAGGTGCTACTGTGGTTGACAAACAGCGAGAAGAGGTTGTTAAAGACGCTTTTTTTTTCGCTCCAAACTGGAAATGAACGAGGGAATTTATGAGACGAAGTGCTTTCCGGAAGTTGCGTCGATCATCAAAAAATACAATAAGGGCAAAGACGCGGTATTCTGGTCGAAGCTGGCGTCGGTCGACTACTCGAAGTAATAAAGGAGATGGAGCGCCTATGGTGCCCAAGTCGGCGAACCCGTCCAACGCCCCCCAGCTGCGTTCCATCAAGAATTTTCACTCCAACAATTTTGTCGCAAGAACTGAGGAGCAAATGATTGATAAATAAAACGAAGAAAGAACTCAAAAACATGCCTACACGCATGTTTGTGTCCGCCATGGCGAATGTTCCAGTTAACTGCCGCTTCAAACGTTATTTTATGTCAAAGCCTCAAGAGTTTGAACATATCTTTCTCTATTTGAATTGCTTTAGGTGTAGCGAACACAGTGGTGTTCACCTTTCAGTGCCAAAAGTTTCATCTTGAAACGTCAAATTTGAAGAAAGTTGTACTAAATAGAAGACAAAAGAAGACAAATAATTCTGCATACCCACGTTGGAAATCCGACGTGGTTCATTCTAAAAATCGTAAAACACTGAAACTTCGCCAAATCAACTGTGTATGATGTGCTCAAACGTTTTCAAGAACGAATGACAGTAACTCGAAAGAATCAAAATAAGCGTCGTAGTGAAACATAGATCAGCAAATGAACTAAAAGGGCAATCAAGGTACACCCAGGATCGGGATATCTAAAAATGTGCTAATAATAGCACTATTGCCCGGGAGTGGTTCCATTCATTCCGTGCCTGTAAGCAACCAAACATGACACTTAAGCAAAACCTAGTGGCTAAAACACGCGCTCGAGAGTTGAACGAGGAGCTTCTTACGAAATACAAAGGATGCTCGCTAATGGATGACGAAACAAACATTCCTAAAAATGGATTTTGGACAGTTTCCTGCAACGAAATTTCGCACGAAAATTAATGAGGGGCCATCCACATACCACGTGGACAGATTTTAAACGATTTTATCCCCCCCCCCTCCTCCTCCCAGTGGACAACTGCTCATATAAATTATAACCCCCCCCCCCCCCCCAGTGCTCATATAAATTCTAAAAATTCTAAAACACAACCCCCCCTCCCCCCAAGCTGTCCACGTGGTATGTGGATGGCCCCTGATCTGGCAAAGAATTTGTAGCTATGGACGAAAAATCAAAGTTTTTCTCACGAACCAGAGGATAAACTCAACGGTATACATGCGAGAATGCACCAAAAAGCGAGTTCTACCGTTTATTAAGACACACATAGGTCCTGTTAAATCTTAACCGGAATTGGCAATCTGTCATACCGTGACAACAAGGTGGATCATCACAAAGAATATCAACCCACTCAATTGCTCCCATTTCCGCCTGGAAAGGTGCTACAGGATGCCAAGCAGATGTCGAGAAATTGGAACAAACTATCCGTTGAGGTGTGTGTGCAGAAAATGATGAAAGAACTCTCCTTACAAAAAGTTCGTGATTTTATCTGATGACTGACGAAAAAAATTTCTCAAGTTTATCTCTGAATGTTTTGTGGTTTTAAGCGTCTGGAAACAGAAAAGTCAAATATTCAGTTTAAATTTTGACCTTCAACATAAATTTTACAATTTACGCAGTGAAACGGTTTTTCACAAGTTCAACTTTGAAGGTAACTCGAAAATCATAAATTAAAAATTGTTGCCACTTGACTTCCATTTTTCAACCACATTTTTCTAATATAAGAATGCGAAACTCCGTAGTTCTTATAATAACAAGTTGGCCCGTAGTGGCTAGCCACTTTCAAATGCATGTTGGACTATTAACAGTTGTAAAGTGAAATATCGAGTTGAAGTTCAAGATGTAACTATGGCACTATCGACACTTCGATGCAGATGGCCAGCGCTGGTTCAAAACTTAATCAATTATCTAAACTGCGATAAATCCTTCGTTCAGTAGATCATGAAAACGCGTGGATCGATTGCTCACTCGAAAACGAATCTGCATCTCGCTTCTTATACGGATTCACTGCACAGCTGTTTTATCCAATACCTAAAGACTTTTCTCCATTAATTGATTATTTTAGAAAAATTGTTTTCTAACGATTTAGTTTTTTTAAATTTCATAACTTGAATAACAGTTGATTTTCTCAATTGTTTGATGTTACATATGTTATATTCAAACTAAACTTACAAAATAACTAAAAATTAAGGTGATTGAAAAAAAAAACAATTTACAAAAACCATTGCTCATGGAAAAATATTGCTTAAAAAAATATTCACACATGCAAAAGTTTGTCTCTGCAATTTGTTATTAACATTTGCAAAGCTTGGAATAACGAAGTACTGTCCTATTTTAATCATTGATAGGTAGTTCAAACCCCTCTCTAATACTCCGACATAACTTCACATATGATAAATGACGCGCATGAAACATCTGTCATCTGTCAATAATCCTCATTCCATCACCAAAATTGAAAATTTTATGTCGACATTCCAAAATATCTTAAATCAAAATAGTTGATCAGATTTTACATAATGTTTGAAAATAATGACCAACAGCTTAACCCGATCCCGGCGAAGCGAAATCAGTTTTTACCTCGAAAAATGAACTTCAAACTCTTATTACTCATCAATTATATACACAATTAACACAAATCAATCTGTTCTTTAAACTTACTGAATAATTTTATCGTGAAAATTTTCAAGTATAATTGTTGAACTTGAACCAAAGTTTGAATGTCACCCGTCGGGAATGGGTTTATCTCATACTCAAAATTTTTTTGAAACAGCTTGTTGGAAGGTACTATCATTTCACTTTGCTACCAACCCATCCAAGTGAACGTATGCAGCCACTGGTCTAATCTACACAATCAGCTGTCGGAGTGCAGATCGATATCGCTCTATCGATTTCTATCACCGAGAAGAATAATCGTCAACTCATCGTTAGATTCACCAACGACGGTGAGATCAGTCTCCAACCGATCACGGCCGCATTCGGGTGTCCCAAGGGGGAACCCAACAATCAACCTAAATCAACTTATCGAATAATTGTACGCTAGTCTAAGAATAAAGTTAATATAGTAGTACGTGTAGTGTCATCAATAAAAAGCCGTTGTTTAAGTGGTATCAAGGTGTATTTGTTCTGGCACCCACATTGCCCAGCTCGGAAAGAAATTGGACCTACAACTCACCAGCCAAACAACAACCCACCACAGGCGGAATCGGAAGGTCAGTCGTCATTTCACCTACATAAGCTGGTCCTTCGAGCCGGATCCAAATTGGTTGGATCTGGACCCTTCAAGTGACGACAGCGTGGATCCATCTTTTCGACGTTACGGAACACAAAGGATCGAGGGCTATTATCATCGGTAACAAAGGAACGACGCCGCCTTTGTCATTCTACGACGCTCACGACGCCATTTTGGACGCTACAATCATCAACTCTGGTAATGTACTTGAACCGCTAATGCATGGTGGCGGAATTTCTGGATTTCGGGGTTGGACCTTTATCTTCGATCGGGAAATTAACTGGAGACTGGAACTGAGGGCATCATTTTTTAACGGGACGAGACATCATTAGCAGTGGGTGGTGCCAATCAACCGTGATCTGGATTCGGATCGCCTTTACAAGTAGACGAGATTAGCACGGTGGGCTAACGAGGTTCGTGCAATCATCCCAGGGCTTAATTAAATTTCTGCAGTATCGCCATTTGGTTTGGGCACTGGACATCGCACATCGGCCGTTTTGGCCAGGTAAAATTATACATAGTTATGTCCAGCTGTGGCCTGGACTCTTTCGGATATTATTCTAAATATAAATTTACCTTTCGATGCAATTTGACTTGTGCTTCTTTGCGGACTGAGCCTTGTTGGTAGTTCTGACGTATAAGGAGTGGTCTTGGATGTTGATCGATTTCGTTTGTGTCATCAAATAGTTCTCAAAGGTGAGACTATAGTATATGTCCTGCGAAGCAGGACGTCTTTTGAATACTACACCCGCATTTTCCTTTTCGAACGCATTGGTTAAATATTTCTGGTTGAAAGTCACTCTGGTTGTCGTTGGTTGAAGCACCTACACTGGTTAATAGGAGCAGACAATATTTGTCCAGGTAAGGCAACGGTATATGTCCTGCCGAAGCCGCATGTTAGATACTACAATTACTTGAACTCCTTTCGTAACTGGATCGACGAGATATTGAGCTCACTTGTGTACCGGAAACACTCGAGGCCATTGTCAGTACTGGTGTGAAAAGATTTGGTGCCGCTGTCAGTTCTCCAGGTAGGCTGAGACAGTATATGTTTAGCCGAAGGAGGCCTATTTTGGAATACTACATTCGAGTTTCTTCTCCACTAAATCATTTCACACGAACCGGAGCGTCATCATGCCAGCTGCAGCATCCACGACAAAAAAGGTGGCCTCACTAAAGTCACTTCAAGCGAAGCTGAAGGGTTTGCACGCTTCGTTCAACAACATAGTGGACTTCGTATCAAATTACCCCGAGGATGTTACCGCTAGCCAGCTATCAGTACGGTTAGAGCATTTGGCGGAGCTGTGGGAAAAGATTGGAGAGTTGGTTGCTGAGGTGGAGTCCCATGAGGACTTTGTGGTTGAAGATGATGCCTTTGCCAAGGAGCGGTTGGATTTCGAAAACCGTTATTTCCATGTTAAATCTTCTTTGCTGGACAAGACCAAAGAGTTGCAGGATCCTCCGGTTCAAGATCAATCTTCAGCACAGGTCGACAATTCCATGCATGTTTCGTCGGATCATGTTCGTTTACCTCAAATAAAACTCCAAACTTTCGACGGTAACATCGACGAGTGGCTTAGCTTTAGGGACCTTTTCACATCGTTGATTCACTGGAAGGTAGAGCTACCAGATGTGGAGAAACTGCATTACTTAAAGGGATGTCTACAAGGAGAGGCGAAGGCGCTAATCGATCCTCTGAAAATAACGAGAGGAAACTATCAAATTGCTTGGGAAACATTACTGAAACGCTATAACAATAGCAAATTGTTGAAGAAGCGGCAAATTCAATCGCTTCTAAAACTTCCTTCGGTGGCTAAGGAGTCTGCAGTCGAATTACATACACTTTTGGAGAGTTTCGAACGAGTTATTCACACCTTGGATCAGATTGTGCAGCCAAATGACTACAAGGATCTGCTGTTGGTTAATATTCTCAGCTCCCGTTTGGATCCCAGCACACGCCGAAGTTGGGAGGAACATTCAGCGAGTAAGGAACAGGATACCCTAAACGATCTAACGGATTTTCTGCAGCGTCGAGTTCAAATTTTAGAATCTTTGCCATCCAAGTTTACAGAAAGCAAGCGCGAATCGTCACCTACTAGGAAAAGGATACAACCATTTCGAGTCAGCCACAATGCAGTTCAAACGTCAACTGGGAAATGCTCCGCTTGTCCCGAAAATCATTGGCTATACACTTGTCCCACTTTCCAAAAGATGTCGGTAGCTAGTAGAGAATCTTTGTTGCGCACTCAATCGCTGTGTCGTAACTGCTTCAAACGAGGTCATCAGGCTAAGAGCTGTTCTTCCAAATATTCTTGCAGGAAATGTAAAGGTCGGCATCACACACTGGTTTGCTTCCAGAAAAATGGAGAAGGCGAGAAACAAAGGACAACCGAAGAACCTGGACCATCTAGAAACAATGCGGTTTCGTTAGCGGACACGAGTACGAGAACTGCAAACACATCAGTAACGGAAATAATATCAACCAACTTCTCGCAAAAGCGAAGCACTAATATACTACTTGCTACTGCTGTGGTTCTGGTCGAGGACGATGAAGGCTTACAGTACCCTGCACGGGCGTTACTCGATTCGGGATCGGAATGTAATTTCATCTCGGAGCAACTTCGTCAAATGTTAAAGGTGTCCAGGGAAAGGGTGGACATTGCAGTACTCGGAGTAGGTCAGGCATCGACAAGGGTAACTCAACGCATCGCGGCTACAGTGCACTCACGGGTTTCTGAATTTTCAAGGAAAATGGAGTTTTTGGTTTTACCAAGGGTTACGGTGAGCCTACCGATAACAACGGTGCAAATTTCGGAATGGAAATTCCCAGAAGGAATTCATCTGGCGGATCCAGCCTTTTTCCAATCAAAATGTGTCGATTTGGTTCTCGGTATCCAGGCCTTTTTCAGCTTTTTCCGGACTGGCAACGAATTCACACTGGGTGACGGTCTTCCACGGCTAACTGAATCGGTTTTCGGTTGGGTGGTGTCCGGTGAGATACAATCAGCGAAAACTTCTTCATGCATCACGTGTAACTTGGCGGTATCAGACACTTTGGAACAGTTAATGGAGCGGTTTTGGGCCTGTGAGGATATGGGCAACTGCAACAACTATTCGCCCGAAGAGGCGCGCTGCGAGGAGCAGTTTGGGCGTACTACTCGAAGGGAATCTGATGGTCGGTATACTGTTTCGCTCCCCAAGGATGAATCAACATTTTCGCTGCTGGGTATGTCAAAGGATATTGCTTTAAAGCGTTTTCAAGGGCTAGAGAGGAGGTTGGATCGAGACACCGAACTTCGTAAGCAATATGAAACTTTCATGATGGAATATTCGACCTTGGGACACATGAAAAGGGTAGAAACTGGCGAGCAAGCAGAAGTCAAGAGATGTTATTTGCCGCATCATCCTGTGGTAAAGGCCTCTAGTACTACAACAAGGGTCAGGGTGGTCTTCGATGCTTCATGCAAAACATCGACTGGCATCTCTCTCAATGACGCACTTCTCATTGGCCCGATGGTTCAGCGAGACCTGCGTTCTATAATACTCCGTAGCCGAACTCGCCAAGTAATGATTGTCGCAGACGTGGAGAAAATGTTCAGGCAAATTAACATGGATCAGGCGGATGCTCCGCTACAAAGCATTTTATGGCGTTTTAATCGTGACGACGAAATTGCAACGTACGAACTCAGCACCGTTACATACGGGACTAAACCGGCCCCATTTTTGGCCACTCGTACACTGAAACAGTTAGCTATGGACGAGAGTGAGAGGTTTCCCTTGGCAGCCCAGGCAACTGAGGAAGATACATATATGGACGATGTGATATCTGGGGCGGACGACATCGATACCGCAGTTGAATTAAGAAGGCAGTTAGTTTCCCTGTTTGAAAGTGGAGGTTTTCGATTACGAAAATGGATATCCAACCACGAGCGAGTTTTGGAAGGTATACCCAACGAAAATCTGGCACTCCCCAATACGAACGAGGTAAATTTGGATCATGAGTCATCGGTAATGACATTGGGGTTGACATGGTTGCCCAAAACGGACTGCTTTCGGTTTCAGTTTGCTATTCCGGCATTGCTTTCTGATCAACTTCTAACCAAACGCAAGATTCTCTCCATCATCGCATCGCTTTTCGACCCCCTAGGGCTCCTGGGAGCAACAATTGTGAGGGCTAAAATCTTCATGCAAGGACTTTGGCATCGTGTTAATGCAGGAGGCAAACGATTGGAGTGGGATGAGATACTCCCAGCAACGGTGGGTGAGGAGTGGCGTATATTTCATTCTCAATTGCCCACATTGAACACTCTTCGCGTTCCTCGCTGTGTCGTCGTAGCTTGTGCTGTTTCTACTGAGATACACTGTTTTTCGGATGCCTCGGAAAGGGCATATGGCACTTGTCTATACTTGCGAAGTACGGATAAAAACGGGAATTATACAGTCCATCTTCTAACTTCTAAATCGAGGGTCGCACCACTCAACGTACAGTCGCTGCCTAGGCTAGAGCTGCGGGGCGCTTTGCTTGCTGCACAACTAGTGGACAAGGTGTTGGATGCCCTTAAGGGGACGTATAGGGTCCATTTGTGGACGGACTCGACCTGTGTCCTTCAATGGATTAAAGTACCACCAAGTACATGGACAACATTTGTGGCAAATCGGGTCTCAAAGATCCAAGCACTTTCGGAAAAACATAATTGGAACCATGTGCCCGGAATTTCAAACCCCGCAGACTTGATCTCGCGTGGTATTTTACCAAATGCATTGGAAGGAAACCGCCTTTGGTGGGAGGGCCCAGACTGGTTGAAAAAGGAAAGGGAAGAGTGGCCCAATCAACCCGATATAAGACTGGATACTATATCAGAGCGGCGACAAGGCACGGTGATATGCGTCGCGTCGGACGCGCCTTGCTTCAGCACTATGTTCGTTTCTAAATTTTCCGCATATTCGAGACTCATTCGGGCTACGGCATATTGGTTACGTTTCATAGCAATTTATGTAAAAAGGGTTAATCCAAAGCCAAATGGATTCCTCACTACTGTGGAGCTTAGGAGGGCAGAAGCAGTTATAATTCGGCGAATCCAAGAAGAAACGTTCTCGGAAGAATTGAAAGCGTTAACTAACAACAAGGCACTTCCTCGCAAGTCCCCTTTACGTTGGTTTAATCCCATGATTGATTTAAACGGAGTTTTACGAGTAGGTGGAAGGTTGGGACACTCGCAAGAGACCCATGACACAAGGCACCCAATGATATTGCCATGGAAACATGAATTTACTACCATGCTCTTTAGACACTATCACCAAACTTTACTGCATGCAGGCCCTCAACTGCTTCTCAGCTCAATTCGGTCACGATACTGGCCGCTGGGCGGAAGGAAAACAGCCAGAATGGTTGTCCACCAATGTCAGCGATGCTTTAGAGCAAAACCAACATTACTGAAACAACAGATGGGTGAGCTGCCAACGGCGCGCGTTACAGTAGCAAGGCCAGTTTCCAGAACCGGTGTGGACTATTTTGGACCCGTGCATATTCGCGACGGGCGAAAGCGACCTGCGATTAAAGCATACGTCGCGGTGTTCGTATGCATGTGCACTAAGGCAGTGCACATGGAGTTAGTCACTGACCTGTCAACGGAACGCTTCTTACAAGCACTACGCCGATTTATCTCAAGACGGGGAAGGTGTACTGATTTGTATTCCGATAATGGGACAAATTTTGTCGGCGCGCGAAACCAATTAAAGGAATTGCGGAATTCACTAAGGGACAAAGAGCATCAAGAGAAGGTTTCTAAGGAATGCGCACAGAACGGTATGCAGTGGCACTTCAACCCACCTAGTGCCCCGCACTTCGGAGGCCTTTGGGAGGCTGCCGTTCGCTCAGCCAAACATCATTTGCTTCGTGTGTTAGGAGAAAATCCAATTGCGTTTGAGGATTTCAACACCTTGTTAATCCAGGTTGAGGGTTGCTTGAACTCCCGCCCACTCACTCCACTGTCGGATGACCCAAGTGATATGGAGGCGCTTACACCTGGTCATTTTTTAACCGGAGGATCCCTGCAAGCTATCCCAGAACCGGACTACACTGACGTGAAACTTAATCGCTTGAGTCGATGGCAACTGGTACAATGGCAGCTGCAAAACTTCTGGAAGCGTTGGCGGACAGAATATTTATCCCAACTGCAAGGTAGAACGAAAAATTGGGAACCTCCGTCGAAGGTAGAAATCGGAAGGTTGGTGATCATCGTCGACAGCAACCAACCACCAATGCGATGGAAGATGGGTCGTATACATAAGCTGCACCCTGGTCCTGATGATGTAGTCCGCGTAGTCACCGTAAAAACTGCAACGGGATATCTGCAACGGCCAATCGTTAAACTGTGCATATTACCATCTCCAGAGACCGAAAATTCAGCTGACTCGACAAGCAATTAGAATAGTCGCGGCTAAGTATCTCCATCCAATGCATCGAAAGGGGTTTGTTTATTTATTTCAGAAGTTCCTGTCACTTCAGGGTGGGTGAGGATGTTGGAAGGTACTATCATTTCACTTTGCTACCAACCCATCCAAGTGAACGTATGCAGCCACTGGTCTAATCTACACAATCAGCTGTCGGAGTGCAGATCGATATCGCTCTATCGATTTCTATCACCGAGAAGAATAATCGTCAACTCATCGTTAGATTCACCAACGACGGTGAGATCAGTCTCCAACCGATCACGGCCGCATTCGGGTGTCCCAAGGGGGAACCCAACAATCAACCTAAATCAACTTATCGAATAATTGTACGCTAGTCTAAGAATAAAGTTAATATAGTAGTACGTGTAGTGTCATCAATAAAAAGCCGTTGTTTAAGTGGTATCAAGGTGTATTTGTTCTGGCACCCACATTGCCCAGCTCGGAAAGAAATTGGACCTACAACTCACCAGCCAAACAACAACCCACCACAGGCGGAATCGGAAGGTCAGTCGTCATTTCACCTACACAGCTAAAATTTTCACGTATCAGCAAAATAATTATCCCTTTCTCGTTCGTTCATAACGTTCATAATCAACTGCCAGTGGTTTGGCTAACTTTTGATTTCATTTACATGCTTGATATCTTTGATACTATGTCTTTCTTACATATTAAAATTGCCTTCCGCCCTTTATTACGTTTTTGGCGGTTTTTGTCGATGCACCTGCATCAGAACCTATAGCCATGTGCTAATTTAACACGTGTTCCGAATATTAGTTAAGACGCAGTTAGCTTTGATTTCCTTACGACTGACTTCATACCAGGCGAGAGGAGGTGAGTGGAGGACTAAAAGCAAAGGTAACTTGGAGTCAGAACAGGAATGTTTGCGTTGCTACACTTACAAAAATAACAAACTTTAGTGTACCTCAGGCTCAGAGTTTGCTTGGGAAAAAGGCAATTTGAGTAACTTTCGTTTGTCGTTCGCGTGACTGAAAGATAAGCAAACTATATATATTCCGATGACTAAAATACTCAAAAATCTATAGAATTGTGTGTGGCTCTATTCAACTTGTAATTGTTCATGAATTTCGTAAACGTTTTTATAGTTAACTGACCTGCAAATAATACAAAAAATGTAGTTTTTCTGTCTCTCACTCTTTTGAAATTAATAATACTATGACAATTTAAATTTATTTCACCAATTTTCACCAACTTTAACCCAAAAACGATAAAAAAAAACTGGGGTAGAATGCACTATGAAGCGCTGCAGAAAATTGATCAACAAGTCTTACGCAACCACTGTGTCCTCTCAATTCACACACTTTCTGCGTTATTAACGCACAAAAAATGTTTGGAAAGCATAACGCATCCGCTGCACAAGGAATACATAGACATGATTCAAATTCAAATGTGTATCATTACTACACGGCAAGGCAAATCGTCTTGCGCCTTTATTCACGTCCACTACAACCAGAGCCTCAGGCCTTTGTCATGCCGAATGCCAACGCGAGCGATCGGGCGAGAAACCAACCGTAGGTTAATGAACAGCCGTAGGTAGAGCTGTTCATTAACCCACGGCAAGCTTCTCACCCGATCGCTCGCGTTGATATTCAGCATGACAAAGGCCTCACACTACTGAGCAAAGCGACGCACTTGTTTGAAGAAAGCAGCAAATCGTGCTGAAATATTTCTCCAGAGAGATAGCAAACTGGTGTGATCTTTTTCACACGAAAGGACAATACGCTCAAACACAACAGAGATCAATGCTGAACGTGCTTTGCGAGAGAAATATATACCCAGGTAGGATAGTAGACAAGGGTGTTTACTATGCATCTCAAAACTGAAAATAAAAATCCAGCCGTACGTCACGCATGTTTGCTCTTCGAATTATATCGAATTGATCTCAGCAGCGTACTCCGCGCGGCGTTCTACTATGCATTCTCTCTAGAGTGATTCACCACTCTTCTCCCGCTCAGCTGCGGTGTAAACAGGGTTGCCATATTTATACCTGTATTTTTTTTTTTTTTTTGGAAAAACCGGTTTCTCTGTATCTTGGACCGATAAATCTGTATCGAGCAAACTAAGAATGTTTGAGGCGTATTGTTGGAATTTAACGAACTCGTTATCTTAAAAGTTGAATATCTCCACAACGGCGCATATTGCATTTTGTGGATAGGTGTTTCTTATGTAAAATTTTCCGCTGAACATAATGGTGACATCAGATTTGAATAAAATTGGGGTGTGTTTTGAGATAAACGAAGTTTTAGTTTTTAAACGTGAAAATATCAATATTGGCAACACTGCTTGCAAAATCTGATGATGCCATTCGATTGTAAATTTAATAACCTTTAAAAACAGTGTCTAATATCGTCTGTAGCTCTTACGGTCTCTGAGATATGATGTTTTTCCAAAACATGGAAAATGATTTTTTGTCAAAAAATACAAAAATGGAGGGCCCCGCGATTGGGGGGGGGGGTTGTCCGGTTGACCCAAAACTCTGGATTTTTCAGTTTCGACCTAAAACAAGTCATTTTATTCATTTTGAAGCGAATCGGAGAGGGTCGTTGCATTTGCCTGATCACTTGACATGGAATGACTCATATATTTAAAATACTTCTTGAAAATCATGTACTATTAGAAACATCTTTTGATAATAATGTGTGGTGTCATGCTCATTTGGTTGACGACCCTTGTGGTTATGTTTGCATGCTTTCAGTACTATTTGTATTTTTATTTGATAGAGATATTCATAATATCATCTGGATGACTCTTTGGCCTATCCATACACACATGATTTACCCTAATATTCGTAAAAACTGTTTTTTTTCTGCTTCTGTATTGGTTGAAATTTTTTATGTTTTGATGACTAAATTTTAAAATAATTTGACCGTTATATTTCTTACTCTCAGTAAGTTCGTTATTCAATTTTGTCAATCAACTATAAAAAGTTTTAATCAAATTTATTTCATTTACATTTAATTAATTTATATTTGTTAGGAAAGTCCAGTCCTATGCTCTAGCCAGCATAGTACGCAAGAGGCTAGAACTGGCCTATTGATACTTCCGTTGTTGGAAAGGCCTTGCATATATGATCAACATACGTTTTCTGAACACAAACAGTTTACAACGATTGCTGACTTACAAAATACTTCTGACAACTTTCGAGACCAACGTTTACGTTTTTCACCATCGAAAGGTAAAATTACATATGGCATAAAAATGCCTCGCAGTACATACCGCGGCTAGGTGCAAGGACAGGACTATACTTCGCAGTAAGAGCAGTCAAGGAGAAAGTGATGTTAATCCGAGAAGCGTCTCTAAACATGTTATCAAAGCATTATCTAACATTCTTAGTTCAAAAAGGTTTCAAAACTATACAGAATTGTTCAAAGTTACCCCAGTTAAGGAAAAATGAAACAACGACGAAAAAAAAATTTTTATAACGTTCAAGATTTTAGAAGAGCTTTAAAAACTAACTCCCCATGTTCTAAGGATGCCAGTACTGGTTCTTGAAATATGAAACCTGTAATTTCAGTTGTAAAATATTTAAACATTCACGAAAAAGTGAAAAATATGATCAATGTTACCTCGTTTTACGGTATTTATTTTTCAGTAGCTATGAGTGTTCCCAATAGTATCAAGTATCTGTTTCCATAACAATCATAGCTCATAACTCACGTTAACAAGTCGATTGACACTGATAGGATAGAGAGCTTCAGCAGTGATTGGCCCCCAAGTTTGTCAATCGTTTTTTTTTTATTTGTTGTTTGTTTTGGAACTTATTTTGCACCATGGGTCGCTATCGATTTACATTCAAAGTATTTTAAAAATTCGTAAAAAGTAATGGATACTAGAATCAAAATTGAATTGAACAACTCGCCGTCAGTAAACGAAAATACAGCCTTCACATCTATAACCAGAAGAAAATAATTTTGTCATATCGGGGATTGATTTATAATCGAAAGGATCGATGATAAGCATTGAATGACCATAAAACCGAAATTGAAGCTATAAAAGCTTACAGCATGATGTCGTACGACTTCAGATCATAAACATGGCTGGCTATATTCAAATTATTCTTATAGGTCTGCTGACAGCAGGTATAGTTATACATTAAGCTTTGTGTGACAGTTCTAATTGTATCAAATGTACTTTCTCGCATAACAGCTGCAGCCCTTCCATTGGATCAGTCATGGCAGTTAGTACCAAACGCAGACGGCTTCCTGCATCTGGTCAATATCAATCCGTATAACCTACCAGATGTGGACCCGAATGAGCCCGTCCCTACTTTCGTGCCAGAAGAAGACATAGTGTTCAGACTGTTTACCCGGAGTAACCCAACCGCGCACCAACTTTTGCAAATTGGAAATCCTTCCTCGATTACTGGATCCAATTTCAATTCTGCGCATCAAACTCGCTTCACCATTCACGGTTGGGGTGGCGGAGGCCACGATGGCACAGGCAGCGGATTCCGTAACGCACTTCTAGCAGTCGGCGATTTCAATGTGATCACAGTGGATTGGAGTGTCGCAGCCGGTAACCCCAACTACATTGCAGCTCGTAACCAGGTGGGACCAGCTGGCACGGGAGTATCGTTATTAATTGACGACTTAATTGCTTACGCGGGAGCAGATCCAAATGACATTTATGTCACTGGACATAGTTTAGGTGGACACGTAGCAGCTAATGCTGGTAAGGGTCAAGGAGGCCGCCTACATACGATCATTTCTCTCGATCCCGCGGGTCCTTTATTTTCTGCTGGACAAGATGACGCATTATCCCCACAGGACGCACAATATGTTGAAACAATTATGACAAACGCTGGGTTGTTGGGTATCGGGGTGCCACTGGGACAAGCTAATTTCTATCCAAACGGAGGACGTACACAGCCTGGATGCGGTATCGACATCAGTGGAAATTGCGCCCACGGTCTGGCATCGACCTTCTATATCGAATCAATTGGCTCTACGGTACCGTTCCGATCGACAAGATGTGCAAGCCACGACGAAATTTTGGAAGGAGTTTGCACTCCTAGCGGACCGGATGCCAATATGGGAGGGGAACCGTCCAATCACGGTCGCGGAGTTGAGGGTATCTTCTTCCTAACGACCAACGCAGAGTCGCCCTTTGCACAGGGTTGATTGAATCTTATTGTGATATAAATTATGTGTAAATAAAAAAGTATGTTTAGTAGCAAGTGTCAGACTAAATTCGTTCAATTCTAACGGTTTAATTTTATTTTTCACTCGACAAAAAACTAGACCAAATTTCATTTGGATCAAATTTTTTTGGACTTTTTGCTTACCCAATAAGCACGGTTTGCACTTCCAGGTTCTTTATCAGTAGATTCGGACAAGGTTGCAAATTAAATTTCGGGGTGTCGATTCGATTCAATTTGCCGCGTGCCGATAGCACGCTCCACAAGTATAATTTTCTAACTTGATGTACGACAAACATGCAGTCCTAAAGTAATGCTACAAGTTTGTTGAAAAGAGAAGAGTTCTAACTCTTGTGCCTAAAGTGTGAGAGCCCATATTCAGCGGGTTGTGCAACCAATATTCGCGGTGAATATATTATAATATTCAACGCGAATATTGACTGAATATTGCACAAAATATGGGCTTTTACGCTTCAGGCATAAGAGTTAGAACATTACACGAAGCGAGCTGTCGGCACGCGTCGAAAAAGTATCCTAAAATTTAATATGCAACCTTGGATTCGGATCGATCAGTTTTTCACTGGTTTTAGGCTGCGTACTTTGTTGAACGAAAGAAATTATAAATGTATCATCTCACCTCGTAAGTAAGCAATCAATCTATTCTACCCCAACCATTTGAAAAAATTTAATTGTTCTAATATTACCAAACGAAAGGAAAGTTCACATTCCACAGTTATTATCAGTAGAAAATAAGCTTGTCATATCGTGGAATGATTTATATTCAAAAGATCAACGATAAACGACAAATGGTAATCAAATTGAGGCAGATATGAACATGCTATTGAACCTTGTAGATAGCATGTGCAATTTGAACCAAAACGAATAAACATGACGCTAACAGTATTCTCCCAAGCCAGCTCTCGAGCATACGACGACTAGCTTGTTGGACCAGCATCGTACCTCGAGACTAACTGAAAAATTACCTTTTCAAATGTCTGAGGGCGTATTCTTCCTGACAACTCATGCAGAATTACCATTTGCGCAGATTGGAATTTAATTTGTTATCTAAATAGTTTATTTCTTTGTATTTTGCAAGTCAATATACAGTCAATAGTTGGCTAGCTTTTTTATTTCAGAAGGGTTTGGTTGTTGTATACTAATTTAGCATTGCGAAGGGTCTTTCCCCGGCGGTAGACAGATGATAAACCCCACGCACCGCTGTACCTCTATTCGGTGGTTCTCCGCCCATCCTGGCAGTTTCTCCAGTTGCTGAACAAATTCCCCGCCTGATATCCTGGAAACTAGAACACTGCACAGCGTTGAACCCGACACTCGAAGCAATCGACTCAACATAATAATCTACTGCACGTTGATGAGCACAACCTCCGCCGACGTCTGGACCACATCCCGGTTGAATTCGTCCCCAATTGGGATAAAAATCTGCGTCCCCAATCGGATCCAGGAATCCTGCTACTCCCCCATTAGTATGTATAATTTCCACGTGCTCGGCATCCGTTTTCTTAATCCGATCGATTACATCCCCCGCGAAAAATGGTAACGCAGGATCCAATCCAATTATAGTCGGTAACCGACCTAACTGCCCCTTTCCAACGTTACCAGCAGCATGTGCTCCCAAGCTATGTCCGATCACAACCACATCTGCTCTATCTAAATCGGCAACTTTTACCAGATAATCAATTAAATTGGACGTAGCAATTCCCACCGGGTACACCAATCGTCGCGAGTTAGGATAGAACGGATCATTGCCCGCTCCCCAGTCAACAAAGATGAAGTTAAACTGGCCCTGGTTGAACAACTCATTGCGAATGTTGAGATTTATCAACGAATTTTGACTGCCACCCCAACCGTGAATTACGATTCTCGTTGGGTTGTTTGGATTAAATTGAGAGCTCATCACCGAATCATAGTCATTGTTAGCAATCCTTTGCGGGCTATCAGCCGTGGAACGGGTGTACAGCAAAAATCGAATATCCTTTTCTGGATTGAACAGCATCTCCGGACTGCTGAATAATTCGCCATCCACCAGGTGCTTGTGTCCATTTTCATCCTCGGTAATTTGCCAGCGAAAATCAAGGCTTTCCGGAGTGGGTAACCTCTTAGCTGAAACTTTATTTTTATTGACTAGTTATTTCGTGATTTTATTCTAGCAATTACCGAGCGCTCCCAATCCAAAGAAACAGAACCACAAAAACGTGAGTCTCATTCTGTGGCCTTAGGTAATCAGAAAATGACGAAACAGTACAGACGGAATCGTCTTTTATATCTAACAAATAAGATGTACTTGTCAAAAAAGACATCTTTTTATCAATGAACACCGAAAACGATATCAGAAGCGGCCCCGAAAGAATGTCCCTAACAAAGATAACACTTCATAAACGAGACACTTCGTCTGCGTGATTATTAATTTATTTCATACTATCAATCGATACAATGCTATTCACTCTCACACTTAGTAGTTATAACCCAAAGCAAAAGGAGGATCGACGGCAGTGATCACCACGTAAATACCCTTGCTGTTATTCCACCTTGGAGGATCTCCACCGAGCAGAGCTTGGTCCTTCAGATTATAACAAGTTTTCGTTTTCAGTTCATTATAATCATCACACCGGGCACCCCAGAATCCTTTGCACTCAGTCGTCAACGATTCCATAAAAACCTCAATCGATCTTCCATGGCTGCAAGACTCGGACAGACAGCCCGGTTGTTTCTTTCCATAGTTGACGTAGAAATCCACCTGCCCGATAGGATGAGGATAGCCGGAGAACTGCGTACTGGTGTGAATCACTTCCACATACTCAGCATCATCAGGACTGAGTCGAGTTTTTGGTTCATCTTCGAAGAAATTAATCGATGCCGGATCGAGTCCAAAAATGACTTTAAGTTTGCCAACATTCACCAAATTCCCGGCACAACCAGCAATATGAGCTCCCAGACTGTGACCAACCAAATAGATCTGCTCCACAGTGGCCATATTCGAGCGCACCATGCGCTGGATGAGATCGGCCACTACGTACCCGACGGCCAGGGTGTACTGGGAAGCGCGAAGGTACGCTTCCGCGGCACCCTTGTTCCAGTCCACACCGATAACGTTGTACTCCCCCTTCGCCAGGTATGCCTCCTTGACGCCCTGAATCGCCAGCGAAGTATAGTTGTTCATCCAACCGTGAATGACGATGCTAGAAGTGAGAGAAAATTTGTTATATTTTATTTTTATGTGCTAGGTAAGAAACTTACCGCACCGGCAGACTGCTGTTGTAGAAGGTTCGTGTCAGTGTCCCCACCGTATCAATCGAGAACACGTGCGGTTCGTTCGCCGTAAGTGGCGTGTACAGATAGAAACGTACGTCACGTTTTGCGCTGAAGTTGACTCCAAAGCCACCGATTCGATTCGCAGCACCAGTCGCTGCAAATGAACGGACGCCGACTACCGAATCACTAATCAGCTCTCGTTTGCAACCAAAGCACTTACCATTTGCTGCGTCATCGTCTGCTAGCGATGTTCCGAGAGTCAGTACCACCACGAGTAGAATCCTTTGGAACATTTAGTCTCAACACAGCTCTCAACTTATTTTACTAAAACTTAAAGCACTACTGATCACCTATTCGGCACCACTCGAACAAAATACTCCACAACAAAACTAAGTATAGCCCGCGTTGTTATCAATCAGACTGCTCCCTACGGTGAGGACCGGTGGTGGAGCTACGAAAAAAAACGAAACAAAACAAAAAAAAACTCAACTCCACACCGGCGAAGATTACTTTCCAGACTGGCGAATAATCTCCCCACCTGAAGCGAGCGTTCGGATAGCCGAAACTTTCGCAGCTTTTAACAGCCCGGTCGCATTTCCGGTCGACTTATATCATCCGTATTTTGTCAAGCTTGAGCAGCACACATTTTGGCCGGCTCTTCGGTACACACGCACGCGCGCAGCAGACTAGACAAGCGCAAGTTTTGTATTTATTTTTGGATGTCATCATAACCAGCTATCGAACTGCTATCTAGTTTTTTTTTTTGTACTCCTTGTCTATCTATCTTTCTGTCTAATAGTTTATCGGGTGTCATGTCACTGATTAGCATCCGCACGTGCCTGCAGCTGGGGTATTTAGTTTTGTTTCGAGATGATTAGCGATAATACTATGGTTCGTTCGATAAATAATTGTCAATAGTTAATCTATATTCCCCACTGAGAAGCGTTGCGATGGAAACATAGTGCCGAATAAGTTCATTCAAGTAATACATGATTTATCTAGTTTTATCATAGAGACTGTAAATTTTATATTGTTTAAAGAATTATATTTTGTCAGTTCTAGCTACTTGAAGTTGAATTTTCGATTTTATAAGCAACAGATCAAGGCCTTGAAGCAACTTTCATTAATCTTATTCGACAGGAAGTTCTGTATAGTATATACATTAAGGTAATTTCATACAATTAATCATTACAGAAATCTACAGTGACCCTAGAAATACAAAATAAGACTTCATCTAAGTAAAGCAAAGGTTAGTATATTTAATGTAGAAATAATTTTCTCAAAATCCTGTTTGCTTGAACGGTCGCAAAGCCTCTTTGTTCATGTTGTGGTGAATATAAGTGTTTGTTATGCTTTTAAATAATGAAAATTATTTTCAAAAAATAAACTTCGTACCGTACAGCATCAAATTTCGAACACTAAAAATCAAAGAAAAATATTCTCATCGATCTCAAAGGTTTAGCAAGTTAGTTGTTTTTATTGCAATCAAGTGCTATTTATATATATTAAAACAAGTTTTGCATATGAGAATAACGAAAATTCAGAATTCGGCTTTGATTCAAATTCCGAACACTTCAATATAACCGCTAAGAGACAGATAGGCAAACCGTCTGAATACTGACTGTGGTGCTTATTACGGGAGTCACTTCACGGTGAAATATATTTCACCCTCACGCTCACTTCACTTTTTTAGACCTATTCCCGATTCCATCTCAAGTGAGGTGACAAAAATCACCTCCGTGGAGTGAGATTGACAGTGAAGTGGAATTGAGAATAGGACAAGTGAAATAAGATTGTTTCCCAGCTCAAAAATCTCTAAGTCCCAGAAAGTCGTTTTCTCCGAATTTTTTAGATAACACCAGATCTTGACGTGTTCTGCATTTCTAAGACATTCGGCATAAAAAAAAATGTTTTTTTCCGGTATCGAAAATTTCCTGAACTACTTTGCATTTTTTTTCATCGGCCAAAAAAATGAAAATTTGACCGCTTTAAGGCACGGATCAAATTTACCATTAGATCACAAATCAATCAACTTTAAGACTTATGGCATCTTCGTGAAATCATTTCACCGTTCAAAATGGTCGTGAAATAATTCCACGCGAAACGTCGCTTTTTCCGTTCTCACTTCACTGATATGACACTCATAATAACCCAGATTCCGCGACAGATGTCACTTTGCGACGTTTTTCTCACTTACGTGAGTCCCGTAATAGGGTTTTATTCACTTCACTCTGATTTCACCGTGAAGTGACTCCCGTAATAAGCACCTGTACCTTTTTTCAACGCCTGCTGATTTCCTGGAAGTTACTTTACAGCAGTGGTTCTCAACCTGGGGTACGCGTACCCCTAGAGGTTCGCGAAAGTCTCTGGTGGTACGCAGAAGAAAAATCAGTAATGGCGGACAATGCAATTTTTCTCTATGATACTTCATTAGTTGGTCAAACTTGCTCTTAAATATGACTGTAGCAAACAAACAACGAATAGAACTACTTGAAACCTGAACTAGATTACCACAACATGATCTACCACTACTCTTTTCCCCTCTGCGAGAGCATTCCAAGCCAAGGGGTACAATTGATTTGGAAAATATCGCCAAGGAGTACGCGTCCAAAAAAGAGTTGAGAACCGCTGCCCTTTAGTAAAGAGCTATACATCACTGGACAAATGACATTCCAAGGAACGAAATGGTATATCATAACCATGGTTTTGATTACACTGACTATAATAATTACATTTTTAATCTGAAGTTTTCGAAGTTTGAGACTGTTCGAAGATTAAATCAAAACGATAATTAGCAAATCTAGTTTTCATCTGTCTTAATATTGTTCTGCACTCAAAAATTTGCAAACAACGTTTATTATAATATTCTTTATTTAGGTTGTAAATACATCTTTTAAAAACTGCTACCTGATTAGCTATGTTTGCGTAAGAATGTTCACGTAAGAAATTGGTTTTTGAAATACTGTACTGACATCACACTTTCAGAGCGAAAACTAACAGTTTTTTATTAAACGGGTAGAATACTAGTGTCTTGAAAAGATAAACAATCTATGTTACTAGAAAAACAAATAGGGGGTCTAATAAAGGGAAAAAAAGTTGTCCTTTTTTCGACATACTTTATTTCAAACAAACACACAACTGGGCGATCAGCACGCTGCACAGAGGAGTACCTAGAACAAAAAGCTGGCCAAAATAAGAAAAAAGTTTTTTGTCGCTTTTTGGTGCCGCTTCATTTTTTTCTGCAGCTTAAATGAATACTTCACAAAATACCATAACTCGATTAACGTTAAACGGTATTTTCATATACTGGGAGCGCTGCAAACATTGACAAATTTTGAAGTATTTTTTTGGGATTTGAACCATTTATAATAACAAGTTGTGCCAGGCGTCAAAAAAAATGACAATTGATCAATATTTTGCACCAAATGAGTTCTTTATGTTCAATGCTAATAAACCGATTGATAGAAATTCCGAAATTAAAGATTATAGCTACTTTTAAGAAGTTTTCGAAATTAGTGATTTTTATGTATTTTCGAGCATTTCCAATATTGAAAAAGTTGTCAAATCTCGCGGAATCCGATCATACACTGGAGTCTTTTTTACGCGGTTGATTGAACCGCTTTTTAGGGATGTGATTAGATGTACTCATACTGAACTTATTTGATACCGCGTACAAATAGTCTTGCAAATCAAATAAAAATAATGCGTGTTATTGTAAAAAAAAATCGCGTTCAATAAAACGCATAAAAATAAACCGCGTAAAAAAGACCCTAGTGTATAATCATCGGGGGAATGGAAGTTCATAACATCACGAACACATCATTGCAAATATCTCATCCGGTAACGTACGGATTGACATTTGCGACCCTTTTGAAAAATGTTGTTTATGACAAATTTTGACGTTAAGTGTTTGGGCGTACGTGAGAAATGAAAAAAAACAGAGTTTCAGCTGAACGAAGATTGAATGAGATTAGTTAAGTGAATGAATTTCAACTAATTTAAGTTAACTTAACATTAACTTGATGCACAGGATCAATAATCCGGGTAAATAACAATCCGTACAAAAGGTTTTTTCCAACCTACGTAGGTTCCACGAGGCATCATATAATCTGTGAGCAACACATTGAAAATTCAAAATGAAGATATTTTGCTACATCATTTTTCTGGTAAACTCTTCGATTTGTTTCGCTGCCCGTTTTGCGAACACAAATTATACGAGCGTATTTCTTCATCTACTCACTAACATTAGTGAAGACACATAGACTATGTAAATGTAAACATTAAGTTGTGTGTGATATTTAGAGTGACTCTTTGGTACAAAACTCGAACCAGCCACTTCCACTTCTCACTTAAATATTTCCCAAAATATTACAAACAGCAGCGAGAATAATTTTGGCCAGGTTTCCACTCGAGTTACTCCTCTGTACAGCGCTGAGTACCTAAAATAGATTTATGCTTACATCAAAGTAACACAGGAAATCATAGTTACCGTAAAAGTGTTGTTGTTGAAAGTTGCTGCTAGAATGGGGAAACGCCGAAAATCAGTAAAAAATGTACTGAAGAAGCTGTTACTGAGTGTCTTCAAGCAATAAAAAGTGGAGTTTCGACTAGAGAAACTTGCAGACGCTAGAATATTCTATTTTTTTTTTTCATTTTTAAGGGGGGGATTTGTTAGTAGCTTAAGTAATTATGATAAATATTAGTAAATAATGAGTATGTGTGTCCAATAACAAATGGTGACTTCTCAACACTGTTAGAAATTTGCAATTTTAATTGTTAGGATTTGTTTGCTTTCGCAATTAGAATTTATCATTCGTAGGGATTTAAACCTACTTGTCAGAAAAGGGGAAGTAAACTTACAACTAACTTAATTGCTAACTTAATGGCTATAAAGAGAGCTTATCGTAGCAATTGAGGATTGCAACGATTTTACTCGAAAATTGTTAATAATTTTATTTGACATAGTTTCTAATGGTTCAACACCAGTAAGTCTATGTAATTCGAAAGTACCAAAACAAGGAGGACGCTTCAAAATCATTTTTAGAATTTTATTCTTAATCCTTTGGAGCGTTTTCTTCCTTGTTGAACAGCAACTTGACCAGATCGGTACAGCATAAAGCATTGCTGGTCTAAAAATTTGTTTGTAAATCAAAAGTTTGTTCTTTAAACAAAGTTTAGAATTCCTGTTAATGAGAGGATATAAACATCTCGTATATTTGATGCACTTGGCTTGTAAACTCTCAATGTGCTCTTTGAAAATAAGTTTTTTATCATAAATTAGTCCCAAGTACTTAACCTTGTCAGACCAACGTAAAATAACCCCATTCATCTTGACAACGTGATTATTGTTTGGCTTGAGGAAAGAAGCCCTAGGCTTATGCGGAAAAATTATCATTTGAGTTTTAGAAGCATTGAGAGAGATTTTCCACTTTTGCAAGTAGGAAGAAAAAATATCTAAACTTTTCTGCAATCGACTGCATATGATACGAAGACTTTTTCCTTTTACGGAAATGCTTGTGTCATCGCAGAACAATGACTTTGTGCATCCTGGAGGCAAATCAGGAAGATCTGAAGTGAATATGTTGTACAGGACTGGACCCAAGACTGAACCTTGAGGTACACCTGCTCTGACAGGAAATCTATCAGATTTTGAATTTTGATAGACAACCTGCAGAGTTCGATCAGTAAGATAATTTTTAAAAATTTTGATTAGGAAAATTGGAAAATTAAAAGTTTTAAAAGATTGCATTTCGCAATCAAACCTTTATGCCAAACACTGTCGAATGCTTTTTCTTTGTCTAAAAGAGCAGCTCCAGTGGAATAACCTTCAGATTTGTTAGCTCGTGTCATATTAGTAACTCTGAGCAATTGATGAGTAGTGGAATGCCCATGGCGAAATCCAAACTGTTCATCTGCAAAAATTGAATTTTCGTTGATGTGTGACATCATTCTGTTAAGAATAATTCTCTCAAACAGTTTACTTATTGAAGAAAGCAAACTGATTGGTCGATAACTTGAAACTTCAGCTGGGTTCTTATCCGGTTTCAAAATTGAAGTAATTTTTGCATTTTTCCATAATTTGGGAAAATATGCAATTTTGAAGCAGCAATTGAAAATTTTCACTAAATATTCCATTGTGCTTTCAAGGAGATGTTTGATTAATATATCAAAGATTCCATCGTCACCAGGTGCTTTCATATTTTTGAAATTTTTAATTTTTTTTTTTTTTTTTTTGTTCACACATCACTTATTTAACACGGCACAATACAAATTAATGTTTTACGGAGCCAATTAAATCTAATGCCCTATGGTCTAAAATATCTTATAAGCTAAAGGCAAATTCTTGACCCTCGCTGCCGACTACAAGCTGAAACTAAATCTAATACTAAAACTAACATGGTTTTTTTTTTGTTTCACTGATAAATTGGCACCTTGATGCTCTTCAAGTAGCTATAAACATGTAGCATGTATGGCAAGTTTCGCTGAGCGAGAATATCACGAACTGGCACATAGGGCTGTATTCCTCGGGCCCTCCAAAGGGTACCAAAAGTAGAGATCTGGCGCCGCGGTATTCAGCACACACCCAAACCACGTGTTCAATGTCTTGGTATCCCAATCCACAAACGCAATGATTACTGCTCGCCAGCCCAATACGCAGGAGATGTGCATCTAACCCGTAGTGGTTGGACATAATCCGAAACATCATGCGAATGAAATCTCGTCCTACATCCAACCCACGAAACCAAGGTTTGGTGGAAACCTTGGGGATGATGCTGTGTAGCCACCTCCTCAGTTCTCCCTTATCCCACGAGGTCTGCCAGTTGATAAGTGTATTCTGACGTGAAAATTTTAAAAATTCATTGTAGGCAATTGGTCTGTTGTAAATATCACCGTTTGTTGCGCCCACCTTAGCCAAAGTGTCCGCTTTCTCATTGCCCGGAATGGAACAATGAGAAGGGACCCACACTAAGGTAATCTGAGAAGATTTTTCGGATAAAGCACTCAGATGTTCCCGTATTTTCCCCAGCAAATACGGAGAGTGCCTTACATCCTTCATCGATCGGAGAGCCTCAATAGAACTGAGACTGTCCGTAAAGATGAAGTAATGGTCCGTGGGCATTGTTTCAATAATCCCTAAGGTATACTGAATTGCAGCCAAATCTGCGACGTAAACAGAAGCAGGATTATCGAGCTTGTAGGAGGCGGTGAAATCATTGTTGAAGATACCGAAGCCAGTGGACCCGTTGAGAAGTCGCAGTTGATGTTTTTATATTTGTTATAAAATATTTTAGGGATCTGCTGCACGCGTAAATGATCCGGGATTCCACGAGTTTCTTCCATCATGGATGTATCGAAAAACACAGTAGAAACAGAAGTATCTAATAAGTTGACACGATTGGAGGTGTATGAGGAAGGATTTATACTCTGAGACATGTGATTGAAATACACAGTCATGGAACGGGTTTGAGAATTAAGTTCAACTAGCCTATCGAAATTTTCAATTACGAAGGGGTCAAAACCTCACATTTGATGAGAATACGAGTAGTCAGATCCCAAAAGCGGTCTTTTAATGGGAGAACGCCCGCCAAAACTTCCAAACTCATCGTATGGGTCGAATGCATGCAACCTAAGGCAATACGCAAACAACGATACTGCAATCGTTCCAGCTTGATTAAATGGGTGTTTGCAGCGGAGCGGAAGCAGAAACACCCGTACTCAAGCACCGACAATATCGTTATTTGGTAAAGCCTTATAAGGTCTCCTGGGTGAGCGCCCTACCATGATCCAGTAATTGTCCGGAGAAATTGCCTTTCGAACCGAACCAGACACCAAGATATTTAGATACCAAAACCTGAGAAATCGTTTCACCCATTAACTGTAAGTGGAGCTGAGCAGACTCACGCTTCCTAGAAAAAAAACTACTGTCTCAGTCTTCTCCGGAGAGAATTCGATACCTAGCTGTAAAGCCCAAGCAGACAAATTGTCCAAGGTATCTTGCAATGGTCCTTGCAAATCGGCAGCTTTGGCTCCTGTAACAGAGACCACGCTGTCGTCTGCAAGTTGTCTTATCGTGCATAAATTTGCCAGACATGCGTCAATGTCATTCACATAAAAATTGTAAAGAAGGGGGCTTAAGCATGAGCCCTAGGGAAGACCCATGTAGCTAATACGAAAAGTTGCCAAATCGCCATGCGTAAAATGCATATGCTTTTCGGACAACAAATTATGCAAAAAATTGTTCAAAATTGGTGAAAATCCTTGTCGGTAAAGTTTGCCCGAAAGAATGTCAATAGAAACGGAATCAAAAGCCCCCTTAATGTCCAAGAACACAGATGCCATTTGTTCTTTGCGAGCATAGGCCAGCTCAATATCTGTAGAAAGCAACGCAAGACAGTCATTCGTTCCTTTGGCACGGCGATTCATACAGGATAGCATTGCAATCGGCCTATAAGAGTTGTGATCAGAAGCTGGTTTTCCCGGTTTTTGGATGGCGATCACCTTCACTTGCCTCCAATCCTGCGGTACAATGTTTTGCTCCAGGAACTTATTGAACAATTTCAACAAGCGCCTCTTGGCATTGCCGGGTAGATTCTTCAACAAGTTGAATTTGATTCTATCTAACCCAGGCGCGTTATTGTTACAGGACAGGAGGGCAACTGAAAATTCTGCCATCGTAAAAGGTGATTCTATCGCGTCGTGACCCGGAGACGTATCGCGAACAAAGTTTTGCGCAGGAACAGAGTCCGGACATACTTTCCTGGCAAAATCAAATATCCACCGACTTGAAGACTCCTCGCTTTCGTTGACCGTTATACGATTTCGCATTCTTCGGGCTGTGTTCCAAAGAGTGCTCAACGATGTCTCCCTCGACGTCTCGTTCACGAACCGACGCCAATATCCGCGTTTCTTTGCTTTAGCCAGGCTTTTAAGCTTGGTATTAAGCTCCGAATACCGTATATAGTCGTCGGGTATACCTCCCTTCTGGTAGGCCAAAAACGCGTCGGATCTTTGCGTGTAGACATCGGAGCACTCTTTGTCCCACCACGGAGTGGGAGGCCGTTCTTTGATCGTCACGCCGGGATATTTCTTCGTTTGGGCTTGCAACGCGGCGTCGAGAATCAAGCCCGCGAGGAGGTTGTATTCTTCAAGTGGTGGGTGATGTTGAATCGACAGCTTCTGATATCATTTCCTCGTATAATTTCCAATAGATATTCCGTGTGAGGTCATACGGAATATCAACTGATCGCGTGCGAGTTGAACCATTATCAATTGAAATTTGAATAGGCAAATGATCGCTACCGTGGGGATCAAGGACTACCTTCCATATGCAATCCAACCGTAGCGATGTTGAAGAGGAACGGTTATCATTAGAACGGGAACCCCAAGCCACGCCGTGAGAGTTAAAATCTCCCAAAATCATACGTGGCGAGGGAGGAAGTTCTATTAAATCAAAGAGCAGCCGTTGCCCAACCTGTGCTCTGGGAGGAATATATATTGAGGCAATACAAAGCTCTTTACCTTTTATTGTCATTTGACATGCGACAGCTTCGACGCCTGGGACCGTGGGGAGGTTAATACGATAGAAGGAAATGCACTTCTTAATCCCTAGAAGTACTCCTCCGTAAGGGGTGTCTCGGTCGAGGCGAATTATATTAAAATCATGGAAGCTAAGATCTACATTTGAAGTGAGCCAAGTTTCACAGAGGGAAAATGCATCGCATTTATGCTTATTAATCAAAACTTTAAATGAATCAATTTTGGGGATGATACTTCTACAATTCCACTGTAAAATAGAGATAGAATCCTTCATCTCAGCCGATGAATTAGCCATCGAAGGATACGATCGCTGCGAGGAGGGGCCATTTAGCAGTCAACTGCTACAAAAACGTTTTAACTGTTGGTAGAAATGCCAGCAGAAGACTTTTAAGAGGATCAGTTATATTGAAATTTTCAAAAATCCAGTCCACAATATCTGAAAACTTCAGCAGTCCAGATTCTGGCTGAATCTTGGACGAAAAAGCAGGAACAGTTGGGTTTTTTGATGTTCCTGGAAGTGCCGGAAACTCCTTACTTGAATTCAATTCTGCCAATCCCGGAGGAGTTTGCTTCGGATTTTCTACAGCACTTTTTTGTTTCTTAGTATCAGTCACTTCAGATGGAGACCTTTTCTGTCCTTTCCTAGGAAGTCTAGGGGAAGAAAGGTTTTTCCTCTTCCTAGACTTCCTGGGTTCAACAAAAGAAGGTTCCCCAACTGAATAGTCAGAATCATACTCATCGGATGACAAGACCTCAAAAAGATTCGGGGAAACCAGTTTGGTGGCAGCGGGCTCTTTGAGCATTTCTGCGAAAGTGCGCTTAGAGCGCTCTTTCAGAGACCGCTGGATCTTTTCTTGTTGAGCTTGAGCTGTTTGTACGCGGGACATGTAGACAGCTCATGCGGAGTCTGTCCACAATAAAGGCACTTTTCAGCCCCCTTATTACAGGCGTCATCCGCATGTTGCTCTCCGCACTTGCCACAACGTGCTTTATTGCCACAGTGGAAGGCCGTATGGCCCAACTGTTTGCACTTGAGGCAATTCATTACCCGCGGTACAAACAAGCGCACGGGTAGACGCACCTTATCCACGAGCACATAGCTCGGCAGAGCAGATCCGGCGAAAGTCACGCGAAAAGAGTCTGATGGGGTGTAAGTTTTTACACCCTTGTCGAGCGATACTGAATGTAATTGCTTACATTCAAGTATCTTGGCAGGTTCAAGGCTAAAATCCTTGGAAAGGCCTTTTCCAGCCTTCAACAGGTCCTCGACAGTCAGACGCCGCGTTGTAGTCGCTGACCACACCGTCAATCTCAACTACGCGAGCTGGAATGTACACGTGGTACTCCCGCGTGAAGAGCTCACAAGCAGCAATCTCGTTTGCTTGCTTGAGGTCGGACACCAAAACACGCAGTTTATTCGGGCGTACTTTGGTTATTTCAGTCACGGCTGTAAACCGTGCCAGATCTCTACATATTTGCATTGTGTTCAATGCTTTCACTTTCGGCCGGAAAAATACAGCCCCAATACCAGCTTTGCCCTCCGGATACTGCTTAAGCCGATGGGTAGCTTCCTGCGGGGTTCCATTCTTAACCCTTGGAACTTTGTATCCGGGAGGGCTTGGCGGTAGAACGAGCGGGTTTTCATCCCCGCGTTCGTCGTCCATGTTGGACGCGTAAGCCACACACGCAAAATGCCAATCAACAAATAATATTGTAGAAAAAACCAAGAAAAAAAAACTACTTAGCTTCTGCAGCCGCTCTCCACAGCAGTCAGCGCACAGGCGATGCCAATCTCCAGTCCTTCACACAAGAGTCCGGTAGTAAAAGCTGCAGCCGCTCCAGCCACACAGCAGCACGCAGCAGCCAAGCAGCCGTGCGCCGGGTACTGGATTTCTCCTAGTAGTGACACAACGCACGGGCTATTGTTGACTTTTTCTTCCTTGTTCTTGCTGTCTTCAACAGCGACGACGGCAACGAGCAGCAGTGCACACGCAATACAATGCACGGTGACCTTGAAGGCGATTAACTGGTCGGCACTATCGAGATCGAAATGAAATTGCGACCGAACACGACGAGAGCACAACTCGAAATCAAATTTTTAATAATTGATTTAATCTCATTCAAGTTAGTTTCAATTATTTCTGCAGGTAAAAAATTTTGGGAATAAATCAAATTGACGTGTGACTTCATTTTCAATTGGACTCACAAAATTCAAATTTGAGTTATGAACACTCTCAAACTGCTGAGCAAGTCTTTGAGCCTTTTGTTTATTGGATACAAGAAAACGTTCACCATCTTTTAAAACTGAAATAGGCTTTGAAGGTTTCTTAAGAATCTTCGACAGCTTCCAAAAAGGTTTTGAATATGGTTTCAATTTTTCAACTTTAGTCTCAAAATTTTGATTTCTCAGAAGAGTAAATCTATGTTTAATCTCTTTCTGTAAATCTTTATATATAGTTTTAAAAACAGGGTCACGAGAACGTTGATATTGACGTCTGCGGACATTTTTCAAACGAATTAGAAGTTGAAGATTTTCGTCAATTATTGGTGAATGAAATTTCTCTTGAGCCTTTGGAACAGAGTAATTCCTGGCATCAACAATTACACATTTTAATGCTTCCAAACCGGAATCAATATTCACTTCGTTTTGCAAATCAAGCTCATTATTGAAATTTCTCTCAATATGAGTTTTGTATCTTTCCCAATTAGCCTTGTTATAATTAAAAACAGAGCTCATAGGGTTTAAAACTGGTTCATGTGATAAAGAAAAAGTTATTGGAAGATGATCAGAATCAAAGTCAGCATGTGTGATCAAATCACTACATACATGACTTTGATCTGTTAGCACCAAATCAATTGTTGATGGGTTTCTTACAGAAGAAAAGCATGTAGGATTATTCGGAGTCAAAATAGAAAAGTATCCTGAAGAACAATCATTGAATAAAATTTTTCCATTGGAATTACTTTGAGAATTATTCCATGAACGATGTTTAGCGTTAGAATCGCCGATTATAAAAAATTTCGAACGATTTCTGGTGAGTTTTTGTAAATCACCTTTCAAATATTTTTTGTGCTCGCGTGTGCATTGAAATGGTAAATATGCTGCGGCAATAAATAAAATCCCAAGTTCAGTTTGAACTTCAATTCCCAAAGTTTTAATAACTTTCGTCTCAAGATGTGGAAGAGCACGATGTTTGATTCGGCGATGAATAACAATTGCAACTCCACCGCCGGAACCCTGAATCCTATCATATCTATGAACCACGTAATTGGGATCATATTTTAATTTAATGTTAGGTTTTAAAAATGTTTCAGTAATAATTGCAATATGCACATTATTTACTGTTAAAAAATTAAAAAGCTCATTCTCTTTGGCCTTCAATGAGCGAGCATTCCAATTCAAAATTTTGATTGGTTTATTTGAAATCATTGCTAAATTTTAAATTAGAAACAATTTTAATTGTAAAACTTGTACCTATTTGGATGGCTTCAAACATTGATTTTGCCTTCAACATGGCGTTCATTAGATCGAACATTGCTTGTTGCAGAAAAGAAAGTTTACCTGCCGTAATAGGCCCCAGGCAGTTGACATTAGAAAAAATATGTTCGGTAGCAATATTAGCTGGGGTAATAGGTGTACAATTATTGTCTAGCGTGTTTTGCTTACCCATATTAGCGGTCATTTTCGAACTACCAACATTAGGCGGTAGAATGTTCGAACTACCTGTAACCTGTGCCTATGTTAAACGGGTATGCAAAGGAGTAGGTAAACTATGCGTCACTGGTACGCTTGGAGAATTTTGTTTTGAATTTTGTTTACCTTGCCTTGCCTTAACAATTGCTAAACGGGCTGGGCATTGATAAAAATTTGACATATGATTGCCGTTACAATTCGCACAGAGAAAAATTTTACTCTCTTTCACAGGACATGTGTTCTTTTGGTGAGAAGAGTCTCCACAAATGAGGCATTTTTGGTCCATGTTACAAAACTTTGAACCATGGCCATAACGTTGGCAAACACGGCATTGGGTGATATGCTTTTCACCTCCGCCAAACTTTCGATATAATTCCCATTTTACACGCACGTTATATAAAGCATGTGCTTTTTCAAAAAATTTTAAGTTAACCTCACTGCGGTTAAAATGAATTAAATAATTTACAAGGGAAATTCCAGCTCGCTGACTGTTTTCGCCTCGTGATTTTTGTTTCATCAGAATTACTTGGGTAGGGGCTATACCAAGTAATTCTGTCAAAGTAATTTTGACCTCATCAACGGTTTGATCGTTGGTGAGACCTTTCGATACGACCTTGAACGGCTTGGCGCTCTTCGTATCATATATAAAAAATTTATACATCATTTCAGTTAAATACTGAATAAGACGATTCCAATCTTTCAATGTTTGGGCCAGTAAACGGCATTCGCCTCTTCGGCCAATTTGATAAGTAACTTTGACGTCGGAGAGAAACGTAGAAAGTTCTCTTTTAAAAATATTAAATTCAGAAGCAATAGTTACCACAATAGGTGGAACTTTCTCCTTTTTTACAGAAATTTCACTTTGAATAGTTTTACTTTCGAACATTTCAATTTCGCCGGCTTCTTGCTCAGGCAGAATATCATATAAATTTTCACTGCATAAGCTAGTTCCAAAAAGAGATGCCTCTCTTTTCCTCCCCGTAGCGATGCGTGGTTTCTTTTTTCGTCCTGCCATTTCAGGTGATACGAAAAAAGTTCAAAAATAATATCAAATTGCAAGTATTGAGAAAGAAAGAAATAGGTAGTCTTGCGAAAGACTGATGTAAGCTAACTTCCAGGTAATCTTTAAAAGACACACTGTCAAAGACCAGTCCACAAGCAACCGAAAATACGTCTGATCTGTCGGGCAGCTCAAGACGCACTGCTAGAATATTCTATGATCCACCGTAATGTTCAGTGCAAGCTGGAAGTTGTCAGAAATACTACGAAAAGGTAAACTAACTGCGTCGACTGCCGCGGAAGAGGATTCAATTGTTTGGATAATTCGGATGGCACGTAAAGGATTCCCTTTTAATGCAGTCAATAGTCGCAAGATTCATCTCCGAAAACTCCCGTCATTCGGACTGCAAGAAGAAAGCCGGTATCTTGATACAACAGCAAGCTTTTATGTTATTGCAATACTGTCTGTGTTAGGTTATAAATAGTACCGTGGATTAATAAATTGCCACCCATAACTCACAGAGCGTAAGCCGAAGTAAGTTTGATCATCAGCGCTACGGTTGAAGAGGGAAACTTACTATTCGAGAGCTATTCCGAGAAGACGGGAATGAGGAAGTGCTGAATGCATCTCACCGTATGTTCAACGGGGATGAAATTATGGATGGACCCAGGGACCATGACCGTGATTATTCCAAAGAAAAAGAAGAATGCCTACCTCATCGATACTGGTTCGAAAAAGAATTTTACCGTATTCAATTCTTATGATGCAGCGGGTTTGTAAGTACCTCCTTGTTGCATTTTAACCTACCAAAGGATTCCAGTCGACATCCCTAAGTATTTTCCGGCTGATTGGAAATCAGACAGTGGTTGTACAGGTCCTGAAAAAATAGATTCCACTACCAGTAGCATTCTTTATAGACGAGCACAAAAACTACAGCTCGGGATCGTCCTGGTTTGTTTGTATGCAATGTTTTGCTATGTGAAGGCTGCGTGGAGATCAGAAGTACGCTCATAGCAGGAGGAAAATCCAAATATGAATTCATAAAATATTATTTGAAACAATTTGAGTCGATTGATTTCATATTTATAGGTAGAGTAATTCGAATGAGCGAGTTCCCTGGTATATTTCAGGCGGCTATAGACAAGTTCTTCAAGCAAGAAACCGTTTACCGTATTTCAAGTTTGCGGACTGTTCCCTTTCGATGGAAATGCAAATGATTACTCGAAGAGCATTGCTGGTTCGAAAGACTCGAAATCCAACTCCCATATCAACCCTGAATGCGTTGTCAAACTCATGCCAATCTTTCAGCATCAGAATGATCGTGAAATCAACCTAGGGGACCAATCATTTTCTACGATTCAGTATGAGGAAGAATTCAAAAAAGGTTCTGGTTTTGATAATAGCTTTAAGGAGGCTATCGAAGTGAGTCCACCAGATGGCAATGAAAAGTGTTCCTCTTATTACCTAGAAATATTCCCATCAGCCCGGAAGAAATGCTGCCTCCAGATTTTTATGTTTTCGTAACAATTTTTGATGACCAGTTGTCGCCTACAATTGAAAGTGTGGAAGAATTGAGAACCAATACAACTGTTGACTTGCAACTTTTTGTATTTTTTATCTAAAGTAACACTAACAAACGGTATGAAAAGAGGAGACACATCCTAAAGTTATTGGTTATGACCTATAACTGACAGTTTTGAAGATCCGATGGCTTCTAATATATGGTATGAATCTTCGAAACTCGACTGACAATTCTCTCAAAACAAACATCTTGGCTTATTTGTACGAACCCAAGAGTCTCTGAAAAAATGTTGGTAGTTAGGGGCACCAAAATTCACAGGAATGGTTGAAAAACTATAATCTTTCATTTTTTCCTGTTTGAGCTTTAGGGTCACACAGCACTTACATTGTATAATGTCGTTCGTAAAACAGAAATAAAATAATAAGTCCTTCCAACAGACGTTGAACGAAAAATTCTATATTTTTAACGATTCACAAAACCTTCACAATAGAGAAACCATATTAGATTTACGTTCATTAGAAACTGCAAATGCACTGGCAGTTCGACTTCATTAATAACTGTAGTATAGGAGGCCCACTTCAAACTGCTTGTTGCTGTTTTTAAAAATATTGAAAAGATACATGTTCTTATTGATCGCAATGGTTCAGTCCGAATTGAAGTTCTAGGTTGTTTCGCTAGAAGCTACGATTTAGTAATAGCGACTTCAGAGAAATTCACCATTTGGGATTGGTTTTTTAAATACTTTGGAATTGGATATAAAATACTTAAGTCACAAGCTTAAGCTTGAGCTACAAGAATTCTCCTAATAAACAAATTTAATGTGAATGTTAAGATGTCGAAGGTGTTGGAGACCCGCACAGTAGAAAATCAACCACATGGGTCGCATGTCTAGGAGAAGCGTACAGTTATTGGCCGCAATCGTGCTTTACTAGAGAACCAACGGTGCATTTCTATAATGAAAAAATATCGACACCCTGGCGAGGAGTATTCATGTTTTAGCTATATATCTTTCTATATATCTCTATATGCTACGCACAAATATTTCGAAGCAATAAGAACATCAATTTCTAAGCACTCGACAGTCAGGTTAGTGCCAAGGTACTTAATATTGTATGTTACGGAACGGAGCGATTTTAAAGGCGGTTCTCGCAACAGAATGTTCAGATCAGGTTTCTCGCACACTGAGCTTTCTTGAGCACAACAAAAAACTGGTAAATTTTGCAATATGCACTCAAAACTTTTTTTAGAAAAAAAACCTATCAGATATTAAATTCTGCAAAAAAATCCTAGTAATTCTGGCGAACCGTATATTATATATAAGAATTTTTTTCTTCAACATCGTTCAAAAACTAAACTAACGGGTTTTCCTGCGTGTTTATTTGAATTATTCTGTAGCAGATACACGGATATAAAATATGATTACGATCCCATAAGTTGAATCATTCAAATTCCTAATGAAGACACCAGGCAAATTTTCGTTTCTTTGCATGAGTAATAAGAAAGATTGGCGAACAAGCCACGTGTCGCATGAAGTTCACCTTCTATTCATTGGCCTTTTGGAATCCCGTTAGTGAATTTTGAAAAATCTAGATAATTCTAGCTGGCTGATAAAAGTATTATATCAAAGTTGTGGATCAAACCAGAAAAATGCTGAACCTTCCATGCTGCGTCCACTTTATCGTTTAACTCTACTCTCTCACAAGTGATAGTCATAAATAATTGAAAGAAGATTGCTTTGAAGCTCGATTAGAAAATTATTTTCCACCACAATAATATAACATTCATTGTGTGAGAATGAGGCGATTTTGTTCAATCTAAAAAAATTTTCATCTGCAATTATTCTAATGAACGCTACCATTGATCAAAAATCAACATTAAAATTCCATCATGAATTACATAAAGGAAATCGAAAAGTGAGGTGTAGTTATAGAGTGTATATACATGACCAGTGCTGTAAGGGATAGTCCAAGAGTTACGCCGCGTTATTACTATTCTACACATAGACCAGCAAGCTGTTCACGTAATTTGTGACTGATTCTTGTTTTCAATCAAACGAAACCATCCAAATGTGGTAAACAATCATAGACAACGCTTAACTCGATCATCGCCGAACAATATGCCTGCTACAGTCGAATCAACAATAAAGGTTTTTCCAGTCATCATTCATAGGTAACAATCTTCTAAACATATCGTCACCGAGCGAATCGCCCGATGCAGCCGTTTTAGACAAAGAATGTTTGAAATTCTTGCTTGCCACAATAAATCACCATCAGCTGTTCGGAAGTGCCCCTTATAACACTCGTACGCTATTCAATCACCGCTTTCAAGCTATGAGGTGATAACTACCGTTGATAAATCCGTTCATAATTCATCTCGCTCGTGCAATCGTTCCGCACATCATTGCCGATGGACAACAGGCAAGTGCACAAATCTTCTTAATATGGATGCAAATAACTTGTTCCTGCACTTACAATCCCAGCTGGTCTTAATTTGCCCAAAGCATCCAAGCCACTTAATGTTGGTGTGGGATGAAAGCGTAATTCGTTGCGATCAAGTTCCTGGCCACGGTCGGTCCGCCTTATCGGAACAATTTCTCGCTTGGCACATATGCACGTAGTTTGCATAGTTAGCTGAGCGAATCGGAATTTTCGCAGCGTTCCGTTAAATTTGCACTTATATGGGACTCACAAAAGAAATATTTTTCTTATTAATGAAAAATCAATGATAAACAAAAATTTCACCCACAGAGGCGACCAGATTCGCAAATAATTTCGCATAAACCACGCGATCTTCTTATTCTAACAGCAATCTAGCCCATCGCCAAGGGCTACTTATGCGAATTAGTCCACTCAATTACACACAATTCATACAAATAGCCACCGGCCGACGACGTCACGTGCTACCAAAACGTAACTTTCCACACCTCTGCCGTTTCACCGCCCGATAAACCAGGCATCTCGATATACTTATTCAACAATCGCGATTTGTGCTTAACGGCACGATCGGATCAAGCGACAGCTGCAATTCCATAGCGCCGTCAGTCGCGACCAGACTCTAGCCGGGATTAAACCACAATCCCATCGGCAGTACCATTGGTGGTCACCGGATCCACCGATCGTGAATTCCGCGAATTTCTAACTTGAAGTACGTTACAATCAGTAGCGCGTGTGCAGCACATAACTAGTGACCAACCGCTCGCTGTTTAGACCAGCGATGCACAATTTGTGCAGAGTGGAGTAGGAGAAAGTGACCTGCGATCCGGTTTGACGAAATGTTTTATGATCGAGCAAAATCGAATGCCCAAAAGCACCTGCTAGAATAGTGTGCTTCGATAAATGGTCAGTCGAGCTGTACAATTTATTATAGAAAAAGTATTTTGAAGCGAAAACAGTCCTTTGAACTGAAAGTGTATTAAACCGTGCAGTGAAACATGACAAAGTGAGAATTTTCAACAGTGCTCGGATTGAAGAACAGTTATAAAATCCGGAGCAAGTTTAAGAACAATGGAGTCTGAATTGAAAATAACGATGGCGGCTTTAAAGCAGGTTAGTCTTGACATTCACCGTTGTACGATAGAAAACAATAATTGAAAAATTTACAATAAAATTAAAATTTATGCATGGTATGAGACAATACTATGTGCAACTTATCACGAACTTTTCCCTCTAGTACAAATCAAAATACCTCGTAGGATGATGAGAACTTAATTTTAAAGCAAAAGTGTAAAAAATAGGATTTAATTTTAGATTAGATGATACATTTGCGATTAAAATGAGCGTTTCCTTGAAAAAGATTACTTAATCGTTTTTGCATCAATGATATGCTGCAATATATTATTAAATAACTGGACCTTTTTTGTGCTTATCCAGCATGCATCGATGTCACGTTTTTACGAGTTGGTGTGAAACTGGTATAAGAGTATCCAGACGGTTTCGAATAAAAATGTTTGGCGCAAATTTATTTACACCCTTTTTTGTGTATAGGGCAACGATTTTGGCCACAGTAGCTATTTCGACTATACTAGGGTTCTATTGATAGTTGTAAAAATATGATTTATTAGACTTCTAGCATTACTAGACAAAATAAACACAAACTATAGCGACAATAATGCCAACTTAGTCACTATAAAAGGAATTAGTTTATTGACGTGATTTTACTTAGGAAGATTCAGAGGCTCGCCCCAACGGATGTAAATATCTTTCCAGCTTCGTTTGAGCATAGTGAACGTTCTCGAGCAGAACATATGTAAGAGCATTCTTACAAAATCATCGTATTTGCGTAGCACCTGTCTGACCGGTTTCAGATGATTAAATTCAAGGCCAACATCATTCAGATACCTGCATTGAAAAACATATGGTCCAATATTTCAAACTTCTTAGGGAAACACTGAGAGAGTATTGCAATCTCTCTATCAACTCTCTATCAAAGCATAGATAGTTCAATTACTCTTGTAATATTTCTATGAAGATAACCTTACCATGTTTTGAACCAATGCAAAATGATCTAATGTCTGCTAGTTAGGAATGTCATTTTGTGCTATTAGTATTTTTTTTAATTACGAATAGTTTTCGAAAGAAGTTTATGTGAAAATGATATTGTTGATTACAATCACTTTACAGCCAGAACGGTTTGGTTGATCGGGATGTCATCTTCAGTAAAAATATCGATAAATGTCTTTCTAAAGAAAAACACAGCGCAAAATCATTTTTTCCATAAAAAATATCAAAAGATATTGAAAAGTTTATTTCTATAATTATCGTTTCTTTATGAAAACAACAAAAAGTTGTCTAAATAAGAAACAAAGATGGTAAAATTTTTCAAAAAAAAAATTTTTTAGGTTTATTTTTTTTACAAAAATTTTTTGCGTGTTTTCGGAATGAAACAAATATTATATTTACCTTGTTCAAAATTCCATAATGATATGTAAATAGAACACATTTAATTTCTGAGTATTTTTTATTCAAAATACTTTTCATAGTGAATATTTACAACAGATATTTTGGAAAAACTTTGAACTGTATTTTGGAAAGCTTTGAACTGTTCCAAGTAATTTGACCAGACAAAAAATTCTATTGGGTTTAGATCTGGGAAGCTTGGTGGCCTTTAATTTTTATACAGAAAATCCGTCGAATTGTCCCTACATCAGTCTTGAAGCAAGTTCGCAGCAGGGTTGATATTTGTTGACACTCTTGAGTGAAAGTGAAAAAAAGCATCCACAAACGTTATTTTTTGACAATCCTTTCAGAGTTCTCCTTACGCGCTTTTTGCATGGAAAGGAACTGTGAAAACACCTCATTATATTTCATGCGATGGAAGCAAGACAACAAAATCAGTTTATCAATTAACGAAGATTGTCAAGGCATCGGTCAGTGTCAATGAAAAAGTGTTTCGGTGAGGTTTATTTTGGTTGAGTGGACTGTTTGTTTTTCATTTTCGCTTTGAAGTGAAGATCATTTGGTTGGATTTGTCGTCAAATTTTATTAAGTAACCGTGAACGATGCGCGCGATTTATTTCATCTGAGTATAACAGCACGTTACTAGGACAAAAATTTAGTGTATCTGAAAGAAAGCTGCGATCATTGGAAGTGAAAATTGAAAACGATTGGCTGTAATTTTTGAAGAATTTTGCTGGAGAAAATGACTTTTATTAGCACTGGTTCGCAGTATACGTTGGTGCACCGTCTTGCTGGAAAGCATAGTGGCCATCTCTGGGGAGTTTTCGAAGACGCAGGGTAGCAAAATTCTTCGTTTGTGATAGACAACTTTGACTTTGACGCCTTTGTCGATGAAAACTAGTGGAAGCTCACCTAGCTTGCATACTGTTCTCAAATCATCAAAATTCTTTGGGAGTCGGAAATATTGGCTGCCCACAGTTCATCAGCTTTTGGATCGTGTGGCAGCTCCAGGACAAATAGTTTTTCATCAGAAGAAATGAACTAGTGACTAGCGTGTTGTGTAAGTATTATTTTAGCTCTATTAAGTCTCTTTGTCTCTTTGTCGCCGGATATGCTTCTTCACAACAAAAGGCTTGTAGATCGTGGACGACCGAATCTTGTACCGCCCTTCAAAGAGGATATCTTTTTGTACATTTTGATGGTTCACACTGGTGCACAGTGGTTTAAAATAGCAATGTCGCGAACTTAATTCTATAGTGCCTAAGTGCTTTACTTTAGGACTATAGTATCTTCAAAGCAATTGTTTGTATCAAAATTGCCCACATGATGGTGCTATGCAACAATAGCCATAGCCTACTATGGAAAAAATAAAATTTCTAACTTTTTTGTTTCTGCAGGTTTTCTACAGCATTCTAAATAATGCAAAACATATTATAACGATATTCTTACTTTTAGATATCTATACTCACATACACAAATATGCCCACACATACATTCACACACATACGTCCATAGAGACACATACTTACATACGCAATCATATATACATATACAAAATGTCCAAAACCGTGTTACTATGAAGATATCTCGTTCCGCTGAAGGAGAAGTACGCAAAACTACTAAAATGTTCAACGCTCTTTCTCAAAATTGTGACGAGTCGGACGAGTAACTCTTCCACCATTTTGTAGTACAAGCCTGAAGCTTCAAAATGGCGATGAGTGTGTACTTCCGGGCGTCCCCCTTTTTTTTCTAATCCACAGTTAAAAATAGGGTAAATTATTGTTATTATTGCTTTTATCTTTTAAACCAAAAGGAATTTTAGCATAGTGTCTTCATGAAATTTTTAAAACTTGATAAGGCCTAAAATTCTCTAGAACAGTGTGTTTATAAAAAAAATCAAACCAAAAAGTTAGAAGCAAAAAACATATTTTACTGACATAGTCACACTAAACTTAAGTTCTTTCAAAATCTACAGGATATAGAGCAAAAGTCTTGTTGGCAAAGTTGTTTGTAATGAAATTATCTACAACTTTACCGAAGACAACTTTTAGTTTCATGCAGAAACGAAAAAGTTAGAAATTTTATTTTTTGCATAGTAGGCTATGGCTATTGTTGCATAGCACCATCATGTGGGCAATTTCAACACAAACAATTACTTCGAAGACACTATAGTCCTAAAATAAAGCACTTAGGCACTAAAGAATTAAGTTCGCGACATTGCTATTTTAAACCACTGTGTGGTGTTGCGTGTTGAGAGCGGCGAAGACCTGCCTAGGGGAGTAACACTCAAATATCTCACGCTATGCCACTAATGGTTTTATAAACGAAATCTTGCTTAGCCCCACACTCTTTTAGACATTTGATACCGTCTAGCAAGGGCGGTTACCAGCCAAAAACATCTTTACTACGGCTTCCCGAAATTGCTTTATCTCGCATCAAAAACAAAGCACAACTGACAGTCATGACAGTGCCAAGTGCACCTACAGGAATAAAATAGACACGTGGTCCTTAGCCTCTTATCCAGCCACTCTTATCTCGACCTTCACGCGGTGTCAGCTGGGATACGAGCAACCAAGGGAAGATCGGGTAACCAACCCCGGTGGGAACTTGGTCATATGCTGACAGTGAAGGAGGGCTCTTTCGAGTTTCAGAGCGTCTGTGCTCCATGTTTTTTTTTTCCCTGTATGGACTTCCTCACTGCGACCAGAATCGTAGATCTATTGTGAGATATGCCCGGGTGTCTGCTGTATCTCTATTGAGAAGTGGCATGCTTATTATTATTGTTCATCAGTGCTTGTGTGTAATGTGCTACTCTTCCTTTCCTCTTGCCAAATATCACCAATTATAATTCCCTGGAGAAGTTTCGTCGTGCGTCCTTCTGGCCAGTTTTATTGATAAGAGGGACTTATTTTTTGTTAAGAGGAAATCACGCAAAGGTATTTGTAGATTTCAGCGTAAAGGAAGGGTAACTGGTGGGGAGCCTGAGAATAAACTCATGCTTAAGTCCTTTTTGACATCGGATGGCCTTTTTCTACTAAGATTCGAACCCACGACCATCCGCTTGACAAAGCGGACTCTGTAACCTTGCGGCTACGCAACTCCCCTGTGCTCCATGTAAGGAGCGGCTCAAAACGGCGTCTGTACTCCAGGCTAGGGGCAGCCGATTATCGTCCTCTTGCCCATGAGAGACTCTAAACAGTGTTGTGCAGTGTTGCTGGAAAAATTCAATGGCGAGCCGTTCGTCAGACATTCAATCAGTTTGGGGTAAATAACTTTTTCAACAAACATCGTAGCGCCTTACGGTCTTTAGAAGAGTTATTCCCAGGAAAATTTCCTACAAATATCATGTATCGATATATTTTTAGGAGCCAACTGGACATCTCAAGAGAATAAGTATTGAAAACAATGGATTTTCCCATATGAAATCGTATGGAAAAATCGGGCGCAAAAATATAGTTTCATCGATCGATCTGAAAATTTACACAGGACATTAGGAACACGAAAAGTGCATGGGAGCTAACATTTATTTTTTGTCCCACCCCAATGGTCATGCCATCTACTAGAGCTGCGGCAACATACATGAGCCAAGGACAGTTATTATGGTGATGAGCGAGATGCGGAAACGGGTTATTGGGTGGTGGCCAATCAGCCCTCGCATGTGCAGGTTGAGAATCAAGCGCCGGTTCTTAAACATCAACATCATAAACGTGCACAGCCCTCACCTCATAAGTACCGAATACGACAAGGATGAATTCTATGCGTTGGAGTGTGAGTACGATTACTGCCTAAAACATGATATCAGAATCGTCATCGGGGATTTCAACGAGGAATACAAACCGGTGATTGGACGGTTCAGCGCATACCAACTGACCAACAAAATGGGCCTGAGACTTATAGACTTTGCCGCCTCCAGAAACACAGAGCGATCAAGTTCTGTTTGATTGTTGGCATTTTTCAGACATCATCGACGTCAGATCCTATAGGAGCACTGACGTCGACTCGGACCACTACCTGGTGATGGTTAAGATGCGCCCGAAACTCTCCGTTGTTAACAACATTCGGTACTGACGCCCGCCCGGTTGAACCTCGCGCGACTGAAGCGGGCTAACGTCACCGCAAACTACGCGCATTCGCTCGAAGCTGATCTGCCGGAGAAGGACCAGCTGGAGGGGGCTCCTCTCGAAGACTGTTGGAACACCTTCAAAACAGCCATCAACAGCGTAACGCAGAACGTCATCGGGCATGTGGGACGAACCCGCTGGAACGACAACGAATGTAGGAGGGTGATGGATAAGGAGAACGCTGCGCAGCCGGCTAAGATGCGCAGTGCCACTCGTCAGAATGTAGATAGACACAGACAGAAGAAGATGCAGCGAAGCCAATTCTTCCGGGAGAAAAAGTGCCGCCTGGAAGAGAAGCAGTATGCAGAGCTGGAACAGCTGCATTATCCTCAGGAAACGTGAAAGTTCTACCAGAAACTCAACGCATCCCGTAGAGGCTTTGTGTCGCGAGCCGAAATATGCCGGGATAAAGATGGTAGTATTCTGGCGGATGGTCTACGACGTACCAAATCTTCACCATACGGCAGATCTTCCAGAAATGCCGTGAATACAGAACCCCCGCGTACCATCTACTTCACCGAATTCAAAGCCGCGTATGACACAATCGCCCAAAAAGAGCTATAGAAGGTCATGGACGAGAACGGTTTTCCGAAGAAGCTGATTAGACTAATAAAGGCTACAGTGATTGGGACGCAGTGCTGTATGCGGATTTCGGCTGGATTGTCGAGTCCATTTGAATCCCGCAGGGGGCTTCGACAGAGTGATGGTCTCTCCTGTAAGCTGCTATTCAACATTGCGCTACAGGGTGAATGAATCAAGCAGACATCAACACGCGGGGTACGGTATCAAACAAATCCAGTCAATTCGTTTGCTTTGCTATTAACATGGGTTGCAGGTAAACAAGTCTAGAACCAAGTATATGCCAGCCAGCGGAACCGAAGCCGACCGACAACGCCTAGCTAGTGGCATTACGATCGACGGCGATGAGTTTGAGGTAGTCGACGAGTTTGTCTATCTTGGCTCCCTGGTAACTGAGAACGATCCGGAGGCTTATTATCAGCGGAAGTCGTGTCTACTATAGGCTTCACAAGCAATTGCGTTCGAACAGACCCGTACGAAGTGTAAGCTGAACAAACGTTCTCTACGGGCATTAACGTGGACAATGGTCGAAGAGGACCTGCGAGTGCTCGAAGTTTTCGACCGACGAGTTCTAATGATGATTTTAGGCGGCATGCAGAACGAAATATGGAGGCGGAGGATGAACCATATGCTCGCGTAACTCTACGGCGAACCCAGTTTTCAAAAGGTGGCTAAAGCTGGGCAGGGCATGTTGCAAGAATCCCGGACAACTACCCAGCGAAGATAGTGTTCGCCTCGAATCCTGTAGGAAGAAGACGACCAGGGGCGCAGTGGGCAAAATGGGTAGACCAGGTGTAGCGAGATCCACCGAGCCAGATGAAGAAGAAATAGTTCAAACCACCAAACACATTCACAGCTGATTTTATCATATTTACTTTCGTTTGCCGTCTAAAGTAATATATTCTCAAAAAGTTGGTTATAAACATATCATAAATCAGTTTTGGCAACAATTTGCAATGTATATGGGTCATTCCATGTCAAGTGATCAGGCAAATGCAACGACCCTCTCCGATTCACTTCAAAATGAATAAAATGACTTATTGTAGGTCGAAACTGAAAAATCCCGAGTTTTGGGTCAATCGGACAACCCACCTCCAATTGCGGGGCCCTCAATTTCTGTATTTTTTGACAAAAAATCATTTTTTATGTTTTGAAAAAACATCATATCTCAGAAACCGTAGGTGCTACAGACAATGTTAGACACTCTTTTTAAAGGTTATTAAATTTACAATCGAATGGCATCATCAGATTTTGTAAACAGTGTTGCTAATATTGATATTTTTACGTTTAAAACTAAAATTTCGTTTATCTCAAAACACCCCCAATTTTTTTTTTAAATCTGATATCACCAATGTGTTCAGCGGAAAATTTTACATAAGAATCACCTATCCATAAAATGCAATATGCGCCGATGCGGAGATATTCAACTTTTAAGATAACGAGTTCGTTAAATTCCAACAATACGCCTACAAATGCGATAAGCCTTATTTAAACGCATCCCAAACTAAATCACCGCTTCAAATCTCAAAAACTGGTTTCTCACATTCCACTTGATGGTACCTGAATTACAGCCATTAAAGTACAAAGTGCGTCTCATAAATTATATTTATTTAACAAGTTTGTCAGAAATAACGTTTGATTTTTGTTTGACTTTCGGAGTTAAATTGAAATAAATACCCGATCAGAGCATGACAATGTCTTCATTATAATGGTAGCGTCCGCTTGAGCTGTCGCCGAATGCATTCCTCGGATTCCTGGAACAGATTTAACTGAATCGAACTTGGCAACACTGACAACTGGCGGATTTTATCGCTCGTTTTATTAAAAAATGAAATTTTTCTTTGAGTTGCCGAACCATTTCCCCTCCAGAACTTTCTAGACCTTCATTTTCCTGACTACAAACAGCCTCAACAGATTTTTGCAAAGCTTTTGATGCCTTGACCAGTTTTTTTCTACTGTATTTATTTGATTGTTTGACCTTCGCCTCACTAACGGGCGATTGACCAAGAGATTGCAAAACCGTGTTACGGCAAACCAGCTGTGTCTTTACTATACAAGTAAACAATTAAAATAGGTTCAAAACAATTTCAAATAAAACAAAACAATAATGACATCGTAGAAGTGAGGTAATAATTTCAATTCTAATATTTTCTTGTTGTAAAGATTATAGTGTGAAAAATCCTTTTACTCAGCTCATGCGGAGTTTCCAATTCTTCAGCTAAATGATCCAACTCACCAGTATCTATAACAAGGAAATAATGAATGTTAACTATAATGCTTGTAACATTACTTGTGCTGAGGTATACTATTTTTACCGATTGCTACACCTGTTTCCTGTTCTAACATTCTATCTCGCGAATTTATCCTTACAACCTCCGTTCTCAGTGCTGCATCACATTGGATGCATGTCTTTCGACCTTCTACTATTTCCTGATTGTACTCATGAAACCTGTCATGAAAACATGACGAAATGATTTTTAAATTTTTCTGAAGAGCACCGCCATGGCAATTCAGCGGATTGCAGCATTGTTTTTGTCTAGCTGCGAAATATTGCCCAAACTGTTTTTCATGGCTCCCGCATATAGTTTGCAAACGTTGAACACCAAACCGAAGTTTGAACAAAATCCATTCTTGCGATGTTAAGTGCGATCGATTGTGATTTTCAGCTGTACACTTACTTTTTAAACTCCAACCTATTGAACACACAATATTTTCACTGTCGTGAAAACTCAAATCAACCTGCGTATGTTTTGACAGAAACCACTTTATGAAAACAAAGGCCATGAGAAACCCACACTTAAGATGTGAAATAGTGCTTTTGTTTCGAGTGAGTTTCAACATTCGGTCACATTCATTGTGTGACTTTAACGAACTCGTTATCTTAAAAGTTGAATATCTCCGCAACGGCGCATATTGCATTTTGTGGATAGGTGTTTCTTATGTAAAATTTTCCGCTGAACACATTGGTGACATCAGATTTAAAAAAAAAATGGGGGTGTTTTGAGAAAAACGAAGTTTTAGTTTTTAAACGTAAAAGTATCAATATTGGCAACACTGTTTACAAAATCTGATGATGCCATTCGATTGGAAATTTAATAACCTTTAATAGGAGTGTCTAATATTGTCTGTAGCTCTTACGGTCTCTGAGATATGATGTTTTTCACAAACATGGAATATGATTTTTTGTCAAAAAATACAAAAATGGAGAGCCCCGCGATTGGAGGTGGGTTGTCCGATTGACCAAAAACTCTGAATTTTTCAGTTTAGACCTAAAACAAGTCATTTTATTCATTTTGAAGCGAATCGGAGAGGGTCGTTGCATTTGCCTGGTCACTTGACATGGAATGACCCATATACAATTTCTTGCATTTTATTTATAATTTGTATTCTATAACCTGATGTTGCAGGTGTTACTTGGAAACTCTCACTAATACTTTGATATAATCCCAAAACTCGAAAACTTAACGTCAGACGTAAAGACGTCAGACCGATTAAACAAACCGTTCTGACTATAAAAATATGTGTAATCATCAACACATTTACGAACGAACTTCATTTTTTTTTTTTTGTCTTATGACTACATTTTTAAATTTATTGAAGTGGGTAATGTATGTAATATTAGAGGAGGCGAAAAATAAACTAAAAAAATAGGAAAATCTGTGCAAAGTTTACCCAAAACGAAAAAAAATATTTCAAATTGAGACATTCATGTTTGTTGCGAACTCGTGACTTGACAAGGAGTAGAAGTCCTTAGAGCACGCGATGGGACATTGATATCAAGTATTGATAGCAGTCTGGGACAGTCAACTTCACTGTTAAGAAGCTTAGCGACAAATGCTGCCTGCTGAAACTTTCATCTGCGAACTAGAGTATCAAGTTTGATAAGTTTGCATCGATCACCGTATAAAGGCAAGTTCTGTGGTCAAGCCATGGCAAGTTTCCTGAAGCAATTCGGACAAATTTGACCTCTTTCGATTCGTAGACTCCAAGTCAGTTGATGTGGAAGCCGAATTAGGGAGGCATTCTCTAAGATGGGTCGCTCAACGAAGCAATATAGAGCTTTCGAAATCTTTGTCTATTTTACTTATGAACTGACAAAGGAGAGTTTTTTTACTAACAATAATTTCGAACAATTTCGATGCAGCCAAAAAATTTGTAATTTCACTGTAATTTCGAATATTATTTTTATCTCCACTTTTAAACACTGGAACCAGAAATGATTGTTTCCAGTTTTTATGGGTATTTATCTTGTTCGAATATTAAAAATGAACAAAGTTGGGAAACTGTTGCAGCAATACATCGATGGAACTATTTAAATTCCATCAGGTCCGGGGGAGAAGGAATTTTCGAGCATATTGTAAGATACTTAAATTTGTCCCAAACATGTTTTCACTCGAACATTAGCATGAAATATGCTTGTGGAAAGACCTGTTCAAGACTGATGTATACATAAGCAGGATTTTATTATAACTACCGTTGCTGCGCTGAAAACCGTTGTTTAAAGTTTGTCTGTTTGAATGTAATGAGATTTGATCATATTCAAATAGTACTTGTAATTTTTTTAAGAGTAGAAAGCTATCAATCTGTTCCAATATTTTTTTTTTTGCAGACCCTGCTGTCGCTGTCCGTGTCGCTCTCTTATTTTTGCATTGGTTTGGTTCGCGGTTACTCGGCTCCAGCGGTTCCGTCAATGAACGAACTGAATCCGGGCTTATTACCGGATAAGAATATTGCCTCCTGGGTAAGCTCCATTCCCCCATTCGGGGCCTTTTTCGGCAGTCTGCTAGCGTTTCCTTTGATGCACAAAATTGGCCGTAAATATACGGTCCTACTGACGTCACCAGTTTGGGTTACCGCCTGGATCATGATAGCTACGGCTGAGGATTGGAAAATGCTGCTAATTGCCCGCATGCTGTCCGGTTTCGGAGCTGGATTGACGCTGCCCTCCGCGCAAATCTACGTTAGTGAGTGCAGCGATCCAAAGATTCGCGGTGTGATTGGTTCTTTGCCCGCACTGTCCATGTCTGTCGGAATCCTCGTTACGTATATCTTGGGAAAGTACATCGAATGGCGGATGCTGGCGTGGGTGTGCTGCGGTGCAGCTTGTAAGATTTTTAACCATTCATTACAGGTATAAATACGCTAGTATCATATCTACGTACAATTTTAGGTTTCCTATTCGTTGCTGTTATTTGCTTTCCTCAATCTCCGGTGTGGTTGAAAACGAAAAAACGCTACGAGAAAGCTCATCATTCGGCAAAATGGCTGCATCTGCAGGGATTCACCTTCGATCCAAAGGCTCAGGAAATACAAAAAGCTGCCTTAAATGGAGCACTGACTGAACGGTAAGACTTTGTGACTTTGAAAAAAAAAACCAAAATAAAATTATCATTGTATGACTTTAGGAAAGATAATCCATACTCTCGGAAAGCTCTCTGCCGTCGGGTGGTTCTGATGCCATTAGGCATCGGGCTAGCTTTACTATCGATTCAACAGTTGAGTGGGATCGACGCGGTTATTTTTTTCACTGTAGAAATATTCCGCTCAGCTGGAAGCTCATTGGATGGACACTTAGCAACGATCATCGTGGGCACCGTACAGGTGCTTAGTAATTTTTCCGCTCTCTTCGTGGTGGATCGTGCCGGCCGAAAGCCTTTGCTGCTCACATCCGGTGTCATTATGTGTCTGGCAATGGCGTCTATGGGAGCAGCTTTCCACCTTAATTCAATAGGCAATACTTGCTTTGGGTAAGTGTTAAAGTATATGACTAGTAATTGTATTCTGAACCAATCTTTTTTGTAGATATCTACCATTGCTGAGCCTGATCATCTTCATGATAGGATTTTCAATCGGTTTTGGTTGTATTCCGTTCTTGCTGATGGGTGAGCTATTTCCAACTGCCCAAAGAAGCTTGCTGAGTTCCCTGGCTGGATCTTTCAACTTGGCGGTGATGTTCATTGTGATCAAAACCTATCATCCTTTGGAAGATGTAAAGCCTCTCTGATGTTAGTCTTAACTTGGTTATTATAACTGATCTTCCTACCTTTTTTTGGACAGATAATCACGACATCGGGTACATTTTGGATGTACAGCATTCTCTGTGCCATAGGGGTGGTATTTGTGATAACGTGTGTTCCAGAAACGAAGGGCCGTGATCTGGAGAGTATTCACAAGCTGTTCGAAAAAGATACTGACGCTTCGAAGCGGGATAGTTGTGTTGAGTCTCGCGGTAAGCAAGGCCATGACAATGTTGCCATGCGCATGGAAGACGAAATTGTGCCGTGTGCCAACGAACCGAAAGTTGATACTAAGTTGTAGAATAAATTATTATTGTATTTCTATTATTCCATTATATTTTCTTTGATTTCTTCGAAAAAGCATTAATGTTGCTCAAGAATTCGTAACATTTCATAACTCTGGTGAACTGTGTAGGAAGAAAAAATAAAGATCGCCACGAGCTCGATCGAACAACTGTTTTAAAACGTTACTCACAACGATTGAGGCAAAAAGTTCAATGTGATCTCTTTTTCCCGAGTTTTCCACTAAATTCGCATGAGCACAAACACCCATTAATAAATGTTATAGTTCAGTATTGCTCACTCACGCTCAAGCGGACGAAATGTAGGTATCCGTCGCAAAATCACTCAACTCTCTTTTTCCTTCTCAAAGTTCTACGTGGGATTCGAAATTCTCGCACAGCGCACTTTCCACGAAGAGGACATAGTTTTCCACCAAGACCAACCGCCCGCAGTCTAATTTAAGCTGCTGAAACGGATACTAGTAGATCGTTACTCTAGAACTCGGTCGTCGAAGCTCTAAAGTAGGTAGCAAAAATAGCTAGAATTTCCTATTCTGTGCAAGCTATAGTGGGCAAGGGCCAAATAAGTCGCGGATTTTTCGCAAAACGTTTCCTAGTGTATGATGTGCTCTGAAAATCTGAAATTTTGCGAATTTTTCGTCATTTCAACGAAATCACAGTTATTAGGTTATGTAATAATATTTTTCCCTTTAAGGTGAAAGCATGCGGTCACATTTCGTAGAATGCATATAATACATCAAAGTGCAAAAAATCGAATGTGTAAATCTTCGACGATCACCAATCGTTTTCTACAGTTCAAGATCGAACAGAATGCATGAATAGAATGTGATTAAAAATTTCAAATTGAAGTGATTTCCTTCCTAAACCAGTCGATCGATGCGCAGTTCAACCGTCGCGATCTTAGTGAAATAAAGAGGAAAATTGAGAAAAAGTGAAAAAGATAATAATAGCATTTCTGTTGGCGTGTACCGTTGGGAATGGTTCTACTACAAGATTTGAGTTTTCGGTTTGGGTTTGACTGCTTCGTTGTTTTTGTTGTTCTTTTGTCACCTCGCGCGGTAATGGCGCGCGGCAGCGACGACGACGACAACAAAAAGTCATGTTTATAATTAGTGACGAATGGGATCTGTGCGCAAACTGTTCAGCGAAGAATTGTGTGCGCGATTCTCCGTAAGGCACTGCGGAAACAATAACAAGAACACCCAACGACCGCTCGACATGCCTGTGTTAATGGGTTCGGATTCGATGGAAATATTCTAAAAATATTGCAACAGTGCGTTAGTTCGCCGGTCGAATGAGAAAGGTGGTTTAGGAAATCAAAAGAATGTTACAGTAATTAAAAATGAATTCGTGGAACTACATATGGTGATGGATACAGCGTCCGGATTGTGCCGAAAAATGTTTCGACATTTTTTGATTGAATTATTTAGTGAATCAAAGCATTATTTGGTAACAGCAATTTCACTCACATCAGGGTCTAAACCTTCTATACCAACGTTGATTTTGAGAAATACAAATCACGGCCAAAAAGTCTCATTATGGTTGCACAAAACAATACAATAAATTGATACCAAATTTCGCGTAACTTTTCAAAAGGACCTAAGTAACAATAAGAGATTTTCTCTTCTCTCACATTGATTCGTTAATTACAGCGTCATTTGAAAAGTTTTCAACAACTTCTTGCCACAAATAGAAAGGTACTACTAGCTAACTATGCAAAAAATATTATAGCAAATAACCTAGTTATTAATCAAAGAGAAAGTAAACAAAGAGAGTTTCTCTATATTACTTAGGTCCTTTTGAAAAGTTAAGTGAGAAATGACACATTTGAAGAATCCCACCTAGTGACACATGAATTTTTCCGCCTACTGCAAATAAACGGTGGTGGTTTCGGCTGGTTTGAGTTAACCTTTATGCTGTGTAATTTACTGCATACCGAAGAGTAAGCAATGTTGGCAGCTGAAAAACGCTGAGTATCAGTCGTAATTTCTCTAGATTAACTCGATAAACCAGCATTTGCGATACATCAAAGAACAATACCTTGTGCATTCTGGAGGTGAAAAAGAACAATCAAAAGTGAATGAATTATGTAGGATTGGACTGAAAGATGAACTGTGGTTTATACCAACTGTAAAAGTTAAATTTAGCATTTCTTCAATTCATGTTTTATGCTAAACTCAGTAAACAATCTGAAGTGTAGTAGAAAGCCTATGGTCAAACCCAATCTCTATGCATGAAAAAATTCATCCTTTTTCTTGTTGGGGAAAAGTTATTGCCGAGATGTTTGTCTAGCTCTAAAATTATAGAAAATGACTCAAATTCAAATATTGATTACAGATTACGCGTGCGTACATTTCAAAAAATATAATTGCGCTTAAAACAAAATAATTCCAATAAAGTAATGAGAAAAAATTTTGTTAAAGAAAATTTTCTAAGCTCCACCAGAAAAAAACCCAATAGTAACATGAATACTTATCAATGCAAAAAAATTGTCCATAGGATTTATTCCACGTACGGTGAAAGTCATCAAAGTAGCCGCTTTTTTGGTCATGGTCGTGCATTAAGAGACACATTTGCTGAGTGCACCAAAATCTCTGGTGTGACTTTCCGAACTGCTTAAATTAACGCAAGCACCAAAGCGTATATAATTCCTTACAGCGTGAATAAGTAGGAAAAAAAGCAGATTGCATGCTTCAAGGCATGCTTAGCTTTTTCCGAAAAGGTTTTTGTTATCAAGACCGTACCTGAGCATTGGAAAAAATTTGCTTTGACATTACCTCCACAATTTGCATATTTGAATTTGATGTCGTTGTCAAGAAACATTTGACCTTTATTGCAACGAACCTAGGTAACTATGTTTTGTCGCATGCCACTTATCATGTAACTCTATGTACGTTTCTTCGTAAAAATCATGTTATTAGTGAGTTATTTGAAAAAAAACATCAAAATTTCAACGCACATCAACACTTTTGCATCTGAGATAAAGATGTAAATTGTTTTCTAAAAACATTCAAAAATACAATAGTAACCAATTTACGCTTAGAATTTCAAGTTCTTAATCTCCTTCTTCTCGTATTATGCGTTCTTACAATCGATCAACAAAAACGACCAAGCTTAAACTGTCAGTTGTTTAAAGAGTAAAAGGATGCTTTTTTTAGTAAAAGGATGTAACAATTAAATAATTGCCAAGTTCTTGAAAGTTTGAGTAGAAATTTGAAAATTTATTCACGAATTTGAGTTGATAAGAAAAAAATGGGTAGAAGCTACGAGACCTTTCAAAACCAGCTTCCGCATGATCCCAGTCAATTTCCCCCGCATCGCTTCAACGCATCTTAACGAAAGATACAGAGATATTTTCAACAAACTCTCCCTGGCAACCAACTTGAAAACGCGCGTCCCGCAAGGTGATACATGCGTAACCTACAGCAAAAAAAAAACAGATCACTTCAAGTGGGTGTAGCTATCAAAACAAACATTGGCAGAGAAACTCTAGACATTAAATTAGAACACCAGAAAAACTATGGGGACGCACCGTGCTTGACCGTCACCGTCGCAGCTGAGTTTCGTTCCGTCTGAAGCAAAACTCCCCATGAGAAGCGCACATCAACAAGGCAATGCCCTCAGTCTATTTTGGGTGTGCGTCAGAGTCAGTTCGTTTTCTCTCTTCGACCATTCTTCTTCATTCTTGTACTTGTTTTGCCTTCAATTTTTTAAGCTAGTCTGTACTGTTTTGCGGCAATTGCGTCGTTAGAAATAAGTACGGTATTTTCGGATTCGGAGAAATTGGCGACATAGGTCTATTTCAGTATACCAACCATGCGACTTTTCTACTTTCACGACTATTGGAAATTACCGACTGGGAACTACACATTATTACCTTCTGTTGCAAAAGAAATCTGCAAAATTTTTGAATCTAATACAACAAGCCCTAACGAAGACGCAGATTTGGTAGCATTTCTCAATTTTAACAACCCTCGTAATTGCCCACATTTTGCATCATCGGTCAGAGCAAAACAAAAAATCTCTTATTTATAGCTTGTTTACACCAAGCAGATGGTTGATGGCGTGCAATAGAATATTTCATCTTGTGCGAAACCAGATGCTATTCTACTTTCAACTGATTCGAAATTTTCCTCTCAATTTACAGCCCCATAAAAGACAACCATAATGGCGAAAAAAGGGAAAGCCAAAAATGGACCTGTGAAAACGGAGGCTACTGCAGATGAGAAAACAACTGCAGCAACACCTCCAGCGGAAAATACTCCTACCGAAGTGGTGAAACCCGTTGAACAATCAACAAAACCCGCTGTTCAAAAGCCTGTTGAGATTTCCAAAACGCCGGAGGAGTCGGGAAAAGAAACAGCAAAACCAGCGGAAACTAAGAAGCAAACCACGCCCCGACAAAAGCAAAAAGCTCCCCCCAAACCGAACGAAGACGCAAAGAAAAAGGAACCTCCATCGAAAGATTCCCCTACCCAAGCATCTAATCCGTTACAGAATGGAGGCCCAACTTTGGCGGAATCTACCGCACCCGAGGGCACTGCCAGTGAAGCCGAAGGTACTCAAACCATCAAAAGGAAGCGCAATCGAAGACATCGCAAGAAGAAAACACCCGCCGAAGGCGAAGAAGCTGGCTCGCAGCAGCAGACGCAAAAAACCGCTCCGCCAGTGTCCGCTGATGGAGAGAAACCGAAGAAGGAGCACAAGAAAAAACGTGCAAAGAGACTGCGCGCTCTAGCTCTGGCTGAGGCGGCAGCAAGCGCGCAGATAGCAGTAGCTGAAGGAGCCACCGGTCAACAACCGGACAAAATCGAACAGCTGCAGAAAAAAATCGAAATTGCCGAGAAAGTTCTCCAACAGGTCCAGCAGCAGACCCATGAGGAACAGAAGAAAGTAGAGGGTCTGAAACCGGACTCGCCAAAGCAGCAACAAAAGCAGAACAACAAACGCAACCGAAACGATTCCGAAACACAGAAGCTGGCCCAAAAAGAAGCCGAAGTGAAGAAAATTTCCGAAGAAAAGAAGGAAATACTGAGCGAAGCGAAGAAATTACAAGAAACCAAAGCTCGCAAGCAGCAGGAAATGCAGAAGCTGCTTGCAGAGAAAGCCCAAAAGGAAGAGGAAGCCAAACGACTCATAGAGGAGAAAAATCGCAAAGAAGCAGAAGCAGCTAAGCTCAATGAGCAAAAGGCTCGAATTGAGGCGGTTGAACAAAAAATCACCGAATTGGAACAGATGAAAGTTGAACCCGCCGCCGCAAAGCAGCAGCAGCAACAACAGCAGCAAAGGCCACGTAAGGAGTCCGAATCGAGCAAAAATAAAAAACAACAAGTGAAACAGGACAGTAAAGAATCTGATTCAGCGAAAAAAGGCCCAGAGCAGCAAGCTAAACCCGAAGTAATCGAAAAGAAAGCCAGTGTAGATAAGGTTGAGAAACCTACTACCGAAAAGAAGCCAGCACCCGAAAAAGCCGCACCTGAAAAAAAGGTCGCAGTTGAAAAGGTAACTGTCGACAAGGCTGAAGCAGATAAGATCGCCGCCGAAAAGAAGAACGCTGCTGAGAAGGCTGCTGCGGACAAAGCAGCAGCAGAGAAGGCCGCTGTTGAAAAAAAGATTGCTACTGAAAAAGCAGCAGCTGAGAAGGCCGCCAGCGAGAAAGCGGCAGCCGAAAAAGCAGCAGCTGAGAAGCTAGCCGCTGAGAAGGCCGCTGCAGAGAAGAAACTGGCTGCCGAAAAAGCAGCCGCTGAAAAGGCAGCAGCAGAGAAAGCTGCAGCCGAGAAACTAGCCGCTGAAAAGGCCGCCGCGGAAAAGAAATTTGCTGCCGAAAAGGCAGCCGCTGAAAAAGCAGCAGCTGAGAAGGCAGCTGCTGAAAAAATTGCTGCCCAGAAAGCTGCAGCAGAGAAAGCCGCTGCCGAAAAAGCGGCAGCTGAAAAGGCTGCAGCAGAGAAAGCCGCTGCAGAAAAGGCAACCGCGGAAAAGGCAGCAGCTGCAAAAATAGCAGCGGAGAAAGCCGCTGCTGAAAAACTAGCTGCTGAGAAAGCCGCTGCAGAAAAAAAGGCGTTTGCAGAAAAGGCAGCCGTTGAGAAGGCAGCAGCTGAAAAGGCAGCCGCGGAAAAAGCCGCTGCCGAAAAACTAGCTGCAGAGAAGGCCGCTGCAGAAAAAAAGGCACTTGCGGAAAAGGCAGCAGCTGAGAAAGCAGCAGCAGATAAAGCAGCGGCAGATAAGGCAGCAGCAGATAAAGCAGCAGTAGATAAAGCAGCAGCAGATAAAGCAGCAGCAGATAAGGCTGCAGCAGATAAGGCTGCAGCTGATAAAGCTGCAGCAGAGAAAGTAGCAGCGGAAAAAATAGCTGCTGAGAAAGCCGCAGTTGAAAAGGCAGCAGCTGAGAAACTAGCAGCCGAAAAAGCAGCAGCAGAGAAGGCAACTGCTGAAAAGGCAGCAACAGAAAAAGCAGCGGCTGTAAATTTGCCAGCAGAAAAATTATCGGCGGAACAAGCCACCGTTGAAAATGCTGCTATCAAACTAACAGCACCAGCAAATGTCGAATCTCAAAAACCGACATCTGAAAATGGAGCTGCCAAAAAATCAGAATCTAAGCCAAACGATAACAAACCCAAACCAGAACATAAAGGGAACAACAAGAAAAACAAGCGAAGCCCAAAGAGTAGTATGTCGGAAGACGAAAAACTGACCGGTCCAAAAAACGTGGAAAGCAGCGATTTTGTCTCATCTGTTAAGCCAGAACCAGTTGTAGCAAAATCGCTAGAAACCGCTGCCATTGCTGCTGTAGCCGCAGTTTGTCCAGTTGCCGCTACCAAAGCAGAAGAATCTAAATCCGGCTCTCCAGAAAAGACTGCCTCGGCCAAGCAAAACACAACGGAACAAAAGAAGGGATCACCCCCAAAGGGTAACGGAACCGCTGCTAAACCGAAACCACAACCACAGCCACCGACGACAACTGCTAAGCCACAGACACCATCAAAATCACCAGAAAAGACACTGCCGAAAGTCAGTACTCCAACTCCAATGAAAAAAGCACCTTCTCCACCGAAAACAGTTCCTTCTCGAGCCTCTCCAAAACCAGCAACTCCACCAGCAACTCCGAATCCTACCAAGAAACCCGAACTCCCACCTAAGCCTGAATTTCTAAAGAAAAAATCCCCTTCAATAGAGAAGGACAAGCAGCCAGTCGTTAAACAATCAGCACCAGATTCTGCCATAGAGACTACGATGCCACAGGTACCATCTGCATCACCAGCTCCGTGTCCTGTTCCCGAACCTTCCAGTACAGTTCCTACAAGTCCCTCCACTGATCTTCCATCTCCAGATGCAAACGCCGCGGCTACGAACCGACTAACGGAAGAATTGAACGGAGCAGGCGGCAGAAAACCAGCAACCAGCCCAAGTAAAGTAAAAACGCTGCCAAAGAAACCAGACGTTCCACCGAAACCGGACGTTCACAACAAAAATGCAGCCAAGATGAAGACTCCCATCAAGCAGCCTGCAGCCGCTGGATCGAAGGCACCAACGGTAACGAACGACCCGATACAGAATGTAAATGTGACATCAATTCAGTCTGATTCTAGGTCCCCGGCCACGGAGCAAAGTAGATCGGAAGCATTTAAGAAAAATATGGAAATTATTTCCACTCTCGCCGATATCCTTCTATCCTATCCCAAGAAAAAGAAAACCCTTTCCCCCTCCGATAATACTCCTAGCTCATCAAGCGCATTAACACCATCCACCAGTACAGCAAACACTAGCTCGAACCAACCATCAGCAGACACCAAAAAACCACAAGAACCTAAAGCCAAAAAGCCGAGATCGAATCTTAATCTCGATCGTATACTATCCATTTTGCAAAGTACTCAAAGACCTGGTAACAGCAATGACGGCGAGGCAAAAAGCCTTCAAGGCTTTGGTTTCCACAGTGCATTCGAGGCACAACCTTCATCTTCATCTCCGTTACCAGCATCCGCATCTATGACGCTCCCTGTCACATCAGTGTCAAAATCGAGTGCAGATCCTTGTTCATCCCAGCAAGCCCTTCTAACCAAAGACGCTATCCGTATTTTGATGCCTACCTTGCAGGAGGTAAACGTGAAGTTCAACGTCGAAAAGCAACTCGCGGCACTCAATGCGACCGCAGCTGCCGCTAAACTGATGCCGAAAACTCTTCCCCCCGGTACGGATACAACCGACGATGATGAGCTCGAAGAAGAGTTAGACGAAGAGGAAGAATCCATTGAGTACAAGTTTGCGCCTCGTCCGGTGTTCTTGGCCACCAATTGTCAAGTAAATTCGCGACCCTTCTCCTCCGGATTTATATGTTCTCATTGCTCTGTTTGTAGGTTTGTAAAAACCCGCTTAAAACGATGGTTCAATGTGAACTATGCCACATGGTGTCCTATTGTGGGGAAGACCATCGGCGGGCGGATGTCGCTGGCCACAAAGACCTTTGCAGTATCATAGCGGAGCTCGCAAAGCGAAGAGGTATGTTTACTGTTCCAAGCTGAACTATGTTTATTTGATCTGCCATTTTCTATTAAGGTGGACACATCTACAACATGGCGCACAAATTAACAGACGACGAGTATCGCAACCTCCGTGTCCACACATTAAACCAATCGGAACAAATGTTAAAACGACCGCTTCAACCATTCGAACGGGAGATCCTTCTTTTCCCTCGGACATGCTGTTCACCTAGTTGTCGTGAGTGGAGACAGGATCTACTCACCGAATGTAAGGAATGCCGTCAGTTATCGTTTTGTGCCGAGCATCCAGAACATCTCCTGCCTACCCATAAAACCTGGTGCAAGTCGTTCTTCCTCTTCCAAAAGATAATTCTTCGACAGAAACTTCTCGGCCGCATCGAGCCGGATCTACCAGTTCGAATAGCGGGAAAAACGTTCACTCTTCCTCCCAACATCGATGAAGTCATCAAGCTGCTCTACAAGAACTCAAGCGGTAAGTATCGAATCATCTCTTTCTATTACTTTCTTGCTAAAATTACCCCTTTATATGCAGCACTTCGGGATGAATGTGTTTACGCAACGTTAACACAGATCGCCACTGCACCGCTGACCGCCCTGCACGGTTACTTGCAGACCGGTCTAAAGCCGACGGAAACCTTCACCATCCATCTGGTTGGCGCGGAGTTGCAGTTTGAAGGCGACACCCTGGACAAGTGGGAAGCATTCTTCCTTCACATCGTGCCGGAAATCACCGAACTGCGAGTTGTGTTCGTGGGACCCGAACTGAACGTCGAGAATCTGCCGATAGATATCATCAGCCGAATTCGGTGAGTGGAATTACCTGTACTGAGATGTGATGACCGTCGTTCTTCCCTACCGACTGTTGTTTTAGTAACATTACTCCCCCAGCTTGGATTCCATTCATGTTTTATGTCTATTCCCAGAGTTTTTCAGCTGATTATTAGAAAACCATGTTCATGTGGAATGTGTCCCTTTATACATCGAAACATTAGGGGATTCATCCCAGCCGTAAAAATACTCCTTTTCTTCCGAGTGATGGAAGATAAACAGTAACGGTTGGGTATTTTTAAGAATCCTATTGATAACACAGTGCAACAGAATCTCACTTTTTTCCTGTCTTGGCTTCTATATATGATTGTGTGATGTATTTTGATGCAGAAATTAATTTCCCCGAGTTGGGACCTTTTTCACCTTAAAGAGCAAGACTGGTGCCATTTTTAATTTTTGAGAAATCATAAATTTCCAATGTGGTTTCGACGCCATTTTTTACAGCCAAATATCAAAATTCTAAGAGTTTGTCCACGTAATAGCATCCTCTTACCCATCTTTAAAACAAAAACAGATCTTAAATCGGACAGAAACTGACTACGAAAAAAATTTTGGCATGGTTTCAATATTTTTCACAGAACAAAATAGTATTGAGTATGTAGAGCATTATTGAATCCGCTAATATCTGAATGTGGAAGTCAAATTATATTTTATATTGAGGAAAACAGTCTCAGAAATCGATTGGTAGGTATCTGATCCACGTGAAATGTCAGCAACATGTCAATTTTAACCCAATTCCCCTACAATACTGAGACAGGATAATCTCGACGTATCGTATCTGGACGTAACTTATTTGAAATGTATTTAACGTAATATCAAGAGTGTAAGTGACACTCAAAGATACAATGACAACAGAAATAACATGACCCTCCTCCTTTTGCGGGGAGAAGATCGCAGTTTTTGCCAGGACCGGTCAAAATATAAAAATCTCGCTTAAGCTACGAAACAAGCGCAAAAGGGGGAGTTATTAATTGTGTTGTTATTGTATTTTTGAGTATCAAGAGTAAAGGTTTTACATGAAACAGAAATTAAACGAGCTTTACTCAATGTTTGCATTGGAAAAATGAACTTTTTTGGATAGTGATCAAAAACTAAAACATATAATTGAGTTTAATAAATTTTCCATGGTAATTATATAAGCTTACTTTTAATAAAATTCTACGCCTTCTCGAGCGGCCTTCCGGCAGTTAACCGGAACATTCGCCATGGCGGACGAAAAAATGCGTGTAGCATGTTTTAGAGTTCTGTTTTCGTTTTGTTTATCAATGCCCCCTCAGTTTTCGCGACAAAATCGTTGGAGTAGATCTTACACTTCAGATTTGCCCAGAAACTCTTGATGGGAAGCAGCCGGGGGACGTTGGGCGGGTTCGCTGACTTGAGTACCACATCGATATCTAGCCGCTTCATATCCTCCAACGATCGCTTCGAGTAGTGATGATATTTCTTGATGAACGCCGCAAATTTCGGTAGGCACTTCGTACTATAAATTTCCCCGTTTACGGCCAGCCCGAAGCAAAAGAAGAGCGGCTTTGCATCCCCTTCTTGCTAATTGTCAGCCACAGCAGCACCTTCTTGGGGAACTTGGTGTGAGAAAGGGACTTCACCTCGAAGCTCACTTTCTTCGTGGGGGAAGTAAACTACGAAGTGCCCTGCCTGTTGTTGCCATCCTGGGTGAGATAGGTCTCATCGACCATCATCACCACCACGTCGCGTTTCACCAGGAAAATAGATTTGACTAGGGTATAACTGCCTTTAATGGACCACTTAGTAGCGTAGCTGCAAATTTTGCAAGAAAAAGTGTAAATATCTAAACTGAATTAAGTATTTTATCTTTTCTGCATGAAAAACAACTAGATAATACCTCTATTTTCGTATAATAAAAGAAATAAATCATCGTTTCAGTTTCCTTTAATGGGCCACCGTTTCCTTATTTGGACCACAACAATTTCCTAATTTGGGCCAGGTCTAAATAATACATTTCTTTAACCGTAGCTGCCGCTGATGAAACTAACTCTGGCTTACGCACTGAGAGTTCTGGATCTGGATCAACTGTAGACTGCATCCGTTCTTTCGTAATAGGGACGTGCCATTCGAGTTATCCAGCGAACAATTGAATCCTCTTCCGCGGCAGTCAATGCAGTTTGTTTACCTTTTCGTAGTTTTCCTGACCACTTGCTGCTTGCACGGAACACTACGGTGGATCGTGGAACATTGGAGCGCCTGCAAGCTTCTCTAGTCGAAACACCACTTTATATTGCTTGAAGACACTTAGTAACAGCTGCTTCAGTATATTTTTTACCAATTTCCGGCGTTTTTCCTATTTTAGCAGCAATTTTATACAATAACACGATCATAACAAATTTATGGTAACTATGATTCGCGGCGTTATTTCGACGATAGCTCTTGTTCGAAATGAAGCATGCCGGAATAAGGGAAACAGTATTATTTCCACCCTTAATTGGGCCACTATATTTTTTTTTTCAATATTTTAAGTGTTCTTCTAGTAAAATTTATTGCTTATCTTTTAAAGACACTATTATCCTACCCATTCATCGAAAATCTGATTATTTTCGCTCGGAAAGTGTGATGTCAGTAAGTTTTTGGTAAAGCCATGTCCTATGAAAACGTTAACGAACCATGGCAAACCAGGTAGCTAGACATTTTTTGCAGCTTATATTATTATAGTAAACGTCTATTGCGACATTTCTAATAAAGAACATTATTGAAGTTGTCGAAGCACAAATCAAAATAAGTATATTTATTATGTGTCATTTGGTGTGAGAAGTTCAGGTGGTCTATATTAGGCAGATCTACCCTAGCTTATTCAGCCGCTGCCACTCCGTTATTGCCTGGATCTTCGAGACCAGCTGCTTCCTGACTCCGAGACTGCCGCTTCCTGACATATATATCCATGTTCGCCAGGTACTTTTTCACTGTTTGACCGGTTGCACTGACCTTCCGACAAATCGCACGCAGCGATTTAGCCACTTTTCTCTCGGTCTTTCTCTTCAGCATTTTTTGGAGCTTCTTGTCGCTCGAGGTTGTCGGCCGTCCGATGTTCGTTTCGACGCAGCGCGGTACTATTCTTTTAACGCGCACACTTCTGAACGGAGTAGCTTCACCGTTTTCGCCATCATGGTTAGAGTTCGACTGATATAGCTGTCATTTTTTTTCTGCTGACTCATGGGTTACTATGATTGATGCTGCATGGGTAATTTCGTCAATACGTGTAAAGGAAAACCCATAATAAATCGGCAATTTTTGTCCTTCCTTTTCAATGCAAACGTTAGTATAGAATAACTAGAATATGTGCCACAACCTCAACCCTTGTTTTGGAACAATTATCCATCTTTCGAATTGCCTCCATATCATAGTCAATGAGTCCGTGCCAAATTAAATTTCACTGAGCTTCAAGCTGATCAAGCCATCGTGCTCGATGTACTCCTCTGTTTCTGGTGCCGGAGGGGTTACTGAAAAGAATCGTATTAACCGGGTTGTCGTCTGGCATCCTTGCGACGTGTCCGGTCCTTCGCAATCTGTTAACTTAAATCAGACGTGGGGGTCTCTCCTAGCAGCACGTGCAGCTCATGGTTCATGCGTCTACGTCATTCTCCGTCTTCAGTCTGTACCACTCGTGTCGATGCCCGCTCTTCGCATAACACCTTAGAGAGCGATGTTGAAAGGCAAACAGGAAAGTCGATTACCTTGTCTCAAACCTCGGCATGGCTCGAAGGGACCCGAGAGTATCCCAGAAACACGCACGTAACATATCACACAATTCATGGTAGCCTTGATCAGCCGCGTCCGTTTATCCGGGAAAATATCCTCGTTCTCGCGCATGATCTGCCATAGCTGTTCTCGATCAACTGTATCATAGGCTGCCTTGAAGTCGGTAAAAATGTGATGTTTGGACAAGTTGTGCTCATGACATTTTTGCAAAATCTATCGTATTGAAAATATCTGGTCCATGGTTGCGCGGGCCAAGTACTGCCCCACGAACCTTCTGGTTAAAGGTGTTAGACGTTGGAATAGAACTTGGAGGAGTATTTTATTAGCAACGTTGATGAGCGTAATGCCACAACAGTTGCAGCACTCCAGCTTGTCGCCCTTTTTATAGATGGGGCAGACGACTCCCTCCATCCACTTTTCCGGCAGTTTTTCCTCTTCCCATATCTTGGAAATGACCCAGTGCAGTGCTCTAGCAAGTGTTTCTTTGCTATGTTTGTAGAGCTCACCCGTCTTTGCCGATGGCTTTGTTGTTCTCCATCCTGCCAAACTCGGCTGAATTCCGTGGAGGTCGGGGGCTGATACCCACTCATCTATTGCTGGCACTCCCAGGTCCGTTCCAATTCCGCTTTTGTTTGTTGCATCGCCATTCAGATGTTCATCGAAGTGCTGCTTCCACCTGTCGATCACCTCGCTATCGTTCATGATGAGATTATTATGAGATTCTAAAAGAAAAAAAAGAAGAAGTCGGCTCGCCTCCTTTTCAACATCGGGTCTTCCTTCATGCGGGCAGTGCACATTGGTGATGGAGTAATTGTAGAACCGACCTTAAATTCTCAATACAAACATCTTGTCGCTGATCACCTGCCACTTGATCACACAACTTTGCATCCTGCCCAACACAATAAAGCTGGTACCCCGCTGATTTATTGTGAGCCGCTCTGGTAGTACTGAGCCCTGCGACCACACATCCTCCATACGTTTTCTCCTATGCGGCAAAGTTCTTACAGCTCTACGAAGTGACGGTGTTCCGGCTGATCCAGTAGGATCCTGTCACAACCCGGAATGTTAAGCGATTTACGATTCCATGTTCCAAGCTTCCAATCGTTGCCGATTTTTCCGCTCTGTTTCTTCTTCTCGAATATTCGTAGTAAAGTGTTTTTGCCATGTCACCTTTCTAAGCAGCCGTCTTGGGTGTAGCTGACAAGACACTGCATTTCTTACTTCAGCCGCTCCTCTGGAGTACAGACGCTGTTTGGGCCGGTCCTCCTGGAGAACGGGCGCATTGGGCTTTTGTGCTAAGACGCTTTTGGTGGGGTCGTCTTGCTTTTTAGGAGTCGTTAGCGCTCACTTCACATCTCCTGGCCCTAACTAGCTCCTGCTGCTTGTTCGGGGGTACTTATTCATTATATTCGCAACTAACCTCCATACCTGGAGACCGTTACGCTATCCACAACCTGCGACCCGTCTGATTCCTTGCAGCTAGGCTGTGCAAATTGGAATTCACATTGAAGATGTGAGAAGCGTGTTGAGCCCTGTGAGGATCACTACGACACCACATTGAGCCCTGTGAGAATCACCACGACACGCGGATTACCAAACCATCACTTTCTCTTAATTTTAACAATAACTTGAAATACTGCTCGAACTACCGGATTAATTTCTGCCTCTCATAAGTCTCACCTAGCGGATTTCGCACCAGACTCAGAATCACATGAGTTTTCGAATCCTTGCCACATTACGTACCAGTATGTTTTTGCCAAAACGTTTATTGGGGTATTTTTTCAACATATTCTTTTATAAACTTCCAGCCGTAACGGTATGCATTAAGTCAACATTCAGAGATAATTTTTCATTATTATTACCTATCACACATATCACATTATGCAATAAAATGTTTTTCCCTAGTGTGTGCTGCTCTCAAACGATCCTTCCATTCCGATTCAGCGTATTACTGGCTGAAATTTAATTGTTATTCGGTGCCATCAAACTGAGCAGTGAAAATTTCTACCTCCGCTACTACGTACCTACTACTATCGCATGTTATTTTAAAGCTAAATTAGTGATGATGTTCAGTTCCTCTTCCAGAACCTTTTCAATCGTTTAATTATGTGTTACCAGTGATAACCTTTCTCTCGTAAAGCTTAAGCTGTTCAAGCAGAAGAATTTTGATCAGTAAAAGTGGACCATAAAATTGACAGAATAATATCAAAATTTAAAAAAAGCCAACGGTGCAAAACTGATCTTTTCACCCACCAAACACAGGTGAAATCTGCTTGGATGACAGTGAACTATGCTAATACCCGCCCAAGGTAATTATGAACATTCTTAATCCGCTTGATCCGCTGTTCAACGCTCGACTCTGACTGACATATTGCTTGGTGTTCCAGAATGTGCCGCACCTGCCGTCTCAAGTGCCGCATCGTCAAATTTGACTTCCAGTGTCGACGATTCTATCACGACTACCGTCAAAGCTCCTGCTACAGTCATCCGAACTTGGTTTGCTTCTTCAATCCTGGCCTACATCGGGCTACCGGTTTCGGCTGTTTGAACACGTGGCCAAAAACCATCTCAGCTGCTACCGATGCCAATTGTCCCATTGTGGTCACAGCGTACACAGAATACGAATGCCCTCTGGACTTTGCGCGACTCCAAAAGGAGACTATTCGACCGCTGGAAATCGTACGAGAGCCGATTTTGAATCCCTTCGCTTCACAGAGACCGGACCGTAATTTTATATCCGCGGAGATCGCACCGTTGATTTTCAAAAACTTCTACTATTTTGTGATGAAATAGAACAAAAACAAATCATCTTCCAAGCTGGGATCCTTAGTCCAAAGAGTATAGAAATCTTCTCTAAGTTTACCGTTTGTTCGAATAAATCAATATACGAATTTATGCGCTTGTTGAACAATTTTAATACTCATATTACTGAATTTAGAGGTAATCGAACGTTCGCTATCCTGAATCGAAGAAACGCAAGGACACCATTTTATACTCTTCCATATTTTTTTTTTTTTTTTTTTTAAATTCAGAATGTGCCGGACCTGCCGCATGAAGTGCCGCGGAGTGAAGTTTGACTTTCAGTGTCGGCGGTTCTACCACGATTACCAGCAAGACCGTAGCTGCTATTCGAAACCGAATCTGGTATGTTTCTTCAACCCTGTCCTGCATTCGACCGCCAATTTTGAAGGCTTCGATACCTGGCCTGCCACCCTGGAAGCTGTTGCAGCCATCAAATGTCCGGTTATCGTGAGCGCCTACACGGAACTCGATTGCCCACTGGATTTAATCCGATTTCAGAGGGAAGCCACGCGACCGTTACAGATTGTTCAGCAACCAACACTGAATCCGTACAGATCCAAACGCCCCGAACGCAACTTTATTTCCGATGGGATTGTACCATTAATCTTTAAAAACTATTACTACTTCGTAGTGAAATGACCCGAAACCATTTTGTTATACGCAATAGTTATCGTTCCTATCATCTACCTCCTGTATCTGAAAGTATCGCTAATAATTTCCATGTTTTTCTATAGAAAGTGTAATCAAAAAAAAGTATAATTTGTGTCAACCATTGTCAATCGTAATAAATCGCAACTTTTAAAATGTACAGCGTATATTGAGTTTGTTGAAAAACTTCCGCAAGACTTGGCAGTGTGCTTTTAATTTTCTTCAAATTCTATGCCTTCGAAACGACGAAGTCCTTTTTAGACAAGTACATAGATAAAATATATTTAAAAGAAAGATCAAAATCGGCTTACCACCCTACGCCGAGCCTTCGAACATTCCAACGCCAAGCAGCAGATTTCTACGGGTGAAATGTAGTGTCAAAAACGGCGTCTGCTTCGTAGGAAATGAACGCAACAAGTACGGTTCTCCATCCCGTACATCCGGATTATGTGAAACGTTAACGTTTTCACCACTAATGTCCTCGCACAGCTTGCTAAAGTCCCATAGCTTCAGGCAACAATCCAGACCACCTGTTGCCAGCACCGTACCGTCTCGGCTAAAACAGAGCGAATGAATCGATGCCGAATGGCCACACAGTGCGGCAATTAGATGGCCGTGAGCTAAATCCCACACCAGAATACGACAATCGGCTGAACCGGAAGCCAAATAGCGACCGCACATTGAGAACGCCAACGAATGAATGGGAGCCTGCAAAACTATCTTATCATACCCTTATTCTAATAGTACCTCAAATAAAGCTTACCTTGTGTCCCGTCATCAGCCGTAGATGGTTGCCTACGCAAACATCCCATAATCGCACAGTGCGATCGCTAGACCCGGTGGCGACATAATTTGAGTTTGGATGAAAAATACAAACATCGACATCGGAGAGGTGGCCTGCAAATATGCGCAGTGGCTGGTGCGAGTCTGTTGACCAAAGACGAGCTGTTTTGTCGTGTGAGCAGCTCAAAAAGTAGTGTCCGTGAGGTGAGAAACGTACATCCCAAACGGGAAATTGATGTCCTTTGTAAACTACTACACAAGTCCAAGTATGCAGCGACCACAGTCGAATTGTGCAATCTTCCGAGCAAGACAGTAGCATAGTTCGGTCCGGAGAAAATGCGCACCGAAATACTGGACCACTATGACCATGCAGTATGCGACTGGTTTCTGCCTTCCGATCGTCTAGCATACGAATTAGCACATCATCAGCGTCGCGATCTATCTCTTTCAACTGATCGGCTGTCTTCATTTCACGCAGTTTGACCGGGGATAACGACCAAACCTTGATTGAAGAATCGGAAAACCCTATGGCAATCAAACTGGAATCTTCACAAATTTCGGCGCTGCGTAATCAACATCGAAAAAATTTAGTAAACTTTTAATGTATGAAGCAAGATACTTACCACGTCACAGTGTAGTTAGCATTCAGCATCGTGTACATGCAGACGGACGGCAGGCAATCGGGTCCTAGGTTAACGCGTTTCGAAGCTTCGCGCAGCGATTTGATTTTTTCCATCTTATCGACATCTTTCAATTTGGGCAGTGGAATGCGATCCAGAGGAGGTGCGTTCGGATCCGATTTCGATTTTTTCGAAAACAAAGGATCTTTTTTGGGTTTCTTTTTCTTCGGCTTATCCGGTGCATCCGGATCCATATCGTCATCTTCCTCTGGTGGAGCTTGAACGAGCGTTTGAACATCCGGCTCTTTGAGCAAACCATAATATACCTTAACTTTGTTGTCTAAACGTTTCGCTTCACCTATCATCGCACCGGAAGTAGCATCACACTGAGCTTTATTCCGAGCAACTCCCTCATAAAGATCAAAAAATAAATGCTCATTAACAATGTTCAGTATAACTGAAGCCTTTTTCTCGTGCAGATGCCGTTTCAACAACGAGAGGGTGTCTCGAGAAATACGAATGGTAAATGCATTGGATTTGAACGTATCCGTCAAATCGTTGCCACTCATCTGGTCTCGTTTAGTTACCATGGCAAGCTTCGTTAGCTCATCCTGATAATAATACTCCTGCTCCGGACCAAATTTTGTAATTAGTTTCTTAGCCTGCTCTTCGTGACTATTATACACCAACTCGATGTACATGTGCACCAAGACCGGATACAGAATTAGCGCAAGCTCGTGACGATAGATATCCAGCGATTCCTCCACGAATCGTCGCAGCTCCATATAGGACTGTTCATAGATATCCGGATCTCCTTCACTTTTATACGCGGCTAGCACGCTATTAACATCGGCTTCACCGGCAGCATTTTCCGGTACATCCGAAAGACTTGCTTCTTTTTTGAGAAGATCTTCAGTTCCCTGTGAAATTAACCATTGTAAACAATTTTTCCACTCATAATGCAAGCTATACACTTACCTTCAGGTTGTATTTTTTTAGGACGGCCAGGACGGCCATTAAATCTGTTTTATTCTGAGCCATTGCGAAGTTAATATTCTACACAATTTCAATAGAACTATGTATAATTTTGGCGATAAATCAATTGCAATTACATTATTTTTTCAAACATATACGGTATAAAAAATGAGTAAACATCCTAAGCAGACGCCGAAATGTTGTCTGTCAATGACGTAAATTGACGTTTAATCCTATAGATGTCATACCGATGCAAGATTGGCAATATTCTATCCACATACTTCGTCAAAAGGTGATTTAAAAACGATTTGACAATGTCAGTTGGCCTCAATTGGGTTGTTGAGCTATATCAGTTTTTTTATATCATCTGAAAGAGCTGCATTTTCTAAGCAAAACGTGATTTTCAAAAATTTTCTATCGTTGTTCTTCGATTTTTAAATCACGAATTAAAACTACTCGAAATCGCTACAATGACAGTATGTATATGGGTGAACTGTCATTGTAGCGATTTAGAGTAATATTTTAATCTTCATTTAAAAATCGAAGGACAATGATAAAAAAAAATTTAAAACCCAAGTTTTGCTCAGAAAATTACACTCTTTGAGCTGATATATAAAAATCAGAAATCCGTGAATAGCTAAACAACCCAATTTCAGAGAGCATTCTAGAATATGAGGAAGTTTGCGAAACAAATAAGAAATAATATTTTGTTTTTTAGTTAACCCTGCTATGAGGCGTCGTTAGTTTTGAGATAGTTTGAAGTGTTATTTTTAAAACCCTGTTGTTTAACTATGTGAAGCAAAACTATGAATGCTACGGCGGTCAGGGGACGCAGCCCATTTAGACATCTATAATGTGAGTGCAAGCATGATGAGTAGAACGGCGCGGGGTGAGGAAGCGTTTTTTCACTTTGGAGGGTTGGAGACGAAGCATCACTATGCAACAGCGAATAACTTTTTCGTGTTTGTTGATATATCCTCACTAGCTAGGCAATCAAAGACCGCAAATTGCGGTGTTTTAAGTTGGAAATTGTTTCTTAAATTAATGAATATTGGTAGCAAGGTATGTAGCATTGCCATATTTATAATTTAAACGCATCCAAATGATATATTATGAGATGCGATAATTTTCATGCCCTAGTTGTTTATAAACAAACCTACTCGCTGGCATTTTTTTTCCAATGTGGCCGATTCTGCTTTTGACATATCGTTACACCATGTCTTTATACATCATGAGTGCAAGCATAACGACATCATAACGTACCTTAATAATTATAAACAGTTCTGTTGGTCCACGCTTTATCACGATGAAATTTAAAAGTAAAACTTTCACTATTTTTAGAAATTGTCATGTGACGTTATTATGTTATGTTTGTTTTCTTCAGTTGATTCTTATCAGACCTCCAGAAGATGTGTAACCCTATCCCCGCGGAGAGAAATCATTTTTCACATAGAAAAATGACATTCAAATTCTTTTTACTTAGCAACCGCATGCATAATTGGCACAAACTATATTGCATGTTGAAGATCAATCTGTTCTCTAACTGCTTAGAATTTGTTCATCGTTAGAAATTTTATGTATAGTTGTTAAACTGTTATTAAAGTTTATATGTCAGGTGATGCCATATGGCATCACCCGCGGGGAATGGGTTAAAAGGGTTGTGTTCATTGTGCGTCATTATCGTTAGTGTAAAGCTGGATATGATCGAAGAGCAAGGCGTAATTTGTGATGTATACGAATACCCTGTAGTATGCCATTTTTAGTTCCATTTAGAGCCATGCTCATTGATTTTAAATGAAAATAACAAATCACCGCTGACATTCTGGTTATGGGCTAAGCTGGTTACTAAGCGTGCCTAGAATATAATGCAATTGGCTTGTTTAGCTACTCACGGATTTCTGATTTTTATATATCAGGTAAAAGAGTCTAATTTTCTGAGCAAAACGTGATTTTTTTAAATTTTATATCATTATCCTTCGATTTTGAAATGAAAAATAAAAATGGCTCCAAATCGCTACAATGACAGTTGCTATATGGACGAACTGTCATTGTAGCGATTTCGAGCAGTTTTAATTGGGTCGTTTAGCTATATCAGTTTTTTATATCATCTGAAAGATCTGCACTTTCTAAGTAAAACGTGATTTAAAAAAAAATTCTATCGTTGTCTTTCGTTTTTTAAACACGATTTAAAACTGCTCGAAATCGCTACAATGACAGTTAGCCCTTATACCAACTGTCATTGTAAGGATTTAGAGCGAATTTTTATTCTTCATTGAAAAATCGAAGGATAATGATATAAAGTTTAAAATAATCACGTTTTGCTCAGAGAATTACACTCTTTCAGATGACATATAAAAATCGGAGATCTGTGAATGGCTAAACAACCCAATTAGCGATTTAAAAATTAAAAGACGACGGTAGAAATTTTTGAAAACCACGTTTTGCTTAGAAAATGCAGCTCTTTCAGATGACATAAGAAACTGATATAGCTAAACAACCCAATTTTTGCATTAACATTTAGAAAATTTAAATTTTTACCGTTATTTACTCATATTTAATCTTGCCCTAAAGTTGACCTTATTGTTAGTCGCCTTTACGGGCAAATCCCTTTGTGTTGTGTTTTTCTTTCGATTGTGTTTTCTCGCGCGCCTTCAAAATCATAACAAACTTCGCCGGTTTAAATGGTTTAAATTTATCCGATAATTTTTCCAGTTATCGTAGCCTTTTCGTATTTGTTTGTCCTCGCGATGATTCAAACTGAAACCAATCGTGCTACAACTGTAAAAAATCGTTTTCTGCGAGAGTATAACATAAAAGTAGTGGACGAATGGATTAGCGGTTGTGTTTCGTTTGGTTTGCAAGAAAATCCCAAAACATCCGATGAAGCCCTCTTCAAGTTCGCTTTCGACCAGTGGATCCTGGCGGATTTGAAAGAAGTAGGAGTGTCATCACTGCCTGCTAACGTCGAAACCGAAACAAAATGTTTCACGCTGACCGGAAAGTTTCCCCTGCAACTGAACTATCTGATGGATATCTCCGAGCCGTGCTACGATCAGCTACAAAATCTATATAACAAGAGGTTAGACGAAGCGGAAGATGAAATTCAAATGCGAAGGAATCAAAACCAACACATCAAAAAGAAACGCATGCTGAAGCTGGAGCTGACCGATGGACAGCGAACGGTTATCGGGATGGAACATTATCCGATAGCGGCTTTAAACACGAAGCTTCCTCCGGGAGTAAAAATTTTATTAGCTGGACCGATTCGATGCATCAATAAGGTGCTTTTCCTTGAACCAAGGAATGTCAGAATTCTTGGTGGCGAAGTTGATACGTTACTAATCTCGCATGCGTTCGAGAATATTTTGCTGCGTGCTTTGGGGCAGCCTTTGAATCCCAATCCTAAAACAGAATACGAGGAAGCAACGGTTGTAGAAAAAAATCGAAAGGCGACTCATAACAATATTCCATCGATTCCAATGGTGTTTCCATCTCCTTCGAAACCACTTGGAACCAGACATATTGATGATTGGGAGGATGACATGTTTTTGGAGATTGATTTGGATGGAATTGACGGGAAGAAAGCGCAAGCTCCGGAGCAAGTTCCAACGATAAGCACTTTGATGGACGACGATGATGATTTGGAAATAATAGATTTACAAGAGAGAGAAATCATGGATCAGCAAGTATCTTCCACAAAAACCTCGCAACCATCACCGAAGCTATCCCATCCGAAGAACCAAGTTATTAGGCAGCCTGATTTTGACTATCCTTATGATGAGATAGACGCTATGAATTCTTTGGAGGATGAAATCCGCGAGGAACAACGCCAAATGCTTGCTTCGAACGATGAGGAGCCTTTCACAGTGGACGAAAAGGCCCAGTCACCAATCCAACCAACAAAGCGCATAAGGCTCTCATCATCTGTGGAACGGTCACCAGTCAGTACAGTGCATCAGCCACAAACGTCCGTGTTTGTCGATGACGGTCAGCAACCGTCCACTAGCAAAAATTTCGACAAATGTTCCGTTTTGGCCTTGTTCGAAGATAGCCTCGATGATGATGACTTTCAACTGGAAGAATCTCAGTCTGGCGCCGATGACATCCTTTCGCCCCGCTATCGGTATCAGCTGGAAGGTCACAGTCTGGCAACGGTGACGCAAATCAACCAGTTGAGCGACACCGATAAAGAGGAACGCACCTTTGTTGTGTTTGGTGAAGTGGAAGAAGTATTCGAACGCATTCGAGTTACGGACGATGGTTGGAAGCTTGGCGTTATGGTAACGGATCGTTCAGAAAGGCTTTTGCCGGTAACTGCTATATGGTTACAGTATTGAGATTTTTCTGTAAACTCTGTTATTATTCGTAGGTTCGCTTTCATACTACAGTCATTAGTAAAATGGTGGGTTACGATGCAAGCTCGATACAACAGATGAAACGGGCTAGAAATCCTCAAGTGATGAAGCTCCTCGAAGAGGTATAGATGAGAATTGTTTCCTTTCAGTAGAATTTGATTTATAATAGCAATTTTTTGTAGATTCTAATCAAGTTTAAAAACCAGCTTCAAGAGCTTCGTACGTTCATGCGAGTTCGTTACCACCAAGGCAACGAATTTCCTTTTGTAATGGAAATTTACGACTGTACCAATTCTCGGTTAGCAGTGCTGACCGATAAAGCTAACAAAGAAGTTCAAGCAAAACATCTGCTGCCAATTATTCCTCCAAACTGTGATACTGGTCAGTAAGTACAGCATTATGTTGTTTATGTTTTGTATTTGTTTGTAAAAATATATGCATATCTAAAATTTTATTCGCTTATTTACATTCTTCTTTCATTTTTAGTTTGAATCACTAGGTCAATTTTGTTTGAAAAACTCTAAAATATAGACTTTCCTTAGCACTATATATACTTAATGAGTATCGACTACGTACTAAATTAGTAACGACGTTCTATAGTTTGCGGTTTGAACATAAGTAGCTTTAGCTGCTCGTAAGTGATCCACATGACCACATTCCACGAGACTAATCGAGCGAAAGAGGGCACGAACCCTTTGTAGAATGCACCCATGCCTTCCTTGTTGCCCATCTTGATGGCACATTCTATCACTCCTTGGTACTGTCCCTTCGGGGAGTTCATATAACGAGTCTTAACCACATCGACCGGTGAAGCGACTACGGTTGCCGCGAAACCAGCTATCACCGCAGCACTGAAGTGCAACCGAACATCGTTCGGAATGTGAGTGTAGGTCAGCAAGCAATCTTTCACCACGTCGTAACATACGATTTCGGCCACGTTGATGATAGCGTTGCGGCCAATATTGGGAGCAGCGCCTTTCCACAATCCGCGTACTCCCTCCTCACGGCCTATCGTCCGGTAAGCTTCCAGTGTGGAAGTGTACCGACGACCCGTTGCCGATCTGGACGCTGCCTGGAAACGCACCTTGACCACGTCGGTCGGATGGGCTAACATTACCGCTAGGCCTCCGGTTGTCAGCCCAGCGCAAATTCGAGTAACGATTTGAAGACCAGCTTCGTTTTCTGTTGAAAAGAAAAACTAGTTGAAACAAGAGCTTGTGGATTTGATAAGCTTAAAATAACCTTTAAAAATTGATGAGTAAAATACTTTAACCGTATCGTACAGTCCTAACCGAATCGAGGAAAAACACATCTGGCGCTGTAGACCAGCCGACAGGCCACTGTATAAGGTGCGGAAACCCTCTTGACGGGTGATGGTGGTAATTGTTCCCACCAGGCCACGATACTGCTGTACCACGGGGAACCCGGTAGGATTAAGCTTTAGTGATTGTATCGGATTACTGCCAATATTATTGCTGGCGGCGGAAGCTGTTTTTAGCGCTGCCGTTCGAACTGGTTGTTCTCCCTGAATCTGTGGATGGGTAAAGAAAAGCACTTATAACATGGATGATTTGGGAGCATTTTCTGCGAACGTTTCGGAGAAAAAATGAACAATCTACCTATTAATGAGGATTACTATTAAATTATTATTGTTGAATTCATTTCTCATTGTATAACCAAACTGATGTGAAATTTTCGTTACAATTCGAGAAAAAAATCAAATTGGAGAAAAAATCAAAGAAAAATGTCTATATGAAATATTGTCAATTTCTAAACTACCCAGCTAAGAACACAAAAGTCTTTGGCGCTCTCCCCCGCATTGTCTGTTCACATTGTATGACATGAATAAAGAACCTATTGATGCGCTGTCTTCATTATCCTTCAACGTTCGCTCTAAGCCGCTTCAAATATTTTTATAGATTGCAGTGGATGTCGACTGCACAAAAAAAATATAACAGTAATTTTGGTTTGATCATATGTCTAAAATAAATGAAATATTACTGAAAAGTACATTTCCACATCACTATCGACATGGAACAAAATAGCACACGACATGTGGAGAGGGGCACGGCGTCGTAATCTTTCGCGCGGTTTGTTTTCTCTCATTGGTTGTGTCTATTTCACAACCGACTGACGAGAATAGTTTACTATTGCAGCTGCGTGCTACATCCACACGAGCCAGACTTTGTACCCAAACAATCAACCCCCAACAACGGAACTGGCGGAATTGACTCCATTTGCCCACACAATAACCTTTACAATCAATTCACTGCATAAAAACCGAGCTCAAAGGATGGCAAAGTCCAAAATGAAAAAATGCATAAATACCTACAGCACTCTAATCAAAGTGTCGATCATTGTTTGTTTGTATAACTTCCTTATAAAATAAATCTAAAACTCACCTGCAGTCTCACTTTGGCCGTATCAAGCGGAAACGTGACGAAATCGGCCCAGCACGCGGCCGTTCCGGCTGTGAGCAGTTTAACAGGCACCGAAGCTGTCAGCTCTTGGCGTTGTGGAAATTGACGGTTCATGGTGACTGTGTCGGGTCGGATGTTTTTCGAGAGGGTTTGTTACTACACAGTAATAGTTAGTGCTAGGCCTAGATTTAATTTATTATATTTTCACAGTTCGTTGGTCTGGTGATTATTGGCTGCACTATATAACAGAGGACGACACACAACACTTAAACGATGAAGCACAAAACAGTAAATGCCTGGCTGTGACGGTTGTCGCTGGCTTGCTTGGTCGAAGCCGGCTCGATCGGAAGACAGAAGCACGAAACAATAAGATCCGATCCGATAGGTAACCGATTGGAATCTGCGAAAGAGATAGATATAACGAAAATTATTACCATCACGAAACGTAGGGTTCATCTGTCTGCAAGAGTTTATTATTGTTTACATGTTGCCCTATTTTTTTAAAATATGCATTCTCATACGCCAATTTATCTCCCAATATCTAACGATCATCTTGAGTCCTATTTATAATGTGCGTCAAACGGTCGAGCCCGCGTATCCAATGGATACGCAAACAGTGTTTACGTAGGTTGCTCTCAACTCAACAACTGCAAACATGACTTGCTGTGCTGTGATATGATTACAAAAAAGCCGGTATGCAAAAAAAAAATCGAGATATCATTGAATCTCCTTGCGCAGGCTTGACCCTACACAACCGTTATATTAGATCCAGGAACAACCGTCGCGTGCAGGGTTGCCAATATTCCAGTTTAAACTGGATTCCTCCAGTTTTTTTCAAGTGATCCAGTCAAACAGTTTATTCCCAAAATCTTCCAGTTTTTTCAGATGTTTGCCAGTTTTATCCAGTTTTTTATTCACTCAAGCTCCGATTGGTTTCCGGAAATATTTTTAAAACGTAAGTTTTGTAGATTGATAGATTATTTTGACAATTTCTAACAGCTTTTTCAGTATTCTATCTTCTCGCACGAAACACGATCTAATTAAAGACTGCATGACATGGTTAAGATAAAACCAAACAAATTCATCACACCGTGAAAAAAATCTCTTATTTATTTTCTGTGGCGTAGCAGTTAAAAAATTGTTAGAAGAATTAGATACCAAAAGATAGCGAAGTCAGAAATAATTGAAATTTAAACTTCACTGATGTAACGGATGAAAATGCTGCGTCAATACTTTTGTTGAAGATAAAAGTAAATGAAAAAGCTCTATTTTCTTAATTTTGAGGTAGATTGATTGCGTAATTTTAAATTTTGCTGCTGTTAGAAGAAATTTTCCAGTCCATGATTTAAAAAATTGTAAGCCCGAAACAAAACAGTTCTGATTAAAATGAGTAATTTTGTGCGAAGAGTTATTTCGTTAGTTGCTGTATACGAAACTGACACTGGATTTAGTTTCCATAACAAAAAAGCTCTCTCAAAATCATTTCATTGCTTTTTTACAAATTTATTTGGAATCCAGTTTTTTCCAGCTTTTTCTTCAGCCTTTTTCCAGTTAAATTGAAAATTTTATTGGCAACTCTGGTCGCGTGTGTAGTTTGTAGCCTTGCGCCAACTCAGCGCCGCGATCTACACAATACAGAGACCGGTGGTGGTGAGAGCTCGTGCGCATATCCTCTCGCGTCATCACCGCATCAGACGGTTTAGCCGATATTATTTGTTTGCGAATGAGAGTCAGTGAGCGGCCCATATTTGAAGCGTCGATGTTTGAGGCCAAACAAAAACGACCTTGCCAGTTTATCTCCGATCGACCGGTTTCAGCACTCAGCTTGAAACTACTGTTTAGGACCAATCATGTAGCTGGTTTTCCTAAAACACATAACCCCCCTCGAAATTAGCGGTTTCTAAAAAATACACAATCAGGTATAACTACTGCCGCATCGTAGCGTTACGAAAACAGTTGTATACGGGTTGTTTTTTTTGGCACAATGTCACAGTGTATTCGAATGAAAGCCGTATTAGAAAGCGCATTTAATTACAAAATACATCACGTCATTTATACTAGAAAATCTGCAGGGTTTTCATCCGACTTTTTGCATTTTTTTTAACCTTCTAGTCCCCAAGCTCGCCTTAAAACGGGCTTTATTGGATTTATCATTACAAATCTTTATAAACATGTGTTAAGGAATTATTAGAGATTTCTGCTGATTTTACTGAAGCCCGTCTGAAGGCGGGCTTGGGCACTAGAGGGTTAAGTTTACAAAAAAGGCAAATAAATCCAGGGGGAATCTATCTGTCAAATATCGTGAAACGGTGACCAACACATTTGGCAACAAGGCGTCTGTATGTTTTGAATTTTGTCGTTTTGATCGAAGTAAAATGGAACGTTCTCTTTAAACAAAACTCGAGAAATCGCTGAAAACTTTTTAATAATGCGTTCCGTAGTGAAATTTCGGGACAGCAACAAATTTTTAACGAAAATTGGTGATGTTTTATCGTCACATTGGTAATTTATCAAACGTCATGGACCAACAAACTTCATGGACCAGAGTTGATCTGCGATAACCATAACGCACACATATATGAATTTGACAGCGGTAAATCCAGGGGGAATCTATCTGTCAAATATCGTGTAACCGTGACCAGCATATTTGGCAACAAGGCGTCCGGTTGTTTTGGTTTTTGTCGTTTTTGTCGTTTTGATTGGAGTAAAATTCAGTAGAATTGTAACGTTCTTTTTTACCAAAACTCTAGAAATCGCGGAAAACTTTTATTCATACTGCGTTGCATAGTGAAATTTGGTGGCAGCAGCCTGCAATTAGCTGAAAATCATGAACTTTCCTCGCCACACAGGAAATCTTTTAAACGTCATGGACCAACAAACTTCATGGACCAGAGTTGATCTGCAATAACGCACACATATATGAATTTTGACAGCAGTAAATCCCCCCTGCAAAACCCCACGAGCCGAAGAAGTCTTATTTACATTCTTTAAAAATTTTCCATCCAACAAAAGGAATTTAAATTTACGATTTCCAAAAGTTTCCATTATTCTTTCTTTTGGTTCAATGTTTTGCTTACCTGCAGAAACGCATAGTTCGGTTTCTTTTATAGCTACTAAACAAAATCTAGCTTTCCGTAATTTTATCGTACACCGAAAAATCAATTTACTTATTACTCTGAAATTTTAAATTAAATTCGATGAAGCAGATGTGAACCCATTTGCTGTATATTGTTATAAAAAACGAGTTAATCAGAACCCTGATTGTATTTAAGCAGTGGTGGGCACCATTCCGCTAATTCGCTAAAACGCTAATTAGCGACGCTAATTTTCAGTTAGCGGTTTAGCGGTTTCGCTAATTTTTGAGCTGATTAGCGAACTGTTAGCGTCGCTAGAATTTTGACCTTCGAAACGCTAATCGCTAATTCGCTAAATTTGTAGAGAAGCGACAAAAAAATATTTACAAAATTTGTGAGTTGCTGATGGCGTACATAAATTGATTCGAACGATGAACGTACTTTACGGCGAAAATTAATTTATAACGTATGTTTCATTCAAGAAACGTTCATTTGTCTCAACTGTCTAGTGTTTCTCTCTTTACGACATAAGTGCAAGTCAGTCTTTTTACCATAGAATGGGGTTCCATTTAGCGTACAAGCCACTAGAGCATCCTGGAATTATGGTAACTTCTTCGATTCAAATAATAATTGTGTTGTTTATGGAAAAAAATTTAGAGTAGATTTTTTTTACATACAAGCAAAACCAATTTTGCTGCTCCTTGTTTTTAATTAAATCCTCAAGCACATACTAACAGACGTAATATTGGAACCTAGCTTCATTGTCACGAAAAAAACCATCATTTCAAATTTCTACTGAAGCGATGCGCTACCGGCTTGATTACTCCGCTTTGTCATCTTTCCCGCCTCTCACTCTCTACAGGCAACTTTCCATCTGCATGGAAGTTCGCGTATATGTTTCCGGTTTCCAAAAAAGATGACAAGAGAAACGTCGATGATTCCCGCGGAATCTCCGCCGGGAATGCAGTCTCAAAACTGTTCGAATTGGTCGTGATGGAACCGATTTTTTATCATTGTATGTCTCTTATCTCTGATACGCAGCATGGATTCAAGCCAAAGCGTTCAACAACAATGAATCTTCTAACGTTCACCTTATTTGCAATGGATATTATGTCTGAAGGGCACCAAACCGATGCTATATACACTGATTTGCAGGCAGCCTTCGATAAAATTAATCACAACATTACCATTGAAAAACTCGACCGAATTGGATTTGGCGGAAACATTTTACGCTGGCTTCAATCGTATCTTGCGTATCGGCACATCATGGTAAAAATTGGAGACAACAGATCGCAAGAATTTCATGCTTCTTCCGGAATCCCACAAGGTAGTCACCTTTAATCTTCATCCTCTACTTCAACGATGTGAACTGCATTCTCAGTCGCCCCAGAATATCTTTTGCCGACGACATGAAAATTTACGCCAAAGTGCTGATAGCATATCTGCTATACCGTTGCCGCAGCCTCGCGAAATTTGGGAATGATAATGAGAATGGCCAAGAATTTCAGGGACGTGTATTGCAAAAGTCTATATTGCTCATTAGTTCGCTCGACGCTAGAATACTGTTCAGAAGTGTGGAGCCCTCATTACTTTAATGGTGCCAACAGAATCGAAGCAATTCAGCGGAGATTTGTACGTTTTGCTCTTCGACATCTACCTTGGAACGATCCTCACCAGCTCCCCAGTTATGAAAATCGCGCGCAGCTCATCGGCCTTGACTCTTTGAAAGTAAGACGTGATCTTTCACGAGCTATGTTAATTGCTGATACCCTGATGGCGAGAACCGACTGTGCTGTAAAACTGGGCAATATCAATCTAATCATTAATTCCAGAGTCGTTCGGAATAACCTTGTCCTGCGAATTCCTTTCGTCGTACAAATTATGGGGCAAACGGAGCTCTTAGTGGACTTCAGCGCGTTTTCAATAGTGTATTTTCCGTTTTCGACTACCATCTACCTCGCTCTAGTATTAGGAGTAATTTTTTAAATATATATTGAGTCTGTTGATGTTGAACGAATAAATAAATAAAATTTACAGTTAAACCACAGTCATTGCGTGACAGCGTCGTCTAGGGAGTTGTCATGCAGTCTGATATATTTTTGTGGTTCTCAGTTTGACACATGCACGTACACTAGCACTGCTTTTTTTACAGAAACTACTGTTATCTCCCAAACGAAGAATTGATTCAGAACTTGCTAGAAATGTCTGTTGGTCTGTGTCTCAAGTTTGAAGATCGTATTGCAAACTTCGAACCTCTCATTATAAAGAGCATTCAAAAGTAATTATTTTCGTTTGTTTTTATGAGCTATAAATATGGCCATATGACAATCTACGTGTTAAAAAGTTAGCGATTAGCGAAAGTTCCGCTAATATGGGTTTAGCGTTTAGCGATTATCGAGCTTAATATTCCAGCTAGCGAATTATCGATTGGCGTCGCTAAATTTTCAGTTAGCGGTGCCCACCACTGTATTTAAGACATACGAATACGTATTAGTTATTAAAGTACTATAATAAAATATTATTAAATTGAATAGAGTAAATATAATGCGGTTTGATGGAATCACCATAAGCTCCGCTGAAAACTGGGTTCACTAATGTTTTTCAGGCACTATTCTCGTGAAAAGCTTAGTTCATTTTTGTTCTGTGGAAACATTTTGTTGGCGTGAGTTGAAAATTATTTATTCGCTTTCCATCAAATGTTATTCCGTCGGAAAATCAATTTTATTTGTGTAGAGGTTTTAATAGCATGATAAAAAAATTACCTGAATTATAACACACAAAAACAAAATACATAATTCTGTTTTTGGACGGGGCTAAGTTTTAAAGTTTAGTACAAAACGCCTAACTGATTGATTGTGAATTAGTATAATGAAACAGAAGAAGCTCAACTAGCAACGAGTTCTGAAGTTTAACCAGCCGTTAAAATTGTTATTTATTGTGTAGTTTTGTTTTTTTTTTATCGTAAGCTTCGATCAAATTTATAAAAGTGAGGAATGCGATTTAATCGAACTGAGTTAATTTGTAGCTGGTATTGAACTCACTCACATCAATAGATCAATTTGAACACACTTATTGGTATTTGAAAGGTACTATAGCGTAACAAATCACGACTACCTCATATTCCTTTGTGCATTTATGTTCACTTTAGGTGATTGGAGACACCTGTTAACTGGGACAACTAGTTGATCAGCATAAAGGAGTGTCCTGACTCACTGAGTCACTTGCAATCACCAAGTTGTTTCACTATCACTCACTAAAATATTGATACACATATTGCGTATATCGAACAGGACCTACCTGTGGTTTTTATGTTTTGACTGTGTATCCACTAAACAAAAACCTGAACGTCCCAAAGGGTCTACTCCAAAAAAAAACCCTAATATCTATCACTATGCACACAGTTTATGGTGCTCCTTTCACTGCCGCACGGATTCTGAGCTTCCTGGTTACACAGGTGCCGTAATTTATACACAAGCACCCTCCCAGCTGTTTCTTCCTTTTCCGTTATCTCACTTTTTCTCCGGAACCGCCCACCTTTCCACAGTGATCGCTCCACCCCACGACGGGTATGTTTGCAGTGATCCCGACGTCTCAGCGAGAACGCGACACTCGACTGATGTGTGAATCTCAATCTGTTGATTCGAATCGTTTTATGGCTCCAACCAAAGTACAACCGTTCGTTCGGGTGAAGCACTGATTCGGCCGTTCGCGCGATATGCTTCGCGAATGCGCATATCGCGTCGCGACGCGCCGATTGTTGGCAGCAGGTTGGACTTTACACGCGAACCGTGTTGGCTTGTCGGTCGTCTGACCAATACATCAACTTGTTGACTGACTGCGGGTAATTAAAGCGTCTCATTGTTTTCAATCATTAAATGACCCTTGTTTGAGGGGAATTGTCTTTTACTAATTAAAAGTACAATTGTTTTCACCATAACAACATAGTTGTTAACAAAAAGTTTGATTTTTTCAGTTTAAAAAGGATTCGTAACAAGGGGAATCACTTATATATTAGATATCTATCGTAACAGGTAATTCAACTTATTTGACGGCGCAATAAATCTAAGCCGAAAACAGGCTGTGATTTGATCAGGTAACAACAACAATAGAAAACCAACCGATGACCCTGACGACCGACGCGCCGCTCGCTATCTCGACGAACGCAAACAATCCAAAACACCTTCGCACATTGCTAATTCAATATTTTGAATTTCAATTGGTACAAGAATATACCTACGGCTGCAGCTGATGTCGCGCGGAAAGTCGCTACACTGTTGCTAGCAGCGGATAATTGATGACCGCTGAGCGCATAAGAGCACGCTCCCAATCAAAATCAGCGAGTCGCAAGCTGATTGGCGCACGCAAAGGACACACCTCTACAACATGTGATGGCGCGATGCCTCCAAAATATAAATAAACGTTAAACGTTTTTGACCACCAGCAGCATGCATAAATTAACTGTTCGGCGAGCCTTTTCGGTCGAACAATATTTATTTGACACAGCATAGTATAAATTACGGAGCCAGTTGTATCTAATGTCTTATCATTATCATCTATTATTACAAACTAGGACATAACGTTGCATTATTCGGGCCCTGAGGGTATCCAAAAGCAGGGATCAGGCGCCAAAGAATTCAGCACACACCCAAACTACGTGTTCAATGTCATGATACCCCAATTCACACACAAACGCAATAAAAATGATAGGTTGGCGATAGTCAAATGACCCGTGTGATTGTTTATATTTGAGATTGGTAGCACTTGAAATTGTATTGCAAAATGAAAAAAAATATATATTTTTCACCAAAGGCCGATGACTTCGGATGAGGTTTACATGCGGAAACTAATCGCACTGATAATGTTCAACAATAAACAATACTGTGCGTATTAAAGCAGCTTTTGTAAACCCATCATAAACTGTGCTTTTGGGCAGACATTTGTATTGATGTCTAGACAGTTCAAACTATTTTTTTTTTGCAATCTTCGTTTTAATATTACATCACAAATGACCAAGAATCGAAATAACTTTCCTAAAAATATGTACAAAAAAGAATATAACTTTTATCTTGCAGAAAAATAAAAACTTCAACGAAAACGAGCACTGTCTTTCAACTCTTAACATTATTGGTTGCTAACCAAATATTAATTAGCTTAGTGATAAAATGTTATCTGATCCGGTTAATATTTTGCGCTTTCTGTTTGAGAACAATTTACACCTTCAATTAAACGGTGCAACTTATTTTCGACTTTAAGTAGGAAACCTAAATACATTTTTTCAGGAATTCAGACAAAAACATGCTAATGAAAACCATTTGCGTTTATATCCCCAACATTTAATTAAAAAATATGAAAGTAAATGAGTAGCCAAATAAGGAAAAACCATCGAAATATGCGCATCTAATAATGAGATAAGAGATTTAAATACTAGCCAATTTTATTTTAATTAGAAAACTAACTAATAACAACTAATTAATTCTCAAAGCATGAGTAAGGTTGTTCGCTGTTATCGATTATAGACAATAAGGTTCAAAAAATCATTTCTTGGCAAAAATATGTTCTGCTACTTCATCGTGTGGGTTATTTAAATATTAGGTATTTGACTAGTCGAAGTGTATGCGTGGAAACAGGTTCAGCTGTTTCGAGACGGTTTTCAAACGGGTCAGGAGTTCCTCAAGGTAGTAACTAGGGCCTGCTACTGTTCGCTATCTTCATAAACGACGCTTCTCTTTTGTCAACTATTTTATGCGGATGATACGAAAATTTTCAAAATTATATATGGCCTACGAGATTGTGTGGAGCTACAGGAGCAACTAAATACGTTCGTGAACTGGTGTGCGAACTGTTTAACATTAAGGCGTAATATCCACCAAATGCTCAAAAAAATAAGGCTAAACTTTTTCAGTTCTACTGCTCGCCGATTTTTAAACATGGTTTTGAGAAAAACGCGTTTAATGTTTCAAAATGCTATTAATCTTAAGAATCGCAACAACAAAGCTTCCAATTTTTGTTTTACCTTCAGTCAGCTATCCCTGTGCCGTAAAGTTGTCCTTCCTGGGCTTTATTTTCCTGTTCTTCTTTTTTTTATCTGATGTAAGGCTGCGCTTAGCCTCTGTCGCGATATCAGACATGCAATGCTCATCGGCTTTGACGCGATTGGCGTCTGATCCCACGCAAAACTCAAACTTGTCATTCATATTTAAGGGGCCATCCACATACCACGTGGACAATTTGGGGGGGGGAGGGGTGTGAAAAGAAAAGAATTTATATGGGCATTTGTTCACGGGGGGGGGGGGGGGTAATAATCATTAAAAAAAAATCTTTCCACGTGGTATGTGGATGGTCCCTAAGTACTTTTGAATATAACTCACAGTTAAAAACTATAGAAAAACTCAAACAACGAACCTGTAGAGACGCTCTAACGGTCGAAACTTGATGCAGCGACCTCTATACTTTAAATTTGGAACACGATATCGATCATAGGTAACTTCTACTAGTTTAAAAGGCCTCGAAATTTAAAAAAACGAGCATCGTCAAAATAAACGATAAATGTTATTTTGGAGCATAACAGTTGTTCGGTAAAAATGGATTTAAACGAATGTTGAGTTTAGATCAGTACTTGGGCGATGTAGATTTTAATTCTATATAAGATAGTTTTAGCATGATTTAAGCCAATAAAAGAATAACAAGAAAATTTTTTTTGGCGGATATTTCCCTTTAAGTGTTGAAAAATACAACATCATTTTATTCAATAGAAATCGTGTCCCTATCGAATACGATTATACCATATCGTCACAGCTTCTTCTCCGTATACAGTGCGTGAAAGATCTTGGAGTTTATTTAGAAAGCGAGTTGAGTCAAGATTCAAAATTGAATAAAACAATTTACTGTGCCCTATGTCGAATGATCCTCGAATCTAATTCTGTGATATAGAGCACATACAATGCAAACTGGTCCTACAGAATGGAAATGGTTCAGAAACAATTCGTACGCTATACTCTCTGTTATCTCCCATGGCAAGATTCACTGAACCAGCCATCTTACGAGGACCGTTGTCAACTCTTTGGTATTCAACCACTCGAAGTCCGCCCTCAAATTGCCCAAGCTGTTTTCGCTGCTAAACTACATCGACTGATGTCATTGGCTCAGCTAAACATATATACCCCTGAAAGACCGTTGCGCCAAAGGAGTTTCTTATACTTGGAACCGCGGAATCGACTATATGGTTGCCATGATCCAACTTGGCTCCTGAATGCCCATCAAAAAATTTTGAAATCCTTGACAGTTTCGTTTTATTATTCATTAGGACTGATCTTTGTCAGATGAATGTAGTTGTACAAATGAATAAATGAATGAATAAATTTAGCAAGACCCAGGGAGGGGGCACAAATAAATAAATAAATTTAGCAAGACACAGGGAGGGGGCTTAACTTATGAACTAGGCCCAGGTTCTATTGTAAATGTAATGTCAGAACCTCTAGGAGCAATTCAACCTGACGAGACAGTTACTGGCAACCGATAAAACACAGGTAAGCAAATTTACTCTGACCTGGAGGTTCCAACGGCAAATATATGTTGTGAATGAAGAACGTACCTTTTATCACTTGTTGGCTTTACCTTTGCTGTTCTGAACCAACCATCATACTATCGATACTCACGCCTACAGTCTTCCTCGTATGATTGGTCGTCCCTCTTGACGTCTGTTACCCTTCATGTAGTCAACTGTCCTCAATCATACCATTCGACATGCCTCATGCAGGTCCGTTCGCGTTCCTGCTTTGGGTTGTTCTGCTCCTGAGATTTTCTATCTCCCGCAATCACGAATAAAGAAGAGCGTGGGTGATAACGGAACCAAATAGTACGGTCACACACATCCTCATTCACACAGTCAACAGACCAATAATTATTCACTTCAATTGGATAAAGCTTTTCCTTGTGATTTATTAGGGATTCAAAACGGTGGGTTAACAAGTTAACAAGTCGGTTCATCAAGATGGTGCGACTCAAAACAGTAGCATCTGGGCTCCATGTTAGGGGCGGCTGATCAACGTCCTGATCCCAGCACCGGACTCTAAACAGTGCTGTCATGATTGTCCTCCGGCGAGACTGGAGGTTGGTGCAAGGTCTTACAAGTCTCTTAATTTTTTGGAAAGTACCCGCATTCTTTCCGACTTATTGAGGGTCGGCAAGTTCGACATTGTAGCGCTGCAGGAGGTATGCTAGAAGGGATTATCGGTACATACGTAAAGGATGGTTACACCAGCTACCAGAGCTACGATAACACACACGAGCCGGCCCCACTCAAGTTGAGATGGGCAAAATGCAGAAGCGTGTGATTCGGTGGTAGCCAATCAACAACAGAATGTGCAAGTTGTTTATTGTTTATTTCTTTAGCTTCATCCAACTTCACAGTCTTAATGAGGGGTGATGGGTAAAAGCTTTTGTGTATAAACCTGGAGTTTCCAGATTTACAACAAACGCGTAAAAACCCCATATCTTTTGCACAATTTTACATAAAATTACAGTTACAGAATTACATAACACAATTACAATCAAATACATAAACAGTTTTGTCGGGAGAGTAAAATTGTGCTCCTAACCCTTGGGTTGCTGTCTGGAACCTACGTAGTTAGGCGGTTTTCTCGGTTATGTTGCAGTGTGTACCGGAAAAAAGAGAACAGGAAGCAAATGCTTTCACGAGATAAAGCAGTAGACAGGGATTCACCTATTTCTGACAATAGACTCCAACTGGCGACGTTTCAGTTTGTTTTTGAACACCTTGTCGTGTCCAACGGAACACATCCTTTTTCTGTCAGCCATCTTGACTTCTTGACTTCTTGACTTTTCTCTTTTTTTTTTCTTTGTGCAACTTTTCCATCCGCTTCCTACAACAGCTCTCCAAAAACTGATTCGACTTTTACTGTTACGCAAACAAAGTTCTGTTGCTAGCCGTTAGGTTGCTGTGATCTATTGTTCAAAGTACTCGTTTTTATTTCTAAATATATATCTTAAATGCACATTTATATATTTCTTGTTATTTTTTTTTATTATTTCTTATAGATATGTTTTTATAACATATTTGTTTTATTCAGCGGGTTCATACTCTACACACCTGTACTGAAATAGTGTAATCGAATAGCTCGTGAACTTCATTGAATTGTCGACATATTGAAATTATCGGTTCATTTCGTCCGTATTCGGTTCTCCGGAACTCCAATCTCAGCGGCTCTCTCCGGCGTAGGGGAATTGATGGCACATACAAATTTAATTGGTCCAGTATTATAGGAGCGTCAACAACACATAGTAACAGTTTTGCCGCGAGTATTGCTCTGATGGAGTCACACCTGCTGTAAAGTGTTTCCATTCCAAGAAGCCTGCACCGGATGTCGTAATGCGGTATGCTGGCTGCATTGTTCCATGGAAGCAGTCTGAGAGCAAACCTCGTAAATTTCTTCTGGACAGCTTCGAACCGGGCGATCCAAAGATCTGTATAAGGACTCCATACTACACATGCAGTCTCGAGTGATCGTACAAGTGAATAGTACAGTGATCGTTAACTGTATGGGTCGGTAAAATCTTTCGTAGTCCGCATGATAAATCCCAGATTGCGATTTGCTTTTGCAATTACGTTTGAGTAATGGTCGCGAAATGTGAAACTTGTGTCCAGGATGACCCCCAGATTCTTTACTGAATCTACACGCTCAAGTTGAGTGCCACAGATTTGGTAATCCCATATGATTGGTGCAGTTTTACGGGTAAACGATATAATACAACATTTTTGGGCGCTGATAGTCATGCGGTTTCTCAGGCACCAATCTTGAAAGAGATCGATCGTCCACTGAAGTTCCTTGCAGTCTTCAATGTTCCGTATTATTAAATATATTTTCAAGTCGTCAGCATACACTAAACTAGCTCCATGTGGAAGCAAGCGGGATATGTCGTTGAAAAATAACGAGAATAATAATGGACCAAGGTTGCTACCTTGGGGAACGCCAGAGCTGTTTGTGAAATAATCGGATTTCACCGCAGCAAGCTTTACGCAAAGGCGGCGGCTAACCAGGTAAGATTCTAGCCAACGTGTGAGAAATGATGGGGCTTCTAAACGGTTTAGTTTTGCAACCAGTATTCGATGGTCAACACGGTCGAAAGCGGCCTTTAAATCAGTATATACTGTGTCTATTTGATCACCGTTTTCAATGTTCTTTAGGCAATATGACGTAAACTGAACAAGATTCGTGTCAAAAGAACGCCCGGGAAAGAATCCGTGTTGATCCGGCGATATGTATGATTTGGAGGCAGAAAATATGATGTTTCCCACCAGATTCTCAAGTAGTTTGGAACCTGCGCAAAGCGATGTAATTCCGCGGTAATAAGCCACATTACGTTTGTCTCCTTTTTTGTGGACAGGAAACATGAACGACTCTTTCCACAGTGTAGGGAATGTAGATTCTTCTATCGAACGATTGCAGATAACAGTGAATGGGAAACTGAGCGATTCGGCGCACTTTATTGAAATCAAAGACGGAATGCCATCTGGACCAACAGCACTTGAGGGTTTAATTTTTTTGATTGCCTCAATGATGTACAGGATCAGAGGCCGTTTCGTCAACGTTAGCACCAATAACGTGCACAGCCTTCATCTAGGAAGTAACGATGACGATAGCTGCCCAAAACAACACGTCCAGATCAATATCGGTGATTTCAACGCCAAGGTTGGCCAGGAGAAGGAATTCAAACCGGGTAATGAAAAGTTCATCGCACACCGGCTCACGGACGAAAACGGCCTTCGGCTCATTGACTTCACCGCCTCCAAGAACATGGCCATATGTAGTACCTACTTCCAGCACAGCTACCCATATCGGTACACCTGGAGATCACAGATCGATCCGGTTTTGATCGACATAATGCACTTCTCGGATATTGTCAACGTCTAAACCTGTCGTGGGGCAAACACCGATCCTGATCACTCTCTTCTGATGTTCAAAATGAGCCAGATTTTCAGTTGTCAACAACGTCCGCTACCGTCACCCACCACAGTATGAACTGGAGCGACTTAAACTCCTCGAAGTCGCTACTGAGTACGCGCTAAGCCTTAAGGCAGCGTTGCAGGATGAGGAAGAGCTTACCGAAACTCCTATGAAGGATTGCTGGAATACTATGAAAGCAGCCCTAAACAACGCAGCGGAATCGACGTAACGGCTGATTCGACGAGGAGTGTCAAACGATTCTAGACGAGAAGAATGCAGCACGTGCATTGATGCTCGAAAAAGGACCTGTCATATTTTTCCTGGGTCAGAAAGTGCCGTCTGGAAGAGCTGGAGTGTGAGGAAACGGAGCAGCTATATCGTTCTCAAGAAGTACGTAGATTCTACAAGAAACTAAACGACGCATCCCGCGCAGGCTTTGTTCCGCGATCTGAAATGTGTCGGTATAAATATGGAGGAGTTCTGACGTATGAACAGGAGGTGATCGACAATTGGAGGTACTACAATGAACACCTGAATGGTGCAGAGGTAGAGAACCAAGACGTTAAGAGGAACGACTTCTTCAGCACAACGGATGAGGGTGACATACCACCCCCCACGATAGGTGATGTAAAGGATGCTATCAAGCAGCTTAAGAACAACAAATCAGCTGGAAAGTACAGCATGGCAGCGAAGCTTATCAAGTTGAGCCCAGATAGGTTGGCTTCCTGTCTGTAACAGCTGACAGTCAGAACCTGAGATACAGAATAGCTAACGGAGGAGTGGAAGGAGTGATATGCCCAATATTCAAGAAGGGTGACAAGTTGGAATGTGAGGACTGCCGACCGATTCACGATTCTCAACGCCTAAAAAGTGCTCATCCCGATTATCTTTATCACGGGAAGTTATCATGCCGCTTTTGTGGATGGGCGATTGACAACAATCCAAATCTTTTTAATACCAAGTTCCCACGCAGCCCAGACCGCTTACGACACTATCGACCGTGTAGATCTGTAGAAAGTTATAGACGAAAACGGCTTCGCTGCGAAACTAACATGGCTGATTAGGACCAAGATCTTCAAATGTGAACGCAGAATGTTGGATTGAAGGTGAACACGTCGAAGACCAAGTATCTGCTAGCAGAGGAAACCGAGCGCGAAAGGGAGACGGAGATGAGTTCGAAGTGGTTGACGAATTTGTGTGCCTCAGATCATTGGTAACGTCAGACAACAAATGCAGCAGAGAAATCCGCAGACGTATTGTAGCTGGGAGTCGTGCCTACTACGGACTCCACAAGACGTTGAGGTCTGGCAAACTTCGCCCCCGTACCAAGTGCACCATGTACAAGACGTTCATGAGACCGGTTGTCCTCTACGGACACGAGACATGGACAATGCTCGAGGAGGACTTGCAAGCACTAGCCGTTTTCGAACGACGTGTGCTTAGGACCATCTTCGGCGGAGTATGTGAGAATGGCGTATAGAGAAGAATGAATCACGAGCTGGTGCAACTCGCAAAAATGGTGTTCGTCCCGAATTCGACCAATGCACGACGTAGAGACGCGAGCCGGCTGGTTGGACCAAGTAGAACAAGCTCTCAGAAATGAAGGATGCTCAAGAAAAAAGAGACAAGCTACCATGGGCCGATGGCGTTGGCGTACCATTATAACGCAGGTAAAATCCTGAGGAATGTTTCACTGGGGAAGTAATTAAGAAAGTTGTGGTTTATTATTATTACGCGTATTATAAAGTCGTATCCTAACCTCATAGCAAAAGTTATGAAAAATCACATGGAACTACTACGCAGCCCACCTGGCAGAATCAAAAAGTGCGTCCGAACCCCAACATAAACCGCTCAGCCCTTCAAGGGTGGCATCAATCTGGTCAGCTTTATTAATGAGAGGGACTTATTTTTGTTAAGAGTAAATCACACAAAGGTATTATAGAATTCAGCCTGAAAGAAGGGTATCCGTCAAGAAATGCCTTGTTTAAGTCCTTTTTGACATCGAATGTTCTGATTCTACTGAGATTCGAACCCCTAATCATCCGCTTGACAAAGCGGACACAGTAATCTAGTGGTTACGCAGCTTGCCCGAACCCAAGATGTGCAAGGTCCCAAACTCAAATTTTTTTAGATAATACTAGATCTCGACGTTTCATGCATTTCTAAGACATTTAGCATCAAAAAAATGTCAACATCGACGATTTCATGAACTATTCTGGTGAAATCTTCACATGTGCTTTACTGCCGCTATTCGCATAACAGTCCTATGTAAAAGTCCTATGTTTTCTTGCTTCTTGCGGAAATGGGTCCATTGTGACATGCTCTACAAGAGTAGCTATTAAAATCGAGGTTGTGGGAATCAAACCTCACTTTTTTAATGGCTTTTCTTGAAAAACATGCCAAAATGGACCCATTTTCGCAAAATTTACACAGGACTCGCAACTTTTACATAGGACTATTATGCGAATAGCGGCAGTTTAAGGCATGTGTTCCAGAAATGTGACTGCTATTCATTTACTGATATGTATATAAGTCCTGCACCACTTCAAGGGTTAGTTTTATTGCAGGGCATTTCTTGAAAAACTATACCTAGAAACCTAGATTTTTTTATTTTGTTTGCATCAACTTATAACTGCGATCAGAAACGAAAAACGACCAATATTTCACCCGCCTCATGTAACACTTTACAGCGAGCATAACAAACGGTGTTTTCAATCCACAAATTCAAGTGAGGTAACCTAAATTTTTAAGTTATTCAGTTGTTTCAAAGTGAAACAAATCCAAGTTGGTTGTAAACAATATGCCCCTTTTATCGGCCCTAATGAATCAATTATCGTCATTCAGGACACTTGGCAGCAAGAATCAATTAGCTTTGGCATTGAATCGGGTAAACTTTGCGTACTGATTTATGCGTAAACAACGAAAGCACCGGTGGCCGATAAGAATTTTAAATATATACCAGCTGTGTATATACGCACTTAATGACTTAGGTATCTACCTTTAAGCGAAATATACTGATATTCGACCATATATACAAAATGTAACATAAATTTATTTGATATAAAACTAACTTGTTTTAGAATTGCAAAAAAAAACATTAAAAAAATAAATTTCAAAAGAAGCTTATTTATTTGTCCACTTTGTCACGTCATACGGTTCGGCTTTCTATCATCTATCACCTTATTTATCGTTTCCATCATCATGTGCTATCAACCCATACCAGATGATCTTAGCACATCGTGCAAAAACAACCGTCTCCTATGGCAACAAGAAATCGGAATAAGATCAAACATTCCATTCACACAGATTTGCTAAACGGTAAACAAAAATAAAACAGCGAGTGTTATCAATAAACTTTCCGAAACATCACAATTATCATCATAGAGCCTAGAGAAAGGTAATTCATCTGATTTTGCTTACCTTCACTTCAATCATCCAATACTGCTGACGGATGGGTGACGTTAGAAATCCTTGAACCAAATCGCACGACGCGGTAGTTACTACGAATCACATCAATTAGTGCTTTTCTTATTTTTTGTTCCATGCATTTCTTTTGTTCATTACCAATCGAAAAAAAGCGTCTATATATAGTGTTTTATTCATCTTAATTAAACGTAACTGTTACACTTGTAGCTGTAATTTCTTCCTTAAACTGATTCTGAATGAATGTTGTCGGATGTCATTTCCGGATATTCTGTTTACTCTTTTTTAGTCGTTACAGTTCTTTTTTTTTTCATACCGCCTAGTTCAGCGTAGTAGCGTCTTTTGTTGGTTTCTGCAGTTGTCACTTTATTTTGTTTTATTGCAAGACTGAATTCCTTCCGTTTCATCCTCCAGAGAGAAGACAAAAACTAGGAGCTTTTTCACGGAGCATTCATCCATTGCGTTGTGTGGTGTGTGAATATTTGCCTATGCCTATGTCGGTTGAATTCAGAAAAAGAAATAACTTGCCCAAAAGCCACTCATACGCTCACGTTAATTAAAACAAAAATCTTCTCTCATCTTCTAGTATTCTTATCCGTATGCGAATGTTTGTTTTCCTTTTTGTTAGCGGTACGCTAACGTAACTAACCGAGTACTAATGAAGAGAAAGGAGCGATAAATAATAAAAACTATTTTAGTTAATTTTAATACACCCTCTCTCGTATGTTAATCCTGAATGGAAGGTGAAAACTTAATCGAGTACCGTTTTTTTTTTGCACAGTGCATAGAAGAAAAAAAAAAACAAATTGTTGCTAAATAATGAGGCGGCAACCGTTCGCCATTTCGCGGAAAACCGGATCGAGCCCAGTTCTGCAGGATGTAAACAATTATAAGAATAACGATCCGCGGGATAGCTAACTAGAAAGGACGATCTGCCGAACAAACATTTTCTTATCTGCAGCGAAAAAGCATCTGCGTACTGCTTCTGCATAGCACAATCATCAATAATAAGCACATGGTTTCGATTGTTTATTTTTTTATTTTAAGTTACTCCTCGCCCACCTTATTTTGCTCACTTCTCACATGCTATATTATTTAATACGCCTCAGCTTCGGTTTTTTGTTTTGTTTTTTTTTTTTCTGTGTGATTTATTTTTAATTATTATATTACTTTATATTATTTCTGTTCCTTTTGTTTATATAATCATTCACACACACGTCACCTAGCTGGCTTTTGCATTTTAGTGTTTTTTCTTTTGTTTTACTTACTTTTTTTAAGAGGGAGTTGGTTTTTCTGCTTGATTTTGTTTTATTTCTTTGCTACAATTTTTTGTTGGTTTTCCCTATTTTATCATCTTCATCTGAGCTTTTCTTCATCTCTCTTTCGCTCTAGCTTAATATGTATCTCGATCTCGCTCGCTCGCATTGCTAGTTCGCGTCCTGTCTGTTTATCTTGCGTTTATTGAGGCTGCTCTTCTCTGCTGTTTCATTTTCTCTTGATCAAAATTTGCCTCCCCCTTCTAGCTTAACGGTTAGCATTCTTCAGCTGGTTGGACAGCCAGTCGAGACCCTCGTACAGACCGTCGCCGCTTGTTGCACAGGTCGCCTGGATGTACCAGTTGCGGTTTCTCAGCGAGTGCAGGCCTAGCTTATCGGTGATCTCTGCAGCGTTCATTGCATTTGGTAAATCCTGGAAAGAGGAAATGCGATGTTAGCATTGACTCAATCATTTATCAATTAAAATGATTAGAATATATCCTTCATTTTTCCTGATTTTTTCTGACATTTGAAATATTTTCTTTGATTGAATTCCAATGGCCATTATTAACTACAGCTGAAGGGTCTCGTACAATTTTTCCCCAATTACTTTTCATATCCGATATTCCCTGATTTCCCTGATCGTGAAATAAATTCCCTGGCTTTTCAGAATTTTCCATGCCTTCGTCAATCTGATAAGAACACTCTTGAGAATAAATATATTAAAAATATGGAATGTTTCGAGAGCTCAGAAGTATAGAAAAAACTCATATATTTTACAAAGAAGATGCAATTAGTAAAACGTTCTGTAAATTCGCTACAAAACATTTGTTTTCGAGAAATTAAAATTTATCTCGAACAAAATAGATTTAAATTCAATGAATCACAAAAGCAGTTACGAGAAAGTCCTGACAAATTGTGAAACAGAGGTTTTATTATAACTGAGGACCTTTTTTTTAAATTAAAATTGTATTCGAGAAGAGGAAAAATGATTTTTTTTTACCAATTTTATTTCAAATGGCTTGAGCAGAAAAAATAGGATTTTAAGCTGGAAGTAATTTTTTGCATTTTATTCGATGTTACATCCGGTCATGTTTTTGCGTTTCTTGTACTAGCAGAGGATTCTTTGCATATACATTATGTCATGTTGTTATTATTTCTTCGAATAACACGAATTCCGTATTCTGTTAAATAACACGTGTTTTTCCTAAGACTCACATTTACCATACAAAAATCGCTAAAAATATTTTTATCACAAAAAAGATGGCACATGAAGCAAGTCTAGTTAATTAAGCAATTGAATGGCATGAAAAATCAAATTTTGGAAAAAAAACAAGAAAGTTCTCCAAAAAATAAAATAAAAAACATTTTGTTTCAAGAATCTTTGTTAACAATTAGAATAAAAAAAAAGAATGATATCGTTTCATATACGTATTCCCTACGACGGGAAATGAGATTGAATGAATAGAAAACATTGCACCACTTTAAAACACTTTTATAACAAATTACAAAGCAAAGCAGTGATTTCTTCTTGACACATATTTGCCTCAAACTTTTGCAATAATTAGAAAAAAAATCCCCGCATTTAGCATAGCGTTATTTGCTTTTACTTGTGATTTTGATTACATGAGTTACACCTCAGAAATTTCCTAGCATATGGAATTTCACATCTTTATTGGCTTCTTATTAATTTGAGTGTCCGTAGTGAAAATAAGCTGAAGATTCTAGTGTACAGATTCGGAAATCCTATATAAACAGTTCAGAAGCATTCATTGAGAACTACCGCGCTTATCGCTAACAGCATGTCGTGAGGTCAATATTGTATGTTGACAAATCTTGTCAGTCAAAAGAAAACGAAGTATTTCAGCTCACTATTCCAGATAATAGTTCGCCACATCCTTGGTCAAGATCACATGTCAATTTTCGACGAATTTTACGTTCAACTCACCTGCTTGTTAGCGAATATAAGTAGAACAGCATCTCTAAGTTCGTCCTCCGCTAGCATTCGCATCAGTTCTTCCCGAGCTTCGCCGATACGCTCCCTGTCGTTGCTGTCCACGACGAAGATGAGTCCCTACAGGGTAAGAAAAACGCTCTAGTGTTCCCTTATCCACCCTTTAAGTTTCATTAACTACTCACCTGTGTATTCTGGAAATAATGCCTCCACAAAGGTCGGATCTTATCCTGACCACCAACATCCCACACTGTGAAACTAATGTTTTTGTATTCTACAGTCTCAACGTTGAAACCTGGAAAATAAAAACGTTCGATCAAACTGCCAATAGGGAAAAATCTTTATATCAAATCTCACCAATGGTAGGAATCGTTGTAACAATTTCTCCTAATTTAAGTTTATACAGGATTGTGGTTTTACCAGCGGCATCCAATCCGACCATAAGTATTCTCATCTCCTTTTTGCCGAACAGTCCTTTGAACAGGTTTGCGAATACGTTCCCCATGGTTGATTAGTAGCTCTGGTAGTTCCCGGTTAATACGTTTTGCCTTTTTATCTTCTCACTCGATGCCCAGTTGGAAAGTTAGTTGCTTTAGCGAAGCTAAAATATCCTAACCTAAACGATTTGCTCTTGGTATGGGCTAGGTCTTTCGCACTAGCTGTTTGTTGTTTGCAGGAAAGAAAACTAGAACGACGGGTGCTCCTGCTATTCTCCTGCTTTGCGTAAGAAAGAAGTTGCTATATCCTCCTCGTTACGCTTGTGCAATTGTTTTCAGTATTGAACCTGACAGGCAGAAGAGAAAACAAAGTCATAAATAGTCTAACGGGAACAATAACTGCGTGAGTAATGGAACGAGAAAAGTGTTGGATTCTTCTTACGCACAGTAGATGTGAATGCCACAAAATCAGGCTCGAAATTAAGTTCATAATAAAATTCATTGTCCACTTCGAACCTTACAAACTATCCAATATTTAATCTATGCTAGGTTAGTATTCTTACACTATGTCTTATCCAAAAAATTAGAGTTCAGAGGAAAATGTTTACGAGACGTGTGATGCATGATGAAGCAGGATTTTACATTTTGTGTCACTACCAATCCAGGCTAAGGCAGACTATTTTAAAATTTGAATCAAAACATTTAAGAAGAAACAATCTACGCTGTCTAAATAGACTGTGCAAATGTAAACAGAACAAAAGAACGTGCGAGTTATATGTCAACAGCAAGTTCTCTGAAAGGTGTAATTTTGCAAAAGAGGTTGCTTTACGAATTTATTTTTCATAAACAGTTAAGTATCATGCATCACTTTTGACATTACCAGATCAATCTAATCGACTTTGGAAAAATGTCTATCGTGTCATGTGTCCTCAAATTTTGCATTAATGTCGGATCCCGGATAGCCTCAACCTAAATTTCACACGTGTAACGTGCGTTCAGTTCGATCAAGCAAACTATCGATAAATTGGATTACTAACTACTAACTCATAAAACTTTTAGGCTTTCTTTGACCCCCGAAATGTATGTCAAATCGGACACGGTGGATGGGTGGTTCATGTTTCTCCAGATTTGTTTGTTATTCATTCTTCTGGATTAAACACTGGCCAGTAGCTCTGGCATCACTTCTGTGATCCCGTGCAGCCACAAACGAAAAGCACATCCGATGACGAGGCTCCTATGCTCCAATTTTTGTTTCTCTGTCTTTTCTTGCTGAAACCAAGTCGGGAGCGGGTTGGGGAAAAAGAAGTAATGAATCAGCAGCGCCCGTAGACGGCACACACATTTCATTTTTCATCCTTCTTCCAGACAATCAACTCCCTCTACTTCCTCTCTCCCGGTGCTATATCCATTAGGAAATCCCGATAGTTATTTTCTAAATTATCATTTCCTCTTTTAGATCGGTTGGTAACAAAAATTCGATTCACTGGATTATTAATTTTTACCCGGCCTACCGCCTGTATCGGTCTTGGGTAGAATTTAAACGCCACATAGCAACACATATTGCACAAGGAAAACTTTCCACCCAGTTCACATTTATAGTCCAGATAGTACATTGGGCTAGACCATTTTGGGTTTGGCGATAAGCTTAATCCAGACTTCCAGAGTGCCACTTACACAGTTTTTCTTTTTCCTGCGAAAACGTACTTTTCTGCTGGACAAGATGCTGGTCTGATTCATTCACGTCACACAAGCCGCAACCCACCGCAAACGTAGATCCTGAGTCGTAATGTTCGCTAGGCACAACCCTTGCCGTGGCCAGGCTTTCTTTTCACAATCGACTGCTTAAACAAGACCCGAGGCAAGCCGCGACGGAAACCCAGAACCGAACGAGAAACAACCAACCCACACAATATTCCGAACTTTTGCAGCTACAGAACGCACTGGACGACGGTCTACACGTCAAGATGGCGGCGAATTTTCCACCGGAGACTTTTTTTCTCGCTCTAGTTCTCCCACAAAGCTCTCTCCAGTTCGGCTGTCTGGCACTAGGCAGACAAGATAGGCAACAACCGGTAGTTTCTTTCCGACCTACGGCATTCGGTCTGTGCGATCTCTTTTCTCGCACGGTGGCTGCCACGTCCTCCCTCAAAAGTCGTTTGCGGCTTTCTTGGAGTGACGCTTTTTGTGTACTAAAATTTTGGCGTTTGGCGTACAAACTGTAAACAGGGCGAAAACTGGCTGCATGCTTTGGAGCTGTTTTAAGCTACACTGATCAATATTCACGGTTGCAATACTGGATCCTATTTCGTTTTTTACTAGGGATACCATCCGTCCTGATTTAGCAGGACATGTCCTGATTTTGTTAATCTATTTGAGCGTCCTGATTTATTTTTCATATTCTAGCATTTGTCCTGATTTTCTTGAAATAGTCAATTTCGTAGCGTATCTCTTACGATTTCGGGATACAATCTCTGCGAAGTGACGAGAGAAATCTTCTAGGTTTTGAAATCGTCAAACATCTAGTAATTGTGAAATGACGAGACAGACCCGCGTTTTAACAAAATACGTCCCACGAAACTCTCGCATGCCTTTGGAATGCCCCGTGGTTTCAACAAAATTGAACCTCCCGATGTCATATTTTTCCACTGCGACAGTGTGCCTCTCTAAAAATCATTCTACAATCATACTACTTATTCATCTGCCTTTTCAAATCTATAACTATTAGCATACAGGACAATTGCGGGGCTAACGCTGTGATTTTCATAATACTAACAGTCTCTTTCAGGTTGGGTTTTGAAGCTTTGAGAACCTGCTTGATAGGCCAGTATCGTACCTCGTGACAAGCTAGGAGGACTTAGGCTAATGACATACTGAGGCGTCAAATGAAGCGAAGCAAAAAGCGTCGCAAAAGCGTCAGAACTACTTCTTCGAACGTCTATATGAAACGCTCGAACCGGTCTTACTGGAGCGGCAAAGACGCGTCGATAGAGGCGGCGAAACAGAACGAGTAGTGTTTTGACGCGCGTATATGTACGCGGTAATACCATATTCAGACTAAATCTTTTGTCGCCAGGTGCTTTATATTTGCTTTGTTTTGGTTTACATTTTCGTTTAGAAAATGTTAAAATGTTCAGAAGAGGGTTGTGCAGAAAAACCATGTTCAGACTAAACCTGATATCGCCAGGTACTTAATATTTGCTTTATTTTGGTCTTAAATCTTAAAAAAGAAAAAAGTAGGATAGAAAATACTATCGGGAAAATTGTTCAGGTCGTCGGGAAAATAGCACTGATATTATTGATTGATATTGTTGAGTTTTGATTTGAATGGCCAGAAATCTAGCATGCTAAACTTCTTTGGTCGCGAAAATGCAAGCCGCTGAGTAACTAGCTGTGCTCTCATTGGTTATTCAAATCCTAACAGATATTATAAACTAGTTGAACGTTGCTCGGGGTCAACGGGTTTAAAATTTAGGATAATTTCTTATTTTTTTTACTACGTCTGTAGCGCAACTCACTTCAGTAATATTATTTTATTTCATAAAAAAATCTCTGTTTACTAAAAACGTAATTTACCGTGCTTGAAGAAGCAAAAAAATCTTCATTGGACGAATTCATATTTCCTTTAAACAAAACCGCTATTGGAATCTAGGAATATGACAACACAACCCATTTGCGACGCTCGCTCCAGTATGTCATAGGAAGCTTCACCCAACGCTTCTGTTTATTCCGCTTCTCAAACGCTCAACGCTTCGCTTCATTTGACGCCTCAGTATGTCAGTAGCCTTAGGCTTAGATCAAATTTGTGCCGAAAAAGGGTGTCCTGATTTCTACTTTCGACCAGATGGTATCCCTATTTTTTACAATACTTTGAGCTGTATTCGAGTTATTCGCATTGAAAGAGATTTTGAAGGCTGTTTGCACCTACGTGATCTCTTATGTGTAATTGTCAAAATGAGCGTGATGACAAAATCAAAAATATTCCCTTCCTTCTTTTTCACACCCAAAATCCAAACAAATATCAGCAACACCGTCAACGCAAATTCCACAAAACTCTCCGGCCGATGACGTAGTGAACGCGAATAGCGTTGCGAAGCTATTCGCCTTGCCTTTGGTTAGTGTACAGCCATAAGTAGAGTAGTAAGTGGTAAGATATGCATGTCAACGGCTTTTTTAAGAAGAGCTAAGCTTCATTGGTCATTTTTACTATAGTATTATTACCACTTCGCTCAACCAATGCTCTTTCCGAACGTCTAAAGCAGTAGTTCCCAACCTTTTTGGCTCCGCGACCCTTTTTGCTAAACAAAAAAAAAGCTCCGCGGCCCCCTTTGCGAAGCATAAAGAGTTTCGCGGCCCCTCGAAAGAATTCCAGATACAGGTTTTGCTATATAAGGCAGCATTTTTCGGTCTCATATCACAGAATAGTTAAAAATCTGCTCTCACAGAGATATCTGGAACCAACTTTTAGTTACCCGTCAAATTTACCAAAAGCTTCGCAGCCCCTCTGGATGAGCCTCGCGGCCCCCTCGCTGACCGCGGAGCCCCGGTTGGGTATCACTGGTCTAAAGCCGATTTTGACATTGTACATTGTTTTATAATCAACGTTCAAAGAACAATGCAAAATATTATTCACCAAAGATTTTCGGCACCATTTTTTTTTTTGTTTTGACATAAATACTAAAGATAATCGGGTTTCGAGTTTTCAAACCCGAAACCCAAACCCGATTTGTACCCGTTGGGTTCTACCAGTTCTGGTTTGAAAACTTGAAACCCGACTTTTTCAAATAAGCATAATTATGTCTAATACAAGGTTGTTACCCTTTTTCCCTCGTCAAATTTTTCACTTCGCTAGGAACTGTAAGCTATGTTTTAACTGAAAAAATTGGATTCGTGTCGGGTACGGGTTTGAAAAATATCAAACTCTAGTATATACTATCAAAGTGAAGAGACGTGATGGCAACGAAACTCAATAAGAAAAATATGAAGGTGCGGAATAAAGAAAAGTACCTACGTCAAATTAAGACAGCAAATACCCAGAATTCAAAAAACCAAATGAATTATTCAAACAACACACGGTGTCTCTGGATGGAGAACTTATCCGAAACAATTAGTATCGCTCTGATTCTCGTCATTCGAAAAGTTAGTGTTAAAGTTAGTGAAATGGGAACTATGAAGAGTTTTCAGGGTCTCCGAATATACTGAAACACTCAGGATTTGTTTTTTCATATAATGTAACAATGTTTTGCATAACCGTAGATTTTTTGAAAAGGGGTAGATGGGGTAAAAAAGACCTTCGAAACTTCGAGTCAAAAATTTTTTGAAAACAAAAAAATGCTTTACTATTTTCACACCTGATTGAATTTTTGAAAATCGAATCGGCTTTCGAATGACGAATATTAGAGCGATACTAATTTTTTTCGAATAAGTTTCTTCTACCAGAGACGTCGTGAACACCGTTCGTTTTTCAAAATGGTATTCCACATTATTTCATGACGCAGGAAAAAATTTTCAGTCGCTTTATTTTCCACATTGCTTTTGGAGTTCCACGTCATCACTGTTAACAAACAAAAATCCTTTGAATCTGGGATTCAAACCACTCACCGTACCTCTATATTCTATTGTATTTTCATCACTAAACCAAATCCACCAATGACAGTTTTTGAAATGATGAAGATTTGAGGAGAAAAAAGGATAAAACGCACTCAAATTGTGTTCAACGTTCTGCGATACATTCAAGGTTACAAGTCCCGGGTTAGTAACGAAAGGCTGAAACTCAAAAGGCTGAAACCCGAAAGGCTGAAACTCGAAAGGCTGAAAAGTATGTTTCATAACGAAAGGCTGAATGCACAAAAGGCTGAAACCACAAAAGGCTGAATGAACGAAAGGCTGAAACATGAAAGGCTGTGACTTGAATCATAATCGTTGAAAAATTCGGACACACGGATAACAAACCCTTATAAAGTGACAGAGTTCAATGTTTGAGTATTAATTGGTTTGTGCAATGGAAAATTAATTTTCGGCAACATTTGAATCTATACACACTTGACTCTTGCACACGTTTCCTAGATGATTCAGGGCGAGACGGCCGAAGGCCACGAGTGTGCGCCGGCGACCCGCCGTCGGAAGCGCAGAAATCACCTCTGTATAGGTTCGTTCGTTTTCCTAGGTCTACTGGCTCGTAGGGGTGATCCCCTAGTTTAGGCCGAACGAGCGTGTTCTTTTAGAAATGAACTTTGTGAATTTCAGCCTTATGATTTTCAGCTTTTCGTGATTCAGCCTTTCGTGTTTTCAGCCTTTCGTGTTTTCAGCCTTATGTAGTTTTCAGCCTTTCGTGATTTCAGCCTTTCGAATTTCAGCCTTTCGCGATTCAGTCTTTCGTAGTAGACCCACAAGTCCCAAAGCAATTTAAAAAAGTGTCTTTAAAATTAAGACATTATTTAGGCGAATAGAAATTTTTAGCTTAGCTCAGCTTGACTTGACTGACTACACATACTAATGATTACTCTTCGTGATTGATCTTAATTAGTAAAATTGCTATTTGGAGACCGTATTCTCTGCATCTCCACGAAGGCTACAGCAAGGAAATTTTGCTGTAGGGGGCACACGCGAGTGTGTAATTTATTTCACTAGAATACAAAATTGTTCAGCTTGCTAATTTGAGACCCGTTTAAACCAACAGAGGGTATGTTTTCGGGACCACGCCCAACAAGTGATATATTTCAGTGAACTGGTGTTTGGGCGAATAAACATTTTTGACGAAAAACCTTAACTGAAAAAAGTCCAAAATACCGAAAGACTCTGCAGTTCCAAAGCTGTATTGGGTACTTCGCAGATTACAGAATATAGCTAGATCCATTTAAATTGAAAACTTTACAGGAATTCTCATGAATTCCAATTTCATCGTGTGTTTAAGACATAGAAAACTGAATCGAAACATCATTCTAATTAACCTCTTCATTTTCATATTTTCTTGGATTACATTTAAATTATAACATCTTATAAAGTCCTTTGACACAAGAGTGAGAAATGCATTTTTTAACGTGGCCTATCTTTATAAGCATCCATTTTTCTCTTTGCTAGTGATTATGCAGACGCGATCTATTCTGATCTTTCAACTGCTTTCGACAAAGTTAACCACTGCATTACTGTTGCAAAATTGGAACGCTATGGCCTTAGGGACGCCCTATTAGATTGTTAGATAAGATTTAACAGATCGAATAATCAATTTTAAGATTGGAGACGAGCTTTCCATTTTTTTTCCTGCAACTTCTAGAGTCGCTCAGGGAAGTAACCTGGGACCGTTGGTGTTTCTATTTTATTTTGACGACATAAAATATTCTTCACGAGGATCACACAGACGACTTGAAACTATTTTCCAAAATTGTGAGCACTTCATATGCATCCGTTCTTCAGCAACAATTGAACTCCTTTAGTAGTTGGCGTGCGATTAACCGTATGACGCTAAATCCCTCCAAATGTTCGATAATAACGATAAGCCTCAACAATCGATCAATTCAGCGTGTCGATGCCGTTAAAGATTTTCGTGTATTTCTCGATGACAAACTTACTTTTAAGCAGCATATTGCTTTTATAGACACCCGTGTAGCAGCTTGGGCAAATCTTCAAAATGACACGTAACTTTAGGGTTTAGGAACATAAGTTGTCTGACTGTTTTATATTGCTCGCTTGTTCGGTCGCAGCTTGAATACTACGTCACGATTTAGACTACACATCCAGTGCCGGTTCCTCCGCTACGCTCTCCGGCTCTTGTCATGGCAACGGCTTAAGTCAGACACTCGTCATGAGGATCGTTCAAGTCCGGCGTGAGACTGCCTATGCTATGACTGTGGCCAATGTCCTGGAAGCATGAATTTATTGTCCGGACATTTTTCGACAGGTTAATTTTAGCGCTCCATCAAGAACTCTATACCGAGAGTACCCTCAATGCATCTACCGTCGTACAAACTATAGCTCCAATAGTGCAATCATTGGCCTTTAACGAGCCTTCAACTGAGATTCGTCCGCGTTTGACTTTCATTTATCTATAGAAGTGCTTCGTTCTAATTTTGTTGCCATGTTCAGACAACTGTTGTATTAATGTTTAGTAAAAATAATCCTTATTTTCCTGGATGTCTGTTTGTCTGTGGTTTGAGTTTCAGCTATATAATTAACGCATCATGATCTGTGCAGCGTGTTTTTTACAAGATCTGTTTGATGCTAGTAACGAAACCTGACCTGAATCGGAACTATGTTCGAAAAAAAAACAAAATGAAAATAAAATTGATGAAACAATATCGTGCGAGCTCACCATACATAAACGTCACGAGTAGACAAAAACCGCCTACTGTGTCATCATCTATTCTTGTGTCAGCGAAAACTAATGTTTGCTTTCGCGAACCTAAACCAACATGATATTTTGAAGCTAGATCTTCGAAAAGTTTGAGACAAACTTATTACTCATTGTTTAAGTGACCGAGAGTTACCGATTGATACATAACGGCAGTTCATTGTCGATCACTATTTGGAAGCGTGGGAGTTGCGATGTAAACATGTGATTGCATGTACCTAAACACATATTATAATAGTGTATAATGGACTGCAGATGATCTGTTTATACAAAAGAAAGGATGTCTGCGAAAGCTTTCTAAATATGGGATGAGGCATCAAATGTTGATCTCATACACATTATTGGTATTATTGCGAACTGCGGTCGTGTCTTGAGCTATACCATCTAATTTTTTATCCTGTAGCAAACGTCAATTTGCTTTCGAAATAATCGAATAGAGTGAAAAATGATTAATAGATTGGGGCTCCCATGTTAATCCACTTTGGCTTTCATGAAATAATTAAGATAAAGGAACCAAACTTATTCCAAAGAAAATGAAACTACGTTGGATGAATGCACTGTCAACACGAAAAAAAACGATACGCCTCCTGAACGGAATACTAGAGGCAACTAACTTAAAAACACACCCTTTTTGAATCTCGAAAATTTTTCTAATAATTTACGCAAGTGACAACGGAAATTATCAGCCGAAATAATTTTAACACAATGACCTGTACGCTCTACTAATTTATACAATATTAAAAATTTCACTGAACTTCGTGTTGGCCACCGCAAAACCGAACAGATAAAGGAAAATTGCTTCCATATTGTACTAATTTGAGATGTCAACGGTAAGGAAAAAAATTGGCATGGCTACATACCCGCTGCTACAATGTTCCGTAAGTCAGTGATCCGAAGCACAGCTTTTTTCGATCAATTGAACACAAACGCCAAGAATCTGTTTTCTTTTCAGCCAGCACAGGAACCTGTCTGCACTTTGCCCTTCCTTTTTATACTGTCTGCACTTGCACCACGATTTTCCGTAAGTAATGACGTGAAACGCCTTCGCCTGTGTAATTCCGTAATTCGGTTCTTTCCGGAAATAAATCCTAATACCGCCTTTCAATATCACTGCTACCTTACACAGGGGTTGCTTCTTAAGCCGTATTCACTTTTTCCACGTCAATCGGAACTTATTGCACAAAAACGATACGGAAAACGATTCACCACGATTCAACCGATGTGACCGCGATGACGATGATGCGAATGAAAATTGACAAGTGGACAACTTTCCTTCTGCTGCTGACGGCGAATCTCTGTTGTTCGGGGCGAAAAATCAAGGTCTTCTTATACCTTCAGGTGGTCGCGCGATTTGTTCTGAGTCACATTCGCTCTGACGGAGTTACGCTGCTGCCACCTTCAATTTGTTTACTCTGTGAGTGCAGAAGATAGGAATTTCTTCAAGAGTGAATGAGATAGCAAACATTTTAATATTTTTCCCCAAAATTCGCATACGGGCAGTTCAATGTGTGTGAAGAAGATTATTTAATTCCGTCAGGGCGAATTGAGAAAACACACAAGCACGCAAATTTGTACTATCGTGCTCTACTCTTCACTCATTTCTCAACACATCACAAATTGTGTCAGCTATAGCAAATTCGTTTGGCGAATTTGTCTTATCTGCTTATTTATTTTATTTGTAAATTTCTAACTTTCAAAAGAACCTAAGTAACATTGATCTTTGTTCACTTCCTCTTTGATTAATTACTAAGTTATTTTTACATTTCATGATACATTTTGTATAGTAAGCTAGGCAATGTCGCAATCTTTCAACTTGTGGCGTTGAAAATTTTTATAATAACGATGTAATTAACGAATCAAAGTGAGAGAGGAGAAAACCTCCAATTGTTACTTAGGTCTTTTTGAAAAGTTATGCGAGATTTGCTATGTTGCGTAGATTAACAAAAATCATTTTAGCTACAATTTAGCAACATTTTATTAATTCTATGCTATTTATTTTTCGGTAACTCCCTCAAACTATTATTGTTTAAAGCACTAGGGCTCAATCAATATGTATTCGGGGTCTATTGGCAAAATATAAATTCAACATTCAACGACCGATTTTACTATATTTTGCCTCAAATAGTGCACCAAAAGTCATACGCTACTAATTGGGCACCAGCGTTGTTAAACTCGCTCGCAAAAAGCATGCGATACTCCAAGTGGCGTTCTCGCCGCTACCAAAATCTCACACTAGAGATATTCCTGTCGTACTGTTTCTCGTTCTCTTTTACTTTTGACGTTGACTAACGTCTATATCGAAGTTAGGCCCCTGAATTTGAAAATCTAGTAATTCAACCAGGGAAAACCAGAGAAAAGTGGTCAGGTTTTGAGCGCTTTTTTTGCAGTCATCTATAATCAGGTTTTCGAGGTTTTGGCATCAATCGATCAGAAATTCTTTTACGGTTAAATTTATGTAACAAAAACAAACTTTTGTTTGAGATACACTATTGAAAAATTGGTTATTAATATCGATTGTCTAAATCATACCGCGCAGCCAATCACTACCTCTCTTCCCAAGCACAGTCGACACTAACGGATACAATCGATCTGACTTTGTTGTTATTGTTGTTGTCACTTTCTGTTTCCGATGTTTATGCTGCTGCTAGCGGAAAAAACCTTGCAAATATGCATCTTTTTGTTGGTGTTAATTTTACGACAGCGGCCGGCGCATATAATTTTAATTCCAAAACCGCACCAGTGACATGCGGACGCTAGGTGATAGCAGCTGAAAGGAGGAAAGACAAAAGAGTACCGGTCATCTCGTGCCGGTTTCACCCGTAATGCTGGTGGCTTTTAGTAGTAAATGGCTACTGCAAAACACTTAAATGGCTGGAATTCTGGACGGACTAACCAAAAACAAGGATATATTCGGCAACTGGCCCCTTTTGGTGCCTCGAAATTGTGTAATAGAAGCGGCTAATTGAATTTTTTGTTTTACCAAATGCTGCTGCTAGCGGAAAAAACCTTGCAAAAATGCATGTTTGTGTTGGCGTTAATATTACGAAAGCGGCCGGCGCAGCTTTCAAGAAACATTTGTCTCTACCATTCCATCATCAATGTAGCCCCTCCTTCTTTCTAATTATCTGACGAAGCCTTGGTATAAAACGTATCGTTCGAACGTTTCACCCCATCAGTTTCATTATTAAACCGTACCGGATACATACGGACGCTCGGTGTTAGCAGCTAAAAGGAGGAAAAACAAAATAGTACCGGTCATCTCGTGCCGGTTTCACCTGTTATGCTGGTGGCTGTTAGTAATAAATGGCTACTGCAAAATACTAAAATGGCTGGAATTCTGGACGGACTAGCCAGTAAACGAGAATAATCGGCAACTGGTACCTTTTGGTGCCTCGAAATTTCATTACAGAAGTTTTGTAAAAGAAGCGTTGCAATTCCCTCTACTATTTGCTTCAATGGAATTTTTTTTTTATAAGAATACGGTAGTCAACGTCATGCGGTCGTGTCTTGAATACCACCCTCCTACTTTTTTCTTTTCACACTACCGAGCGTTGATGCTTGCGAGTTTTCTCACACACACTCTCGCTCGTGTACTTTCCCACTCGCGAGTACCTCCCTTTCTCGCGAGCACAACCAGCGGAGGTGATTGTTAAGACCGTCAAGACGCATTATGACGATACGGAGTGACAAGGCACGACGAAGCGGGGTGGCAAAAAGAATATTTCGACGAGTAGGCAGGGATGCCACATATACAGATTTATCAGTACTTATACAGATTTTTTGTGTATTTTTCATACCGATATCTGTATATACAAATTACAGATTTTCTAGAAATAGTACAGAACTATACAGTTTTTTTTTGGTTTTCATGAAGTCGCGAAATTAATTTTTCGATATAGTTGAAAATCGAAAATGAACTCAAATGCTATTGAGCGTGTTGGAGTTTTCATTATCTTTATATGTTACGCGTAAACGTGTGCGTATATGAGTCAATGAACAAACTATGTTGCGTTTTTTTCTTCTAAGGAATATGTTGAGTAAATATGCAGATTTTTATATAGATTGAAATATCACCAAGGAGATTTCCTGAGATTCGAAATACAGATAAAAATGTGGCATCACTGCGAGTAGGTATTCCGATACCCTACACGTTCAAGCATGCGATTCTATATAGATTCATCACCCCACTTTCGGCTGTCGGTGCACGATGCAAAACTGCTTGGCATCAGTTCAGCGATTGACAAACCGCATGCGTGAGTCGGTGAACGAAGCATTTTCGTTTTCGGGCACATTTTTTCAAGCACTCCTAGTCAAGTACTCTTATTCGAGTACTCGCGTACTCGGCGTGAGTAAAAAGATAGAAGGGAATTTGCGAGCGGTTGTATGCTGGCTGCTGCTCTGGCAAGTGCGTGAATAATAAAGAGTGTCTCGAAGGTGTGTGTGCGAACGACTGGAGAAGCGTAGCACACATCTGATTCTCAAGCAGAAAGGAGTGGATATGTTATGCTTCTCGCTCGTTTAGCAACGCTGTTGGGCACCGGTTTGATAAAATTTGAAACATTTTCAGAAGTCTTACGTCACAACCTGGATTCTTCAGAAAACACCTTGATTCAATCTGTTTTACTTTGGTCCAAATGGCAGCGTACACGGTAATTTGTACTAAAACATTTTGGAGGGGTACAATTTGATTTATACATTGAAAACAGGGTATACAGCGAATGTGGAGTTGCAAATTAACAGGCGGAAAATCATGAGGCTCTTTTTTTAAAGACAAACGTGATTTCGAAAATGAAAAAATGTCTTGCAGTTAATGCAAACAATAAAATCAAATAAAAATTGGAAACCTTCTTACACACTCAATAACATTCTCGCAAAGGATAGACACAAGACACACCCGCCGCTATTCATGAGGTGAAAAAAACACTGACATGATCAGAAAACCTCTGTTTGCTTCATCTATCCAAAATTAACACTAAAAAAACACATATGTATTCACTTAGCAATTTGTATTCTAATTTATTTAAATAAAAAAAATGTCGGTCAATTTTGTTTCAACCTGTAGTGACCCTACCTGATAGTGAAACTGAAGTGAAGCTATATACACAATTTCAAATTATGGAGCTGTAATGCATGCCCTTTCAAAGACGTACACTCTCTATACTTCAACATAGTTATTGTTATAATCGTCGCAATTTTTTTCCTCTGCTGTTAATGATAAGTATAATGTTCTAAGTTATATAGTAACGTTGACGTATATGCCGATATTCATATGTTTACTGTTTATTAGCATTAGTTCTTATCACTAGAAACAATTATTTTTCTGCTGAATCATATAAAGATAACTATACCTAGCATGTCATATCTAGAAAACAGGACATCATTTTTTCAAAATGCTTGCGTCAGTTTTTCTCGGTGCATGACGTACATATTGTCTGTACAAAACGATTTCGATGCATAATATGAAAATCAGACGAAAACTAAAACAGGTAAAGCTAGACACACTTGCGCAACTTAAGTTATTCTTATAAAAAATTATACGTGACATATTCGACTCGTATTAAATTACGAGAATAATTGAACGACTTTTGGAATAATCGATTAGTTTACCAGATTCAACGATTGATATTGTTCGTCGTTCACCTCGGTCATCATAAAGCTTCCGTCGGGCAGTAAAAGAACGACGCGCCGTGTGCCACCTGCAAGAAGATACATTTATGAACTCTTTCGATTCGAATCTGAATACCCGATCCTGGGAAACAGGAACAAATTTAACGAAACTTACCAGGCGACGGCTGATCGGCTTGAACGACTTCCGCGGTAATTTGTCCATCCTGGGAGTCCTCGGTTTGAATTGTCAGTTGCTGGTTGGGATCAACACCTTCCTGCAATTTGTACTGCGCTGCTTGTTCTTCTGTCAATTGACCCTATAAAATGCAACAAATCATTAATAATTGTTTTAACACCTCAAATAACACCACAACTCACCTCTTGACCCACTTCCATATGTGTAACGGCTTCCGAAACGGCAGCATCGAGCGTGAGAACGTTACCGTCTCCCTCGCCTTCACCTTCCTGTGCTGCCACTAAAACACACTGCTGCTCTCCGTCCGCTCCTTGTGCAATCAAAATGGTCTGCCCCTCGGCATTCTTGCCAGCAACTTGATACAGAGTACCATCCTCTCCAGCGACGATAATCGGTGAACCATCCTCATTTGTTAAAATCTGCTGTACCTGTGTGTCTTGTTCTTGGTCGGTTTGTTCTTGTCCTGGTTTTTTCGATTTCAATTTATCGTCCTCTGCTTCTGGACTTGGAACCGGAGTCGGTTCGCCTTCGGCTTGGCCTAACACCTTGCCTGTTACTGGACACAATGTAAGTGCTCGTGGCGGAGATGGTGGCACCGGTACAGGGATATTCGAGAGGAAAGGATCTGGCATTCCATCGTCTTCCTCCTCAGTGTGTTGTTCCGGTTGGGGTGCAGGTTTCTGTTCGGTAGAGACGGCCGGAGATACAACTCGTTTAACAATGTTTAAACCTTGCTTACGCAGGGCGTTGATCTTTTGCTCTGATGTGGTACTGGTTTTTGTTACCGGAGTACCGCGAACGCTGCGTATGGGTTGAGCTTTGTTAAGCGGAGGCGACTGTTTCGGTGACATAGAATTTCGCTGAATTACGTTGGTTGTGACTTTCGGGATTGGGGCTGAAGGGCTTGGTGTGTTCATCTTTTGCGACATTTGACGCTGCTGGGCTAAAGCGGTTGTCGGTTGAATGGGAATGGTCGTTCGAACTACCTGTTTAACCAATTGCTGAGTTCCGCCAATGTTTTTGCGAACTATACGCGTGGTTGTTGTTGTTGTAGTTAATGGCTGTTGGGGTTTGCTCGGAACAGCAGCTGGTGAAGTTTGTGGCGATGGTGTGTTGGAATTAACCTTGAAGACGCCTTGCTTAGAGCCTTCGCCTCGATTCACAATCTGTACCTTTGCTTCCCCAATTGAAGCATTCTTTGCGCTGGTGAAACCAGGTTTTTTTACCACTCCACTTGCAGTTCCATCCTTAGTTGATTTCACGATAACCTCTGCTGCGTTGCCATCATCCTTTTTCATCGCCGTTCCGCCGATACCGTTGACAACTTTAACCGGAGATTTCGAGCCAATCGGAATAATTTTCACACCGGACGACATCGAGGCCTGGCCAACAGTCGTATTGTCTGATTTAAATTTTTTCAAACCATCTTCTTCCCCTTCGAAGTCACTGTCGCTGACTTTCCTCTTGGCCGCTTCCTCGTTATCAGAACTCCCACTACCAGCTGCCATCGTGCTACCAACCCACTGCTTAACCTTATCCATTGCATTTATCTTAGAACTTCGTATGGGTCTTCCCGCGAGCGGAGAACTTTGTGCCAATGGAACAACTATTGGAGTGGCTGAAGGTGTATTTGGCGTCACTGTTACTGCCGCTGGTGGTTTGGTCACTGTTACTGCCGTCATTGAACCGGACGTAGGCGCACTCGTTGAGGTTGTGGCCACCTTGCCCTTCTCGGCTTGCTGCTGTTGCAATGTTCGAGCCGCAGCAGCTGCTCTTTGTTCCTTCTGTTTCGCCAGCTGTACCTCGAAGTACTCCAGCACGCTTTGACACGTTTGCAGATGGATAAGTGGCTCCCACGTGTTTTGATCATGTGCAAACTTGGACCACTTCACCAGATACTCATGCTCTTTGCGCCGAGGGTTGAACCGTTTTGCCAAGATTTTTTCGACTTCCTCCTCAACAACTTCGCCGTTACCAGGAGTAGTACGCTTGGCGACGGAGCGTTTCCTGAAGAAAACTTTTGATTTAATACGTTGATTCATCGACTATGAGAAACAAAAAATAGCTTACCCAACATTCTTGTTTGCAGCGGTTGGTTCAGGTTTTTTGGCCGTCGCCGCGATAACTGGTGACTTCTTCACGTCAGTATTTGAAGGTGAACCTGCCGCTGAGGGCGCAGTCTTGATGTCAGGTTTGCGAGCAGGAACGAAACGACTGGGTGTTGTCGCGCTACTCGGTGTATTTGCGGATGATTCTGGAATGTATGAGTTATAAATAATAATATTGTATCGTTCCCTTGTCCACGAACTTACTCTTATCATCGGGTCCACTTTCAATTATAGTTTTAGTGATTTTAACTGGCATCTCTTGCAGATTGCCTTGTCCCATCTATAAGTAAAATTGAATATAGAACAAGCTTTCTAGTTTTTAAAGTACACAACTCACCCTTGCAAATGACTGGATAGTTCGGCCAGCCACAATCCATGTTTCTCTGACCGATTCCTCCAGTTTTACCCATGTCTGGTACAGTTTCCAAGAGTTAACATTTCCGGCCGATTCAGTGCTCAACTGGGCTGCCTTCCATAGCAGAAAAGCCCACACTTTGGCCTTCGTTTCGCGACAATCCTTCAGCGTAGACTCCTTGCGGCACTGTTCCTGCTCTTTGTGCTCCTTGAAAAGCTCAATAAAGTGGAACACACTGTGGCAGCGACCGCACACAAGTACATCACTTTGCGTCATCTCAGCTTGCGCCTTGCGGATCAGATCGGGATGCTTGCCGATGTCAGCGGGATCGATTTCTTTACCCATTCCTGTGAGACGACGTCAAGTAAGGTCTGTAAACGGAACGACAAATAACTTGTTAACTTAGTAGGTAAACAAATAAGAATACATTTAAGCTGTTTTACGAATTAAGTATTTTTGGACTATTGACCCAATTCAAGTTTAGATATAATTAATTGTTAATTTTCCTAATTGTTTACGTGAATGTACTCAAACATAAAGTATAGATAAAAATAATTAAAACTGAACCGTCCCGCCAAATTAATTTTGCTAAATTTAAGCCTCTAGTCTGCCAACACTTTCCCATAGAGGGATTCTACGTATTCAATTCCGCTGGCTTGGGCATTTTTACAAACAAAACTAGGGCATCCGATTCCGCGCTAAACTTTTCGGATGCATAAACTACGGACAATACATACCAAGCCAACGCGCTGCACTTATCACCGAGTAGCAATTCCACTGTTGTAGAAGTTTCACTCTATAGACGAGGGTATAGAAGTGAAGCGATGTTTGGCTTTCCTCGGGCAATTTTATTCCGAGGCAAAAATTCTGCCCAACAACGCGAACCAACACTTGATTTATGATTATTTAGATGATAAACTGTTTTGAGAACACTTTCGTCACTTTATAAGCTAATTTGTGGCAATTTTCACCGAGAATTCCGCACTGAAACGCAGAGGAAAAGCGCTTTTGCACTGAATTACTGGTCGGTCGCTTGTTGGTTCGTTCGCTAATTTTGTACCGCATACAAACGGTGGTAAAATCGTACCTGCCCCGGTGGTCGATATGGAATGGCAGAAGCGCGGCTTCACCGAAGCCCCTGTGGCCCATTTCGGTGTTTTAAAATGACAGGTATAATTGTTCTAAACATGCACTGTGAAAAATAATCTGCCGTTATCGCATAGCGTGTTTTATTATTTTCCGCCTCCAGTTCCGTTGGAGTTTCGACAGCTCTAGGTACAATGCCGAGAAAGCATTATTCAAAAAATTGTAGAAATATAAAGAGCAGCGATGAGAAAGAAAAAATGGTGAATATTCAGCAAGAGAGAAAATGTTTACGCGAAATACTTGAAGGTTAGAAACAATATTGGGAACACGAGAGGAAATGATGGTGAACTTCATTTTCAGAAAGAAATATGTACCAACCGCGAATGCGCTTACAGGAAATGCGCGATTTGTGTTCTGCTGTTGAAAAATCCGAGCAGGAGTATAGTGCTACTAATCAATTCCCAATTTTTACGGACGAATTTTCCATGGTTTGTATGACGCATAATATAGTAAAAATTGTATTTTGACTGTGACTTTAAAGTTGTCAACAGAAATGCTAAGCTTTCATCAGGATTTCCTCCGTCAGTGTGAATATCAACATTCGCTACAAGACACAGAGCCACCCGAGGAGCTATTCCGAATCGAAAAAGACACGTTTGATGAGTTTCCGCTACCTTTGACCTCATCGTCATCTGATTTTTTTTCGTCGATCAAACAATCCTCACTGGAGGATATCAGTATGCTAAGCATCACCGAAAAAAGTACTCCGAAATGTGCCTGCGTTAGAGAGCAGATTGATACAATGCTTCCGGAAGTTTTGAGCGATGAGGAAAGCTGGTACTCACCCGGAATCCCGTAAGTGATACAATATGACAACTTAATTTTATTTATCCCAAGATTTACACAATTCCCAGCGGCCCTTGCTGTAAAGTAGAAGTAGTCACACACGCAGAGATACATCCAGTTCCTTCGAATATTGAATTTAGAAATGATTACTCAGCGGCAGTCAAAAAACAACGTTTTTCGGGAATAGAAAAGCGTACAAAAATCGAATGGGATTTGATTGAGGAGTTAGTATAATTTTACGTTATAATTTTTGCAGGCGATAGACAGTATTTTGTTAGGTCAACCGGTTGCTGGAAAATATATTTTGGATTATAAAGCAGCAATTGTTTCAACAAGCTCTAAAATTTGCTCTAAATATTTTGTTATAATTTGTTGAGTAGCTAATAAAAGGATAAAAATCGTTATATATATATATATATATATATATATATATATATATATATATATATATATATATATATATATATATATATATATATATATATATATATATATATATATATATATATATATATATATATATATATATATATATATATATATATATATATATATATATATATATATATATATATATATATATATATATGTCGTCTTTAAAAGTAAAAAAAGTTAATCGTTTATCACGTATTGCTCTACATACAATAAAGTTTTGTTTATTTATAGCGTTATATACTGCTGCTCCAAGCATACCTGTCCCAGCGTCCATAAGGTTTGCATAGAATACCCTTAACCCTGGTAAGAAATTCTTATTCTAGGGCTAAATTGATGCATGAATCTTAAATCATTTAAAGTTTAAATCATTTCGAATTTTGTTAAAATTTTAATAATGAGGAATCATTACGGTGTTGACACATCGATACATAACAAATACCAGAATTGTTTTTTTTTTTTAATCGAGAACGGATTCGCACTATTTAAAAAAAAAGAGAGCCACATGGCAAAAACTTCCCAATGCAATGAGTTTATTGAAAAGAAGGAATTTTTGACGTTGGACTAACGTCTAAATCGAAGTTAGGCACCTGAATTTGAAAATCTAGTAATTCAACCGGGGAAAACCAGGGAAAAGTGGTCAGGTTTTGAGCGCTTATATATCAGTCATTTCTTTTCAGAATTTCGAGGTTTTGGCATCAACCGATCAGAAATTCTTTTACGGTTGAATTTATGTAACAAAAATAACCTATTGTTCGAGATACACTATTGAAAAATTGATAAATCACATCGATTGTCTAAATCATACCGAGCAACCAATCACCACCCCTCTTCACAAGCACAGTCGACACTAACGGATACAACCGATCTGACTTTGTAAACAGTCTCACAGCTTTCAACCAATAACGAGCTCGCTTTCGGTAGCTGCAACAGGTGTTTCAACACCGTTTTAAAATGCTTCTTTTATCATTATCACTGAACAGATTCTAAACACCAATGGCTTGATTGATAGGGGAAATATTGCGCAAGATTGTCATATAATAATTTAAATATGTTTTCGATACTAAACTAGTTAAAAGTTGTGTTAAAAGTCGTGCACATTCAACCAATCACAAGCTCGCTTCTTGTTTGCTCGCGGATGGATTTTTGCTTTGGGCTATATAATAGCCTGTGTCGTCTCATAGCAGTTATCAGTTAACAAGTGAAAGGCCACCAGGCCGGTCTTGTATAATCAGCAGCGGTGGCTGATTCCAGCGGCCAAACTGAGCTGCAGCAGAACCAGAGCGTTGGTATCAGGCAGCAGCGGCGGAGGTAGTGGGAAGCTGCATTTCTTCATTCAGTTCGGTGCTCCTTCGATCTGAGTTGGACCCCACCAGCGGTAATCCAATTCAGATATCGTTGGGTGAAAACGTTGGGTGTGTGTGCAGTGTGCACATATAGCGTATTTGCATCTGTATTGCTATGACATTTGCGATGATAGGGAAGGCGCTGTTGCATGTGTATGGCTAGCTATAGCGTGTGTAAGACACTAGCATGTGTAGCATATTATGGCTATTGCGTGTATATCTTCAGCGTGTGTACGGATAGTTATAGCTTGTGTGTGGATAGCTGCTGCGTGTGTAATGATTAGTTATAGCGTATGTATGAATAGTAATAGCACATGGTTGGATAGCTTATGCGTTTGTATAGATAGTTGTATCGGATGTATGGAAAGGAATAGCGTGTGTATGGATAGCTATAGCTACAGCGTGTGTATGAATAGTTTTAACGCGTGTTTAGATAGTTATAGCATGTGTGTGAATAACTATAGCGGGTGTTTATCGAAGATTATTATTGTCATTGAAAATATTAAAACGTCTTAACGAACACAGTTGTGAATTTGATTTTACAGCAGCTTCTTCAGCCAGTCTTTATTCATCGAGGAAAAATTACTACCTATGAATGATCAACACTTATTTACTAGAAATTTGATTTAGATCAAAACGGGTTCTTTTGAGTATCATAAGTTATTGGTAAAAAGAGTTGCAAGTTTTCTCAATGAGCATTCATTAAATTTTCGTTTTTGTTTCTCGGTGCGCGGTTTTGATTTTGTTTCTCGCACACAGAGAAAGAAACAAACTTGTCGCTATCGTGAAAAATAACAAAACAATTAGAAATGCTCTAAATCACAACTGAAGAAGTTAAGATATTTTCCTGTCACTCGCCCAAACCTTGATAAAAACTACCGAAAAACGTGTGATTGAGCTCTTGCTATATTGAGTTATTGAACCAAACGTTTTTTTTTTGAAATACATGAAGTTATATGCTGGGCTGGAACTAACCTAGAATGAGTTTTATCGATCAAATGTCAAACAATTTTCAAATTTAAAATTTTCGGTTGAATCGTTCTGGGCTCCAATTTCAGATAGTTTCGTAAAGTTTGCTTTTTGCTTAGATAGGAAAATTTTACCAATTCGCTCAATTAAATGATTGTCTTGGTAGTGCAGCAAACAAAGGGTTGATTCGAATATGTATGAAATGACAGCGATTTAATAAAAGATATCCATTCTTTTAGTATATATTATTGTTTATAACGTTTTAACGTCTCAGCATCCAGAAATGCACTGTTAGATAAAATTGCAGCAAATACTAGAGTTGCAATTCTCTCTATTATTTGTTTTAATGGAATACAAGAATACCGTAGTCCAACGTCATGCGGTCGTGTCTTGAATACCACCCTCCTACTTTTTTTTGAAATGGTGAATAAGAAGGGGAGAGAGATGTGAAGCGCACAAAATTTAATTCTACAGCGGGGAAGTAGGTAAATATCGTAAATATGCATTTTAAAGTATTTTATATGATGTAAAAAGGCTCATGATAATGGTGCTTATTACTGGAGTCACTTCACGGTGAAATCAGAGTGAAGTGAACAAAATTCTATTACGGGACTCACGTAAGTGAGAAAAACGTCACAAAGTGACATCTGCCGTGAAATCTGGGTTATTATGAGTGTCATATCAGTGAAGTGAGAACGGAAAAAGCGACGTTTCGCGTGGAATAACTTTACGACCATTTTGAACGGTGAAATGATTCCACGAAGATGCTATAAGTCTTAAAGTTGATTGATTTGTGATCTAATGGTAAATATTGGATTTATTCTTCAGTAACGAAGCGAATCAGAAATTGATCTGTGCCTAAAAGCGGTCAAATTTTAATTTTTTTGCCCGAAAAAATGCTAACTAGTTCAGGAAATTTTCGATACCGAAAAGAACCTTTTTTTTCGATGCCGAATATATTAGAAATGCAGAACACGTCAAGATCTGGTGTTGTCTAAAAAAACGGGAAAAAAACGACTTTCTGGGACTTAGACATTTTTGAGCTGGGAAATAATCTCATTTCACTTGTCCTATTCTCAATTTCACTTCACTGTCAATCTCACTCCACGGAGGTGATTTTTGTCACCTCACTTGAGGTGGAATCGGGAATAGGTCTAAAAAAGTGAAGTGAGCGTGAGAGTGAAATATATTTCACCGTGAAGTGACTCTCATAATAAGCACCAATGTATTTATAGGTAAACATATTTACTCAACATATATTTTAGAAATTATGTTCAAACTCTTAGCGCCTTCAATTTTGAAGTAGAATACTTCTCTCAGGAAGTTCGGCTACATAGGGATGTGAAATGAAAATCTAAAACCAAAAAAAGTGAAAAATATGTCCAATTTCAAATGCTAATAAATCGGTTAGAATTCGATGGATTTCCTTCGTTCTTGTAGCAATAGATTGGAAAATCTTCTAAGGTTCTTCCCAAATGAAGATAATTGTAATTTTGTTATTCGCACTATTGTACTATTGAAAATAGTCAAGCCTTGTCAAAACGAAAAATTCGACCTCTGATTGGTCGTTATATGATTGCTTCCCAAGCACGGTCGACAGAATCATATACCTTGCAATTGAAAACATGCTATTTGGCCTATATTAGAGCTTGTTTCAGCCGGAGCCGCTCATAATAGTTCTAGACAGCGACAACAGCAGTCGTTCTTCCTTAGCAGCAGCACTAGCCCTGTGGTTGGTCACCACGTCTCAGGAGCAGTTAATTCCCCCACTGTTGAGGCAGCTCAAAGGTTGTGATCAACAACCGATTTTGACCCGCAAAATGCCTTTTTCAAGGCAAATAAACAAATAATTGAAGGTTAATAATTTTCTGGCATCAACACAAGCAGACATTCTGTGCGGGATGCAATCAAATTCTCTTGTAGTTGTGTAATTTTTACTTTATTCAATAAACCCCCCACTGTAGGGGCAGCGCAAAGGCTGCGCATTCACAAAAGCAGTTAGTTTGACTATGCAGAGCTAATATGAAGTCGATTTAATCAATCAGCATAAACAGAATTTCGTCGTCTCCCAGCTGCCAAGTTGCAACATGATGCAACACGCAACAGCGAGCAAACGAAATCGCTTGATGTTACAAACCGCAATAAGATAAAAAAAAAACGGTTAAAGCCGTTGCGTGTATGAGAGCACCATCGGTGTTTATTCGCTGGATACAAAAATCATATGCGAATTGTGGAATAATTTGTCTGAAGAACATTAGGGAATGGAACAACTGAACTGAAAGGCGTGGCCTATTACGTAGCACCCTTCGGCTATAGAAGAGTGTTTCTGGGAAAACTAGCTACATTCATTAGTCGGAGGGTGAGCTGGATAGACCTCCACAACGTTGACAGCAGTAGCAGCAGATATCAGCACTCAGCAGTAACAGAATATAGCAGCGGGTCGCGCCTGTGGCTGCCTTCAAATTAAACAAAGCACTTGCCCTGTGGTTGGTCACCACGTCTCAGGCCTCTGCCTGAGTACGAACGCCAACGCGAGCGATCGGGCGAGATTTTTGCCGTACATCAGCCGGCACTTCCTCTAATGGAAAAGTTGGATCATTATGTTCAGAAGAATATGACTGTCGGTAATATTACAGAGATGCGATTGCATTATATCCGATATGGAATTGAACAATTGTTCTTTTGAGGACAAATAAAACACTTAATTTGAAGAATTAATAGTTTTGGGTACCAGTAGCAGTATGGTAACAGCCTCAGCGGTAGGTAATGTCGGTACTTCCATGAGGCGGATGTTATAAGCAAGTAAATGGAAGCGGCACGGCGAAACAGTTCGGGTGTGCTTAAGCCTGTAGTACACTTTTTGTCTAATGGTCAAATATTTGACCTTCTGACATAATGGTCAAATTTATTTGACATCATGGTTGTTGTTTGCCCGTGTTTGCATCATGTTAAAATTGGCGAGTGACAAACAATTATCTTTGACCAAATTTTTATCTGTCAAAAAGTGACAAATATTTGACGCTTGGTCAAAGAGTGTAATACAGGCTTTAGACGCGCGTCATTTTTCGTTGTTGATATTATTCCCCACATGAAACGACGCGCTTTCGTACGATTGCGGCGGTATAAGCGGTAGATGCATTTGCCAACACTTACTTCAGTAAAGCCGTGTTTAATTTTCAATGTGAAAACACCTTTCTATTGTGTTGGCCGTGCGCATAAGGCCTCTGCCAGGCTAAACGCGAAAAGCGGCCGGAACCGATTCGCCCGGCCGTAGGTTAATGTACAGCCGTAAGTAGAGCTGTGTAAAAGTATTCTACTTCAACCTTGCGGTCGTGGCTTTGCACACAACCCTCCTGTGATTTTTTGTTACAAAATTCGTTAAATTTCCGACTGTTAGCGCACTGTTAAAATAGTACAATTTAAAATGGTTAGTATCCTGTTTATCTCGGATATATTTTCTCTTTCACAATTTATGTTGCTTGTAAACTTTGAATAGATGGTCACTGTATTTATAATTACAATTCATTGAACCACTAAGCCTTACTAGCTAATAAAATCCAAATGCGTTGCATGTATCCAGAACAAACACCTTTCTGCATGTCATTTTTTTCTACCGTTATTTTTCATATGTTGCTGAAGACCTCAGCATAACTGAGTTATATGGGAGGAAAAACATCGACAAACAACTGAAGAGCAAAATTTTGTTCCTATATTTATTTTGTGCTTATTACATTATGATTTTTTAAAGTATCGATAGACTGTGTGGTGGAGCAACCGGCTTACGAGCATGCAGAGCCTGTACCGAAGCGGGTATCGTCGTGCAACCGACGCATGAGTGCATCGTCTCGTGAATAAAAATGTCACAATCGATGCAAAACGTTTGTTCGCAAGCGTTGCATCGATAGATTGTCTTATCGACACTTTCATTGAACAGTTTCTGGCACCCATAGCATATGTTGGCCTGCTGTTGATATTGCAGTTCTTGGAACGGAGGAACTGGGAATAAGTGATGGTAGGATCGAGCCAGATGAGGAGCTGACGCTAGTGTTAATCCACAAGAGGCACATTCTACTGGAAGCTCGCAATATTTGCTGTAACACTGCGGACAGTGATATCCACCGGATGTGAGCTTTGCCGGTTCGTCCGCACTATCGATGTGACACATGCACATGGTTAAAAGTGGATCCTTGCCTGATTCGGTTTTTCCGTGCGGGAATCCCATTTTAATCATCGAACATTCCTGCTGACTCCCAGCCTGTGGGGGATCAATGTGCTGCAGCAATTGATCTTTAAAATGTGCATCATCCAAAACAGCACCGTATACACCACCTGTCTCAGTACTGAGGAATTTGCATACACGAACCTCTGCCGACAAACTGACCACCGAACAGCGAATTCCTTCGGATTTCAATGCATCTATAGTGATGTGAATATCTGTTGGGTCACATGTTGTCAAGCTACCCATCACAACTAAAACTTCACGACTAGCATGAGATGGAACCATCTTCAAAGTTTTTAATGCTAGCTCCAGGCCATTTTGAAGTGAAGGCTCACCGGTCAATGCAATCTTACTTAAATTGTTAACTGCCTTGATGTGCTTTCGACAGCTGCCGGCCAGTTCAGAAATCTTTTCTGCTCGTTTTGCCTTCATTGCTATAACGCCTAGTTGCGAAATAGGGTTCTGATCGAAAAACTCCTCTATAAACATCTCCAGCAGTTTAAGGGTACAAACGAATCTGGTTGGCTTCAAGTCCGGAACCGTCATTGCCTCGGAGCAATCCAGTATGATGTACAGATGCCGCATCATACCTAGTTTGCTGTATCCTTTCTTCATTGCTTGCCGTTTGCGCTTGGCTTTCTGGATGATCTCGGCTACGGAGCCTTCCACCAGACCATCGTCGTCCTCCTTGATTGCTTCCCTGAAGGATTTTTTTAGTGAATAATTTCAAGATGAAACATGTGCAACTTACCATGTTTTTTCGTAACCCGTTTCCCAACGATATTCCTTGGTCTCGTCTTCTTCTGCCATAGTGATTCTGGAGCAACAAATCTGCAGAAAATAAAGTATTTGTACAATTCTAAAAGAAATTTTCGCCTAAACGGTTTAAACACGCACCCAGCACACTGTGAAGCACGAATTTAATGTCTACAAATAAAAAGCAGTGCTGCGGTCGGGAACTGTCAAATTATGGCTAGAGTTAGCACTAGTTAAAGATGTGCAGTTAAATCCCAAACAGCGAAAGGCAGTTTTTCGACAATCACAAGCCATATGTCATGATAATACAATCGTGGGTGGTTAATTTGACGATTTTAACTTGTTTATCATACACGTTTCAGATTGCGCACTTCTTTTCGAAATAAAAATCTCAACGTTTTAACCATTTTAAACCATCTCCCGCATAATCAATAACCATAGAATGCCTATCAACTAGTTCGGGATATAGTCTCGACTGTATCCAGCATTTTACGCACCATAATGGCAGTCGCTATAATGAGTGTTCGTAATATGTGAACCTCTCTGCTTACGTCAGTTTAGGGATTTATGCTGAATTGGCAACAAAAATGCTGCCAGATTTTTTTTTTTTTTTGATAAACTACATGAAGACTTCAAACTGACGTAAGCAGAGTTGTCAAAGGGGTGGGTGATTAATTACGAACTATGCATTATAGCGTCCGCCATTATGGCTCGTAAAAAGCTGGATAGACCACCCCTATGGCATCGCGCAATGTTTCAAGGGATAACATATCAACATATGTGTAAACGAGATAGCATATTACCGCCTCTTTTCATACATCTTTATCTTACTGCTGACAGCGGGCACAAATTAATTTTAGCCCAGGACATGAGTTCATTGTCATTCACTGTTACTCGGTATGTTACTGTTACTCGGTATTGCTTATAGCGACACTATTGGCATTGGCCCACTAAGCAAAATTTCAAAATAATCGTTATTTTTCTGGTCGATGAAATCGTCATCGAATGGCACATCTGTTTGTCTGTGGTATATACCCATAAACCAATGAGCATAAAAGAGAGGTGAGGAGGAAACTTACTAACACTTGCACGCGCCCCTCTGCCCAGAGTTGATGCCAAATAGTGACGTAGCTATTTGGTTTCACCGTTGAGTTCGTCTAGTTGTTTACATTTGAAGCATTTACTAATACTAGAAAAATGCACTCTCCTCCTTTTATACTCATTGCCCATAGACCATCTCACCGAATCTCTTTAACCTCACTTTTCTGACAGTTAGTTGTAACTTTATTTACGTTTTAGACTTTGTGCTATGGTGGAGCAATAGTGTGCGAAGTGGAAATGCTACTAAATTTATAATTGTTTTTAGTGTACTGGTACCTCACGTACAACATTGAAAAGACATTTAGTTCACAATTGAAATGATCTGCTATAATTGAGAACAAAACTGCATCACCCGAAGATAAACAAAGTTACCAGTAGCTGTGATTTATGATGCGTGACGCCACCGTGCTATGGTCTATAGCCAGTTATGAATTACATTGGTCAACACAGGTGTGGCCCTTAAGTTTAAACTAAAATAAATAAAAGATTATAGCTTTTTAACCAATCCTGTGAATTTTGGTGCTCCTAGCCACCAATATTTTTTCAGAGTCTTGAATGAGTTTTCTCGTAAACATAACGTTGAAGCGACGAACCCGGCGAACAAATATTATTCGACACTTTGACGTAAATTGACGCATTTCTACACTGGCTAGAGGCACCAAATTTTAAGGGTTTTTTTTTATTTTCCTGTGTGGACTCATCACTGCGACCAGAAATAAGATATTGTGGTATTGCCCAGGTGTTTTCTGTACTCCACACTTCATATTATTGGCAGTATCACTATTGAAGTAAGTGATACGCTTATCATTCATATCCGTGCCTGTGTGTTTGTTTTACCTTTCTGTTTTAAGCTTACTACTCTACTTTACCGAGCCTCTGTTTTTCCCAACAATATCGCCTAGCTACAATTCCCTGGAGAGAACTTTCCTACGTTCCTCACACCAGTTTTATTATAATAGGGACTTATTTTTGTTAAAAGGAGAGTCAACAGAGGTGCTGTAGAATTCAGATTGAAGGAAGGGTACTTGGTGGGAAGCCTGAGAATAAACCCACGCTTAAGTCCTTCGGCAACCTAATAACCTGATTCTACTGAGATTCGAACCCAAGACCATCCACTTACCTCAGCGGACTCTGTAACCTTGCGGCTACGGAGCTTCTCACATGGTTAAAAAATTATAATCACAGACAGACGTCCAAGCAAGAACAACATTGATCGAAAATTCTGTGTAAAGTTTCAAAGAGAATTCCGTTATAAATACTGTACACTAGTGCCACCTGGTGACCTTATCGCTACAATACATTTTTTTGACGTAGGACTACGTCTAACCGCACTATTCCGAGATACATTCCGCGAAAACTAAAACCAAGATGTAACGACGGAATGAAAGATTTCAAACGGTTATACTGATGTAACCACATGATGGACCACAATAATCGATATGTCGTTGGATTGATAAAATGATGGACAATTTTGTGATTCTTCAATTTTCATTATCACTTCATTGTTAAACAGTGAAAATTGAATAAAAGTTTCAAGGTCGAATGTTCACCAACAATGTACCAATCATATGCGAGCACGCCTAGCACAGAATTCATGAATAGACACCAACTGCCTGCAGTGATATCCTGTATAGCAGTGGCAAAAAAAATTTGACAGAATCTCCCCGTCCCAATAGGTCAACTAATGTTAGCTTCCATCAGCCTAGACTAAATTGATGTCTTGAAGGTAAAGCTTTTTCGGAAAGTTCGTAACCACCTCCACTACCAGACGATTTTACGTTCTGCTGTTAACAAATATGTTAATGTTAATAAAACTGATGTCTTGAAGGAGAATATGATGGCACAGGCAACAGTACTGCACCGAGCAATGTATGAATAGAGCGCTGGTTACTCGTCGTCTATCAGTGCAGAAAAACTCGATATTCATTTGTGTGCAGTCATGCCAAGTGAAAACTACATTGCCGCTGTTGACTCGCAGTGAGGCGTGGAACACAATCGAATTGCCGTTTGAATCGTCTTCTTCTTCTTCTTGTTTCGTATAGCAGCAAATATCAGAATTCAATATGATTTTTCGGATGTCGCAAAATAGGCTGCGCCGCCGGGGACAACAAAATACGTTGTTTATTTTTGAACTCTAGACTCTCCCTTTTTTTAGGTTTCTTTAAATAACTAAATATAAGGTATTTAAAAGACAATAGAAAACCAAAATGCTCCGTACAGATCTTTGAATATGTAGTTAAACGAGCTGTACTGATGATTATATTTTACTAGCTAAATGAATTTAGTCCAATATGACAATACTAGTTGCATCACGCGGTGGCGGTTTAGAGAAAAACCAAATTCATTTCATCTTTATATTAGAGTTCTGATGTTAGTGTTTGTATTTTTCAATTGAAATTTTTTTGAATTAGCATTTGCAAGAAAATATTACTTTCCATAACCTTACTTGTAATTGAACAACGCTATGCAAACATTAATTGCTGAGGCTGATGTTGTGCATCACTCTAGCCCAGTTTATTTTCGAAGATAATGGACATATAACTTTCAAATATGGTATCTTCGTTGTTCTTTGGTATCTTGAACTGATCAAAATTTTTTCTGATTGATCCTGTATACTGATAAAATGTTTAAATTGACCTGAATTGAATGTTAACATGTTCATAAAATTCTATGTCAATTTCAAATTTTCTGTGAATATACATTTTCTACTAAAACTGTAATTCGTTATCGATATTTTTTCCACGAGCTTGTAATTACAGGAAAAAAATTTATGTGACATCTTTGCCGCTTTGTGATCGGTAGTGAGCCAGCTTCAACAAGACAAATAGATATAGAAGGAAGTTTATTTTCTACTAAATCGTACTCAATTAAATATTTTATAGAAGGTTGCCTTTTCGCGCATTAAAGAAAATTCGCTGTATCTGATTGAAAGGTATTCATCATTGGTCCAGAAACCAAATTTAGGGGAAAATCAAGTATCTAACTTTTTTACTTTTGTAGATAGAAAACCTTGTTTTACAATTTTATAGCTCCAATAATTTTAAGTAACTTTGTAAAATAAAGTTTTTTTCTTAAACATTGCTATAGAGCTCTAGACCCAAATTTTCTCCTAAATTTGGTTTCTGGACCATTGTGAATGTTAAAGAGAATATTTTTTCTTCTAAGAGAGAGTGCTGCAAAGAAATAATCAAAATACAGACCCCGTTCGATTTTGGCAACACCTCAGAATTTTTTCTGTTGCCAAAATCGAACTATGCCAATAATGAACGGTTTTTTTCATGACTTTTTTGACTTTTTAAATGGTCAAAGACGACCTTAACAGTACAAATGGCCACCAATGAACTAATTTTAGTTCCAAGTCGTTTGAGGTGTCGCTTGATGAATTTGGGCTGACGACCTAGATACTTGATATTACCACCGGAACCAAAACACCTTCCTTTTGGAAGATGTTGAGCTTAAATTGGTTAAAACAAATCAAGCAAACTACAAAAGTAAAACGAGCTCAAATCAAACATAGCTTCTAAATAAAATTATAAAATTATTGTGGTCCTACGTCAACTATGCGGTCGTGTCTTGGTTACCACCCTTCTACTATTTCGCTGGTGTACGAGGCTGGCGTCACTGGTAGCACTATCTGGTTACGAATTGCTACTACAAAAAACTTTACACAAGTTTGGAACTCAGCTTGGATGCCTGTCTGCGCTATAATCATCTCAGGGCAACTACACTATGGTTGCTTTTTACGCGGCTTTTTTACGCAGATTCCGGAATTTACGCGGTTTTTTATGCGGAATTATTTACGCGGTTTTTTCACGCGGCATGTATCTACCGCGTAAAGGCAACTTTAATGTATTTTGAGCTTTGTGCAGCAATTTTTTTGATGACGTGGGACTAACGTCCATAACGAAGTTAGCCGCATGAATTTGAAAATCTAGTAATTCAACCAGGGAAATGTGGTCAGGTTTTGAGCGCCTATATATCAGTCATTTCTTTTCAGAATATCGGGGTTTTGGCCATCAACCGATCAGAAATTCTTTTACGGTTGAATTGATGTAGCAAAAACCACCAACGGTTTGAGATACCAAATCACTACCTCTCTTCCCAAGCCCAGCTGACACTAACGGATACAACCGATCTGACTTTGTAAACAATTAATAAATAAACGCAGGCTTTTCCCTTTTATTTTCGAATAAGAGAAGGGTTAATTTATGAAATCAGAAGTATTTTTGGCAGGCATCTCAGTTTGTATTGTAGTCAAATTATACTTATTAATTGAAAATCAAAATCTCCCATCTCGCTTCGTTCAAAACTTATTGTCACGTATTTATACGTGTACCAATAAAAGTTGACTAGCCGTAAAATGTTATAATAATTCGTATTTAATAAAGATTATCTCAAGTATTCGTAGGTTAATCGTCTAACACGCGCTGAACTTTCTCATGATTGAGTAGGTAATTTGCGTCAACTTTCATTATCAGTGGATAAGCTTAAACCGTTTAGTCGATTCGACAAAGAAATGCATCACAATCTATCGATGTTTGCGATTTCCGTTCGTTAAAAATGATGGATTTGCATGGGTTCAGTATTTCTGATTATGATATGATGTCTGAGTACTAAACAATCTGATATTATCTGTGAGCATAGTGGCTTTGCTTTCACCACGGGTTTTACCGCTGGTTAGGAAAACCTTCACCAGTGCACGTGTCTGGCTAATGATAAAGTGGCGTTACGGAGTGGATTATTGAAATGCCACACGATAAAGTACCTACTGCAACATGTAGTTCATTAGAAGGTGGATCGTAAACTTCGCTAGATAAATGTGCTAGATGTCGATTTTGATAAGCTTCAATTTCATATCAATACAAGCGGAACGCAACAGCTGCGGGTTGAGGTTTGTAGCGTCAATTGCATTTCTTTTTGCATTCATTGCAGCTTAAGCTCAAGTCAAACTGAACTTGTGGGTTTGTCTGTTACTTTTGGTGACTATTGTTGACTGCTACTCAGCTAGTGATATGACATAGTGCTTCTATAAAAGTACTTGAACCTTTTATTCCGTAACAATAGACTCGAAACTTAAACTTGTGCACAAATTCCTCGTGATTGGAAATTACGAGCGTAAAGTGTTGCACTCTAACGACCCGCTGAATCATTTCTGGATTTATCTGTATTTATTCTTGCTTTCGTTCGAATTCACTACGTACGATAGTATCCGGAATTATTATATCTATTTTCTATCAATATAAAACGGGGTTCAACGTTTTATATTCAGCTTCATTCATCTGAACACATTTTTTAATTATTTTATTCTTTATTATTATCCCTATTCTCTCTGACATACAAACTAACAATTTTATCTTAAAGAGCTGAGATATGAGATAATCATTCATTTTTAACAGGTGCTGGATTAGATTAGGAGTCGTGATTGCGTGATAATTATATTCATCCGTTTTCCAAATTATTCTGGAGAAGCCATTTCCGAAGATGGAGATTCAGGTGGTGCCAGTGGTGAAGTGCTATTACTCATTGGCTAAGTTTTAAATTCTTCAATGCAGTTCCTAGTTCATCGACGATGTTGAGCCTAAACAAAGAATTGTTTTGTATTGAGCTGGTTGCTGTTCAGCTGATTTAGCTAGCCAATTTTGTGATTAATGTTGGCCAGCGATTGCATAAAATCGTTCTCAACTTCCGAAATAGCGAACCTATACATTAGAGAAATGACAAGACACTCACCGTTAAGGCAACTGTCAACATCAAAACGGGCGAGCTGTATAAATTTGCATTGCCGTTATCCGTTTTGATGTTGACAGTTGCCTTAACGGTGAGTGTCTTGTCATTTCTCTAATGTATAGGTTCGCTATTCCGAAACGGCAGTGTAAACTAGTTGTATCAGTTGATTTTTAACTGCTGATATATTACATCCGTCACATTGCTACTTTTGCTTATGGAGGCTTAATATGTGTAAACAGAATTTCTATGTGCTTCATAACTTCCGAAATTGTATTTGGTTGTTCCAGCTGGCGCGCAAGTCGATGAATCACAGCTGTTTCTCATCAGTTTGTTTTGTCAGCTGATTTTGCTGATCGGTTAGTGTACTGAATTCCAATGATGCCGTCACCAAAGTGTAACACGACTCGCACGGTAGCGGAAATGCGATGTTCGAGAAACACTGGAGAAAAATAATAGAAAAACCGTGTCCATGAAAGCACGGTTACACTATATAAATTCCTCCATTAACCTTCAAATCGAACTTTCAAAGGCTTAAGAATCAATGTCAAGTTCAAAATAAAGTTTCAAACAATGATAATTTTTTTTCATGTTCATCTGAATGCACGAACTTGACTTTCAAAACTAAAATTCAAAATTCGGGAATCAAGACTTTACTGCCATCTTCCCTCAGTTTTGTACCCTGTAAACGAAAAGACGAGTATTCGACGATTAGTCGTAACCTAAACCAGCCAATTTATATGGAAACATGAATTGTACGATTTACGATTATGGAACTATTAGGTTTTATTCCATATTAGTTATCTAACCTCCATATAATTTTATGGAGCAAAACCGATTTCAGTTCAAACCTGATACAATTTTGTATTGGCTTGAAACCTTAAACATCGCTTTAAAGATTTGTGATTTGATGGTAATATTAACCCTCTAGTGCCCAGTGCCGCCTTTAGACGGGCTTCAGTCAAACCTCTTAAAAGCTTCAATAAATATAAAAAAAAATCTTTATAAAGCCTAATAGTGATTTTACCGAAGACCGTCTAAAAATTAACTTGGGCACTAGAGGGTTAAATATAATAATATAAAAGTACCGTGGTTCGATCTCCAACCACGCGCACCCCTCCGTGGTCTTTTATTTTTGTTTTTCCAGCTAGGGGGGAAGCTCTTGTAATCATGTTTGGGGGCTCAAACCCTCGTACTTAACTAAAACTTCTATGGACTTAACCACTATAATAGGTCTCAGACAGTAATCAAGTATTCGTAACTGAGATAACTATTTCATCAATAGATAGGGTTACCCACTGCACGGCATCTCACCACATTGAAGCGACGAGTGTCAAGTTCAGTGGCTTAGTGTACGAAAGCGTTCATTGTTTATCATGTCGAATTCTCTCGCTTCTAGTCAGCTGACGGCAGGTGTATAGTGCTGTGCTGAGTGTAAAGAGGTATCGCTGAGAGAATATCTGACTCACCGATTGTACGCGGTGATATCTGCCTGCGCGGGTGGGTTTGACAGCCCAAAGTATTGAACCGAGCGTTTAGTTTAGATCTGGACTAAGTCCAGAGCGGTTGGGTTTTTTTTTGGTCGCTAGCTTCTCTTGCCTCAACTGCACGCACAGTTTACCGGTCGCTCGTCCGTCGTCGATAGTAGTTCTTAGTAGACAAAAAAAAAAAGCTTTTCAAGTGTTGTGATTGTGGCTTTCTGCTGTGGGTAACGCGGTGGCGACTAACGCCGACTAGCCGGCCTGGAAGAGTGCAGTGAGCAAATCAGCGATTTATAGTAGCAAAAACCTGTTACTGGAACTGAAGCGGTTGCATTGTGAAGGGCAAGTCTAATTAGGCCTATCGACAATCCATAAAAAGTGAGTTGTGTATTATTATTATTATTATTATTGGAATGTATAATAAAGTTAAAATGTGTTTAGGCCTGTCGGAATGATTTTAATGTTTGATTAACGTTTCAATGATATATGATATTTCAGTGAATATGTGAAAAATTTAAATGTTTAGAATATCCATATTGGTTATCCGTATGATTCCATGCGAGCGACCAAAAAGATTTTTTTTAATTTAGCTGATACCAGGCCCGCGTTGCTGCGCCATTAAGTTTACGACGACAACCGCATATCTTTCAAATGTACATAATTTCGAACAAATATTAACATTACCATGTTATATCTATAAGGCTGTATGTATTCTGTCCAAAAATATGTATTTCTGAATCATGTTTCTCCAATGTTCTAATTTCTATTAAAACTCTAACGAATACATTCGGGAAAATAGCAATAGTCAAAAATGTTAGAAACATGACGTTACTAAGTTTATTATTTTGGCTAGGAATAGCTGAAGTATTTTATTTGTTCATACAAATTAGCTGAGGTATTGTCCTAAACTTCAACCAAACGTAAACGTAAGCAAATAGAAATTTGTTATTTCGATTCAAAATAATTTGAAAAGTGTATGTGTTTTACAAATGAAAAAGGTATCCATCCATGTTGTTAACTACCTAAACATCATGCTATTTGTTACATTGCTCGCATTATTGCATTCGAGCATGATCACTAAGAATAAGCTCAAAGTAAAATTCTCACTCCAAAAACTAATAAAATAACTCTCTAAAAATTGTGTAGTGTCCCTGAAAAAATTAAAAAATACATCTGGAGTCGATTTCCGGCCTCTGGATATCTTCCTGGTTTTGGAAATATTTATATGAGGTGGTATTTGACCATACCTGGCTGTTCCTTAAATACTGGGAGTAGCTACCTAGGATTTAAGGAATGGGACCGATTTCTGGACTCTGAAGATTATTTTGATTCCGGAAATAACCAAATTGGCTGATTTTTTGAAAATATCATTTTGAGCGTATTAGTAGAATGATATCAATCAAATACCAAAAGAATGAAATATTTCCATTAAATTATACTATCTACTTTGATAGTAGAATTGAATGGAAATTTTTCATTCTCTCATTATTTCATATTGACTGGTACTTCGCCATTTTGGTTGTATTCCTTCAACCGGAAATCACAATCTTGGATTTCAAAATGGTGTTTGGATTAGGTTTATGGTCTCCGGTTATCATATCGATTCTAGAATGACCATTTTCGGCTGATTTCCAGCAATCTGAAGTTGCCACTTAGAATTTGGCGTTTTTCACAAATTCTTTGAATTATAGACGATAAGATTATCTTGTATCAATATACAATATACAATCTTGTATCAATATAACTTTCACCAATCATTTTTAGTTGTTTTCCAGAAAGTGGAAATCATCATTTTGGATTTGGCGTCTGGGGTCGATTTCCGACCTCTGGGTATCATTTGAGTTTCGAAAACAACCATATTGGGTGGTTTTCGCTCATTTTCGGAAAGCGGATATCGCCATTTTGGATTTTAAAATGATGCCTGGATCTGATTTCTGATCTCTGGGTATCATAACGATTCCGGAATGACCATTTTTGGCTGTTTACCAACAACTCGACATTGCAATTTCAACAACTCGATGTTGCAATTTAAGTTGCCACTTCGGAATGAAAATGTCGTCAGGGCTCAATTTTTGGCCTATGTGCATCATTTCGATTACAAAAATACCTATTTTAGGTAGTATTTGGTCATATCTGTAAACCGGAAGTCACCACCTTGGTTTTCAAAACAGCGTCTTGAGTTGATTCCAGGTCTCTTGGCATCATTTCGATTGCAGAAATACCCATATTTGGTGCTGTTCGGTCATTATTTGTTGTTTTTCGGAAACCGGAAGTCGTCTGTGTATGGTCTTTGCAGTCGATTTTTGGCTGCTGGCTATTATTTTGATTCCAAAAATACCGGATGTCGCCATTGTGTTTCTAAATAGCGTCCGGATTTGATTTCCGGTCTCCGGGCATCATCTTGGTTCTCGAATAACTATATTGGCTGTTTTCAAGCAACCGGATATTGCCACTTCGAATTTCAAAATGGCATCTGGGGACGATTTTTGGCCAATGTACATCATCTCGATTACAAAAATGCCCATATTGGGTGATATTTGGTCATTTTAGGAAACCGGAAGTCGCCATCTTGGATTTCAAAATGCTATCTAGAGTTGATCTCAGGTCTCTGGGCATTATCTCGATTCCAAAAATACCCATATTAGGTGATATTTGGTCACATTGGGCTAGTTTTCTGGAAACCGGAGATCGTCATCCTGGATTTCAAATGGAGTCGATTTTCGGCCTCTGAATATCATTTTGGTTAATTGGTCAATTTTACAAAAATGGCTAAATTTTAGGCCAGCCCAGCGGCTTGTAATAAGTGGGTATTTTGGTTCATTTTTTTCCAGTGTTCAATGTTATGATAACACTTTTGAGCCTCAAAAACTCTCACAATTAAATTAAAATAATGATAGGAATAAATTGAAATGATGATAGGAATAATGATTTAGCTGCGCCACTAAGATACAAAAAATCAATATCACAGCATTTACCCTTTATTTGAGAACTCAAGTATACAAAATGATACGATGATCGTGTTTGATTTAGGACTATACAAATAACAAAATTCGCTATTGCTACCCTCCTCTCTGACCACGCTGATGAGAAAATAAAATTAAAATTAATTGAAACAAATACGCTGCTATATGACTTATGTGTACCGAATTATATGATATTCGATGAGGCGGTTTCAAATTTAATAAAGACTGACAACATTTATCCACTTCCTTCCCCTCTTAAATGACAGAGTAATGTAAATACCACGCATCATACTCAGAAACGCCTGTATATAAATTTTCATGATAAATTTCTCAATATTTTGCATATAGTGCAGTTCGAAATACTCCTCCCCTCTTGACTACGCCACTGAGAACAAACAGAAAAGTCTATGTCATAGATACTTTCTTGAGAATTCACTTATACATATTGACACGGTTATCAAGTAAGGTTTTGAAGAGTTTACCCCCCGCCCCATTGTTACGCTTATGAAATACATTAAATTTAAAGTTGTTGAAATATACCACCCACTATAGCTTCCAAACATCGAATTTAATGATGATCGGCGCAGTGGTTTTAAAATCGTTAAACGGTGATGTCATCACCCCTCCCCCCTTACTACGCGAATGAAATACAGAAATCTCTCAAATGACACAGCAACACCACAGAAATACGCTTCATACCAAAAAATCTCTGTGTTTTAAGTTGCACGGTTATTGTAGAAAACGTTTGCATGTTTACAGAGCACAAATTGACAAATTGACAAATTGATTGGGGAACAGACAGACATTCGCATTTATAGATATAGATATACCCTCTTCCTTACTACGCCACTGAGATACAGGAAAATCAATGTTATAGAAACATACTTCACTTATACAAATTGGAACGGTGATCAATTTATGTGTTTAGGTGTTTTCAAATAACAAATATTAGCTCCCCCTCCCTTGCCACGCTTATTGAATGAGTAAAATTCAAACTCATGAAATATATCAGCTACTGTAGATTCTACATACCGAATTTAATACTGATGGGTCCAGCAGTTTCAAAATCATCAAAGGTTGACATGTTAACCCCCTCCGCCCCCTCATCCTTACAACGCCTCTGAGAAACAAAAAAGTCGTCGGACAGTAACGACGCAAGAATACATCTCAGACTCAAAAACATCTGTATATAAGTTTGCACGGTTATCGTAAAGGAAGTTTTCTCGTTCATGAAACACAAATTCACCCCCCTTTGCCTACGCTTGTGAGATAGAACAAAACTAATATTTTAGGATTACTCCCCGTGCTCGCAAACCCATATGAACAAATTTTCACGGTAATCGGTCCAGTAGTTTTTGAGTCTATAGGGAACAGACAGACAGACATTCGCATTTATAGATATAGAAAAATAGGCACAATAAATACGGGTTTTATAATTAGTTTAGGACGAAATGGTTATAAAAACATTGCTAGCGAAACGGTCGCGAATCATTCAAGACTGTGGTAAAAAAGACAAAAGCGAAGAGTTATTTAATATGAAATTCATTTTTATTACCAAGTTCGCTAAATATTCAAATAATTGTAGAGCATTAGCATGATGCCGCTCTGAAATCAGTGATATTAGGGGATGATAAACAATATATAGATGCATTGAGAGTAATCTCTTCAACAGTGCTCCGAAGCGTTACCTATTGTTGCTAAACCATTACTGTGTCCGTTTGTGTGACATTTAAATCTAAAGTTTAAATACTTTATTTGAATTAACTTTTATGACTAGTTATCCTAATTCTTAATGAACGAAAATCTCACCTTTTTTTGCGAGAATAAGAATGATTGAGAAAAAACTCACAAAAAAAATCCAATTGAATGTGACTAAATGACAATGACTAAAAAAATGTTTCGAACATAAATTGTTAATTAATGCAAACTGATTTTTTGAATGAACTCCATAGTAAGATTTTTCAAAAGTGTGTTTTAACAGTTTATGGCTTTGAGTGGCGAACTAAACCACTATAGAAAAAAAAGTTTATGGCTTTTTAAATTTGTTAAAGTTCGACAGCAGTATGGTGAATAATGTATCGTTCTTCAGAATTATGTGAATGACAGGCGAGATAGCTCTCGATAACCAAAATCACGTACATAATTGATTCCAAACTTACATGATTCTTGTTGGGGAGAGTTGTACCACATCATTCGAGCAAAAAACATCTAATAGACGAAAAAAAAATCATTCGTGAAAAATTGTGGACTTTTGCTTACTTTTTTTGGCTCGCTGAAAATCCCTCGCTATCGCTCCCAATGTAAAATGCTGATTCTTCCAAATCAAATAGTGGAGGTGGCATAATTTTCATTTTTCAGTCCCAAAATAGTCTTACAACTGATACCCATGAAATATTGTAAAAACCAGAACTATATAAATAAGATCAAATCAAGAATAAACTGGAAGATGGATCTCGTAAATAAATCTAAATAAATAGTTCAAACTGGAAGCTTTGCTTTTATAGTTATGGGTGTAGAATGTGGAATGAGTTTCAAATAGGCATTAGGCAGCATCCCATTAAGTAAATGAAATGTAAAGTTTGACTGGTTTGACCATCCACAAATAACCCTAGTTTGACCTGATCTGTCCTATCGTCGCTAGTGCGTAATGAACAAGGCTTTAAAAAAAAAAATCACAGCCAAAGTGCAATCACCGTGATAGCTTGGAGTACGATTAAAACTAAAGGCCCAGATAGACAAAATAGAAGGCCTGATCCTCATCACGCGTGACTGGGCCTTAAGGGGTTATATACTCTTTTGGTGGAGAAAAATGAGGGAAGTTCGAGCTTATTTTCAAGTGTATAGCACCATCTTTATTGCATCAAAGTGGTGTTTTTCTAAAAGTACAGTTTATTAACAACAACAAAAATACGTTTGATTTTGAGATATACCAATTAATACTGGAGTAATGGCCGTTTCCATGAAACGCTTTTTTTCGCAGAGGCTTGCGGTGATACTGATGGATACTTAGCGGGTCAACTGAATTCAAAAAACTCATATTATTTCATTAGTTTAGAAGTGTGCCTTGCCAAAAATACAACCAATTTCTCAATCGAGGTAAAACATATTGCATGGAAGTCAAGAAAACAAAAAATAACATAATTTCATTTCTACCGAACAATCTTGTGAAACAGTTTGGAAAGATCGGATAACCAACATGAATGGTAAAGTTATTGTACTTTTCAGATTTTTGGGTCTCGTTCTGCACATCGCACAGTGCGTTGAATGTAGGGTAAGACGGGACAAAAATCAAAACTACACGATTTTGTCGATAAAACATGTTGATGTAACAAGGAAAGTTGTTCGTTACCTTCAGAGCTACCAAATGCATAAAAGTCTTATGTGATACAGTAAATCACAAAACTGTCCCAAACGCCAATGCACTCATCCTATACCAGAAACCGTTAATCTCTTTGAAAAAGTTGTACAAACTGCTGTTTCTATGTTTTACTCACTTTTACATAATTGCAAAAGTGACTTATGCGCAATAATAACAAAAAAAAAATATTTTTAGGTATTCTTTTACGTATAATTTTTATTATTTTTTGTATATTCAATTACCAGAGTAACAAACAATTTAAAATTCTTCAAGATGCATATTATATTATCAAGTCAAGTTTTGGGTCATCTTTAGACGAATTGGAATAGTTGTTCGAAACGGTAGCAGCAAATACTAATTCTTTTGGGGAGTTATTTTCAACAAGCTCTGCAACTCGCGGTTTTTTTAATTCTGGTTGAGCAGCTTTCAAGAAGTTTCTGAGGACGCTTACGAGAAGAAATGTGGTTGTATTCATAATTATTATTCTCACCGAATCGAGGGAGAGCAAGCGGTGACTCCAACAAAATTTCATGCTTTTTCATGAAATACTTTTTTATTCTATTGCATTTCTCCCATTTCGAATTAAATTTTGAACGATATACAGCAGAAAACTTGTGCAAATTTTCATAAACATGCTCAACTGTGTCTTCTAGTAGAGACAATATCGAAATAAACATGATGTTCTTTTGCTTGCGTTGCAGTTAAACCAGTTTTCAAATATCTGCCGCTTCACGAGCGATCGGCATTGACATACGAAAAATAAAAAATCTCTCAGAGTTGCAAGAAGTTGCATCTAATTTTTATATATTTTTTAGAGGACACTTCAAGCAAACTTTTGATGTATGTTTTAGAGAGGAACTTGGTGGAACTTTTTTTAAACCGCTAACGAAAGTTTGAGTTCGCGTATTTTTAAGGATTAACACCTTCACCAACTCATGATACCGATTAATCATACACGCAATCGAAACCAAGTCTCTCTATCAATGAAATATATTGCACTAACCTTGATTCTTATTTTCCATTTTGTGTTATTGGAATACCCGAAGTAATTAAGTTTTACCAACGTTTAGAAAACGTGCGACAATTTAGCACGAAATGTGAAACTAATGATTGCTCTGGACGCTAACGCTTGCTATGCTTGTATTTGTGATGCTTCCCAAAGCTCACCAATACTTGTTCACAACCCAAGAGATATCTATGAACATTTCTGGGTACTTGGTGCATCCAAATAAAAAAGAAAGAAAAACGTTTTTTGTCTATTGCTCAACGCACTGTGCTATTCAGTTTCGTATGTTTGAACAAAATGATTGACTGGGAAGTATACATGAAGTTTTTACAGTAGTCCCAAGCATTTTTATATAAACTGGTAAACCGCTTTCAGTACTACAAGATGTATAAGGGGCCATCCATATTCCACGTGGAGAGATTTTTAACAATTTTTGATAGCCACCCCCCCCCCTCCCCCTCCGTGGACAACTGCCCATATAAATTCTAAAAATTTTGTATGGACCGTGGACATTACATAGACCCCCCCGCACGCTGTCCACGTGGAATGTGGATGGCCCCTAAAGAGAGGATAAATTGGATTGATGAGAAACAAATATATCGTCTCTCTATATTTTCAATGACGTTGAAATAAACTACCGTACGATCTCATAATTTTCCTAAAAAGACGTCTAACTTGTCGTAAAAAAATCTTAAATTGGTCAAACGGCTTAAAAGCTAAAAATTTTTCAAAATAAAATAATTTGAATTATAAAAATTTTTGCACCACCCTAGTTTATAAAGGAGTACCCTAAGAACCAAACAAAAAAATACTATTCTTAAGTTTTTCGATGAAGAACGAGTAAGTGAACCACCTAAATATTCATCTTACCATATTCTTCTGGTCGCTTTTATTTCGCTCTTAACTTCCAACTACTCGACTAAATCAAAAGGTAAAATAGAACTACTTTCACTTTAAAAAAAAGAGTTAAATTTCACAGTAAATTGGACAAATAAGAGCAATGAGATTAATTTAGGTGTTGAGATGAATATAAGAGCGGTTCAAACATGATTGGAGCAAAAAAAAATCTGATCATGAAAAAGGTCCAACAGCACTTTAGGTGCATAAATTGCTATTTTCAACATTTTCTGAAAAAGACTTTTGAAAAAGACTTTCAGGTTTTTCCGACTTTTGTTCAGAGACCTGCCACTGTGTACCGTCGTGGGGGAAATAAAATGCGAAGCGCTCTGCCAGTCATTGCCATCCAGTGTGAGAGAGATCTCGTCTTCCATCACCACCGCCACGTCGCGATTCGCCGGAAAAATCGACTTGGTCGACTTTATTCAGACGCTGCCGCTGCGTCATTGCCTGCAGCTTCGAAACCAGGGAACGGGACTGCTGTTACCTTAAATATATGTTCATGTTCGCCAGGTACTTTTTCACTGTTTAGCTGGTCGCACCGATCTCCCGGCCAAACGCACGCAGCGATGTAGCTACCTCGGTCTTCCTCTTCAGCATTCTTTGGAGCTTCTTGTCGCTCAGAGTCGTCAGCCGTCCGATGTTCGTGTTTTCGCCAACTACTAATTCGACTAATAGCTGTCAATTTTTTTCTGCTGACTCATGGGTTACTATGATTGATGCTGCATGAAAAATCGGCAATTTTTGTCCATTTGTTTATTGTAAACGTAAAAACAAAAAAAAGCCATTGAGTTCAGATTGAGGAGCTTGGCAGCCATTCACTCTTATCCTGAAAATCCATCATATTGTTCCTGCGCCAGTGTTGAACCAGAATGCGTTGTCTTGCTGGAACACATAGTGGTCATCTCAGAGAGTTTTCAAAGATTCGGGGCAACAATTTTATCTAGGACATCCGTTTTATAATATACGAATGCGAAGAACTCGAGCAGCTGCACCGAACACACGAAACACGAAAAATTCGCAGTTGCAGTGGCCATAGGCGTAGCCAGAGGGGGGCAGAGGGAACCGTCAACAATGGTTGAACAGCGGTTGAGTGCTCTCTGCTTGCTGGGTGTTCATCGGCAGTCGCAGATGGTTGACAACAATCGTGAAAAATTTACTGAATTAGCGCTGGAACATGGTGTCTTCGGTTTCTTACCATCTTGCTTCAAAGAATTTCGCTGATACGGTGCACTCTTTCTGTACCTGACGGCGTGAACTGTAGATTTCGAGCCGCTGCTTTGTTGCTCGATGATCCTGGCGTCTTCAATAAAGCTGGCACTTGAAATGGTCTGGTGTTAAGGTCTGAACTGAAAATCTTCACAGGCTCGATTGACGTTGCCGCCGTAGCTGATAATATCCTCAGATTCGCATTTCACTTACTCCAGACACATGAACCGCTTCCGGAACGTTGACGTTTGATGCCCGAAGATTTTATTGAGAATCTTGACTGTGTCTTCAAACTTCACGTCCTTGGGAAGCTCTGGCAGGATGTAGTTGAGATAGCGGCTGTGCGAATGAGTGTTCAGCTTCCGGAGAAGTAGACGTACCTTCGCCGCATCATTCAGCTGGCCTGCGTCGTTCTCGAAGAGGTCCTGGTAGCGGTTAAACCAGCGTCTGAACGTAACTCCGTTTTCTTCGTCGAAGACAAACTCTGTAATGTTCGATGAGACACTCTAAAATCTGCACCGTGTCTGATACTGAGGCTGCTGCTACTGGGCCGCCATCTGCTGTATAAGTTGGGCCATCTTGAGAAGCATATCTTGAATTCCCGGTTGCGGCTGCCAATCAACTTTATCTTCTGCCATGTTCGTGGATTCTTGAGATCCTCGTCGCCAAAATGATCTGTCCAAATATTTAAATGAACTTGAGTTTTTACTAAAGAACATCTATTTATCTGGATTATCTGGAACATCTGAACAAAGAATACAGTAAGATTTATTTTTACACGAGGGATGCGTTCCAAATTTGTATGGGGTCGCGTAAAAAAAGCCTTTTTTTAGTTGTGAATATAACGAAGAAAACCGTTTTAAAATGTTTGAAACTCGTTTGAATATGATAGTGTCAATATAGTAGTCAATCTAGAGCAGTGAAGGAAATGAAATGATTTTGAGCTGATTGTTTTTTCATCTTGAGTTGTGCACATCATGAAGTGCACAGTTCATGACTAAAATTGTATCCTCTCAATACGTAATAAAATGTTGGTGCCTTGGTCACTCGGAGATGACAAATACAACAGTTGACTATAGTCTATACATAGTCTATAGTATACATACAATACAACTCTGAGAATAGAGTGATGCGCGTTGCTCCGTTGTAATTCTCTCTTCGTACGTGGCGCATCGTAGGAAAAAAAACGATAGCAACAAGCAAAAGAATAATTGAGAGTCCCATAAATGTTGGTTGGATTGCATCTCGCATCGCAGTGACGCAGCAGCGATGATGCGGTGCGGTGATGATGGGAGGGAGAGTAAGTAGTTCGGAAGGTATTTTTTTCAGCAGGTTTTCTATAGCAGCCAAACAGATACCAAAATGTGCTATGTTTGTTACCGAGAAATCATACGTTTGTTGTATTGCGTTGCGATTTCGTCAATGACATTACTCACTAGTTTTTGTTATGATTAGTGAATGGAATATTTTCCTCATACTAATTTGGGTAGTAACGTTATGGAAGAGTGAGAGGGGATGGAGTTTTGAAAATCTTTGAATAATGCTTGACTTGCTTTTGAACTGGTTTTGGATGCATTATTGCAGATTTTGATACTACATTTTCACGTTTCAGTGCTTCGATTTTCAGGTTTTAGTGCTGAATGCCAATTGTGTTAAACCGAATATATTTGTACAGAAGTACAGAAATAACACCGAGAGGTAAAATAAGGCTTCTTTAGCAAAAATTTGTAGAGGTTTGCAGAATTATCATTCTTATTAAACGTATGCTGGCAACGACATTTTTATTATCACTGGACTTGTTTATTCATACTAAATTCAACAAGGAACTTGGAATATAAGCATAACAACTCAGATCTTTTTTTCCCTTCTGAAAATATAAGATTATAACACATTAGACCTTTCCATTTGCTGGTCAAAACATCTCGAATTAACTGGGTGGTTTCGAGTAACAATGTTTAGTTTAAAAATCGATATATCTGCACCGGAATCTATTAAAAAGGTGCAGACTCTTTCTGCCATCTGCACTCCAACTCTTATAAAGTTTGATGCAGTCATATTTATTGTTAATACATTTGATCTAAAAAATGCTACTCTAAATTATTATTTAGATTTTGTGCCGTTTGTGGTATCGGCGTTTGCATTGGTACTCTTACTGGTAAATTTATTGGTACCAAGGCATTTTGGTTTTGTTGCCCTCCATTAGGTGCTATATTTTGTAGAGCACTCGCTAACATCATTCTATTTCTAAAATTTTGTTGGTTTCGAAAATTATGATTAAAATTATTATTGTTAAAATTATTGTTGTTATTATAATTTTGTGAATTTCGCATGTTATTCTGCCACATGTTCCTGTTAGTAGGATAGTTTCTATTGAAATTATTCCTAGGTTCTGTATTGAAACGTCTTTGGTTTCTGTTTATGGTATAACCGGTTCCTCTTCCTCTGTTTCTAAAATTTCTTTGGTAATTAGTAGAGTTATTGTTATTATAATTTCTGTTAGTATTCTGACTCTGACTGAGAGCGACCACTTTGTCGTTCTCGTTTACCTTTATTATCGCTTCATTTATCGAAGTGAAAGTTCCAGCTTTCAAAATAATCTTAGTATCATTATTTTGAATGCCTTCAATTAAAGCGTGAACACCAGCTTTTGTTGTCATTTTATTAGCAACATCTGCTGGTATGTTTTGTGAAAGATATGTGTTGTGTAACTTTTCACACAGAGTTTCAATTTTTGTGCAGAATTTATTTACATCGCCTCGATGCTTAGTAGCATTTAATTTTGAAACGATGTTGTCAGGAGTAGTAGTGTCTTTACACTTTGCTTTAACTACTCTGACAATGTCGTTTATTGTGTTAATTGTTTCTGGTAAAGCATTTCGCGCTTTACCCGAAATCCGTGTCTTAATGAACTTTATAGCCATTTCAGTTTGGCTTTTAGGAATCATCTCTTGCAATAGTTCAAGAGAGTCAATAAATGCCGCTAGTCCATCTGCATTGCCGTCATAGGGCTGCACGATGAATGTCGCCTGTTTGACATCAAACGTTGGTTCAGGTGTCGTCGACATTTTTGGTAAGTCACTTGTTAAATTTTGATTTGTTTGTAGTTTTCTACGTAGTATTGGTTTTGTATTTCCTAAAATTTTCTTATGCTTTGTATAAGTTATTAAACCTAACGTAGCGTTCTCAAGAACTTCGTTGAGCTCGTTTAACAATTTTAGCTTTTTGTGTATGGTTTCGTTAGAAAGCTTAGTGTTAACAGCCTTCCTACAATAAAGGTTCAGTTCCTGTAAATGTCTTGTTTCTTTAATCGTCCATAACTCGTCGTCACTCATAATAGTATAACTTCAGTCATTTGTTTATTTGTACTCTTGTACTATGTGGTATTGGTTTATAAAATTTAGATAGTTCGTTGATTTTGATTTATAAAATAAATATAATTATAATATATTGTTGCATTTTATAGGACATGTATATATTTTTTTTTGTATTGGTTGTACTTATCTTAACTATATTTAGTTTGGTAGGTTTAGCATCTTCCACGTCTTGATGAATTCCTGTGTAAGGTCCTCTGCGACTTCTATCCCTCTTTCAAACCTAGTAAGTTTGATTTCCAGCTTTCCTCTAACTTTGAAGGTGAGTAATATTTCGATTTCTCGTTCTCCACATTTCGCGTATCTTTTCTGGACAAATGGGGTGATTGCCTTTATCGCCCGCTCCCACATTTGGAAGTATTTCACACACTCTTCGAAGTCGTCCAGAATATGTTTCGTCGTTTTCACTCAAATTGTTTTTTTTTTCTTTCATTAAGTTTTAATATTTTCTTTAGGCATTTATGTCATTTAAGCTTTTGGCTATCTTAACTGCACGTCTATCAATTCGTTTGTTTAAGAGTTCGTATGCAGTTATTATTTGTTGTATTATATTAATCAGTAAGACTGACCATATTAAAACTTCGTGAGATTGCAGCGCTCCGCTGTGTAACTCTTGACTATTAATTATTTTTACTTAAGGGGTCCCCGTTGTGGGATGTTTCCACTTTAGAATAGGTTTTACCCATATTGGTATTATTATGATTTATTTTTGTTCAAAAAAAAAAAATTTCACATTTCACTATAGTTTTTTTTAACGTACGTATGTGTTTCACTGAAATTCTTCGATTATTTCGCTACGTTTTACTGAATTTCTTCAATTGTTTCGCTATGTTTCACTGAAGTTTTTCGATTGTTTCGCTAAAATTCTTCACTATTATTCATCGAATCCAATATCTCGCGCCCATCACTATTTTAACTTCTAAAATTTTTATCCCGGTTCGCTAAGTCCGGTTTTGTAAGCAGTTATTTCACAACCATCGGTGATTTCTCACTATCATTTATTGAGTTCAATGTTTCGCGCCCATCACAATTTTAACTTCTCAAATTTTTATCCCGGTTCGCTAAGTCCGGTCGCCATATATTTTCTATATTTCTGAGTACAAATGACATAAAGTATTTACAGATCAAATTTGTAACGGCTAATTTAACAAACATATTTACCCTAGTAAAAATGTTATGCAACTTAAATTCAAACAAAATATGGCAAGTGTTTTTTACGTCTAATGCCTGATTAATACCTGATAAAATCTGCAATATTTTGCAAATCATTAAAACTTTTTCTATCTTTCACAACAGTTCGAAAAACATAGAGTTCTCCAACAATTGGTATGATAAAAAGCTCGACGAAGCTTTTTTCCTGATTGGTCTGATTTCAATTAGTCGAATGTTCGCGGAATACCAGTTCAAGAAACACTAGTTAGGGCCAACAATAGTGGTCTTAGAAGGCTTCGCGCTCATTCCACAGCCTTCCGACCGAAAAGCATTGTCACAACGATTATAAGGTTAGTTTCAGAGCTATATGCTCTGTACTGAAAACAGTTACAGTTTGAACCTTTGTTTTATTTTTGTTTTGGAAATATTTGAACTGTTATTAAAATTTGTATACACTTGTAACAGTAAGGAAAAAATTCTTAATACATATTTAGAAGAAATTTGTTTTGTAAGTTCTCCGTACGTCACAATTGAATCAGTTGTAATACACCCTGTTGACACAGTGCGGTTCGATGGTTCGATTTTGGTAACATATTTATTTGCTTTCATTGACCACAGGGGGTTTGCTTCTGAAAAGTTGGTTGGGTTTGTAACGACAGAAGTTGTTTGGCCATAATGGGTCAAGTAGGAGAAACATGCTGTTAGTGATAAATCAAACGGGCCCGTAACATCAAAATTGCACAAAAGCTTGAAAACTCCGAAATTCAAAGAGTAGTAAATCTAGAATTTGTTTATATTAAAATGTTGATCTGACTTAACACCAACTAATTATATGTAAGGAACTACCCATCGTGAGAAAGTTGAAGAGGTTGTTTATTAGACACGACCGCAGAGTTAACCTAGAATACGACAGCCTGTCTTAAGTCAATGTATTTCTTGCAATAGGTTTGGGAATACACTCAATGGGGTTAATCAATTCAATGGTCTCTCTGTTCCAGATGACGTTTACCTCTACAGACGGCACCGGTAACGACAAAGAACAACAGCAGAAGCTATGTGCAGCTAAGCAGTTTCACTTGACGCCATATCCAAAACAAGAATGAAATTGTATTGTTTTTGGCTGTCTTTTGTATCAAGTTGCACTGAGAAAGCTTAATTTAGGCAGTGGCTACGATGAGGGTCAATAGTGCATTCCCGGTAACCTAGGTTTAATACGAACAATTTTCTGCAGTTTGCAGTAGCGTAGATAATTTTAAAACTGATCGCTGCAAATAGTAGGACTTGAGCGAAAAATTATGTGTATCACTGGCGCAAACATTCTTCAAATAAATGTTAAAATACGCTCAGTAAACTTTGAGGCTTAGCTGAAGTCAAAATAGGTTAATAATGTTTGTCAATACCATTTATTGACAACTGAATATTGTTTTTTGACATGGCAAATTTTTGATTTAGTTCTGAATGATTTACTGTGTAAAATCAACATGAGATGATTTATTTGAAACTATATATGATAATTTTTATCGCTATACTGCTAGTCACGCACGCTATATAGCTAGCCACGCACGCTGTAGATATGCACACACGCTATATAGCTAGCCACGCACGCTATAAACATGCACAGACATGCTATAGACGTGCACAGACACGCTATAGACAAGCACAGAAACTATATAACCATGCACACGCAAGCCACGCACGCTATAGACATGCACGCGCTATATAGCTAGCCACGCACGCTAGCGACACACGCTATTAAAATTCACACACGTTATATATGTGCACACACCCTATATATATATATATATATATATATATATATATATATATATATATATATATATATATATATATATATATATATATATATATATATATATATATATATATATATATATATATATAAATATATATATATATATATATATATATATATATATATATATATATATATATATATATACACCCTGGAAGATGGTGGCTTCTCAAACCACCTGGCGGTGCGAGTCTCATTTAATTTCTGGCTGTATTCACCCAACGATATCTGAATTGAATTACCACTGGTGGGGTCCAACTCAGATCAAAAGGGGGCCGAACTGAAAAAGTTAGGTTCTGCAGCTAACCACTACCACCGCCGCTGTTGCCCGCTGCTGCTCCACGTCGCCTTTGCCCACTGCCATCGCTGCTACTGTCCGCCGCTGCTGCCTGCTGCTAGTAAACTGAGATTGCTTGAGGAGAAGCAGTCTCTTATATAGCCCAACGAGTGCATTCCTGGCTAACTAGGTACTCCATTCTGTCGTCCTTTTTAGGGAAAGGCAGCAACAACCAATCAAAGGTCGACATTTACGTTTCGACAAGGTTCAACAGTTTTCAATAGTACAATAGTTCGAACAGTCAGATTACAATTTTCTGCATTTGGACGGTTGCTTAACCCTTTCCCGCTCATGGTGACTCTAGAGCACCAAGAATTATAATCACCATATCTTGACATAAAGTAGTTTGTTGTGCTTACGATTGTTCTATAAACTTTTATATGCTGCCTCAGAGCATCACTGGGCATTTTCTTCAAAATACTACAGTTGATAGTAATTTTAGTTAGTCTACAAAGTGTTCAGCTTGAATTTTCTCGTGCAGCTATAAATTTTAAACATAAACCTTGTGAGCGTTAGAGGGTTAAATGATTTTCCAATCGATTGCTGCAAAAATGACGGAAATCGGTTGAAAACTGACTGAGTTTAGAACGTTTGAAATTGGACAATTTTCGTGACGCTCTCCATGTTTTCGGTTTTCGAAATTGGATCCCTGCATTGAAGTTGAACCCCTATATATGTTGCCGTAAGACGTATTCTACGTTAAAAAAATCAATTTTGTCAATGATCAAAGAACAACTTTATTTGAAATAAAAAAGTCTTTCTCTCTCTCTCCAGCTCGGGGAAAACTAATAGTGTCAGAAAGATCGTAGCTCTAGCCCCGCAATTGTCCTGTACACTCAACAGTTGGCTGCGAAGTCTGTGTGTAATAAACAGAAGTTAAAATTTTAAGACGGAATGTAGCACCAAGGCATTGCTTTACATTATCAATACACAAAATTTAAAATTGTTAAAAAAGTTGTTTAAGTTAATATTTCCGAAATCTCATTTTTTGTTATGAAAAAACTATAAACGGTTAGCTAAATATTTGTTGTCTGATCATGGCAAACTGAGAGAGAAAAAGTTACGATGGCAGTTCGTAACGTTAGTGACTTTTGGCCGATAGCTACAATTTTCCACCGCCGTGCATCGGAAATTGCCATTCTCCGCCACAAACATTTGCCGAACTTTTTCGGATACATTATTTTTTCTTAGCCCTTTGTCCATCTTGACGCCTTATACCGACAAAAGCTTCTAACCAACTAGCAATTTGCACTTCCGCTTGCACCTACCAGCTATACGTTATTCACCAACCATGGAGGTCTGTTTGCAAATGTGCGAGGAATAAGAATAACTCGCACACTGACGACGATGTCAACGCATCATAGGCTTGATTTATACGTATTCATTAGTCGCTAGAAGCGATTTTTTTCCATCGGTGATCTAGAGACCAAAATTTAATATTTTAAATTTTCAGTACTTACACCAAAAATTGTGAATTTTTTTGAAAACTGATATATGGTACCTAGTGGCCTGAAACGGAAAACGTGATTGAAATGAGGTCGATATCTTGTACCGTTTTTGAGTAATTAAGAAAAGCAAATCGTGTAAAAAAGACCTTACTGTAATCAAATTTTTCACTCTGATGCCAAGGACAACTTTTCACTGATTGCCTTGATGTAACAATCACTAAACAACTAGTGTTTATTTCTGATTTTAAAATACCATTTTTTTACTTCCAAAATTTTGGAGAACTTGCCCCCCCCCCCCCTATTTGAAATCCTGGCTACGCCCATGACAAGAGCTATGGAGAATCCTTGACGAAACGGCTGAAACAAGACTGATTAAGGCTACGATGGAGAATGTGAAGTGTTGTATGACGCGCTGGAGGGTGTTATGAGACGGGCGAGGTTCAACATGCGGGGTACGATTTCCAATATATCATGTCAATTTATCTGCTTTGCGGATGGTGTGGATATTGTCGGCAGAAAATTTGAGGCGGTGACAGACCAGTACACCCAACTAAAACGTGAATCAGATAGGATCGGATTAAAGAATAATACGTCTTAAACATTGTATAAGCTTGTGGGCGGGTCCGAGTACGACAGGACACGACTAGGCAATACGGTAACAATCGACGAGGATGAGTTCGAGGTAGTCGACGAGCTTGTGTACCTCGGCTCTCTGGCAACTGAGAACAACGATACCAGCCAGTCGATACCAGTCGTGTCTACTAACTATGGGCTCCACAAAAAAAAAAAAAAAAAAAAACTACGGTCACAAAACCTAAGTCTCCAAACCAAGTGTATTCTGTCTAAAACGCTTATAAGACCGGTCGTTCTCTAAGGGCATGAGACGTGGACAATGCTCGAGGAGGTCTGGCAAGCGCTGGTGGTGTGCAGGAGAACGGAGTCTGCTGGCGTAGGATGAACCACGAGCATGGGCGCCACTTCGGCGAACTCAGTATTCAGAAAGTGCTTGAAACTGGAACGATACGCTGGACAGGGCATGTAGCAAGAATACCGAATTGGTACCCAATAAAATCGGTGTTCGCTTCAAATTCGGTAAGAACAAGAAGACGAGGGGCTCAAAGAGCGAGATGGGTGGACCAGATGGAGCACGAACTGCAGAGCACCGGTGCTCACGGAATTGTAGGCAGGCAGCCATGGGTCGAGTTAATTGGCTTCTTAGGACGTACGGCCATTTAAGTAAGTAAGTAAGTAAGTAGCTGCTCCAGAGCAAATAGTTTTTCTTCAGAAAAAAATGAACTCGTGACGAACTCGATGAGGACGAACGATATCTACTGATGAATTTATCTACAATATATGTTATCTTTATTGACAAGTAAGAAAAATACTTCTTTTAAAATTCCAGCAAAACTACACATTATGAGTTCGTTTAACAACTTAACGACCTAAAATAAACTAATACAAATAAAAATGACTGCTCAAAACCTTATGGTCTTTAAGGGGTTAATGATCCAAAGTTCAAGGTGGATAATATGCTTAAAAAATAATTGTTAAATAAATCAAAAACAAACGAACAGTAAAACGACAGTTCAGACTAGCAAATAACTCAACCCCTGGTATTAAATACCACAACAAACAAATGAAAACATTTGTCCCTATGCGAAAACACTTCAATCACCGCCTGCTTCAAATCGACAAAACATTGACAATGCGAAAGCATTTTAGTGGTGTTTTCTTATATTGGGTTGGACTCTCAGGGTCAGTGATGGAAACGAAACGAATAATGATGCAATCGTCGTTTATTCATCACTTGTTAGGGTGGTTTACCGGTAAAACAAAAACCGGTAAAACTGGTAAAACCGATATTTTTTCCAATACCGAAATACCGGTATTGAAGAGGCGAAAAAAACCGGTATTCCCGGTATTTTTCTTAAAATTAAAAAAATTGATTGTCACAATATTCATAAATCATTGCAAGGTTAATGAATGCTACCATCTTAGGTAGGCGTTACAAAACACATGACGGTGTATATAATAAATATATTTAGACAAAAGCAACATTGAATATTAATTTACTCTAACCTATTTGTCAATTTTTGTTTCCTCTTGTTTGTTTTGCTTGGATTCAGATGATGTATTTGTGTGTATCGATAATATGTCAAAAAACTTCATATCAATAAAGCAAGACATTTATTCTTTTAGTAGAACAGCTAACCTCTTTACACACTCATACTTACAGAGGCAACCCGTGAATATTGAACCTACCAGTTTAACTACAAATTCTGAAAATCATAGTTTGAGGCAGTAATCACAATCTTGTCCGCGAACAAACGTAAGTCGTTATTCGTTTTGTGCTATTTAAAGGTAAAACTAAAAAAAATATATATAAATATAAATTTGGGTCAGAGATTAATTTTTTGTTTGGCGTCTCCGTGTGCATTGCACAGGTTGCGACTAGTTATGGACAAGTTGTTCCTGATGCAAAGCGTTTACAGGATGAAATAATCAATCAATAAAGAATTTCGTCCTAAAAATTACTGCTCCTTATTCTTGAGAAAGTGAAATTTAAATAGCTGTAGCATGGTCAAAGCTTTGTTGCCCAAACCGCAGCGCATTTTATAATAATTCTAGCTGAGAAAAATGCTTCCTCAGGATCAACTGAATTTGGAAGAACTGTTTAAAGAGCTTCAAACAGAATAGAGAAGCATTTACCTTCGATTCCTTCGGATTCGTAGAATGTAAATTCTTGTCTGATCGTCATTTCATGTTCTTCTTCATTCATTTCCTCTTCCTCTCAACAGTTTCAATAATTGTTCCTCTAAGAATTTTCAATCTATACATTAATTTAAAACTAAGTTTCGCGATGTGAAGGAAATTTGAAAGAAAAATCTGCATGTTTTTTTATTAATATAAGTTTCGAAATTATGTTCTTCGTATTCATATCACTGAATTCATTCATTAAAGTTTTCCAAACACTGTTAAATTTATCCAGTGTTGTATCTGGATCGTACACCCAACGCAAACGGGGAACATTTTATTACTTTAGGGCAATTTTTTATTACTTATTGTGTCTTATGACTGCGCATTATACACAAATAGTAACAAACAAAAAGTAATAAAAATTATGACGGCCACACGCTTGTATGTGTTTCTGAAGGAGAACATACAGCCAAGCACCCACCGCAATGCATGTGTTAGCAAGACTTCACTCGCTGCATTTGTATTGATGCAACGATCAGATTCATTTTTGCTTCCCTTCATCCACACATAATGGGAATCTCACCCGTCAACCTTAAATGTCTTATTAGAAACACTTTCGTTTCGTCCCCCAGTGTTTACATGAAATGGAAATATGTAATACTGTCTGACCAGAGTTGCCGAAGTTGCGAATATTGTCTGGATAGGCACGAGTATTGTATTTTCAAACAGGTGCAAATGAGTTTCCATGAACCAATGAGTATGTGTTTTAGATATCTTGCAGGAAAGCGAATGTTTTTGTTTTTCTCTAACGCAGTTTACAGATCGTGATGTCATTTAAAGACGCATTTCAAGTCTTTGAAATCATCAACGTTTGCATACTCTATGACGGGAAAATGCTGCTTGGCAGCTCTTGTCATATTTTTTCTCTACTCCGTATGCGAACTAATACACGCACACCGGATGAATTGGAGATTGAAGAAACTTGTAACATGTGCAACATATGCGACGGTGTGTGATTTTTTTTTGCTTGAGATGGAAAGTAAGCAGTTTTCGACAGAAAAAATCTTGCATGTGGTTGAAACGACCATTATTAGACAGTCGTACTCCCGTAACACGTGCTAAATTTATGTCAGTATGTGTTGTTACTTGACTGGGGAAGAATTTTATTGCCTTTAAAGTAATAGGTTTGTTACCCAAAAGGCAATTTTGCGCTATTGCTTCTAAAGTAATAAGGAAAAGTTTTGCGTGTATACACAAGAGATCAAAACAAGTGGTCCAAATCTTACAGAAAAAAAACTGGGTCGTAATGAAGCATAGGTACTCATAAATGCAAAAACATAATTATGCAGTAACATAGATGCGACCTGAAATGCTAGGCAAAAAATAAATTTTAAATCCAAATTTCTGTATTTATTTTTTTATTTTTCAGTTTTATTTTCAAATAGTACAGAGAAAATGACTTGCGTTTTTCCACGGGCATGATTGTCATTATTTCCCCGAACTATGATTTTCAGAATTTTGTAGTTGAACAAGTAGGTTTAAAGACCACGAGTCGCCCCTGGTTTGTATTATTCAGAAAAAAATAAAAATACCGGTTTTTTACCGGTTTTTATTTTTATGAATACCGAAATACCGGTTTTTCGAAAAGTCGATAATACCGACCACCCTATCACTTGTGCACTTCACGAAGTGTACAGGCCGGGACTAAACTTGAATCCTCTCAACCCATAATGAAATGATGATATGGTGCATAGGTTTCTGGGGGAAAACAAACACATGACTAGACTACATCAGCTCTGAGAATCGATTCGATCGTTGCGTTTGTCTCTCCATACGCCGGTAGTTAGGGGAAGAAAGGATAGCAACAAGAGAATATCATGTCGCCTGAACAGCAGCAGAGGTTGGGTGCGGTGAGAGCGAATGTGTGGGGGAAGGGACTACTTCGGCAGCGGTTGAGTTTAAGCGAGAGTAGGAGGGCATACACTGTCATTTTCTTTCTTTTTCTGGCAAAAAATCATATTCATGAGTCAAATGAATAAGGATATAACAAGTTCTGATCCCTCTGTGTAACAGAGACGAATAACTTCATATACCGAGTTGTGCACATTGAGAACCACGTGTTGTGGTGTACACTAATGAATAAAGATATATCGTAAAAAGGAAAGCAAAGAGAGTGCACCAGCACCGATACTTTGTTTTTCGCATACTGACGACGATTTCAACGCATCTTAGGCTTGTTTTATGTCTATTCATTAATCGCTAGAGGTGATTTTTTTCCTTCGCTGCTCAGGGTTGGACACCTCTCAGGTACAACTCTAGTCGCTGCTGCCTAATTATTAAATAAACTGACTTTCTTCTTTTTATTGCAGCTATTGTGTATGCCAATGAATTCAGTTGAAGTACCAGTTATAATGACAACACTTGAGACTGAATGATTACCAAAACAACTAGATGGCATTTTCTAGGCCCAACTCGACTGTTTATCACTATTTCGCATGTGTTTTTGGTTCAAAAGTTGGTTGAAAATTTCTGTGGAAAAATGTTGGTTTGGAGATTTCCAAAATTTCGGCTTCACTTTCGGTTTTAATTTCACAATCACCAAAAACAAGGAACAACGTGCCAAACTACTTGTTTAAAGTACATACTTGCATTCATCAATACTTGTTGCTTTTCTGCACTCCCCCCTCATTAATCTAGAACAGGTTTTCAACCTTACCATAGTAGTCAGGCTCTCATATAGCTTAGTATCTGCATGCCTGAATTAGCAACCAATATCCGTGCCGACTTACCGGTTGACTGAGGGGTTTGGCATCAAGTATCAAGTAGACGATCCAGTTTGAGTATTAACTTAAAGCCGCTGGAATGGCTTTTTTGCTCTTAGTTTTTTCCTCGCTCTTTTTACCATGCTCACAGCCACTTCAATCACCGGGTGATATGTATAGAGACAGATAAAATGTAATCATTTCGACATATTGTTGCAATCTGCGACTATCTGCCTAATTGTGTCGCACACCGTTCAGCTTAATTTAGGCGGCCATCGCCTTGGCGAAGCGTACAGCAGCAGCACACTTCCTTGTCTGACAAACGGGCTGTAAAGTGAAGTCTGGCAAATGATGCCATTTAAAACAATTTAAACCAGCGTGTGATAAGGCAGGATGCATGACACGCGCGAAATTGACGGCCGAGGTCGTAGATACGCCTGACAAACCTTTGATAAGGGCGTATGTGACGGTGGAACGGTGGATTGTTTGAATTGTATCATTTGGATGCTATATTAACCCTTCTAGGAACACTTTAGTACAGGTTTTATACGATACAATTTTGTCCGTATGTGACTTCCATATGCCACAGATTTAGGATTTAAGTCACAAGACGTAAAATATAGTTGAAGTAACGTATGCCTTTTTTAACTGGTCAGCTTTGTTACCTACATGAATCGACGTGATTTTTAGATTACCATCAAAAATCCTGTAGAATTGTTCGCGTCAGGCAACCTGTATGATAGCAAAACTAACACCGATTATTTTTCGTCAGGAGATTGAGAACAAAGGTGGTCAGATAGCATTGTTATGTTCGACCATTGAATTACCAGTGAATCGGATAAAGTATTTTACGTTCGCCCTCTACTAGAAATGATAACAGTGGTCGAAAAATGGAATTAATCAAACTATCAAACCTCAAAAGGAAAAAAAGTATAAATTAAATTTTTCAAAAAGCTCAAGGTGAATCGGGACGTGGTCGCGATCAACTCGAATTTTGCAATCTAATTTTTTCTTGATTTATGAAGACTACGTACATGAAACTTTGATCAATTGTTTTCACAACTGTTGCATGCCTGAAGTAGCAATTTGAGTGCTGTTTATTTAGTGGAAGCCGAATTTTTTACGATCAAAATACAGAAGTAAAAAGAACTCTAACCTCAAAATTGTATAGGAAAAGGCCACAATCCTGATTCACCTTAAGATGGTTGCAAATGCATCCATGTTCAATAGATTTTATTTGTTCTTTGCTAAAATTCTATCTTTTTTTCGCAGGAGAAATTTGATCTTATCTCACCTCATCTTGACTTTGGCATCATTAATAGAAGTATTATAGGCCAGTTGAACCTGCTGCCGCTGGCGGTAGACCACAATTGAACTTTATCTCAAGTTACCGTAAGCCGAACGACGCGCAACACCGAGCGGTGCGGGTTGTACCGATTTTTGTTATCGCAAAATGTCACTGGGGCCCCTGCAGTAAGCTTCGTGCTCAGATTAGCCTGTGGCAGTAATTGAGTTCGCGCGGTGTGCTTGTAGATGATTTATCTATGAGCTTGGGGTAGCGCGGCGTACGATCGTCACATTAATGAATGTCTAATCTTTTTCAAACGATACTGAAAAAAGCCATAATTCCCACTTTGTCACTTGTATTCGCTATGGTTTAGGTTATTGCGCGAATCGCGTAATAAATATAACTTATCGATGACGGGTACTCTGGCTGATAAGAAAGAGTTTAAATTTGATCATTGAGTTGCCACAAATCCTGGCACGCATATTTAGCAAATATTGGTCGTTCACAGCACTTTGCAAGATATATGATATTTGATTCTAGATATGAAATACTCGTAAATAAATAGTGTTCATTTTTATTGTGGTGACAGAAAAAGTATTTGGTGTGTAAAACGCTTGAACTGTGTCGGACTGAACAAACCTATTGGGTACAAAATTGAGGCAGCTCACATTTTTGCTCACTGGAGTAGTGACTTGGTTTAAAAAAGATTGAAGATTTCAACGAAAATAACCAATGAGTAAATTTTGGTTAATATTACGCACCTCCGTAATATTTCCGTCGAATCGTTTTTTCTAGCGATTAGCACCACTGAGACAAAGCTGAAACTCACACTTCAGAGTGTTGCATTTCTTCAGTAGACACTAATGGTTTGTTACTGGTCAATATTTACTAATCATGTTAGCGTCTTCTCAACAATTACTCACTAGATTTGTAGTTATGTACTAAGCGTCAGGTGTAGTATCGGTTTATTCACGATACTAATAGACTACTTATTTTCCCACGACAGATGAGATGATTCTTGTATCATTTCGTTAGATTCCTAACAATGTACAATTGAACTTTGTCCATTCGGAAAAAGGAAAAATCACTCAAAAGTACGGCGGGGAAACTGCAAAAAAATAGTAATAGTAATAGTTCAACGATCCTGACCTTGGTCACTAATGAACTAACCCATTATAGTCACTCAAGTGAAAATCGTTTCTCGTTTGCGATATACAAAAGCATTGATGGACAAGCATATTTCAGTTGAAAAATATAAACACTAATATGGTTAGTTCAATATTCCATCGTTAATTTCCCTATTCATGTAATGTAAAACCTCTCAGAGATCGCTATCAACCTAGTTCCGCAAGTAAAGATTCCTGGTTGCAGTCATCAGCAGCAAGAAAAGACGTTCACTCAGGTACAGACACCCGACTCAGTACTGCAATGTCCCACTTATCAAACTTCCCGCAGACCGAAATAAGCTTACTGTAAATACAAGCTATTACCCGCAATAAAACTGATTAAATTTCTGTTTCTGGTTATACCGGACAGAGTGAATAAAACTTCTAATCTGTGAAATAACTGGTTGCCCTAGAATTTCAAGAATTCAACTATTCGTCTAGTAAAATTCATAAACCCATGGTAAACATTGCCAAACACTTCAAATTACTTAGTCATGTCACGTGCTTCTCGATAATAGGATTGCGAATGAGTTGGTTAATGAAAAGGTTTTTAATTGAACATTTTTATGCATTCACCTGAGTGGGTATGATTTTTGCTGCTTACATCGCGTGGTTCCATATTCAGCTACCGGCCGTAGTGAGTTTTTTATTACCTCTTCGTGTTGTAATAGTCGATAATAAATTTTCCTATCACTCACCCAACAAGTTGATTGCGTCAAATGGCTTATTGTCTTGGTCAGGAGTGAGTTCCTATTCTCACAGTATTTTTACTTAACTTATTAGTATATGTTTGACTACAAGAGTAACCAGCCACGTAGGTATTGGTACTCTTGGATCGAGTAAAATTGCAACATAATAAGTGCCTTGAACATAATCACCTTCTACGAAATGAATGTCTTCCACCAGAAACCAATAATAATTCAAAGCGTTCGGTATTGTACACTGTGAAGGCAATTAATTAATTCGAATTATTATTTTTAGGTAGCTAAAAAAAAACTTGTGGAGATTGTACAAATCAAACACAACAAAATCAACTCTAAAAATTCATTGAAGTATTAAATAAAAATAGTCCGTATAGTATTGAAAAATACTTGAAATTTTGTACTCTGCCAGTCAAGAGATAACTAGCAAAAATAAAACCAAATGTGAATTTTAAATCTTTCCTCGAACAAGAACATAAATGAAATAAATGAAAACACATCACCAATTAAAGCTGGTAGTATGTTTTCAAGTTCATTCACTCAATTAAATATTCCATTCATGATTCACCGGGCTTTAATACGTATATATTAGAGATGGTCGGGTATGGGAAATTTGTTACCCGTACCCGACTCATCGAAAATTTTCAAACCCGTACCCGACCCGAACCCGAAGTCTGGTTTGTTTAAAATACCCGTACCCGACCCGAACCCGAAAAATATCTATTCTAACTACCCGTACCCGACCCGTACCCGATAGAAAAAAAACGCCGAAATTGCCGGTACCCGACCCGTCCTGGTTTTTTTTTTTAATTTTTTTTGTTCAACATGCCTGGGTACCTCGTACATTTTATGCACTGATTGTCATATGTGGTTTCTCGAGATGATGGCCGGAGCCAGGCTAGAACCGAGTGTGCGTGTGAACGAATGATAATGAACCCAGAGTTTCAGGCGGGTGGTCCACTATAAGAAATCGGTCCACTATGAAAAGTGCATGTCTGGTAAAGTTTAAAATAAACGACGAGTTTTATAAACACATTAAAGAGTCAAACGAATTTTAAAAGGTCAAAATTAATATAGTTTATAACTTGAGAAAAATTTGATAATTCACTGCAAACCTGTAATTTTGAGTATAGATTCGGTGTCATTGATAAATTCTAAAAATCAGTAAATAGTAAGAGGGTGGTATCCAAGACACGACCGCATAGTTGACGTAGGACTACAATAATTTTATATTTTTATTTTGAAGCTATGTTTGATTTGAGCTCGCTTTACTTTCGTAGTTTGCTTGATTTATTTTAACCAATTTCAGCTCAACTTCTTCCAAAAGGAAGGTATTTTGGTTCGGGTTCATCAAGCATCTAGGTCGTCAGCCCAAATTAATCAAGCGACACCTCAAACGACTTGGAACTAAAACTAGTTCATTGGTGGCTATTTCTACTGTTAAGGTCGTCTTTGACCATTTAAAATGTCAAAAAAGTCATGAAAAAAGAACCGTTCATTATTAGCATGGTTCGATTTTGGCGTGTTGCCAAAATAAAACGGGGTCTGTTTGTTTTGATTATTTCTTTGCAGCACTCTATCTTAGAAGAAAAAATATTCTCTTTAGCATTCACGATGTAAAAGAAAGTTTTTCTCTAAAATATTGCTATAGAGCTCTAGACCCAAATTTCCCCCTAAATTTTGTTTCTGGACCATTGATGAATACCTTTCATTCTAATACAACGAATTTTCTTTAATACGCGAAGAGGCAACCTTCTATAAAATATTTAATTGAGTACGATTTAGTAGAAATTAAACTTCCTTCTATATCTATTTGTCTTGTTGAAGTTGGCTCACTCACCGATCACAAAGCGGGAAAGATGTCACATAATTTTTTTTCCTGCAGTTACAAGCTCGTGGAAAGAACATCGATAACAAATTGCAGTTTTAGTAGAAAATGTATATTCACAGAAAATTTGAAATTGACATAGAATTTTATGAACATGTAACATTCAATTCAGGTCAATTTAAACATTTTATCAGTATACAGAATCAATCAGAAAAAAATTGATCAGTTTCAAGATTCCAAAGAACAACGAAGATACCATATTTGAAAGTTATATGTCTGTTATCTTCGAAATTCGAAAATAAACTGGGCTAGAGTGATGCACAACATTAGCCTGAGCAATTGATGTTTGCATAGCGTTGTTCAATTACAAGTAAGGTTATGGAAAGTATTATTATCTTGCAAATGCTAATTCAAAAAAATTTTCAATTGAAAAATACAAATACTAATGTCGAAACTCTAATATCAAGATGAAATGAATTTGGTTTTCCTCTATACCGCCACCGCGGGATGCAACTAGTATTGTCATATTGGACTAAATTCATTTAGCTAGTAAAATATAATCATCAGTACAGCTCGTTTAACTACCTGTTCAATGATCTGTACGGAGCATTTTGGTTTTCTATTGTCATTTATATTTAGTTATTTATCATTTATATTTAGTTATTTATCATTTATATTTAGTTATTTAAATAAATCTGAAAAAAGCAGAGTGTAGAGTTCAATAATAAACAACACATTTTGTTGTCTCCGGCGGCCCATGCGTATTTTGCGGCACCCGAAAAATCATATTGAATTCTGATATTTGCTGCTATACGAAACAAGAAAAAGAAGAAGACAATTGAAACGGCAATTCGATTGTGTTTCACGCCCCACTGTGCGTCAACAGCGGCAATGTAGTTTTCACTTTGCTTGACTGCACAAAAATGAATATCGAGTTTTTCTGCACTGATAGACGACGAGTAACCAGCGCTCTATTCATACATTGCTCGGTGCAGTACTGTTGCCTGTGCCATCACATTCTCTTTCAAGACATCAGTTTTATTAACATTAACATAATTGTTAACAGCAGAACGTAATACTGTCTGATAGTGGAGGTGGTTACGAACTTTCCGAAAAAGCTTCACCTTCAAGACATCAAAATAGTCTAGGCTCATGGAAGCTAACATGAGTTGACCTATTGGGACGGGGAGATTCTGTCAAAATTTTTTTTGCCACTGCTATACAGGATATCACAGCAGGCAGTTGGTGTCTATTCATGAAGTCTGTGCCAGGCGTGTTCGCATATGATTGGTACATTGTTGGTGAAAATTCGACCTTGAAACTTTTATTCAATTTTAATGTTTAACAACGAAGTGATAATGAAAATTGAAGAATCACAAAATTGTCCATTATTTTATCAATCCAACGACATATTGATTATTGTAATCCATCATGTGGTTACATCAGTATAACCGTTTGAAATCTTTCATTCCGTCGTTACATCTTGGTTTTAGTTTTCGCGGAATGTATCTCGATATAGTGCGGTTAGACGTAGTCCTACGTCAAAAACAGATATTAAATAAATAAATAAATAAATAAATATTTAAGTGCTTAAGTCCAAAATATTGGTGCAATATCATAGAATTTGATTTTTTTATAACTTTTCAAAACTCGGCATATTGACGTTTTTTGACATATTTAAAAATAAATATATCATTACTTTGAAACGCTCTGCAGCTTCAATGATAGCTTGATTTTTTTTGGCCTCGAAGAAAAAGTTGATTTGTAGTTAGTTTTTATTACCTATTATAATATATAATATTTTTTTTAATTTTTATAAAAACAATTTTTTTTGCGAAATTTGGTTGATTTGAGGAGTTGTGCAAAAACTACGTAAGCTGTTTTTGTAAAAAGGACGCCCTGTGGCGTTGCTTGTGGTTGAAGATTATGTAATTCTGTTTAATAAAAAAGTCAGGGGAGAAGTGCCAAAAAATCGTGAAAAATTAAGTCACGTGCTTTATGAACGTCTCCAAATAAAAAGTGGAATGGAGATTCGTGTTCAGCACCCCAAAATTAAGTATATACCATATTTTTGTCGTATTTATCGACACTTTTTTTTACTTGGCAAGCATTTGTATTAAGTCGCCCTACTATGCAATGCTCCGCGGTTTTCCTGACAGTTATGAAAAAAGCCCGACAAAAACTCCATTTAAATCAAAACCGTTGCAGGAAGAACTATTCAATCTAACATTAGAAAGCGATAGCATGATGTCATTCCCTTGGTGCATAGACTGCCGACAACTGTCAGAATAGGTATCGGGCGATCTCTCGTTGAGTGATGATGGGCGATTTTCTCTACGATCTTACCGATTATCGACATTAAGAAAACACCCAGGCTTGAAATGATAAAAATTGAATTCTCACAATGCACGAAAATTGAATTACCCGTACCCGACCAATTGAGAATTTTTCAAACCCGTACCCGACCCGAACCCGAAGCCTTGGTTTTTTAATTACCCGTACCCGACCCGAACCCGTAGAATATTTTTTGGCGTTACCCGAAACCCGACCCGAACCCGTCGGGTACGGGTTTCGGGTAAAAATACCCGTACCCGACCATCTCTAGTATATATCTCTAGACCCTATTCCAACCGAGTGGTGAATGCAGCTCATTTCTCACGATGCGCATTGCACTCATCAGTCGGCATTGTGATGATGACATTGGCAACCTTGTGTAAGTGTTGACGATAAAAAAGTACCCTCATTACTGTATAAAGGTATGTAGGTACTGTGAATTGTGTACCATCATTATCGAATCATCCTGTTGAAATCTGTTTTTTTCTAAATAACACATGTTTCTTTGTTCCGATCAGCAAAAATAATGACAGCAAACGGCCGTAGCCAAAAGCGTTGTTTCAGATGTTTCTGCTCGGGTCTAGTATTTCACTTGCTTGTGCGTTTATGGAATACAGGCAAAGAGTGCTATGACAAAGCAACAAATCGATCTCACGGAAATTGTTTTGTGTCGATTGCAATACTATCAAAACTGGTTTCCCCCCACCGAATAAAGGTCGGTTTCCGATTGTGTATCCAGCAGCGGAATCTATCGAAACGCGTATTTTTTTATCCTGGCAATGTTTGGAATTTAGATTAGAGCATAGCGTTGGTGAATTTATTTTGCTCTGTTGCTGAATCACATAAAGGAACGGTTTTAAATTGGTTTCATTTATAATTCATAGACTACTGTTTAGACAGTTTCAAGGTTAGTAGATCGGAAATATCAGAAGACTGTTAGTGGTATTAAATCAAACATCTTACCTCGAATTTTCCTCCCACATGCGAATTTGTTATTATTGACAAAACCAACGGCTTATACACAAACCGCGCGAATATCTAGTACAAAACAAAGTAAGAAAAACCAGAAATAATATACTTTTGCTTTCGGCCCTTGTTCGTTTACTTCTTCATGATCAGTTCGCATATATCGAGACTGTCTCAAGATATTTAACACAAGGCTGGTTCAAAAAAGAAGTTTATGGGTTCTCATTTCAACCACTTATGGCATGACCATTTTACTGTACCTTGGGAAGTATCAGTCTACCACCAGCAAAGTCATCGGCCGCCCTCGATCGTAGTAAACAGAGCTGATTGATTTGTTTTTTGATTGTCTTTGAAAACCCTAGGAAGGTCGTCAGATGGCCTTTCCATATAAAAAAGGTTTTTTTTTTTCAACATGAACCGTTAATTACTGACCACATCAGTCAACTCCCCCGTAACATGAACGTTTCTAAAAAAGAGACATCAACAAGCAAACAACGAACCTCAACTTCATTCCAGAACATCAGCTGACGAGGAAAAACTATCGTTCAGGAAATTTTCTCCACTTCAATGTGAAATTCAATTTAAGCTATAAATTAAGTGATGCAAGCACGCACGGTGTCATCAAGATATGTTCATTCACCCTTCTGCCGTGTGTCAGTAACCGACTGGCCTTACGGACGGGTAGCTTGACATGCTATTCGCTGGCCTTACAGCGCGTCGTCGTGAGCTCAGCTTTTGGAGTACAGACTTGCTGCTCAGGCTGCTCACTAGCTTAACCGGTTGACATTTTCAACTGGAAGCGCTTATTGCATTATGTGGTGACAGAGGGGATTTTTTTTGTCTCAAACTCATCGGTGAAGTTCGTTTGCTCAGGTGTAGATGCATTGGGTCTATCAAGACGTTAGTTTTGCGATAATTTACTTTCTCGATACAGGTTCAAAAGTAGTTAGTTCGGGTTTGCAGCAACGCAATTAGTGGAAAATTTTACTAGAGCTCATCTCATGTCAGTATAAATAATGCACATTATCACTTTTAGAGAAAAAAAACTGTTTGTTGTCAATAATCCATTGGACCACACCACATGTAGTTATGTAAATTCATTCATTATTGAGTGCATTCGTCTTATGAATTATTTTACTGTTGGGGTCATGGCATTGGTTTTCTAGGATATGCATGGGAACATTTTCATTGATTATTCTTTTAAAGAGAAAACAATCAATAGCAAGTAGTCTGCGTACTTACTGAAGCTTTTGAATGATGAAACCAAGAAAGAACATGCGCATTTAATGAGTTCAAATTATATTCGTCAGAATCAGTCCCTTCGTATTACCTGTTCCAAACGTGAAAAATGGCTCAGTAGTAGAAGAATTATCAACAATGAAAAAGTGAAATCCACATATTATCGCCAGTTTTTGAAGAGACTGTGTTGAGAAATAAATAAATATCTTTCAAAATTTTCCGTGTACCTTTTATTTGCCATAAGGCCTTTCCTCGCACTGAAGGACTCGTGGCATCAATTCGAGTGATTTTTCATCCGATGTGAATAATTACTGTAGAAGCGTCTAACATTAATTAACAATATACACACTCAAAAAATTTCGCCGAATTTCGGCATTGTTTGTGCCGAGATTTGGACAGCCGAGTGCTCGGCAACCATCTCGGCTGAATCTCTTTTGCCGAGAATCTCGGGAAACCAATATTTAACAGATGTTATTTTATGCCGAGAATCGCGGCACGCATTTGACTTTGCTCTCGGCAAATCCAGCCGAGATGCGGCAAACCAGTCTAACGAGCTTTCGGTTATATAAGCTGAATGCTCGGCACAGTAAAGAGCCGCTTTTTCATTGAAATCCAATCGCAGAGAATAATTTCGCTTAGAAGTTAGAAGTTAGTAGTTTTCTTTCAAAAGATCAATTATAGGCTCGATGAGTTTTAATAAGTAATAAAATTTATTCATATTGAACTTTGAATGTTTGTTTTCATCTTGGTCGCATGCAGGGCGTTGAGCAAAACATTTAGTTTAATACTACGTCTAAAGCTTACCCTTGAAACAAATGTAATAATATTGCATTTATACTATTTTAAACCACACTTTTTCGACTTCCAGCCGCTTCCCACGAATCTGTACTACATTTTTTCGGCTAACAGATTGTAAATACCTGTAGTTCGTACAAATTTCAACCATACTTTTATCTGCTTCCAGTTTGCTCGCCCGTAAGACGCACAAATTCGCACTGAGAAAAATGGCGGCATCTCGTTCATGAGAATGACAGCTGTATTGCCGAAATACGGCAGCAATTAAAATTCGTGCTGAGGTCCCAGTTACGTTTTTGCTAACCTCGGCATCATCTGTGTTTAACGATAAATTCGGCAAAAAATAGAGACGAGATTCGTCAAGCTTTGTTTATTTGGCGAAGTACCGACAAAACGATTTGACGACTTTCGGCAACCGGCGTTTTTATGCTGAAATATCGGTTGAAACCCAAGTTGCCTCAGTGAACTCAGATGTTTTTTAGCCGAGCTTAAGGTCCAGTTTTAAGTGTGTAAGTTAAAAATGTCTTGTAGAAGCACAAATAATATCTGATTTAATTGGGAGGAAGGGTGCGATATGACAACGACGATCACTTCCATCAATAGTGATGTGTCTGCCACGAGTATCTAGACTAAAGAAGAGGTATACCACAAAAAATCAAAATAATGGTCGCAGTGGTCCAAATCTTACCAAAAAAAACTACCATGACGCAACTACCAAGTCTTTCTGCTGCGTCTAAATTATTCGAAATATTCGTGTGTATTGTTATGCTCCAACGCACAAAGTGTTAAATTTCTGATGACCAACACGGGTTTATGTCTGGTCGTAAGTTTAGTACTGCTTGATTTTAGTTCGGCTTTTATATTGCACATGGAACAAAAAGCTCAAATCGAAGTAATCTATACAGATTTGAAGGCAGCGTTTGGTCGGATTGACCATTGAATATTATTGAAAAAAAATCTCACAGCTTGGTGCATCGCAGAGGTTGACTTACCTCATACTTATGTAATAGAGTTTCACGAGCACGCATTAATTCTTGCTGCTTGTCATAGTTTTCAAGCACCTCTGACGTTCCGCAAGGTAGCAATTTATGACCTTTGCTGCTTACGCTGTTTTTCAATGACGTTTCCTTACTGCTTGATGTTGGCTGTAAATTAAGATACGCAGACGATCTTAATCTGTATTTGATAATACGCTCTGTTAACGACTATCGGCGGTTAGCATTTGAGCGAGTGCAGAAAAGATTTGTGCGGACTGCGTGAAGAAATCTTCCGATTTTTATCCTAAGACGACTACTTGAAATCGACACATTACAACGGCGCAGAGAAGTTCAATAAGCGGTGTTCATAGCAAAAGTTCTAAACTCTGAAATCGATTCACTAAAAATCCTTTCCAAATTAAATATTCGAACCTCGCAACGTCTTCTTTGTTCTAGATCGTTAACACGCCAAATGATCTGGAAATTCGCAAAAATTAAATCGACCATTTTTTATTTGAATGAAGCTAGCTTAACTAAGTATGTATTTTTCACAGATGGAGCAATGTTTATGTGATGTTAACTATTGTACTATTGAAAAATGTAGAGGCCTTCTTTTCCAGCACAGCCGACGCTAAAGTATACAAGTGGTTTGGATTTGTTTTTGTTGTTGTTTTACTCTTACTAGGCCACAACGACACGCCTACCGGAAGTTCACTTTGTAGTCAAGTATAAGCAAGCGGAAATTTAGTCTTCCTTGTATGTATTACCTATTTCTGCAGCACTGTTAACTCTTGCTTAAAGGGTATGTGCTTGAGTGCACAAACGTAGGCTTGCCGTGGGACTATGTTCGGTGTAAAGATTTAATTCTGCCATAGCCATAGTATATAACACACACCAAACGTACAAATACCATACAAAATAATCCATGAACATTTCACAAAAACCACATACACCTGTCATAAACCACAGCATAGAAATACCAATACCCATATGAACTGCCCATAAATGCATAACAGTCCCATGTAATTTCTCATCACTTTTTGCTTAAACCTCAAAAACTTATTCACATACCCGGTGCTCTCAAAAAATCGCAAGAAAAAGCTTTTTGTTGCTAAATTGATTAGAAAAATATGAATTTTGGTCAGTCCCATGTTACAAATAAACCCAAAACAAGCTCAGGGCTGAAAACAACTAGCATAAAATTATGGCCACTAGCATGAGCATGAGCATGAGCATGATTGACCGCCCGCGGTTGCTACTCCGTTATTGCCAGATCTGCTGTAATTACACAGAGAACCAACAGATGATGCTTGGGACCAGCATGCATCCTCAATGTGTAAAAACTGGTGACCTTAATCTTTAAGTTAGGCAATACCAGCGCCGGCCGCATCCGAATGCAGGTCAAAGAAGGAGTTTGTATAGGAAAATGTTGACGTGATACTCGCTTTATTGGAAGCCGAGAACACCTCTGCACTTCCACGAGAAATCACTGGGATTTCGGAGAAAAGGGTAGGGTGTGCAGCAGGTTTCGTTTTGGTAAACGATTCGTCGATATCGAGTGTCGCGTTCTTTAGAACAAATGTCGCGCCTATATGTTCAATACATCCGCCACGATATTCATAATGGGATTCGAACTTATTCAGTTTGACCATGTAACACCGCAACAACAAATTGTACGCAAGGATACTAGAACTTTAACTAATTTGAAACAACTCAAACGATCGGATATCTTCTCGTAGGTGATCCTCTTTATACCGAAAACTATTGCGCGTTGTTGATATATCTGTAGATCATACGATCACATGAAAGGTATCGACGCGGAGTCTCTAGGGGTTTGGTGAACCGGACAATTCTACCTAACAAATCTACTAATGACGTCTCTCGTATACACTTCGTCTGTTCTAAAAATAAGCGATACGATCCCGCGAAAAAAACACTTGAAAAATGGAATATAACAATGTTGCGCGCTTATTACGAAAATGAACCATGTTCGTTCTACCACTTCATTCGCGCCAACACACTTACCACCGCCGAGTAACTACCGCACCGACCTCATCACATATAAATCTAGCCTCTCTACACTCCACGCAAATGCATCAAAAACTGCCCTTTTTTCTACACAAAACAATATTGATATCAATGTATTATTCAATCTTGTACCTACTCATCTGAGTGACCATATATTTTTCAAGCAATCCACTATGATTGCTCTTCTTGCTCGCAGTATAGCAACGTCGACGTGCCCCGCTGTCGTTCATTACGCTGCGCTCTATCACTCATCTCTATGAACGAACGCATATGAAATAATAATAATAGTATTAAACGCATAATAATATTAATAGAAAAATATGAACACTAGAAAACATCGCAATATTGCAGTCAACACTTCAAAACGCTGTCAGTGCGACGAATTTGAATACAAAATATTGGCAAAGCTCCATGCACACAAAGACAAAAAGATGTTCATTCAAAAAGTTGCTCATGCATAACAACACTTGCTCAAAAGCCAGAAAAATCATTATAAACAGAACAAAAGCTTTACGAAATGATGAGCAGTTCACTAATATTTGAAAACCAACAATGTTGTAAATCTCAATATGTTATTTAGATGGTCGGGCATAAATCTGCTCAGAACCTGTCAAAATGTGAACATTGGCGCTGCGATAAAAGTCCGTAGACGGACTGCAAACGTCGGCGTTCCGCGGAAAAATCTGCTTATCTGGTTTTTGAGCACCTAGAGAAACTGTATATTAGAAAAATGACAAGGCACCCACTGCTTAAGGCAACTGTCCAAAACGAATAACGGCAATGCAAATTCATACAGTTCGCCCGTCTTGATGTTGACAGCTGCCCCAACCGCGAACGCCCCGCCAGCCCTCCAATACACAGTCTCACTAATGACACCCTACACGCATTGCAAAATAACAAATACTTATCCGAATTGTTCCGAAGCCGCGCTGTTTGCGGAACGGCGGTGTTGAATCAGCAATCTGCATACTAAACACCACTAACACCACATTGAAATCAGTGCAAAACTCGTGACATAATGCAATAATGAAGAAAAAACTCGTAACCAATCATCCTCACAGCACTTTGCATCTAGTCCTTTTTCCACCGATTCCTGTTTTCCTTAAACTAACACAAACACTGCATCGTGTAGAAGGCATAGCCCTAGCAGAAAATGATAATGCACTCAGTAGCGTCATTTTCTGAGTCATTTTTTCACTTGATTTTCACTTTATGTTAAACAACTTCAAATCTTCCACGCGTGAATAAACGAACTCCATTCGGTTCTTTGCACTTTGGTACGATAAACTAGAAAATGTTCGTATACCTATTATTTTAATTTTTGCAAAAACATGAAAGCGGAAATTTTTTGACATCCACTCGCGGTCGCAGTTTGCTTCGATCTCAGCCTAAAATTATGGCCACTATCATAGAAAGACCGATGGAAGTACTAAAAGGAAAAACAATTAACTTGTTGCCTATACAAGAATTCTGTCATGAATATATTTACCTCGGATAAATGCATTTTTGCACACACATGTTATACACACATACACACATACACGTAATACACACACTCAAACACACACTCACACAAACACACACACAAACACACACACACACAAACACACACACACAAACACACACACGCGCACACACACGCACACATACACGCATATACAAACACACGCATACACACACATGCACACACACGCACACACACGTACACACATACGCACACCCATACGCACACACATACGCACACATACACAAACGTCACTTACACACACACGTTACTTACACATACACACACGTTACTTACACATACACACACACGTTACTTACACATACACACACGCTATTCACACACCCACACGCTTGATATACGACACACTATGTATACCTAAACTATCGGCAGCACCCAAACGGCTTCCAAGTCTTCCAATGGTCCCCAGTGCGTGTCATTCACGTCCAAATTAGATTACCACTGGTGGGGTCCAACTTAGATCGAAGGGAAACCGAACTGTTCACCTTGACGGTCGACCAGGGAATGATCTTCTCTCAACACGGAATGTCCTTTATTAGCGTCAATCAGTGTGGGGAACTTGGGTGATTGGGGGAAGAACCAATCACGTGGAAGTATCTCTGCTTTCTTTCTTCGTCGCTTACGTTGGGTGATGAATGCCATGCCATTTGGCTGGAAAGGAATTGGCTGAATGCCTTAGTATAGTGAAGAAAGACGTAGTCCCACGTCAAAAAGTTTATAATCGAATTTTCGCTTTTTTTCTTTGTGTTCATTTTGCGGCTGCGCCGACAGCTTTCAAAATGTGTCACTCTCCTTCCCATTTCCTATTATTCTACGTTCCACCCTCTTTCCCAGTAACTGACAAAATCTAGATATAATAGGAGGGTGGTTTCGATAACACGACCGCATGGCGAAGGACTACGGTATTTTTCTATATTTTATTGCTTCGGAGAAATCGTGCCGATCCTTCGCACGCTTCTGGGAATTGTGTTTATACATCATATTCATATGACGAGACTTTGCGAGGATTGAGATGTTCGTACAGATTCTTAATATATAATAGAATTTATTCACTAAACGAAACTGCTATTGCTGTAAAACCGTAATAAAAAAACTGGCGTTCGTATGTCACCGTACGGTCTTAAAATGAAAATGATGGTAAAATGAATGGTATTTTTTTTATCAAGATTTTATCAGTTACTTGGAAAGAGGGTGGAGCGTAGCAAACCAGCGAATGACAAGGGAAATAAAACATTCTAGAAAGCTGCAAAAGGTGCCAGTGGCCGATGATTCTTGTTTTCTGGTTATTTCGGGTAGAATTTCGAGCCATTTTTGACCGATACTATTTTGCTTTTTCTTCCTTTTCACGATCAGCACCTAGCATTCGTATGATGTCGCTATGGTTTTGAAATGAAAATAATGGTAAAATGTTTGAATCGTACCTTTCATAAATTTCCGGTAAACATTGCATGTGTACTAGAGCGAGTAAAACAACAACAAATCGTTCCAAAGTCGGATCGGTTGTATAATTTAAAGTCGGCTGTGCTTGGGAAGTAAGATTGGTTGCTCGGTATGATTTAGACAATCCATGTCTCAATCAACTGTTTCTTTTTGTCACAACAACTCAACCGTAAACCTCTATAATCTGATATAAAAATGACTACATTATAAGTGCTCAAGCCCTGACTACTTTTTCCATGATCGTATTTCTTGATTTTCAAATTCAGACACCTAACTCCCAGGTAGACGTAGTCCTACGTCAAAAGAGAGTAGAAGGAAAACCTGTCGCCGTGCAGCCAAACCGAACCAAGTACCAGAAACATTATTTCGAGTAATCGACAATGTAATTGCATAAAATCACTCCGACTATTTGGATTGGGTTGCTTAGCTATTCACGGATTTCTGATTTTTATATATCATCAAAAAGAGTGTAACTTTACTGAGCAAAACGTGATTTTTTAAAAGATTATATCATTGTCCTTAGATTTTCAAATGAAGAATAAGACAGTTGGTAGATGGGCGAACTGTCATTGTAGCGATATCGAGCGGATTTTGAAAATTTTCTATTCGTGATTTAAAAATTGAAGGACGCTGATAGAAAATTTTTGAAAATCACGTTTTGCTTAGGAAAAGCAGCTCTTTCAGAAGATATAAAAAACTAGCTAAACAATCCAACTACATAAAATCACTGGAATACAAATGTTTTGAAAAATGTGGAAATTGAATTTTTTTTTAAACTTAACCTTCTATGAAAAAAATATTTTTCATTTCTCCATCCTAGATTTTTCATCAGAAGTTGCCTTATAACTTCAAGTTTCTTTGAAAAAAAAATTTGAATTTTTTTTTTTGTAAATCAAAGCTTATTGTTTATTAAGATTTTTTTTTGTTTGACAATTAGTTTTGTTTCATTGTTTATATTATCTTTCAAGCACTATTAGGTCCTTTCATTACGTTCTCAGACAATTTTTCTGTACAGCTAATGGCTTGTGAGCTAGAATGCTGCGAAACAAAACTGATGTCTAAATGCATACGCCCTTTTTGAAAATTGGTCTTGATTATATAAAAATCCCTCCACCTCTTTGTGCCAGTATTTTTTCTTTTGTTTAGCATGCTCAGTTCTGTTCAAAATGGCGTCAAAACAAGAAGCATTCTGTAAGCTGAACTCCACGAAAATTTTGGCAAAAAGTTTACGGTAGCCCGTTTTGAAAGTTCCTTCGGTGCAAAAATAACTGGAGATCAACGAGCTGCAAACAGTTGATTGGTAGAATCAAGAAATGAGTTCGAAAAGTCACGTGAAGGCTGTACAAAGCTCTTGTTCTGGCATCATATAAATGCTTCATCGGATATCCGATTACGAACCTTTCTTGAATGTTCATTTTTTTTCGTTCATAATAATTCATTCTTTATGAGAAGTAAATCAGTTTTTCCTTAGGTACATCTATTTTCTCGAAAACCTAGAAAAATATTCCAAAATTTTAGTTGTCACCCGTTAATTTCGGGCTGTACTCGTTAGCTTACTGCATTTGATCATTCTCTAATGTGGTAGATCGTTTTGGATTTCGATACATTGTAACACAAATTCGCAGAGATAGTTCATTGTACTTTTGAAGTAGAATACTTCTCTCAGGAAGTTCGGCTACATAGAGATGTGAAATGAAAATCTAAAACCGAAAAAAGTGAAAAATATGTCCATTTTCTAATGCTAATAAATCGGTTAGTATTCGATGGATTTCCTTCGTTCTTGCAGCAATAGATTAGAAAATCTTCTAAGATTCTTCCCGAATGAAAACAATTGTGATTTTATTATTTAAACTATTGTGCTATTGAAAATAGTCAAGCCTTGTTAAAACGAAAAATTTGACCTCTGATTGGTCGTTATATGATTGCTTCCCAAGCACGGTCGACAGAGTCATATACCTTGCAATTTAAAATATGCTATTTGGGTTATATAAGAGCCTGTTTCAGCCGAAGCAGCTTATAATAGTTCTAGACAGCGACAACAGCAGTCATCCATTAGCAGCAGCAGTAGCAGTGCAGCGATAGGATACCAGCGATAGCGGATAGCGGCCACAGCTGTTGCATAGCAATGGATAGCGCACTAGTTGCAGCGGATCTCAGCATCGATAGCAGCTGGGCCAGCTGATGCAGGGGCAGCGAATAACAATGGCAGCGTATAGCGGCCACAACTGTGGCATGGCTACGGATAGCGTAGCAGTTGCAGCGGGTATATCTGACCATGAAGCATTTATGCAAGAATTGAATGAAAATTGCAATTGCAGCAAACGGCTTTTTTCAAGGCTACTTAATGTTTTTGGAAAAGCATAATGAATAAATTGCAACTGAAGTTTGATGCTGCTGCAAATGCACAGCAGTGTGATTTTTATTACGATTTGTTGATACTGTTAACAAGCGGTATATACGAAACAAATCCGATTTCAAACAGAAAAGGTCGGCACGTTCTGCTCACGATGCTGAGTCTGTTTCAGAAAACTCACAACACTTCATTAACAAGGATGTAACGTCTTGAAGAAGACGGTTATAGTTTGACATCGCAGCAGAATTTCGACCTTCATACACATGTAATAATATACGAAAAGTATACGGAAAAATATACCGCTTCACACCATTAAATTGATTAACCTTAATCTAGTGTATTTCCAAAGCTATCTTTCTTGTAAAAGTATTCTACTTCAACCTTGCGGAAGTGGCTTTTCAAACAACCCTCCTGTGATTTTTAGTTACATTGACAAGTCGAGACTATTTTGTCAGATGAATAGTTAAAAAATAATAGTAATGAAAAAATTAAGAACCCTTTCACATTGTAAACAGTAATTGCACCTTGCTCGTTATTGCTTGGTTCGTTGTACAAGAAGTTAGAACAAACGTCCATGAACATAACGAATCAAAATCCAAGTTCATAGTTCCCTTTGGCTACGTGTTGTACTTGAAAGCGTAGGGTTGTATTACAACATTCCAATTATCGAGTGCCCCTGCTTAAGTTGCCCTGCAACACAAGAGAATTGCCGTTTCAAATGCTATTGGGCAGCAAAGTTTCTGCTTACTGGCATTGGCATAGCTATATAAATTTTAAGCGTGACAAAACCAGTAGTTGACTCTTAACAACCCTTGAAGTCAACCTCAATGCACTTCGGGTTGGTAACTGGTATTTTCCATTGAACAACCAGTGGTCAACTTCTTCGATGATGGTTTAACGTAATCACATGTTATTGTATTTGATCGAATTACAAAATACTCTGTATGTATCTGTTCGTGAGTTAATTAACAAATTATATAGAGTTTGAACAAATTCATGGTTAATTTTGGATTAAAAAGTGCGAAATATTCGCAGGAGCTGATACAATAACGTGAGGGTTTCGCACATTGAATACGTTATCGCAAAGATATTTATCTCCATACTTTCTCTACTGCTTTAAAGAGCTAATTCGCTTCGAACTGGGTATTCCCGCTGTGGATTTTGCGAGAAACGGTGAACTCCATAAGAAAGGCAAAACCTGACAATGACGAAGGCGGGTATGTTTATCACGGCTTTGATTTGGCTGTGACTTTTAAGCACGATTATGAGAGAAGGTGGACAGCAAGATTATTTATCCAAGATACTTTTAGTCATTTCATGAGACAATTTGCAAACCGTCAGAATCCTCAAAATATCCATATTATTATTGCATTTTTATATTCTGTTTAATCTAAATTTAAAACCCGGAATCGTGCAGTTTTTTTTTCTGTCCAAACAACACTTTAATTCACGATTCGTATTCTTCCGCTTTTTATAGGTGCCCGTGGAAAAACCCTGACCTATACGGTTGCGGCGACTGACCGTCTAGACGACGGCGAGCAAAACAAAACAGACATTTGTCAGCTAACATCGTAACTGCAAACCAGCCAGAGCGCCATGCGGCAGAGCGGGCGGTGCGGTCGGTTTTGGAGTGCGCTCACGCGCAAAAAACGCAACGAAGACGACGGAAGTGATTCGCAGCTGGCACGTGTTCTCTCGCTCCTGGACCTGACCGGGCTGGGAGTGGGCAGTACGCTCGGGTTGGGTGTTTACGTGCTGGCCGGTTCGGTGGCTCACGAACAGGCCGGTCCTGCTGTGGTGATTTCGTTTCTGGTCGCGGCCGTGGCATCGGCTATCGCCGCTCTCTGCTATGCCGAATTTGCCGCCCGCGTACCGAAAGCCGGATCCGCCTACATCTACAGCTACGTCAGTATCGGCGAGTTCGCTGCATTTACGATCGGGTGGAATCTGATTTTGGAGTACGTAATCGGTAAGTGTTTGTCGCGTAGAAGCGAAGGATGTAGGTTAATTGTGAATGAGCACTACGTGAATGGAGGTGGTTTGTGAGTAACGCAGCGTTTCACCGAGAATGGATAGTTGATTACCGTGGCCATTGACTTAGCAGATGGCACTGAAAACAAGTTTTCTGAGGTTCAGCTACATATGTATATTTTATTGCTGTAATATTTTTAAATTCAAGATATTTATACATTTTGAATCCAAACATTGTGAACTAAATCTAGGACAAATTTAAAATTCAGATTTGCCTTTTTTATAAGAATTTTCTTTCGAATGGAATGTGATCACAAGTTCCATGTGAAACATAAAAAACCTAAATTAATCCACCTAGCGGTCAGACCCAGCCTTTCTCATTCAATTTTTTATTTGTAAAAACAGATTTACATGAACGCTTCAATCCAATAAATGTATATTCACTCTTTAGGTTCTAAAATATTAATGTTGTAGTCTATACATATAAAAATGCAGTCCGATCTGTCTGTCTGTCTGATCCATATAGGCTCGTAAACTACCGAACCGATCGACGTGAAAATTTGTATGTAGGGGTTTTTGGTGTCGATAAAGGTTCCTATGATAGTTTGAGACCCCTCCCTCTTCTGGAAGGGAGGGGTCCCATACAAATGAAACATAAATTTCTGCACAACTCAAGAACAAACCAAGCAAATGAAACCGAATTTGGCATGTGGATGTTTTAAGGGGTAACTAATATGTCCATAATAGTTAGATGAAACACAAATTTGTGCACATCTCGAGAACTAATCAACCAAATGGAACAAAATTTGGCAGGTAAATGTTTTTAGTGGTAACAAATATGTACATAATGGTTTGACACCCGAATCCCTCTTCTATAAGGGAGGGGTCCCATAAAAATGAAACACAAATTTCGCACAGTTCAAGAACCAATCAAGAAAATACAACCAAATTTGGTATGTGAATGTTTTTAGAGGTGACAAATTTGTCCATAATGGTTCGACGCCCCTCCCTCTTCTGGAAGTACACGTTTCTTCACAAATTACTGCACATCTCGCGAACTAATCAACTAAATGGAACCATATTGGCAGGTGAATGTTTTTAGTGGTAACAAATATGTTCCAGAATCGACCTCAGACAACATTTTGGATTGTAAGATGGCAACTTCCGGTTTCTGGGAAACAGCCAAAAATGGCCCATTTCCACCCAATATAATAATATCCATATCTAGAATAATACACAGGAGCTAATATCGACCTCAGATAGCATTTTAAATTCTAAGATGGCGACTTCCGGTTTCTTCAAACAGCTTAAAATGACCAAATACCACCCAATATGAGTTTTTCTTTAACCAGTATGCCGTTCAAAATCCAGAAATTGTCTCCAAATGCCATTATGAAATCCAAAATGGCGACTTACGGTGTCGGAAAAACAGCGCAAACGACCAAATACCACCCAATATGGATATTTCCGGAACCGTAATGATGCACTGGAGCCACAAATCGACTTCAGACAACATTTTGAATTGTAAGATGGCAACTTCCGGTTTCTGGAAAACAGCTTGAAATGGACGATTCCCATTAAATATGAGTATTTCTGGAACCAGAAAGATGCACAGAAGCTAAAAATTGATCACAGACACAGTCTTGAATTTCAAGATGGTGACTTCCGGTTTCTGGCAAACAGCCGGAAATGACCAAATACCATTCAATATGAATGTTTTCGGAACCAGAATTACGCCCAGATGACAGAAATTGATTTCACAGGCAATTTTAAAGTCCAAAATGACGACTTTCGGCTTCTGAAAAACAGTCCAAAGTGACCAAATATCACCCAATATGAGTTTTTCTTTAACCAGTATCCTAAATACAATTTTGAAATACAAGATGGCGACTACCGGTTTGTGAAAAACAGCCTAAAATACTATCCAATATGAGTATCTCTGGAACCAGAATGATGCAAGGAGCTAACAATTGTCCTCAGGTACCATTTTGAATTGCTAAATGGCAACTTCTAGGCAACGGTGGGAAATGACCGAATAATACTAAATATGGATATTTCCGTAAACGTGATGATGCATAAAAATCAAACATTGACCCTGGACACCATATTGAATTTAAAGACGACCATTTTAATTTTTGGAAAACAACCTAAATAACTAAATGCCTCCCAATATGGGTATTTCCGGTGTCAGATTGATGTCAGAAAATCTGCTGAAAATGACCGAATACCACTCAATATAAATATATTTAGAGTTAAAGCGATGTACACAAGCCAACAGTCGAGGATGTTGTCATTTCGATTAAAACCAATCATTTCAAACGAGTTGTTATTTGACTTTGATCGTATCCTATGGCCGATTGGTTAAGCATTTGCAGACTTTAAACACATCGCAAGGAATCAATGAATTTGAAACGTTCAAATAGTACGATACCACACTTAAATTATGTTAAGGCCACATATATCGATCAAAGCAGGTATAGTTTTAAATAGTCTTTGAATTTCTTTTCTTTCCATAACTTTTGAGCCATATATCAAATTGTTATGAAGTTTGTTATTTGTGAGTTTGAGAGATGACTCGTTCGTATGACACTAGTAATGTTCAAATAAGTCATGTAATCTCTGAGATAATAGACTTTCGTTGTATTGTTAACAATTTAATATATAACAGTTGCTTAAGTTCGATTATAATCAAATGAAATGGGAACGTATAGGGCAGGCAAACTTTGAAACCACGTGTTCAATCATAATTCATCAGTTAACCCTTAACTAGCCCGCTCATCTGATATCAATATTGATCAAATCGGTTGTGTAGTTTCTGAGCTCATGAAGTTTCGTGATTTTCACAAGTCGGTACATTACAGATGAAGTTACAGTTCGATTACAGTAAAATTCAATAGGGTCTTCTGAGGCAGCTGGACCATTCATTTGACACTAATTTTGTCGAAATCAGGTTAGCCATCTCTGAGGAAAGTGAGTGAGTCCAAGTAGTCATCGGAATATGTTCCTTTGCATTGCTGGATTTCACATTTTAAAACATAACAGGCAAACTAATAGTCCGATTGCAAAACAAATCAATAGGGTCTTATGGGGCAACTAGACCTTCCATTTGACACCGATTTTATGAAAATCGGTTCAGCCATCTCTGAGAAACATGAGTGAGATTAAACAGTCTTCAGAACACGTTTCTTTTCATAACTTTTGAACAACATGTTCAATCTGTATAAAATTCAAAACTTAAGTGTTTTCAAAGTAGCCCGTTCTTTTGAGACCAATTTTGTTCAAATCGGTTGTGTAGTTTTTGAGATACTGATGTTTTATGATTTTTACTATTTGATACATAACCTCGAAACTAAAAATCCGATTACAATGAAATTTAATAGGGTCTTATGGGACGACAAGACCTTTCATTTGCAATTAATTTCATTTTCAAATTTTCAAAATCGGTCCAGCCATCTCTGAGAAAAGTGAGTGAGAATAAAAATCTGCACATACACACACACATACAGAAAATGCTCAGCTCGTCGAGCTGAGTCGAGTGATATATGCCATTCGGCCCTTTGGAGCACTTTTATATTTTCGGTTTTGCAAGTGATTGCTATACCTTTCTAGGAGAAAGGCAAAAATACTCAAATTATTTATGAACGTCAATAGGCACCAAAAAGTGAGTATTGATGTGAGTTTCACTCCTAAATTATCATGTACTGCTATACACTCGCACACGAATCAACTACTTCGTTGTGACAAATACTGCACTGAACTGTTTTTTTTTTCACATCAATAACAACAGTGCCAATGTGTCAAAAAGTGATAAGATAAGGGCAGTGAGAGTGTTACTACTGACAACGTCACAGAAATGTTCAACAAACAGATTACACAAATCAAAGGATATCTCCGCAGACACACGGTTTGAAGAACACGTTTGCATGAAAACGATAATAAATAGTGCAAAGAACAGAATCAATATGAAATAATTCCAACAGCTAGAGTATGTTATCAACTTTTTCCATTCATGTTGAGATACACGTGATGGTAACAACTGAGCTGAGGGTATGTAAACAAAATCATAAAACACAGCTTTCTATATAAAAAACAAATAGTTTAGGTCTGCATATCAACAGCTCTAAGCAGCTGTTTGGTTTTCAACTATAGGATGTTACGATATTTAGTAGTCGAATCTCAGTAAATTAATTTTCAACATGCTTGCCTACGTAAATCTATATAATTGTTAAAAATATGTAATAAAATTATTAAAATGTTGAAAGTGTTTAAATCATCTGCACCGAACATAAAACATCTGAGGTTATGCAAAAAATGCTTCCAACACTCTGCGCCTACTGTTTAGCGTCAATAGTAAGGTAATGACGGTGATAATGTCGCAGTTTCATTGCAGCACTAACCGAATGCAAATCATTTTAAATACGAAGCTTTTACAATGCAACTACTCAACTTCTTCTTCAAGAACTGTGTGAACAGTGATTACGCTGTTGATCGTAGTGTTAATTTTCACACACCACATTTCAAGCCTATTCGGAATATAATCGATAATTTGGCAAATGACACGTAATGTAGAAACTGCAACTAGAACACCATTGTCCAATTTCTGCATGCGTTTTGATATATTTCCTTCGCTTGTTAACAGTTTAACTTCGAAATGATGCGAAATCATTTGTTTGTTCTGGTTCGGTGGTGTTGTAGGGTACGGTGGCATCTGTTTAATTTTTTTTTTATAATAAAGAAGGATTTTCATTCTTCTCCACAGGCACATCAAGCGTGGCCCGAGGCATGAGCGGTTATATCGATGCCCTGATAGACTACAAGATGAGCAACGCACTGCGAGAGGCGATGGGCATGAATGTGGGAATCCTGTCCGATTATCCCGACTTTTTCTCCTTCACAGCGGTACTCATCTTGTCGGCCCTGCTGGCGTATGGTGTCAAAGAGTCCACGATGATGAATAACATTTTCACCGGAGTTAACCTGTGCGTTATAGCGATCGTACTTGTGGCCGGCGGAATGAACAGTAGGTTTTGGTGCGGTTTAAATTCCTTCAAATAGATAATTACATGACTCGATTTCACAGGCGATACTGCTAACTGGAACATTCGTCCCGAGGATGTTCGACCGGAGGATATCCCTGATGGTGTAGACTTGGGTGTGGGCGGTTTTGCCCCGTACGGATTTGCTGGAATCATGGCCGGTGCAGCAAAATGTTTCTACGGGTTCGTTGGTTTCGATTGTATCGCCACGACAGGGGAAGAGGCGAAGAACCCAAGCCGCAACATTCCTCTAGCCATCGTTATCTCATTAATAATTATTTTTTTGGCGTACTTCGGTATCTCGACAGTGTTAACCATGGCACTACCCTATTATCTACAAGACCCAGGTGCTCCATTCCCACATTTGTTTAGAGAACTGCAGTGGTTTGAAATAATGTGGATCGTTTCAATTGGAGCTATCTTTGCCCTTTGTACTAGCTTGTTGGGAGCCATGTTTCCACTGCCACGTGTCCTATATGCAATGTCTACGGACGGTGTTATCTACAAGAAACTGAAGACAGTCCATCCGAAAACGCAAACTCCGGTGCTGGCGACTATTTTGGCGGGAATTCTAGCCGCTACAATGGCTTTACTGTTTAATCTGCAGCAGTTGATCGATATGATGTCGATCGGAACGCTAATGGCTTACACGATAGTTGCTGTTAGCGTCCTGGTGCTCCGATACGAGGACACCAGTTTAATGCAGCGCACCGAGGTGACTGTGCCGAATGTGTTGAATCAGCTGTTTAACACATCCAAAACCGAAAACCCCACTCAGATGTCCTCGGCAATCGTTAAGATCGTAACTGGCTTATTTGGTGAGTACAAAAACGCAATCGATGAACTAGATTTCCCATAATATCAAGCTCTTTTCAGCTGTTCTGGTATGCGCAATCTGCAGTATTTTGGTAGCCGCAACCGATCAAATTTCAACCGACTACCCCGGAGTCATTGCAGCCCTTGCGATATTGGGAGCTGGCATGATTCTATTGGCGATCGTAATCGCTTGTCAGCCGACGGACAAAACTGAACTGACCTTCAAAGTTCCGCTGGTTCCCGTACTGCCGCTGTTAAGTGTATTTTTCAACTTCTACTTGATGTTCCAACTGGACGCCGGAACCTGGATCCGGTTTGCCGTTTGGATTGCTATCGGTTACTTCATTTACTTCACCTACGGCATCCGTCACTCGGTGGAAGGAGTGCTTGCCAGAGAGAAGGCCGCTGACGCAGAGGCGAACGGTAACGCCTGCATAGAGAAGAATGGTATTGACAACAACGGGTTCGATGCCAGCCACGATCGAATCTTCTCGAGCATTCCAAACGAACATCCCCGGAAAAGTTCGAGAAACTCATACACGTTGAATAGCGACTAAACAGACGGCGTTATTTCCTTACTCGGTACAAAATAAGCAGTACAATCAATCAGGTCAATCACAGAGACATTAGATTTTATATCAGCTCTCTCGAAACGTTTGTACTATAACCCCCCCGAGGCAGCTAGCAGCTCTGTCAGAACGAACCAAAATAGTTCTAAACAGCGTACCCATTCCCATTATGAACGGATTTAGTCTTGTTTCTTATCACATCCAACAGAACAGAAACATTTCGTGATATTGAATTATTTGTTCAAATGTAATATTACGTATTTCGCCAGAGAACGCTTGTCCACAGAGACGTCTTGGCAAACCGAAATCAGGCTTGTGATAAAAAGTATTTAAAATAAGTTTTATCAGTGGATTCAATGGTGAAATGACCACCTTATAATAGTGAACCTAATCTCCGACAGCGGAGATAACCTAGTTGTTAGATAGGTGCATTATGATAGAGCCAACATACGTTCAATGTTCATAGATATAACAGTTGATCCAAAAATCGCAGTCGTCACATTCCTCTGCTTATCACCGGCCCCTTAACTGTATTCCAGTAGTCTATAAAATTATCACAATTCGTGCAACTACAAAGGGAATATATCAGTGATTGCATCCTGGAAAACGTACTGATTTCGTTATCGTACTTACCCTCCGCCGGATTAGCTGGCCTATTACGCATTCATACCCGGATTAGGTGAAATGTACAATCGATTATTTTGCGCAATAACTTTACCGATCATTTTATGTAATGCAATAAACCGAGCAAAGCTGGGTACCGTTTATCAGTATTTAGATTAAATTGATGGAAGAAGATGAATTGCCATAACGGAAGGGGGGTTACTTCGCATTGGAAGATGTTGATGCAGTTGATATACAAGAATACTATCGCCATTTGATCGAAAATAACTAGATAAAATTAAATACAAAGTATCGGGTTTTCGATAGGATAGTAATTCTTCATCATCCTGAATATGCGGGAAATTTGTCGAACCAGACTCGATCGAAGAATCCAATATCATGAGGATTCTCTGACGCTGGTGGAAACATTATCCATAAATTTAGAGAACATCCATCTATCTTAAACATGCATGTCAAATAGGTAATTTTTAATTTTATATTTTGCAGTTGCTTGTTCAGCTAAGCGATTCATTAATGTGATTCTATTTTTTTTTTTTTGAACCCTGTAGTGCCCAAGCTCTATATAACCATTTTTCAAGTAATTTTTGAAGATTTATAGAGATTTTACAGAAGCCCGTCTAAAGGTGGGCTTGGACACTAGAGGGTTAATCCTGTCTTTAAATTTGTGATGTTTTAAAAATAGTAATAAACCACGTAAAATCAAACGGATTGTTTTCATGCTAATTTTTTTAACCCACTTGAACCGGATTTTGGGAAGTGTTTTAGCTTCATTCATAAAATGAGCAATCTACTGATTTGAACGTCACCCATAACTAAATTTCTAAAATTGAAAATGTTGTTTTTGCTGAAAAAAAACTAGAATTCGAATACCTAGCTTTATGACGTGCCAAAACCTACTTTAACATAACATCTGAGGCTACTTCGATACTTTTTAACCCTCTTCCGCTCACGAGGTTTTTCATGATTTAAGCTTTGTTTCTAAAGCCCAATTTAGAGTTCCAAGCGAAGTGAAAATCTTATACAAAATGTTCATTTTTTCACGCTCGTGAAAAATGAAACCTGTAAAAATTTCACTTCGCTTAGAACTGTAAACAAATTCGATCCAGCGAAATCGAAGGTTGTGAATTTAATCTTTTTCACTTGGGTTTACTTTTTTCACGCATGCAAACGCTAGTGAAAAAAGCAGCAGCAAGCGAAAACTTGCGTGCATTTATATGCTGTCAGTTGCAGCCAATTTTCACTTCGCTTGAAGTGTAAACTCGTGAAAAAAATAAAATACTTGCGTGTTCCCCAAACGGGTTTTCACGACAGATACCGCAAGCGAAAATTTACGCTTTTCACTTGTCAATTTTTCCACTTCGCTTGGAACTGTAAACTATGCTTAAGCGAAGAAAAAATCTCATACAAAATGTTCATTTTTTCACGCGCGTGAAAAATGCAACCTGCAAAAATATCGCTACGCTTGGAACTGTAAACAAACTCGATCCAACGAAATCGTAGGTTGTGGATCTCATCTTTTTCACTTGGGTTTACCTTTTTCACGCATGCAAACATATTCTGTCTGTTCTGATATTCTGTCAGTTCCGGCCAATTTTCACTTAAACTGTGATGCAGGCTGGTGAAATAACCTGCGTGTTCCACAACTGGATTTTCACGACAGATTTCGCTAGTGAAAATTTATGCTTCTTCACTTTTCAAAATTTTCACTTCGCTTGGGCCTGTAAACTATGATTTACGTGTTAGTTTGGGCAAAATACTTTGTAGACTAATTAGAGTGAGTGTAGAATTTTGCTTTTTCAAAAAAAGTGAAAATTGAAATGACGCTGCAAAGCAACTATGAGCACAGCAGGGACTATCTTCAGGAGATGAAAAAAAAATGAATACTTAACTATTCGAAGTCAGTTTTTAAAGAAAAAATAAGTTTTTCTATGATCTTAAGAAATTCATCTGACCGGACATGGAAAAATAATTTCTCCGTCAAGTTCAATGTTCCTTTTGCATACTTTGAACATCTAAAGTGCGTGGAGGGATCACAGTGATTACATTGGGAACATCTCTGTGTGTCTCTGAATGCTGGCCGGTAGGGAAAGTCGGGTTTGATTTTTTTTTGGTTGAAACCCGAACCCGACCCGAATCCGAAAACTTTATTTCTATGAAACCCGAACCCGAGATTTTTTATATTTTATTGTCGGGTTTCGGGATTCCTCAAACCCGACCTGAATTCGACCTTTTTAAATCCGAACTCGAACCGATCCCAAAAGTTCTTTTTTCATCAAAGCCGAACCCGACAAGTACCCGACACTTTCAAATAATTTCAAACCCGGACCCGATGGGTACGATCACTACTGATACATCTCTACTGGCCAGTATGATATTTCATCATAACAGATATTTTAGCACGTACACGTTGTAATTTTTGTCGTCTGTGTGCCCAGTAGTGCTCTAATGCAGGCTTGTAAATAGTCACGGTAGAACCACTTTTCACTGCGATAATCGTCTTCTTTTTCTTCTGACGGTGGCAAGGCTTGCTGTCTAAATATGTTCTTAAACGAACATGTAAAATGAGTACCTACTCGCCACCAATACGTTTTATCAGCAGTTTTCTTTATAACAAGTCACGTCATTGATTCAAGCTGTCATTTGATATGCCAACTTGAGGGTGTATTAAAAATACAAAATTTTGTAGGAAAAAGCAGTCAAAACAAACTATTTTCCATCAAGATATGGTCATCAAAATTTTTGGTGCTCTAGATTCACCATGAGCGGGAAAAAGTTAAAGCCTGATCCATTTAATATTTGGTCGCACAAAATGAATGGAACTTATCTTCGTCAAAAAAACACATAGAAAAAAATCTTGAGATATCATTTTGAATCAAATTTATTGACCTTTGAAGGAAAAATACAGAAAAATACTACAAGGTATACAGCCCTAGGGTTGTATGAAATGGTGACGTGGGACTAAACACTGTAATTAGAGGATTTTTTTCTCGTAATGCGTCAAAGTCAGAATTAACTCTATATCCTCTAAAACCAAATCCAATAATACTTACGTTATTATAATAAATGGTTTTGTCTTATTTAACTCTGATTAAATCAAATCTATAATATGGTTCTTACTTTCAAAATAATATAGAAGCCCTTACAAAGGTTCATTAATTGGTAAACATAAGAAGATATGTCTAACAAAACTATTAACAAGTTCTAGCAAAAAATCGTAACAATCAACAATTCCATTTTTGTTTTTTGCTTGACAATTTTTTTCATTTACCTACAACTACATTCGCTGTATTACGAAGACTGCTAATATACATACGTTTATTATACTAAAGTTTTGAATAATAATATATCATCTAACAATTTTGAAATGTAAAAAAAGATTCTAATGAACCTTAGTAAATAAACCAAAAATTCACAAACATTCGCAGGCTCTTACTCTTCTATAAATGTGTATATGTGGAATTTACTCTTTCGATACTATCCGGTCACGATTATTTAGTGAATATCGAAAATAAAATTGAATAAATATCCGTTGCAAAAATTTATAATTCTTATTGAATTGTTTATGGTAATCATATTTATGAGATATACTTTCAATCACCATCAACAGCAGCATTGCAAATTTTCCTCTGCAATACGAATAGTATGGCTGCAGTATGAATAGAAGTGTACCGCTGAAATGTACGAATAGAAGAGTACCGCTGCAGACCTGCGGTTCTTTACTCCACTGGTATTGCTTTTACCGGCATGTTTTCTTTCAAGACATCAGTTTTTATTAGGTTTTGAAAGCAGGTTTAGAAATTGTTCAAGAATGGGGATTGTTTCAAACTTTTCAGAAAACTTTCAACTTTGAGACATCATTTTATTCTAAGCTCATGGAAGCAAAAATAAATTGACTATGTCAATTTTTAGATCGATATCGATACAGAGAATAACACGGGGAACGGATGGTGTCCATTCACGTCGTCTGTGCTAGGAATGCTGGCATGTAATTGGTTCATTGTTCGCATAAGTTTCCCTGTAACTTTTTATAAATTTTCACCGTTGAGCAGTGAAATAATAATGATAACTAGCGCGTTATAAAATTGTTACACATTTTATCTATCCAACAACATATTGGTTATTGTTATCCATCATGTGGTTATGCTGTTATTAACGTTTGAAATCGGGCGCAACATTTGCCAGTTTCATTTCCAATTTTACAGAATGCATCCCAGTATAGTAAACAAAGACGTAGTCCCACGTCAAAATATTCGCCGAGTTCGAGTTTCGGATGAATTCACGCACTTTTCGTTTTATACCGCCCATCACCTTCTGCACAGTGAAACTGTAAACTCGATCCGCCATTTTTGACGTAGGACTACGTCTTACCGCACTATATCGGGATACATTCTGCGGAAACTCAAACCAAAGTGTGACGTCGGAATGAAAGATTTCAAACGGTAATACTGATGTAACCACATGATGGATCACAATAGTCAATATGTCTTTGGATTGATAAAATGATGGACAATTTTTTGATATTTTAGTTATCATTATCACTTCATTGCCTAACAATGAAAAAAAATAAAAGTTTCAAGGTCGAATTTTCACGAACAATATACAATATCAATATACCAATTATATGCAAGCACGCCTAGCACAAACTTCATGAGTAGACACCAACTGTCTGCTGCGATATCCTCTACATCAGCGGCGAAAAAAAATTTGACAGAATCTCCCCGTCCTAATAGGTATGGTAATGTTTGCTTCCCTGAGCTTAGACTATTTTGATGTCTTGAAAGTGAAGGTTTTTCGGGGAGTTCGTAACCACCTTCATCCCTTCATCAGGTAGTTTAACGATCTGCTGTGAGAATGTTATTGAAACTGATGTTTTGGAAGAAATCATGCTGGCACAGGCAACAGTACTGCATCGAGCCATGTATGAATAGAGCGCTTTTCACTCGTCGTCTATCAGTGCAGAAGAACTCGATATTCATTTGTGTGCAGGCAATCCAAGTGAAGACTACATTGTCACTGTCGACGCTAGTGGGGCGTTTTGGGCTAACGCGTAGGTATCGTGATGCGGTCTGGAAGACAATCGAATTGTGTTTGAATTGTCTTCTTTGTTTCGTACAGAAACAGATATAGAGAAAATTCATTGTTTATTGTTGAGCTCTACACTCTGTTTTTCTCAGATTTATTTAAATAAATAAATATAGAGTATTAAAAAGTCAAAAGAAAACCAAAATTTTCCTTGCAAAATGCTTTGGAATCGATGAGTGAGCCTTTCTTCACCAGACAATTAAATACAGAAGATAAAATCTGTGAAAAAGGTTGCTTGTTCGTGTACTGAAGAAATTCGAATGTATTCGGATAAAAGGTATTCATAAATGTTAAAGAGAATACTTTTTTTTTCTAAAATAGAGTGCTGCAAACAAATAATCAAAATACAAATCCCCGTTCGATTTTGCCAACACGATAGAAATTTTTCTGTTGCCTAAATGGAATCATGCCAAAAATGAACGGATCTCTATTCATGACTGTTTTTACTATTTAAGTCCGCATGTGGCCTATGACGACCTAGATACTTGATCTGACCACCCGAGTGATTAGAGACATAGTACGGTTGTAAGTACTGAAAATCAAAATACCTTTTTGTTGGAGGATTAAATTGGAAAAAAAAACAAATAATTTCAAAAATATGATTAAACATAATCGCTCAATTTTGGCACCGAGTCAAAAGTGAAACGTGATCAAATCAAATATAGTCTGTAGTCAGTCTCAGAATTGAATATGAAACTATTGTAGTCCTACGTCAACTTTGCGGTCGTGTCTTGGATACCACCCTCCTACTTTTTGAACCATCTATGTGAATCAGCTAGTTTTTAACGTTCTGCCACTTCTCTTCACTTGCTCTTGATTATCGCCCAATATTTTTCGGTAGGTTGATAGCTTTTTGGGATATTATATCCATTCTCCTTGTACCAATCCATGGCTTCCCGGCTGTAGTGGCAACTGGTCAATTCAGGCCAGAACTTTACCGAACCGTTATGTGATTGGATAAACGGCAACATCCGCTTCTAGAGGCACTGTTCCTTGTACATCTGGCTATTTATGGTTGATCCGGCGATAAAAACCTTGTTTTTTTTGCCACTGCTGCAGATCCTCTACCACACCATCAGCTTCCGAGCGAACTTGTCAGCAAACACTAATTTAAACCACTTGGCGACATCACCCTTGCGCTTGGACATATAGAGTTTATGTCCTGTGAGCTGCGTGGTCCCCGTGGTTAGCGATGTCGGTCGGGTAGCTCTCCCACACGGTTGTGATATCGGGTTAAATTCCCGATCAGATCGAGGATCTTTTCGAGCTGGAAATTTTCTCGACTCAGCACTGGAGCACGGTGTATCGTTGTACTTTTATCCTACACATGCAAAATGTGCCAAATACAATATCGATAACAAATTCTCTCAACTTAATAATCTAGTTGATCGAGACCGCTATTAACCGTCCAGTCTGTGCCTCCAGGCCAGCGTGCGATATTGTTATTGTTGATAAACTGCATGAAATCCATTCTTACATATATTATCTCGTCCATTAAAATGCAGCCGTCGAATTTGGTCAAGACTTTCTCATGCAGAATACAGCATCCTAGCGCGGCGTTTTGCAACGATATTCTGCTTGAGGGTCCCGTTGCACAGTGGGGCGACTCCATACAAATGCTGGCCAAGCAAAAAAATGTCTTTAAATCATGGAAAATACATGGTTTTTATGTAATTTTGGGACGCTGAGTCCGAATTTGATATTATTTTTGCATGAAAATGCATACTCTTGATGCTAGTGGAATTTCAATGTTTTTTATATATATATTATATGAGGAAAATTTTACGTCGGTTCCAATGTTTTGCAAAATAAAATGCATGATGCTTGAAAGACTTTCATATGCAATAAAAAAAAAAAACATAAAAATATCATTCAGTTATAAAGAAAATAAAAAAAAAATTAATTAAAAAATATGCTTTGTGTTGAAAATCACTTATGTTTTTTTTTTAAATAGGGACTATATTACTTTGCTTTTTTCATCGCATTCTTTTTTTTATTCACTCCCACCTTCATCTTCATATTTGTGTTCATTTTCAATACAGTTTTCATACATTCAAGAAAAGTTTTCAAAATGCAGATTCTAAAATCAAAATAATAATTCACTATTTGCATTGTAGAAATTAGCAGGCGATTTATTATGTCTTGGTTTGGGTTTACACGATTATTTTAACATGTGACTGGTATGATACAAACTCAAAACATGGTTTTGGTACTCAGTGCTGGTGATCCAAAACATAAACAATGATTAGTTTTTGATACTGCGTTAAAAACGGAATATAGATGAGTTTAACTTGTAAATATGAAAATAGTGTGATCAATTATACTGAAACATGTTTGAAATCGTTGTTATTAACAAACTAATGCGAACCATTTGTTATTCTGTTGACGGTTTGCAGTGTACAATTTAAATTTACATTTATAAAATCCGATATGTGCCGAACACTCGTTGTTTCTCTTCAAAAAAAGGATACTCTGCGCTACTCTGTGCAGGATCGGACTAGATGCATTTGAAAGCATTTTTTCCAAGCTATCTTTTAAAACCAGTGCCAATAGTGCCAAACCCAGCCGTTCAAACTTTAAACGCTGTTTTATGCAAAAAAAACGTATTTTTTTATATCGCCTAATTTTTTTGAGTATTACAATGAAATTCTACACCATCGAATGATGAGGATTTATTCTCCACTATTTTACAGACAACTTTTTCTTAGAGGTCATCAAGATTCAAGTTACCCTTGAGGCTCCAGCAAATTTCGCAACATTGCATTTTTTTTTCGAGAAAAACACAAAAAAACGCTAACTCAGTACACTTTGAAAAATCATAGAAAATTCAAAATTTGTTGTATTACTCTAGAAATTCGGATTCTGACACTTCAATATTATACAACTATAGGAAAAATATAATTGAAATGAAATTAGCATTTTCAATTTTGGGTCGATGGCCAGCGATTCTCCACTGTGCGTTGGGGTGCTTGCTGGTGTGGAACGACCGCAGGCCTTCACGCCGACAGTGCCGAAAACTTCTTAGCCAAATCGCGCAGGTTGATCCCAGGAGTCGTCCGAACTGCTTTGCAGACTTTCAATCGTAGCTGCTTGTCAATCGTTTCATTTCTACGGTTGCTGTGATCAGCGCGATCCAGCGTTAGAGTTTCATTGAATTGTTTAAGCACGCTGTTTGCGGTTGATTTGGGGAATTCGACGCACTTCCCAATTTTTGCACGTCGGATTTCCAACGTGAGTGTGCAAAATTTTCTCACGTCTTTCACGGTTTATCGTCGAAAACTTTCGATCCACTGACTCGAGTTTGATGGAACTTTCACCCCTATGTAAACAATCTCTCCTCATCACTGCTTTATCATTGGTTTCTCGTAACCGCCACTAGAGACGTTGACTGTGGCGTAAGCTGAGACGTAATATTAAGTGGATCTAACTTTATCGTTAAAATGGCTGTCATAAGGCAGCACATGGTGCCGTCACATGCCTATTTTGCACTTGTTTTGACTGGAAATGTACTAATATGTAAAATTAGGGGTGTGAAAATATATTCTCGATAATTTGTTTGAGTAATTTCCAGTCCGAACAACTTGATTCTATCAAAATTCGAATCGACAACCACCGAGGACCCTGTAATCTTGCTACTACGCAGCTCCATTGTAAATTGCGTCAACGATCAAGTTGAAAAAATATTACCCACAACTCTGTGCCGCAACGTTGACATATTTTACAAATATCACTGTATGGATCAGCTTGGCAAAAACGCCAGAATTTATTCACAATAATCGCACGAGATGTCAACTACTTTTTTGCCAAAACGCATGCCACAATCCACAAACATGTACTTGCCTAAGCCGGATTCATACCTTCAACCGGTTCTATCGATCGATATACGTTTTTTAAAAATAGTCTGGTTAGTCTACATTGGCACATCGGTGAGTGCGGTCGTCCTAAAAAAATCAAAATAAACCAATCCGGTCGTCGTCGGTTTCATCCGTTAGAACCGGTGGTTTTTTGTTGGCGCCACCGCGTAACTACGCGTGCGTTATCATCATCAGCGGTGTGCGTGTGTGACGCAAAGCAGGCGCGTACAATTCAAGCAAGGTGCGTTACGCCGTCACTCAGTAAGCAGTGGTGAATTGCTGGCCGTACTGTTCGATGAAAAAAGTGGTTATATAAATTTTGGCTAACGATGTCGATGAGCAGCTGCTGATTGGAAATAAAATTCTTCTTCACGTGCATGATGACCATGGACAAACAAACACAAATGTGCTTGTAACTTTGCATTTATTAGGCGACATGCGGAAATATATAGAACTAAAAATGTGCTTCACAGTGCCAAAGTAGATGCGAAATAAAAAAAAAATCTGTGACGGTTACCCTTCGTATGTCCCATTTTATCATTATTCAAGTGAAACAAGTAAACGATCTGGTGATCTGACTTATGAATGCACTTGCACAAATGGTGACGCTGACCGCGCAGCTTGGGAGACATGCATGTTTTGCCGATTGGGGGTTGAGATTAAAAATAGTTGCCGGATTTACTATGCACCCGTGATCAATGGGGCGCGTCTCGGTGGGATCTATCATCACTCGTGATGCACTTGTAATTTCAACGACGCGTCCGACTTGCTCCTGTTTCCACGAGGTTATTGTACTGCAATTACTTAGGGTTTGATTGGGGGGGGGGGGAAATTGATGTGGGTGAGAGTAGCGGGTCAGTGCGTCTTGAGCTGCCCGACAGATCAGACGTATTTTCGGTTTCTTGTGGACTGGTCTTTGACTGCCTATAGCTTCAAAGTTTGTGTTTTGTCAGTGTGTCTTTTAAAGATTACCTGGTAGTTAACTTACATCAGTCTTTCTCAAGACTACCTATTTCTTTCTTTCTCAATACTTGCAATTTGATATTATTCTTGAACTTTTTTCGTATCACCTGAAATGGCAGGTCGAAAAAAGAAACCACGCATCGCTACGGGGAGGAAAAGAGAGGCATCTCTTTCTGAAACTAGCTTATGCAGTGAAAATTTATATGATATTCTGCCTGAGCAAGAAGCCGGCGAAATTGAAATGTTCGAACATAAAACTATTCAAAGTGAAATTTCTGTAAAAAAGGAGAAAGTTCCACCTATTGTGGTAACTATTGCTTCTGAATTTAATATTTTTAAAAGAGAACTTTCTACGTTTCTCTCCGACGTCAAAGTTACTTATCAAATTGGCCGAAGAGGCGAATGCCGTTTACTGGCCCAAACATTGAAAGATTGGAATCGTCTTATTCAGTATTTAACTGAAAAGATGTATAATTTTTTTACATATGATACGAAGAGCGCCAAGCCGTTCAAGGTCGTATTGAAAGGTCTCACCAACGATCAAACCGTTGATGAGATCAAAATTACTTTAACAGAATTATTTGGTATAGCCCCTACTCAAGTAATTCTGATGAAACAAAAATCACGAGGCGAAAACAGTCAGCGAACTGGAATTTCCCTTGTAAATTATTTAATTCATTTTCACCGCAGTTAGGTTAATAACTTAAAATTTTTTGAAAAAGCACATGCTTTATATAACGTGCGTGTAAAATTGGAGTTATATCGAAAGTTTGGCGGAGGTGAAAAGCATATCACCCAATGCCGTGTTTGCCAACGTTGCCAACCAAGCGTGGTTCAAAGTTTTGTAACATGGACCAAAAATGCCTCATTTGTGGAGACTCTTCTCACAAAAAGGACACATGTCCTGTGAAAAAGAGTAAAAATTTTCGCTGTGCGAATTGTAACGGCAACCATATGTCGAATTTTTATCAATGCCCAGCCCGTTTAGCAATTATTAAGGCAAGGCAAGGTAAACAAAATTCAAAACAAAATTCTCCAAGCGTACCAGTTACGCATAGTTTACCTACTCCTTTGCATACCCGTTTAACTTATGCACAGGTTACAGGCAGTTCGAACATTATACCGCCTAGTGTTGGTAGTTCGAAAATGACCGTTGATATGGGTAAGCAAAACACGCTAGAAAATAATTGTACACCTATTACTCCACCTAATATTGCTGCCGAAAATATTTTTTTCTAATGTCAACTGCCTGGGGCCTATTACGACAGGTAAACTTTCTTTTTTGCAACAGGCAATGTTCGATCTTATGAACGCCATGTTGCAGGCAAAATCAATGTTTGAAGCCATTCAAATAGGCACAAATTTTACTATTAAAATTGTTTCTAATTTAAAATTTAGCAATGATTTTAAATAAAACAATTAAAATATTAAATTGGAATGCTCACTCATTGAAGGCCAATGAGAATGAGCTTTTTAATTTTTAAACAGTAAATAATGTGCATATTGCAATTATTACTGAAACATTTTTGAAACCTAACATAAAATTAAAATATGATCCCAATTACGTGGTTCATAGATATGATAGGATTCAGGGTTCCGGCGGTGGAGTTGCAATTGTTATTCATCGCCGAATCAAACATCGTGCTTTTCCCCATCTTGAGACGAAAGTTATTGAAACTTTGGGAATTGAAGTTCAAACTGAACTTGGGATTTTATTTATTGCCGCAGCATATTTACCATTTCAATGCACACGCGAGCACAAAAATTATTTGAAAGGTGATTTACAAAAACTCACCAGAAATCGTTCGAAATTTTTTATAATCGGCGATTTTAACGCTAAACATCGTTCATGGAATAATTCTCAAAGTAATTCCAATGGCAAAATTTTATTCAATGATTGTTCTTCAGGATACTATTCTATTTTGGCTCCGAATAGTCCTACATGCTTTTCTTCTGTAAGAAACCCTTCAACAATTGATTTGGTGCTAACAGATCAAAGTCATGTATGTAGTGATTTGATCACACATGCTGATTTTAAAACTGACCATCTTCCAATAACTTTTTCTTTATCACATGAATCAGTTTTAAACCCTATGAGCTCTGTTTTTAATTATAACAAGGCTAATTGGGAAAGATACAAAACTCATATTGAGAGAAATTTCAATAATGAGCTTGATTTGCAAAACGAAGTGAATATTGATTCCGCTTTGGAAGCATTAAAATGTGCAATTGTTGATGCCAGGAATTATTATGTTCCAAAGGCTCAAATGAAATTTGATTCACCAATAATTGACGTAAATCTTCAACTTCTAATTCGTTTGAAAAATGTCCGCAGACGTCAATATCAACGTTCTCGTGACCCTGTTTTTAAAACTATTTATAAAGATTTACAAAAAGAGATTAAGCATAGATTTACTCTTCTGAGAAATCAAAATTTTGAGACTAAAGTTGAAAAATTGAAACCATATTCAAAACCTTTTTGGAAGCTGTCGAAGATTCTTAAGAAACCTTCAAAGCCTATTCAAGTTTTAAAATATGGTGAACGTTTTTTTGTATCCAATGAACAAAAGGCTCAAAGACTTGCTCAGCAGTTTGAGAGTGTTCATAACTCAAATTTGAATTTTGTGAGTCCAATTGAAAATGAAGTCACACGTCAATTTGATTTATATTCTTCCCAGAATTTTTTACCTGCAGAAATAATTGAAACTAACTTGAATGAGATTAAATCAATTATTAAAAATTTCAAAAATATGAAAGCACCTGGTGACGATGGAATCTTTAATATACTAATCAAACATCTCCCTGAGAGCACAATGGAATTTTTAGTGAAAATTTTCAATTGCTGCTTCAAAATTGCATATTTTCCCAAATTATGGAAAAATGCAAAAATTACTCCAATTTTAAAACCGGATAAGAACCCAGCTGAAGTTTCAAGTTATCGACCAATCAGTTTGCTTTCTTCAATAAGTAAACTGTTTAAGAGAATTATTCTTAACAGAATGATGTCACACATCAACGAAAATTCAATTTTTGCAAATGAACAGTTTGGATTTCGCCATGGGCATTCCACAACTCATCAATTGCTCAGAGTTACTAATATGATACGAGCTAACAAATCTGAATCTTATTCCACTGGAGCTGCTCTTTTAGACATAGAGAAAGCATTCGACAGTGTTTGGCATAAAGGTTTGATTGCGAAATTGCAAACTTTTAATTTTCCAATTTTCCTAATCAGAATTTTAAAAAATTATCTTACTGATCGAACTCTGAAGGTTGTCTATCAGAATTCAAAATCTGATAGATTTCCTGTCAGACCAGGTGTACCTCAAGGTTCAGTCTTGGGTCCATTCCTGTACAACATATTCACTTCAGATCTTCCTGATTTGCCTCCAGGATGCACAAAGTCATTGTTCTGCGATGACACAAGCATTTCCGTAGAAGGAAAAAGTTTAGATATTTTTTCTTCCTACTTGCAGAAAAGTTTAGATATTTTTTCTTCCTACTTGCAAAAGTGGAAAATCTCTCCCAATGCTTCTAAAACTCAAATGATAATTTTTCCGCATAAGCCTAGGGCTTCTTTCCTCAAGCCAAACAATAATTACGTTGTCAAGATGAATGGGGTTATTTTAAGTTGGTCCGACAAGGTTAAGAACTTGGGACTAATTTATGATAAAAAACTTATTTTCAAAGAGCACATTGAGAGTATACAAGCCAAGTGCATCAAATATACGAGATGTTCATATCCTCTCATTAACAGGAATTCTAAACTTTGTTTAAAGAACAAACTTTTGATTTACAAACAAATTTTTAGACCACCAATGCTTTATGCTGTACCGATCTGGTCAAGTTGCTGTTCAACAAGGAAGAAAACGCTCCAAAGGATTCAGAATAAAATTCTGAAGATGATTTTGAAGCGTCCTTCTTGGTTTGGAACACTCGAATTACATAGACTCACTGGTGTTGAACCATTAAAAGCTATGTCAAATAAAATTATTAACAATTTTCGACAAAAATCGTTGCAATCCTCAATTGCTACGATAAGCTCTCTATATAGCCAATAAGTTAGTAATTAAGTTAGTTGTAAGTTTACTTCCCCTTTTCTGACAAGTAGGTTTAAATCCCTACGAATGATAAGTCCTAATTGCACAACAACAGCAAAGAAATCCTAACAATTAAAATTACAAATTTCTAACAGTGTTGAGAAGTCACCATTTGTGATTGGACACACATACTCATTATTTACTAATATTTATCATAAATACTTAAGCTACTAACAAATCCCCCCTTAAAAAAAAAAGTGACACGCGGGAAGGTTTGCACGAATAAAACTGCTCATCGTGTCCGAAATCTCCGACTTCCGAGATGGTTGAACACGTTTACGTCACACGAAATTGCAAAACATTGCAGAGAAAAATATATTAATATAGCAACCCTGAGATCATGTTTCAGAACTGCAACCGATTTTACTTCTGATGTTTTGGTGGAGACGCACGGTCTTTTTTAAGAAATGTGGTATACGAAGGGATTTTCATTACCCCATCGTTATTCTTTCAATCGAAAAAATGTTCCTCGATTGCTTCACTTTAAAGTTTGATATTGGCAAACATGTGTATGGATCTGATGCAACAGTCCAAAGTTTATTACGTAAGATCTCATAACCTCACAAAATTCATTTGGTTTTTAGCATGTCAATTTAGGTTCGTCATTGCTTTTTATTGGAATGCTAGATAATTTTTTTTGCTGCCGCAATCTCGTGTAAGCTGAGCGTTCCAAGCTAGATGTGGTTCACGTCCAAGTCCATTTTACGATCGGTGATCAATTAAAAATGATTAATTTACATCAATGCGGTGGACGGTGCATTTAAATGTTCAATGATGTGTGAGCTAAATGAAGAGCACGTGTCTATGGTTTTGTAATAGGTAATAAAACGCTTAATAGTCTGTCAGGCACTAAAAATTATTCCTGAGTGGTGACAAAAATGTCTTGTCATGCGTCAAATGTATGGGCCCGCGGTCAAGCTATACATCTAAACTAGCTAACAGGTAAAAGTGATTCGTTAATTTCTTAGGAGCCCATGTTATAAAATAATGCTACTAATTACGGATAACGGAGTGCTTATCAGATTTTAAATTAAATATTTGTAATGTAAACTTAAAAAACAATTTCAAATAAATGATTATAGAGCAAATTTGCTGAACAAAATTCCGTGAGAAGTTGCGGAATTATGACATCAGTCTTCAAAATTTAATTGAAAAATTAGTGCACATGATGCAAAAGATAAGGTCAGAATTGTGTTACATTTATGATAAAATACATAGTAGAAGCAATGAGTAATGTCAGCATACATAATCTTCGAGATTTTAAAATACGTTTTTCAAAAAAACATGAAATGTTGCAATGTTCCAGTAAATCCACGACTCTAGTTATCGTGAGACAATTGACTTTAAAACCAACCTGTTTTATTTTCAGCCAACAATGGAAACCCTCTTCAATGCTATGAGCCGGAAGAAACCCAATGACGACGACGGCAGCCATTCGAAGCTGGCACGCGTGTTGACACTGCTGGACCTAACGGGTCTTGGTGTTGGCAGTACGCTTGGATTGGGAGCGTACGTTCTCGCTGGATCAGTTGCATACGAACAAGCCGGCCCGGGAGTAGTGGTTTCATTTGTGATTGCAGCGCTTGCTGCAGCGATTGCCGGTCTTTGCTATGCCGAATTTGCCGCACGTGTTCCGAAAGCTGGATCGGCCTACATTTACACGTATATCACAATCGGGGAGTTTGCCGCGTTTACCATCGGGTGGAACTTGATGCTGGAGTACATAATTGGTATGTCCGCTTATAAATTAGTCATTCTTAGAAGTTAGAAATCAAAAATCGGATGTATTGTAGGAACGGCCAGTGTGGCACGTGGACTAAGCGGTTATATAGATGCATTAATTGATTACCGGATAGCGGGTGCCATGCGGAACATTTGGGAGATTCGTGTGAGCTTTTTGGGATCGTATCCCGATGTGTTTTCATTTATGGTGGTTCTCACTATCACTGCGCTATTAGCCTACGGCGTGAAAGAGTCCACCATCTTGAATAACGTTTTCACTGGTGTCAATCTGCTGGTTATCGCTGTAGTTCTTATATCTGTTGGAACGAAAGCCGACCCAATCAACTGGAACATAAAGCCAGAGGATATTCCCTCTGATATACATGCTGGTGTCGGGGGATTCTTACCGTACGGGATAGCAGGAGTGATGGCAGGAGCTGCTAAGTGTTTCTATGGTTATGTAGGATTTGACTGCATCGCTACTACCGGAGAGGAAGCTCGGAATCCTTCGAAGAACATTCCACTGGCTATCATCTTCTCTCTTTTGATCATTTTTCTGTCGTATTCTGGTGTCGCAACGGTTCTGACGATGGCTTTGCCATACTATCTGCAAGATCCAATAGCGCCGTTCCCAAACCTTTTCGATTGGCTTGGATGGCAGGAGATCAAATGGATCGTATCGATAGGCGCAATTTTTTCACTATGCACTAATTCGTTGGGAGCCATGTTTCCGTTGCCTCGTGTACTCTATGCCATGGCATCCGATGGGATTATGTTCCAAGGGCTGCGTCGAGTGAATCCCAAAACCAAGACACCTATTTTGGCTACAATTATTTCTGGGCTGGTGTCTGGAACCATGGCATTACTCTTCGATCTACAGCAATTGATCGATATGATGTCCATCGGGACGTTGCTAGCATACACAATCGTTGCTGTAAGTGTCATGGTCCTGAGATATGACAAGCAAGACAACTTTCAAACTACAAGCCAGGACAAATCGATAATCATGAAACAGTTATTCAATTTGAACATTGCCAAGAAGCCGAACTCTCTCACATCAAAAATAGTCAAAGTTTGTCTGCTTGTGTACGGTAAGTTTAGATGAATAGTTCTCAGAATTTTAAACCTAACTTTTTTGTTTTCAACAGCAATGGCGGTTTGCGGAATCAGCGCTTTACTCGTGCACGGCCAGGACTACCTTTCCGCTCAGCATCCGCTGGTTTTGACTGTCCTAGCGGCACTTTCCATGTCGATGTTGATTTTTTACTTCGTAATAGCTTGTCAACCCATCGATGAGACCAAACTTACCTTTCAAGTGCCTTTCGTACCGTTCGTGCCAATGTTAAGCATGTTTGTGAACATCTATCTGATGTTCCAGTTAGACGCCGCTACGTGGATCAGCTTTTCCCTATGGCTATCAGTAGGTTTTCTGATTTACTTCACCTACGGGATCCGGCACTCCGCTCTGGCTTCTCGAAGTCGAAGTCCCACATTTTCCGAAAGTCAGCTGGAAAATCCATTTGCTACGGCCGGAGTAGAGAAAGTGTAGTGAATAACCAGCTGCATCGCCATACGAACTCGCACTCTAGTCAGTTTTCATTCCGGGCTTAGAAATTAGATTTAGTGAGATATGATTCAGAGTTGGTTTCTGTGATTTTTTTTACATTCATATTCAAAGATAGACCAACTTTTAGTTGATATTCTCATTGACAAAAAGGAAACTTAAACAATCACACATAGTACAGAAAAGATGAAATATTTATTCTTTGTGATGTGACGATGATAGCATTCAATAAACCACACAAGTAAGACACGAAGGATTGTGTTTCTTTCTTTATCACTTCCCCGATTTTTCCTGAGCTTGGGCACAGCAGACAAAACTAGCAGAAACCAGACGGAATGACAGAATACATTTACATTGTTTGGTACGAGATGCAAATGAAGATAAATATGTTTTGTAAACTTGGGTGCAATTTATGTGATAGGTACAGTTATATACAAAGAGTGTTTACTTGTTTCGACCTAGTAATCCGGATTGTGATTAATTTCTAAGCGTATTGAGTGCAGCAACCCGGGATGTAAGAGATTTTCTGTGCGATGTCATATCTAAGGATTTTTCGTCATTCACAGGATCGGGCGAAGATTTTCCGATACATAATGCAGCGCTCATGATGAAATCTTGATACAACCAAACTCAATAACAGATTTTTTTGGATTTCCCACTAATATTAACTGCAACTAGCAATGGGCGATATTGTATCAGTATCGGAAATATCGATACTTTCAGCACGATATCTCGATTTTTTGGATCGATACACAAGCGTCCGATTCTCGACCGTATCGATACTGAAAACCGCGATATTTGTATCGATATTCTTTTATGCATACGGACCAGCTAGCTGACATCGCGCCATGTTACAAAGGCTAACATCTTAATGTGTACACGAGATCACCGCCACTTTTCATACGCTATGTTATGCTGTCTGTCAGTGTCAGTGGAGCCCACACATCGTAGAACCGCTGCGTTGTTAGCTGCGATAAAGCAAACCAAATCGGATAGAGATGCCAGCTAGTTGATACGAGCTGGAACCACTAAAAAGCTGCCACTGTCAGTATAAATATCGCACAAGTCTATTCGCACTAGCAAAACTTAGATGGAGAAATAGATGGAGAGAATGTTGTGAGCCAAACGAACTGTCAAAATCTGAGCCAAACGCAGCATAGGGCCAAATTCGAAATTTGTTTTACTTAAGCCACACATTTAAAGCCAAAAAGGAGTGCTCAATAATAACGTGTTCTCAAATACTTTCAAAAATAGGCATAGCTCTACGTTGCATTATTAAGCCACAAAACTTATATTGTTTCTCTGACAATTGATTAAAATATTGTTTATTAACATTTATACTCAGCTTCATTTGTTTTTATTTGAATTAATTCTACTTTCTGCGTTAAAATACATCCACAAACCCCTCAAACGAAATTCAACGTTATCAGAAATGATGTTTGGCTTCGATTTAGTTGGGTTATAACCCAACGAGCGGGAGCCCAACTAAAACGTAGCCCAACTAAACATAGCCCAACGAGCGAAATTTGACAGTATTTTAAAAACAAATATAAGTTTTCTGGTTACACTGTTCAGATCGAATATTGGCAAGCGGAAACTAACTCATGCTTTCCGTCGACACAAGTTAGAGTACAAGTGAAAAACAAAATTGCAATATTAATTAGTTAGAAAAATTCAGCGGTAGACTTCACTATCTTATTTTCGCTGACATATCTAACTTTTGACGTTGACTAACGTCTATATCGAAGTTAGGCCCCTGAATTTGAAAATCTAGTAATTCAAACAGGGAACACCAGAGAAAAGTGGTCAGGTTTTGAGCGCTTATTTTGCAGTCATCTATAATCAGGTTTTCGAGGTTTTGGCATCAATCGATCAGAAATTCTTTTACGGTTAAATTTATGTAACAAAAACAAACTTTTGTTTGAGATACACTATTGAAAAATTGGTAATTAATATCGATTGTCTAAATCATACCGCGCAGCCAATCACTACCTCTCTTCCCAAGCACAGTCGACACTAACGGATACAATCGATCTGACTTTGTTGTTATTGTTGTTGTCACTTTCTGTTTCCGATGTTTATGCTGCTGCTAGCGGAAAAAACCTTGCAAATATGCATTTTTTTGTTGGTGTTAATTCTATAATTCTGATTCCAAAACCGCACCAGTGACATGCGGACGCTAGGTGATAGCAGCTGAAAGGAGGAAATACAAAATAGTACCGGTCATCTCGTGCCGGTTTAACCCGTTATGCTGGTGGCTTTAGTAGTAAATGGCTACTGCAAAACACTTAAATGGCTGGAATTCTGGACGGACTAACCAGGAAACTATAATCGGCAACTGGCACCTTTTGGTGCCTCGCAATTTTGGTACAGAAGCGGCTAATTGAATTTTCTGTTTTACCAAATGCTGCTGCTAGCGGAAAAAACCTTGCAAAAATGCAAGTTTGTGTTGGTGTTAATATTACGACAGCGGCCGGCGCAGCTTTCAAGAAACATTTGTCTCTACCATTCCATCATCTATGTAGCCCCGCCTTCTTTCTAATTATCTGACGAAGCCTTGGTATAAAACGTACCGTTCGAACATTTCACCCCATCAGTTTCATTACTAAACCGTACCGGCTACATACGGACGCTATCTTGAAAGAATTCTGGACGGACTGACCAAAAACATGGATATATTCGGCACCTGGCCCCTTTTGGTGCCTCGAAATTTTGTTACAGAAGCGGCTAATTGAATTTTCTGTTTTATTACAAAATGCTGCTGCTAGCGGATAATACCTTGCAAATATGCATCTTTTTGTTGGTGTTAATTTTACGACAGCGGCCGGCGCCCCATCATTTTGATTCCAAAACTGCACCAGCGACATGCGGACGCTAGGTGATAGCAGCTGAAAGGAGGAAAGACAAGAGTACCGGTCATCTCGTGCCGGTTTTACTCGTTATGCTGATGGCTGTTAGTAATAAATGGCACTGCAAAATACTAAAATGGCTGGAATTCTGGACGGACTAACCAGGAAATTATAATCGGCAACTGGCACCTTTTGGTGCCTCGAAATTTTGGTACAGAAGAGGCTAATTGAATTTTCTGTTTTACTAAATGCTGCTGCTAGCGGAAAAAACCTTGCAAAAATGCATGTTTGTGTTGGTGTTAATATTACGACAGCGGCCGGCGCAGCTTTCAAGAAACATTTGTCTCTACCATTCCATCATCTATGTAGCCCCGCCTTCTTTCTAATTATCTGACGAAGCCTTGGTATAAAACGTATCGTTCGAACATTTCACCCCATCAGTTTCACTACTAAACCGTACCGGATACATATGGATGCTCGGTGTTAGCAGCTAAAAGGAGGAAAAACAAAATAGTAACGGTCATCTCGTGCCGGTTTGACCCGTGATGCTGGTGGCTACTGCAAAATACTAAAATGGCTGGAATTCTGGACGGAAACCAGTAAACAAGAAATCGGCAACTGACACCTTTTGGTGCCTCTCAGTTTTATAATAGAAGCGGTTAGTTGAATTTTATGTTTTACAATTGCTGCTGTTAGCGGAAAAAAACCTTGCTGAAATGCATGTTTATGTTGATGTTAATTTCACGACAGCGCTAGGTGTTAGCAGCTGAAAGGAGGAAAGACAAAATAGTACCGGTCATCTCGTGCCGGTTTTACTCGTTATGCTGATGGCTGTTAGTAATAAATGGCACTGCAAAATACTAAAATGGCTGGAATTCTGGACGGACTAACCAGGAAACTATAATCGGCAACTGGCACCTTTTGGTGCCTCGAAATTTTGGTACAGAAGAGGCTAATTGAATTTTCTGTTTTACTAAATGCTGCTGCTAGCGGAAAAAACCTTGCAAAAATGCATGTTTGTGTTGGTGTTAATATTACGACAGCGGCCGGCGCAGCTTTCAAGAAACATTTGTCTCTACCATTCCATCATCTATGTAGCCCCGCCTTCTTTCTAATTATCTGACGAAGCCTTGGTATAAAACGTATCGTTCGAACATTTCACCCCATCAGTTTCATTACTAAACCGTACCGGATACATACGGACGCTCGGTGTTAGCAGCTAAAAGGAGGAAAAACAAAATAGTACCGGTCATCTCATGCCGGTTTCACCTGTTATGCTGGTGGCTGTTAGTAATAAATGGCTACTGCAAAATACTAAAATGGCTGGAATTCTGGACGGACTAACCAGTAAACGAGAATAATCGGCAACTGGTACCTTTTGGTGCCTCGAAATTTTATTACAGAAGTTTTGTAAAAGAAGCGTTGCAATTCCCTCTACTATTTGCTTCAATGGAATATTTTTTTTTATAAGAATACGGTAGTCAACGTCATGCGGTCGTGTCTTGAATACCACCCTCGTACTCTTTTTTATGTCATCAACTTCCTCATCAATTAATATGGAAGTGTGTCAATAATTTATACAAATAAGACAGGAGCTTCACAGCCCATTGGGCCAGTGAATACAAATCTTGAAGATATAAGTTCTAATTCATTTGTTTGCCAAAGCTCAGAATTTCTGCATTACCTGTTTGTATTTGTTTGTGAAGTCATTTGATTCATGCTGCTCTAGAGAATGCGGATAGATACCAGAAAAACAACAAAAAGTCGGCACATCAAATTTTTCATTGCTGGAAACCACCAAAATTTTGCTGATTTTTGGTGTGCTGTGCTTCCAGCAATTCGGGTTATTCGCGTTGAAAGAGATTTTGAAGACTATTCGCACCTACGTGAACACTCATATGTAATTGTCAAAATGTGCGTGATGACAAAAGCAAAAATATTTCCTTCCTTCTTTATCGCATGCAAAAACCAAACAAATATCAGCAACACCGTCAACGCGAATCTGTTCAGCAAAATGATATTCGCTAATTATTCAGTAATGCTCAATTGCATAAAAGTGACAGGTCGTTTGCTGCATGTTTAGTAAAACAAAATACAACTTGCTGGTTGTCAGCTATGACAATTTGCTGTTCATTCAGCAAAGCATAAATCAATTTGCTGGTTAACCAGTTAGTTCAAGGGAACCATGTTTCCGTCAGGCACCAGATTCCATCCGCCCATCGGATCATAGGCAAATTACTGTTGAACTAGAGATGTATGATCATCATTTCAACTTTTAAGTTCATCTAGCCCAACAAGGACTTAGCTATGGTCCCATGTTCGCTATCAGGAGCTTAGCGATGATCCCGTACCAGCTGCACAGTGATTTGGCGCGTTTTACTAATGACAGCTTGACGTAAGTTTTTTGACATATCAATTCTTTTGCTGGATTCCAGCAAACATTCATTTACTGTTTTCTGTTCAGCAAATAGTTTTGCTGTATTTTCGCGAATCACTGAATCGATTACTGGTTTTCAGTAAATGTATTATTGTTTCAGTTGAAAACCGAAATAATGACTCGCGACTTTCGATTTTTTTAACCTTATACACAATGCCCAACAAAAGCGCTGTATAGCGCATCTTACGCGCAATACAGCGCACTAGATGGACTAGATGCGACACTATGCGCATTGTGCATAAGGTAAAAAAATCGAAAGTCGCGAGTCGATATTTCGATTTTGAACTGGAACAATAATATCAAAAATTCAAAAAAATGAGGCGAACTGACTGAAAACCTCAAAAATACAGACAAAAAAAAATTCCAAAAATGATCTCAGCTATGGTATCGATACTTCTGGTATCGATACTTTTTGACCGATATTTTGGACATCTCGATACTTTTGGTTTTTTGGGTATCGGTACTGTAGTATCGATACTCCCCGTCGTATCGCCCAATGCTAACTGCAACTATACAATCTATATTATTTAAAAAATCTGAACAAACTAAAGTCAATAGTCGCATGTTTTCCTCGTACAACGGAAGAGCGATAAACTTTATAGGCGTCAAGGATTCACCCCTACCCCCTCAGGGCTCCCTAACGACACTGAGATGTTATTAAATCGCTTTGGCGTAGTGTAGAAGAGGTATGCTTCTATCCCTCAAAAACCAACTAGCGGAGGTTCGATTCTAACCTTCACAGAACTGGCGGTACTTGAATAATCCCATCGTGTTGTCAGCTGTTCTAGGCGCAGAAGGTTAACGTCACCCGAGATGTTATACCACGGCTTTGCGATTCCATGTCATGAACTTCACATACATAGTTTTATGTCTTACGCGGCAATACTGGCATTATGCACCATTAAACACGAGAAATGCATTGCCAAGCGGAAAGTGATGCCCGGCGTTCTAATCAGCCACCCAGTGCGAGATAATGCAATTTCCAGTCTTCCTTTGAAGTCGCAGTGGCAGTGGCAGCCACTGGCTTGTAATACTGTGTTTTCCATCGAGATTTGAGCTTGAATAAATTTCAATTTAACAAAATTCTTAAATTATTCTATATCGCTTCAAATATTGATCAAAATTCGGGTTTGATTTTGTTATTCTAACACATTGATATATTTGACGTTCATGACCTGGAAGCGCACTAACTGCTGTCAAAACCCTTCTTTATTCGCTCGATTTTGACCCAGTTTTGACCTGCCGTGCTGCCCGAAGCGCACTGTAAAATTTGTCAGCTTCAACCCACCACCGCACGTGCTAAGTTCGTAAACAATTATCTGGCATCTCTTTCTCACTTGCGTCTTAAATGGCGATGACGTTTCATTATTCGTCGGCAGTTTTGCCCGCACACAGTTGAATAAAGAAATTCGCTATCAGTTGCCCAATTTATGTTTATTTTTAACCACTCACTTCTCTCTCTCTCTCTCTCTCTCTCTCTCTCTCTCTCTCTCTCTCTCTCTCTTTCTCTCTCTCTCTCCCCTCTCTCTCCCCCCCTCTCTCTCTCTCTCTCTCTTTCTCTTTCTCTCGCTCTGTTTATTTATTTATTTATTATTTCAACGAGGCTTTAACCATGTGTTGGTCATTCACCTCGATCTCTCTCTGTTTGAGTACTTCTAGTTCATATAAGGTCACTATGCAAAAATCTCAACTTTGGTGTCGATTGGACTACCCCTCGCTCTCAGATACACTCCCACTTTTTGGTATAAGTGCATTTTTTCGTCAAAAATACGTACTGTGTTATAGCTACCTTATGTCTGGAATAAACTGATACATTATTTTTTGAGAAAATTATTCAAGAAATCCCAAAAATTATCAACTTTTCGCAGCGGTGCATTTGAAAAAGGGAAATTACATTTCTCCTTAAATGAGTATATTTTGATTACAAATTCAATAATCGGTTCGCATTCCTTTATGAGCGAAACTCAAGTTACAGCATTTCTAAGAAATAAAGTCAAATTTTCACTGGTTTTTAGTAATCTTCTTTTTTAAGTTTTTAAATATCTACAGATATTTTATGTTAACAGTCATTCTAAAAATTGCCCTAACCAAAAATTAATCAAGGAATCTGTAGTGTTATCAGATATGTTGAAATTGTTAGAGTAGATATTAAACGGACGCAAACACTTATGGTTCTTACAATGTAAAAATTACCTTTTTACCGACCGGTTTCGGGTAAGCTGTTACCCATCTACGGGGCGATGTCCAACTAATTAATCGGCGAGAGTTACAGTTTCAGTTCAGTGAGGTGGAAGAGAGGCGACAGTATGGGAGCATCATCCTCGTTCATAAGCGGCTGTTCCGATGTCCTGATATGCATCGGCTTCCATGCATTTAGTTTCAAAATTTTCGCGTTGTCCCAATCTGCATTGTGTTGGAGGGAAATAGCATGACTTCCCACACTTGAGTCGTTGGTTCGTTTGTTGGCTACAGCTTTTTTGTGTTCTTTCAGACGAGCTTTGAACTTGCGCCGGGTTTGGCCATAGTACACAGCTGCACAGTCCTGGCATTCTTTTTTGTAGATTCCCGACTTCTCATTAGGCGGAATTTTATCCTGTGCGTTACACAAAAGATCCCGTAGTCTGTTTTCACTTTTAAGAGTTACGTGGTAGCCGTGTCTTTCAAGGGCGTTTTTGATCGGGTTTGTCACTTTTGCGTAGAATGGCATGCTGATCCTTTTTAATTTTTTTTTTTCTGGTTGCAGAGTGGTGACTTCTCGTTTGTGTTGTTTACGTTCGTGTGTGCGGATAATTTTTTCCACCAAAGCTTCGTCATATCCGTTGAACCTGGCCGCTTTTTGAATCTTTTCTTTCTCTATCGTGTACTCTTCTTTCTCCATTGGTATACTAACAAGGCGATGTGCCATGGAGTGGAATGCCGCTTGTTTTTGGGCTCCACAATGATTAGAATCCGTAGTAATGTACCGGTCCGTGGACATAGGTTTTCGGTAGATGCCAAATTTTAGCGAATTGTCAGATTTCCTAGATATGATCAAATCTAGGAAGGGGAGTTTTTTATCCACTCCCTGTTCTACGGTGAATTTGATCGTCGGATGTCGAGTATTTAGGAGCTCTAGTGTTTGTTCTAAATGACGTTCTTCTACTATGGCAAAAACATCATCGACATACCGCTTCCACACGCGGGGAAAAAAATTTTTCCTTTAAATTTTCCCTCAAAATCACTCAGAAATAACTCTGCTAAGAGTGGCGACAATTTGCTGCCCATACAAAGACCAAATACCTGCCGGTAAAATTTCCCCCTGAAGGTGAAGAAATTTTGGTCCACGCATCGCTCCACTATCGATGTGTAGGCTTCAATGTGGATGGGTGAGGCTCGGCTTCTCTCTAAATGTCCACGAAAGCTTTGTATGGCATCTGGTACTGGTACGCTTGGAAACAGTACACTGACATCAAACGACACTAGTATCTCCCCCATTCGCAACTCTACACCTTTTAGTTGTTCAACCAAGTCGACCGAGTTTTTCACGCTAGCACCATGGGAAACTGGGTAATGTTTCATTTCGTTTACCACTCACGCTGCCATTTTTTCCATCGGTGTGAAGACATTTGATGAAATTGGTCTCATTGCTTATTGTGCATTTTCGGTGAGCAGTATAACAAAGCAACCTTTGGGTTGGATACGAGTACCGTGCTGGATCGAAACCCGTACAGTATCGAAATCCGTACACCTTGATGTTTTTCTTCAGTTTTAAGCATTACAAAAATGAAAACTCATATAAAAGTTACATGTACATGTCCGTTGAACTATTGGCTTTCTGTTAAATTGAACCATGCGCCAGTAGGCCATGAAATAAAAATATTAAAAATAAAAAATCAATCGTGTATCGGTTTCAGTTGTCATTTCGTCGCATCGTTAGAGATTTCACTAAGGAAACGTTCTTCAGATAAAAACGTTTTTCAAGTGGGATATAAGTGTTTAACTCTGTGAATCTTTTTGAAATCGATTGAAAAGGTAAGTCTTTGTCATTTTCGAGCTGTGTATTGTCTGGTAAATATTGCAAATTGTATTTATTCATCAAAAACTGTGCCGTACGGATTTTGATCCTTGTTAATCGCTTGAATCTAAATCCGTGCAGCGTGTGTATCATGCATATTTTGTTGAACTTTCATCCTTGTTTTCAGCATTTTATGGAAGAAAACAAGCATAAATATACGGCAAACAATCCCGAAAGAGCTGTGACAGAAGTGCGCGAGGGAAAGTCGTACCGGGAAGCTTCGAGAGGTTCCGGCGTCCTAGTGACTACGATAAAAGAGCCGTAACTTATGGCTACGAATCTCAATCAAAAGGAGTTCCACCAACCTTCACTGCTGGAGAGGAAGATTTGGATTATGAAGTGGGGTATAGTAATCGGGGGGCCCGGGGCATTTGCCCCCTCCTTAAATCTGGACCTGGAAGAAGGCGTCTTGCAGCTGGTAGTTGAGAAAAAATTTATGTTTTTTATGTCGAATCATTCAATTGGGACCTAAAGTTATTCCAGTTCTTAAATATCATTGAAAGAAAGCCGCATTTTCTGAGCAAAACTTGATTTTCAAAAAAAGGTTATCGTTTTCCTCCGATTTTTAGACGCAAAATAAAAAAATTGCTCGAAATTCAGGGCATTTCGAGCAGTTTTTTATTCTTCATTCAAAATTTGAAGGACAACGATAAACATTTTTTAAAAACATGTTTTGCACAGAAAGCTGCACTATTTCAGCTGATATAAAAATTAGAAAATCGTGTAAAACTTTAGGAACCAATTGACCACCACAATTTTTTTTTTTGCTTAGTGTAGAATTTTATAAGAAGTAATTCTTACTCTACATGCTCAAATAAACAAATAATAAATAAATATAATATATTTATTCGTAAATTTAAAGATAAATTGAAAAATAAAATTCATTTACGTACTTCTATATCTATACGGGTTTTGATTCACTGCTGTACGGTCTTTAATCCAGTCTATATCGCGTGCGTGCGGATTTCGATTCAGACGAAAAACTGCGTACCGATTTCGATTCAAAACATGTTCTATTCAAACATGATTTTTTCGAGTTTCAGAGTAGTTTAAATCATTTCGCTTGAAAATAGTGATAAAATATAAGTAGACCTATAAGTTAACATGTCAGTTTAAAGCAATATGTAATTTCTTGATTTTATATTGACCGTTGAAGATTATCATGTGCTTAAGTGTACGGATTTCGATCCAGCACGGTAGTCGTCTTTCTAATTTTTCTTCCCCCTTGAGCAGTTCTTTGGCGAGTGATGTTTGCACCTTCCTTGGTTTTCCATTTGTATACAGGTATTCCTCATACGGACCAGATGCAATCATTTCATAGACACGCGTATCATAATCTCCTTTATCCATAATCAGTACAGCATTACCTTTATCTGCTCGAGAGTAGATCACATCTCTCTCTTTAAGTTGTCGAATCGTACACAACTCATCGGGCTCAGTGCGTTTTTTGCCGTTCTGTTTGCTTATTGAGCGTAGGATACAATGTTTCATATCGTGGCGCACTGCTGCCCTGTATGAGTGATCTTTATACTGTACAGCAGTTTCTACACTGTTTACTATTTTGGCAAGCGGTGCATAACGTGTTGTTGGAGGTTTGCCCAGAAATTCTGGATGGGACGCAGCAAGAAGTTGCTCGCCGACGTGGGTATTACATCGATACTCAGTCGCTCGATCGCCCCAACGATCGCTTCGAGTAGTGGACCGACGCCAGATCCCGCTAGGAAACAGCGACTTCGCGTTTATGGTGTTTTTTGATGAAAGACGCAACTTCGAGCAGGCAATTTGTACTATAAATTTCCCCGCTCACGGCTTGTTCGGAGCGGCTTTGACATCCCGTTCTCACTGATCACTTATTGTCAGCCACAGCAGCACCTACTTGGCGTGTGAAATGAACCTCACCTCGGAGCGTGGGGGAAGTGCCCTGCCAGTCTTTGTCATCCAGGGTGAAGTAGGTCGTCGTCCATCACACCGCCACGTCGCGATTCACCGGCTTGACAATCTCATTCAGCTGCCGCTGCATCATTGCCTGCGATCAGTGGACGCTTTCTGACATGTATGTCTATACTCGCCAGGTACTTTTTCACTGTTTGACCGGTTGCACCGATCTGCGGGCCAAGCGCACGCAGCGGTGTAGCCACCTCTTGCTCGGTCTTCCTCTTCAGCATCCTTTGGAGCTTCTTGTCGCTCAGGGTCGTCGGCCGTCCGGAATCGGGCTTTCTTTTGTTCTCTGATTGTTGTTCAATAGTACCAAGATGTTGTAGATCCCGAAACGGGCGTATCCGGGGACCACAAATTGCCGCATGACGTCCGTTTTAGACGCGACGGGGTATGTACTATTCTTTGAACGCGCTGATTTTTAAACGGAGTAGCTTCACTGTTTTCCCCCTCTAAGTTAAAGTTTGACTGATGGAGCTGTCAATTTTATTCTGCTAACTCATGGGTTACTATGATTGATGCTGCATGGGTAGTTCCGGCAGTGCGTGTTAAGGTAAACCTATGAAAAATCGTTAATATTTGTCCATTTTTGATAATGCAAACGTTAGATGAAATTGGACGGAGGGCTTTTTCCATACAATTTTAAGGTTAGTTTTTTTCACTTGACGAGATTAAGCGTTTAAAACTTAGTTTGACGCTAACAAATAGCACATGAAATGCATGCGTCAGCGGTGCAAAAAAAATGGACCAAAGTTTCACACACGTAATTTTGATGATTTTCGAAAAAATAATCTTGCAAAATTCGAGCGCAAAGTTTCACTTGAAAAATAGAGGAAATTTGACTTTATTTCTCGAATATGTTGTAAGTCGAGTTTATCACGGAGTAGCAACTTTTGATATGTACAGTCAGAACTAAGCTAAGCTAAGCTAAATATGTTGTAAGTCGAGTTTCACTCAAAATATTTCGGGGTGATCGGTGTTTTCGTGTAATTATTTTTCAGTAACGCGATGAAGTTATTAAATTTGAAATGAAAATTTACTCATTTTCCGCGATATTTTTCAGTTTCGTGTTCAAAATTGGAAGTTGTTTGTTACAAAATGCGTAAAAAGACACAAATTTCGATCAGCCACCGGAAATTGATTATTGAACATCACGAAACTGGCAAAAGACACAACTTATAGACGGGTCAGCACAGTCTCCTAACCTTAATCCGATCAAGCATTTCTGGTCAACTTTGAAAATTAAAGTTCAGGACTAGGTTCAGAAGCAAAAACCAACAAGCATCCAGCAATTACAACTGAACTGAAACTGAATGAAACGAAATCATCCCACAGCTGAGTCGATGCCACGACGTTTCACCGATCGATCTGAAAAGTTACACAGTTGTTATGGGACCCATAAGAAACACGAAAAGTGCATGGGAGCTAACATTTATTTTGGTCCCACCCTAGTGCACACTCGACCCGCTTGACATTTTCTAAATTTTTGACCTTCGGGCAATACGTAATTGGAACAAAATGATTATGCTAAATTTAATACGAATATATTCATTAGTTTCACGGTTCTCATTTTCTCATCCATCCACCTTTATCGTAATAACTAGCTGAATGTACCCGGCCTTGCTCGTGTAAAAATTTCTGCTTTTTTATAATTTTATATTTTTCCATATATTTTTTTCAGCCCGAGCATTTCAAATAATATTTATATTTTAGTAATAAACTTGCTTATATACCACCTTTTTCGTTGATTCACAATCGATGCGGAGGCATTCCAATTGGGTCGAGTGAGTTCAAAAATTCCGTTGGAAAATGGATTGCCTCATCAGCATCTTCGACGGTATCGATTAACTTACAAAAACCTCAAATTACACTCAAATTACATAATCAATAGCCTAGACTCATCTCTAGTAGTTAAAATTATTGCTTGCTATGTCTTCTCGTTTTAGTTTTTTTTGTGTAAACAATATCAATATGATCCTTATAGTTGAACATCAGTCTTCATGAATTAATTAATAATTTGGAGATACGGGGACTATCTCCAGATTTTTTCTCAAGTTTTGAATAACTTCTAGTGCAGAAAAAAACCTTCGCTATACCAAACGTTCGGACACCAATTTTCGGTTTTGGGGAATCAGCTCTGACTTATGAACCTAATATCAGGGAGTATTTGAATATTTTTCTTTCGGAATCTGAAAATAGCGTTGGACGCCCGTTGTCATTTTCTGAACATAGTTCTCTTTCTAGAAATAGGTCGCTTTTTACGCGGCTTTTTTTACGCGGATTCCGGAATTTACACGGTTTTTTTTACGCGGATTCCGGAATTTACGCGGATTCCGGAATTTACGCGGTATTTATTTTTGCGCGGATTTCGGTTTCCCTTCACTCGGAATGCAGAATTAACGCTGTTTTTTTTATGCGGATTCCGGAGTTTACGCGGTTTTATTTTACACGGATTCCGGAATTTACGCGGTTTTTTACGCGGTATGTATCCCCCGCTTTAGTTGCTTTATTGTATTGACATTAGTTAACCATTTTACTTAGTTTTACACAGCTTGACAAAAAGCAGAAATCGCGGAATTGATTTCTAAACAACGTTTCAATATTACGTCCAAGCCTTCTTCTGTATTCTAGTAACCTTTCCAGAAAATGTAATCCGCCATGCACGATTTAAAAATTTAGACCGGAGATGAATATTTGGATTCTGGACGTCATCTTGAATTCGAAAATATACATATTGCAGAGCATATATTCGTTTTTCATAAAACTCTAAAACCGGAAGTCGCCATATTGAATTTAAAAAATGTCATGGGAGTTTTAGTTCTGCTTTCTAAAGGTCATCCTGGTTCCGGAAATCCAATGTTTGGAGGTTTGTAAACGTTTTCTACAGTTGTATACAGCTTCCCAGCAACCAAAAGTCGCCATAAACATCGGGAATCATATTCCGGTCCCTAGACATCAACTTCTGGCCATGACCGACCGAGGCCATGGAAGTTATCGTACCTTTTCAAAAAGTTTCCATAGGGCACTAAAAGACCTGATTTTCTTATAAATTAAGACCCCCTCCCTCTTTGATAGCTGCCCCTTTCTCTTTTCGACATCATGTTCCGGTCTCTGGAAATCAGTTTCCGGTCTCCAGATATGACCAAAGGTCTAAAAACTATCGTATTCATTCAGAAAGTTCCCATAATGCATGAAAATAGATTTTTTGATCAATTAAGACCCTCTCCTCCTTTGGGGGTTGCACCTCCTTCTTCACACTATTTCTATGACCACTTTCTCTGTACAAAGAACACGTATGTCAAGTTTGGTTAAAATCGGTACAATCATTCGAGAGTTATGCTGGAACATACATACATACATACAAAACTTTTTTTTAAATAAATAGCTGGATTGTGGGAGCTCTTATCTTATTTGATCGATGCTCTTAACTAAATTTTTATTCGGTAATAGTTGAGCTTCAGCAACTTTTCCAAACATATTTTTTATCCAAAACGCTAAATTGGACTCTCCGTTATCAAATTATGCAAGAAATATGTCAAGAAATCGTTCCAAAAACGGATCAAAGCAGGTTGGATGTTTTGGAACACTTCTCTAGAAACATTTGCACGAAAGCCAATTTTCGGCTGCAAACAGACGTCACTACGTTTCAAAAAAGGTCATTATTTGGAAATATATGATCGATTTTCGTATGACGACGTCATTCCGATTCTGAAAATACCCATATTGCCAAGCATATAATTCAATTATTAATATTCGCAGATTTCCAAAAACCGGAAGTCGGCAACCCAAGTTTCAAAGTATCGTCAGATAACGATAACCGGTTCTTAAGAGTCATTTTTGCTCCGAAAACTGCAACATTGGGGGGTTTGTGAGTGTTTTCCACAGCTTTAAATGGCTTCCCAGAAACCGGAAATCGCCATCTTGGATTGAAAATGGCATCGAACATCATGTTTCGGTCTCTGGACATCAACTTCCGGCCTCCGAATATGACCAAGAACCCGAAAATCATCAAATTTCAATGAAAGGTTTCCATTATGTATGAAAATTTATTACTCTTGACCCCCTCCTTCTTTAAGGGTGACCCTCCCCCTATCCAATATTTCTATGACCACTTCCTTTATACAAAGAACACGTATGCCAAGTTTGGTTGAAATCGGTTCAGGCCTTCGAGAGTTATGCTGGAACATACATACATACATACATACATACAAAACTTCTCTTTTATATAGATAGATAGATGATTCGAATCCTGTTATCAACACTTAACAAGCAAGCAACCTCACCGCTACCAGTAGTAGCTTGCAAGTAATTCTAAACGTACAATTTTAACTGATTTCATTGCCGATTGTATTGATGAAAAAAAAAACTATTTAACCAACGCCTAATAAATTTAAATATTTTTAATATTTTGAAGTTAAAATCAAACCAATCGATCAAAGTATTCGATACTTGCCAACACGACCGCCACTGTAGTTTTGATGTCAATGCCAATTCGACCGTTAACTATCCGTGCGTGGTAAAGCTGCCTATCAAATCTGACCGCTGCACCGTTACGACAATTGAATGCAAGTGATCGTTCGGGTAGTGTACGAGAAAAACAACTTGCATACAATCTCGAGCCGCACGTGGTGTAAATTTGATCGTTGTTTTGTCAGTGGAAACAGGTGAAGCGAAAACAGTAAAAACAGCCGTGGTTTTCGGTGATTCAGCGAACTCATCTTCGAGCGCAAATGGGAGGGTAGTCACGGTTATAAGCGCTACTGCTGATAAGACGCGAGTACCATCCCCGCAATAGCGGTGGATTGTTTTTCTTTCTCGACCCGGCACCGACGGCGGTGCCGGTTTACGCGAGAGCAATGAGTAACAGTGTCCGCGCGCTCTCCCAAGGCTCTTTTGTTTGTCTCGGATCAGATTGTGGGTATTATTGCTGCTTTATTTGCCGACAACCGACAACGATGTTGTCTTACTACGAGTGACTACTGCTGGTGATAGTTCTCGAGTCAGGGTGGAAACATTCGATCGGTGCATCGGGCTAGGGTTTTTATTTGCGGTTAGACACTCGAGCGGCTCGGTTGTGTTTTCTACGTGTGCTTCGTCGCGTTACACTACATACCCAGTGAGGTGGTCAGATGCGGGGTGAAACGTAGAGATATTCAGTTGAAGTGCTTTGGAGTCGATCATTTTCAAAGGTGGAGATGACTGTGCCAGCAGTGGAAAAGTGTCTTCGTGTGTGGAAAAATAACGTCAACATATTGTGATTGTTGATAAAGTGAAGTTTTTTAGTAAAATTGAAATGCTCTTTCTGAATATCTAAGTTACATGCAGTTGAAGGTGACCAGGTACGAGAGCGATCTATCGGTTGTGTGGTACATATGACTGGTACAACTGCTCAGTTGAAGTGATAAGGTTTTTCAAATCAGTTGACAATTTACGTCGCTGGAATTTCAACGAAAAAAAAATTAACAATCGTCTGTATTAGCCGCACAGGACAAGGCATTATCCTGATTCACAGTAACGACGAAGATCTGCACCGCAAGTGTTTTGGTACAGATGCTCAAAAATTTAAGGTTAGTGGTAGTGTATGCTGAGAAGTCACCTGATATTCGATAGGGTTATCTCTAGACAATAGGAATCACTCCTGAATTATGTCATTCTGAAAAATAGGGTGGTTTTGTTTGATGGACGTTGCAGTGATCATAAATAAAATAGGTATCATTTTACGAAAACTCTAACCAAACCACTTTCGTCAGACAGAGACAAACTGCAAAAGAACTTTTATTGCTCTTAGAACAAAGGCTGCATTTATTTTATTGGTCAAGGTTTCTGATAAGAACAGTTCATTCCGTTCGACGGTACCGCCAATTGAACTCTTTTAATCATCTAGTTAAATGATTAAAGCAATCAAACTGCGACTGCGGGTATCCATATCACGTCAAGTGGGTCGTAAGCGATGACTAATAACGCAATGGAGAAAGAATAAAAATATCTAGGAATGATTTGCGAGATAAAACAATTGGTCCCCAATTGGGGAGACTACCTATGCGCTGACTTGCCCTCGTTCATGCATGTGTTGCTCTTATCATCTTTTATATTTGCCCGTACATACCGTCTGCTGATTGTTTCTAGCAGATAAAATATGAAAAAAAAAAAAATAAGCACTCGTTCAGAGGCCTACAGCGATCTTTGCGTAGGTGTAACAATAGCGTATGCGGGATTCAACTGATACCGTTTGGTGTATTCTGTAATAATTCGTTTATTCGCTAATCCAATTACAATCATTATACCTACCTCCTTTGTAATGGATTTCATTTTTTATACGTACCGAAAGGTTCTTCTCCTTTTGAAAACACTTCGATGGAAAATCAGTTGAATCCAACGTAGACAGTCAACTGAAAATAATACAAAAATTGCTAAGATTTTTTCCTAAAAAATGTGTTACGGATCAGAACTAACGTTATTGGCAACTCCGGTAGTTTTTGTTAGCAGCTTCAATACGTGAAATTTTGAAAACATCCTTCTTGAACGTTTGTTTTTGTTAATCTGACAACCACCACAACAACGACGCTACTTCAAATTCAATTGGAAATCTATCGCTCGTATTCCAATACCTTATGTCGTTTTCGTTTTTGCGGTGTAGCTACCCCGCGGACTACACTTTGTCCTATCACTGTTTTTTTTACATTTTCCGGACTATCCCGGACTACCCTTTTTCTGTCCCGGACAGTCCGCGCAAGAAACAGAGTGCAGTTTTGAAGACACCAACACATTCACACGTATGTGTCAAAATAAAAAAAAAATGTGTCAAAATCGGTTTGCTTTGATTATCGTTCTTCGCGTGTCAAACATCAGGTTGAATTTTTTTTATTTTATTTTGTTATTTGGTAATTTTTCATTAAATTGGCAAATTTTTCGTACAGTAGCACAAATGCGATCAAAGACAATGGCGATAATGACCAATACAAAAGTGACAGTTACCTCTGGTATTACGCACACCATTGCAACTGCTCGGAAAGTGTTTTTTTTTCAGCTGCAAAGCGTAGTCCGGGACGGGATAGTCCTGCCGTAAAAACGAATTCGACATTAGTAACCTGATGGTTCTTGCAAAAAATGGCGGGAGAAATAAAAATGTGTTTTTTTTTCGCTAATTTCTACCCTTCCTGTTGATTTTTATTACTTTATGGGCTTATAAAAGGCAGAGCGCAAAATAATAATAATAATAATATGAGAAAAGAGATGGTAGAATAAAAAAAACAAGAATGTAGTCTCAAAATGTAGTTAACAAAGTGTTATAGTATAAGCATGTAATTCATCCAGTAAAAAAACCCAATTCCAAAATATTTCAAACGCTCTACTCAGGTAATTCGTAAATGACTCGACCCATGTGGTGCGAATGTGTTGTTTGTATCAAAATGTACATAAAATTATCTGAATATTGTGTGTTTGTTAGTTAATATTCAGTATGTTTAAATTGTGACCGACGAAGGGTTGAGCTATAAACATACCATTACAAGTTACAACTTGAATTCAAGACCACATATTTCACTAGCACTTGTTCTGTCTACCAAACATAGACAAGACATTTGTCTGACTCTGAACCCAATGTGTTAACACGTTGTTAAGAGCCGCTTCAGCATTGAACTAGCAAAAAAATCAGTTCAAATCTACCGGCAGTTAACGCTGGTGAGCTCAGGCGAAGGTATCTACAGTACATGGTGGAGGTTTTTACCTACTGAACCGTGAATAGCTTCTGCGGTGTTGATTATTGAAGCCGCGAAACTATTTATCGTGACGCAAAGAACCACATTTGCAGTTACAGATATAATCAGTCCCACCAATTTGACTAGAAGTTTCGAAATTAGCTGGCGTGCCACTGCTTCTACATTGCCATACTCTTACCTACTAGAAACTAAGCTTGCGTTACTGCATGGTTTTCCCGTGGCTCCTAATGCTCAAAATCTTCCAAATACTCTAGGTTCACACAACATAACAGGCGACGCGTCACGGGACAAAACATTTATGGTTCTCACAAACGAAAAAAGGATGTTAAATTTACCTTCTGAGTCAACCGGTTTCGGGCACGATATTGCCCATCAACAGAACATGTCCAATATGAGTTCTAGGCTCTGGAATTAATTACTATGTTTCTGCGAAACTATGAGATCAGCTAGCGAAGCTGTTAGCGTCACTTAAAATTTAACCTCTGAAACGCAAATTTGCACTGAAACTGCAATGAAACTTCCATTTACTGATGATGTGCACCAATTGATTCATTGATTGGCACTATCTTTTATTTCTCTCATAGCGTGACGAGTGTGTGTTTTATTTTATACCGTTAGGTGCTTACAAACTTCATTAATTTTAGTCACTTTTTCACTTGAGGAATTTAATGGTTATTACTTTTACTTTTGGGTTAGGTGTCGGCGTAATAACGATAACGAAAATGAACCTTCAATTTTTCACTTTTACAAAACTGTAACAATTAGCGAGTATTTCTCTAATCCACGTTAAACCATTAGCGTTTGTCGATTAGCAACGCTACATTTTTCGGTTCGCGGCTCCATAACTGTGCCAAAATCATACGGCTCTTCATCCTTTATCGAATCGTGTATTTTATAAGATTTGCTGCTTACAACAAGATGTTGTCTGTCGTGAGTGGTACACGGCGTGTATCCTAGAACAACTTTATTTTAAAAAAATGGGCATCGCCAAAATCTTCACCATTTGAAAATATAGCTTTTTACCTTTCATTTGGGACCCTCCGGAAAATCATCCATCGCGGGCTTTCGAACAACTTTTTTTTTTTCATTAAAAAAGTATTCTAACAGCAAAGCGTCTAACTGCCGAGAGGAAAGTACTGTGCTACAAATGAAAATAAAAATGCAAGAACTTTCGAAGCGACATAGTGAAGGTTGTAAGTTAGTCGAGTGCAAGTTTCGCTCATACTGGAAATTTTCCAAACACCCCTAAAATTTGAAGTTATGGTCAAAATGCCGGTATTGACCTCAGCGCATGAAAATTATTTTTAATTAATTTGTTTTTCAACCGATTTTTATTGTTTAAGCCATTTTGGAAAGGGGAAAAATAGAGTCTTTAAAATATTTACAGGTTTGTACTAACTTCATTAAAATATGGGAGTTATTCGAGCGTAAATCTATTTTTTTTGACTTCTCTACGCAAATTTTCAACTTCACTTCATTTGTCAGTTATTTTTGTAAGAAAAGTACTACAAGTACAATAGCAGTTTGAAACTATATGCAATTACGATAAAAAATAGAAGCTTTTGTTTGTAAATCGGCTGATAATTCGCTGAGTAACATGTTTTTTAAGGAAATCAGAATTTTTGACTTTCATCAAACAATAATATTTGGGCTGTTTATTCCACGGTGCTAACAATGGAAGAAAATGCAACAACTTCTGATGCCACCTTGTGTAGACTGTAACAAATTATAGAGTACATTTTATAAAAATGTGCGAAAATTTGTTCTCAAATTTAAAAAAAAACAACATATTTCAATTTTTTTAAAACTACTCATTACACGTACACCTAAGTGAAATCTATAGATTTATCTATACATTTTGAAAGCCCTATTTTTAGCCTTTGTGAACATTCATAAATGACGTAGCATTCGAGTGGGGAGGGGGGGTTTGCAGTTTTGAGACGAAATGTGACGGAATGAAGAGGGGGGGGGGTCAATAATAATAATTTTCATGCGCTGAGGTCTAAATACTGGCATTTTGACCATAACTTCAAATTTTAGGGGTATTTGGAAAATTTCTAGTATGAGCGAAAGTTGCACTCGACTAACTTACAACCTTCACTGTGTCACTTCAAAAGTTCTTGCATTTTTATTTTCATTTGTAGCACCGTACAATCCTCTCGGTAGTCAGACGCTCTGCTGTCAGAATACTTTTTTAATGAAAAAAAAGTTGTTCGAAAGCCCGCGATGGATGATTTTCCGGAGGGTCTCAAATAAAAGGTAAAAAGCTATATTTTTAAATGGTGAAGATTTTGGCGATGCCCATTTTTTTAAAATAAAGTTGTTCTTTCTACACGCCGTGGGTATGGAAAATTGATCAAAAGTTTCAGGGTTAAACTTTTGCATATCGACCTCGTCCTCGTCAAAACAGGTCAACTAGTTATTTGGCCAATGAGTTTTTTATACATTTGCAGAAACATTGTAAAAGTTGAAACAATGTTTTTATCATCATTTCCTTCTAACTTTCTTCCAAAATCATTTGAACTTGGTCAACATTATGCTAAAAAACATCAATATTACTATACACACTCGAAAAAAATGGTCTCGGAAGCACCGACCGGAATGGATAAACAGCTTGATTGCAGCTCTGGCGCGTTCACTCAGGAGAAAAGAGATCGAAAATGGCGATTGAATGAGCACAGATGGTTCAAGTGTCCAGTTATGCAACGTTTTAGATAAACAACGCTGATAGTTGATGTTTATACGGTGGAACCAACCGTTTTTAGTGGACGATTATGGATGACGAAATTTTGTTGTGCTACGCTCGGACAACACTCCGAAACAGCTGTCTGGCCGCCAAGTGGAAACACACTTTTCCGCGACAAAGAGGCCAGTCTCCACCAAAAACGAGCCTATTGACGCGACGGATTTGTGAGCTCTAACCGCGAAAAGATAATGCGCGACCATAAACCGTACAGATGTGACAACACACTATGCAATGATACACTTTCTAGTATCATCTGTTATCAAAGTAATAACTGCGTAGTTTCTCGGTTGATTTTCGCATATCGAACTACCGAGGATTACTTCAAACCGTAAAACCAAGAACAGGTTACGTTTACAAAACTTATTTAAAAGAATTTACGTAACAACATGAAAACCGTTAAGCTCCAAGTTTTTTTTATTACTCTAATATGAAGAGATAACACTTTAATTAGAATGCAATCGAGCGCATGTGAACTTGAGTGCCAAACAGCACTGACCCAAATACACACGCTCCTGCCAGGCTTACTGTGTGGTCCATCGAAGCGTGAACATTAAATTCCAGGCATTCCTCGGCTTGTTTTTTGCTTACTCAGTGCCAAAAAAGTGATTATTAAAAACGGTCCATAAGTAGGTAGCAAAAGCAACCTCAATTCGCTCGTGGCGGAGGCATTTATTCGTTCGGTTGGACTTGACAAAGCAAATCAGCCCAACCGGCCTGATAAGAACGTTACTGCGGGTACGGGACGCGTACAGTTAAACTCAGTGGAATAATCCACGGTCAGCTGACGACCATCCCCCTCCGCCCGTACGACGCGTTGTGCTCAGAACAATCTGTGCAAACAAGGGATCGATTACAGCTGCTGTTTGCTTGTTATGGCATCATAAATTTATAAAAGTACGCAAAATGTGATTGACTACAGTTCAGCTCAGCGAACCGTGCCGGCATCAGTAAGCAGAGCAAACGGAGTTTGCTGAAGAGCCAAAGCCGAATAATAATCGGTCCTGATGATGAGCCATCAGGAATGCCGAATGCGCGTACAGACAACAGTCCGCAGTCTGCGGGCATAAGCTGATCGTTTGCTGACCGCGTGCTCCAGCCGGCAAGCACGAAAAGATCATCTCGGGTGCAAGGACGCCGAACTGTCTGTAAGGATGAAATGTCTCCCCAAGCGTTGCACTTGAAAGTTATTACTTTTTTACTAGTTTGTTGCATTCTTTTCGGGTCGAAGGTTGGTTGTCGTCATTTATATTCCTATTAAAGGGGTAAATGATTTTTTCTATATATAGACGTCAACAATATACGAGCATTACGATTGATATTAAAATTCCGATAGTGAAATATTTGCGATGGCGATAGTGTTTCTGGTGGTAAGACACTCAAATCTATACTGCAAAAAGTTACAGTATTATCTTGTATAATGGCACATAATGGGCTAGTTTTTACAGTCTAATGTGCAATGATTTTGTCATGAGGTCTGCTATCATTTCTTCAGACGTTCAATATATACACTAAATCTCTTGCTTCATCTTCCTTGTTAGCTTCTCTCTTTCCATTATTTTCGGACAACTTTGGTTGTCTCTATGGATGACAACTTTCTGCTCATCATTTAGCTCCTGTAGTAGCAAATTCGAGCTTCTAGTGATGCTTCAGAAAGAGAGATGAATCCCCGGCAACCACAGCTCACTGTTCCTCCGTCAATCTTGAATGCGAATCCACTGTGCGACGTCCGATCAATTCGATTTTCTGCCCAGTCAGCGTCAGAATAACCGATGATAGTTCCGGTTTCATCTTTCCAGCGCAAACGTAGTCGGTAGTTAATCGTTCCCTTGAGGTAACGTTCCACGCGCTTGAGCTTATACCAATTCTCTTAAGTGGGACGATTCGTCTTGCTGCCCAAAATGGATACAGCGGTCTAAATTTTAGGTCGTGTATTCACAACTACTTTTGAAATTTGGTATTGCCAGTGGAGTCACTTCGTTCTTGCTCTTGAATTATTCAGTGTAGTTTAGAAAATCATGTACTTATGTACTTTTGCTGGCTCAAGAAGTAGTTACCGTAACGTGGCGGTCTTTTTTAATTTCCAAACCTAGGTAAAAGCGAATATAACCCAACTCACTGATCTCAAACTACCCTTTCAGACTTCGTACAAGTGTTGCAATCATTTTTAGATACTAGCGTCCATCCAGCTTGCTTTACAAATCCGCTTGACTGCTGCATGTATATTTCCTCCTCAAAATCGCCATTCCTGAAAGCGGTCTTAACATCGTACTGCTTCACGGTCATGTTCTCTTTTGTTGCGACAGCAATCAACTTCCGAAAAGTGGTTTTCTGCACCACCGGAACAAATACTTCGTCTTTGTCTAATCTATACTGTTGACTGAAGCCTTGGGCGAGCTTCGAATCAAACTTTTTCTCCATTGTCTCGCTTGAGCTTGTACACCTATTTGAATCCTACAGCTTTTGTCCTGGAAGGAGATCAGCCAACGTCCAGGTATTAGTAGGTAATGGGGGAGGAATTCGAGTCAATTCACGCCAAAATCGACTCCAATTCCTCCGCGCTTCCAGTCATCGCCTCTCTGCGGTTTTTCGGTTCATTCGCTGCGGCTGATTCGTGGTTAGAATCCAACGCTAAGCGTGTCTTGGGATAATGATTGCTCAACATATTTATCCTGGGAATTAAAATAGAACCCTGAACGAACGGAAATATCTTTATACTTGCCTGGAAATACGTGCTCCCTCTCACTGCGCCCCAACACCTGTGACCGAAGTGAAGTTTAAAATGATCATGGTAGATGTGTTCATCTTCTGAGATCTCCTCTGTAGTTTTATATTCTGCTTCATCATATTCTCGAATGGCAGTAACATTTGAAACTGTCACTTGAACACTACTGGGTTTGCTGTTCGTTTGATGGAAAACTCTTTTCTCCAATGTTTTCATCGATGGAACACACTTCTCTATTCTTCAGGAAACACTGCGTCTTGGGATTATATAAACGGTAGCCTTTGGTCTCCTCCTCAAATGTAGTCAGTATGCATGGGCCATTTTCAACTGCGCCAGCTTGAATGAATGATTAATATCGACGACTCCGGTTGCTACACAACCTTTCCCTTTTTGACAATCTGTACCACTGACAGAAGCAGGGGTGAACCAAGGGTCATTTGAGCTGCAGGCGAAAATTGATTTCACGCCCCGCTGCTCATCATTGTCAAGTTTATATTATGAGCATTTCTGAAGAAGTAGGCAGAATTGCCAAGCAGTGCTTAAAAAGTTGATAAACCCTCATGGGGAAGGTGTAGTCAAGCTTCACTTGAATGCAGTTGAGGCTTCATTTGTGCTTAAAGGCTGACAGAACCAGCTTTGGTGGCAGACGTTTCTATCACGAAGTGGAATCAAACCGACAAAAAGGCCAAGTCAATTTTTATTGGATTCACAACGGATAAAATCTTTGAATTTGTTCGGCAAAAGCAAATGGCAGCTGAAAATGGCAGGAAGGCTCTGAACGAAACCTTTATGTAAACAGTTGTTTCGAGTTAAACGATGCTAAGGAAGCAGTTGGCATGATTACGGAAGAAGGACATAATCTCCATGCGAGCTCATTTTGTTGCATTTTTTTATCTTGTCCGGCAATTCAAGACCGCAGGAGTGAAAGCGAAAGAAGGTGACTCAACTATTCTTAACCTTACGCAACAGTTCTGATTTCCGGGAAGCTCAAGCAGCTACAGCTCAAGCAATTATAGCTCAATGGCAAATAAAAGTCTCACCGTGGACCAAGGTCGCGAACATATTTTCAAATGAGCAATTCAACTACTACAAGAATCAAGGAACCCCATAGCAAAACGGTGTAGCTGAACGTTTTAATCAGACGTTTCTGCCTAATTCAAAAGCTGCGAAGATGTTGTGGTCGGGAGCGGCTCCGACAGCAAGGCACCTCCTGAAAGGTCACCCTATGGTGGCTTTGGCTGGAAACATAACCCCTGCAATGAAGCGGATTGACGTAAAATCGGACCTTGACAGGACACGGATTTTCGGATGTAATACTATGACATGGATCCCGAACCAGCAGGAAAACGAAATTAGACCCCAAAATTCAAGAAATGGTAACGATTGGCTGCCTCCAGCTTTGGGACAAATTGGCGAGCAACATAGCTATTGCAAGAGACGTCAAGTACAACGAAGATTGTTTCCTTTACACTGAGGCAGACACAGTGGTTCGCAAATTAGTAAGTGGCTTCTGGTTCGAAGTTTACTGCCATAGACTCATGGTCAAACAAGAAACCATTGGTATTAAGCGATCTATAAGGACAACCGTAGTTGCATAGGGATGGCCCAAAACCTGAAATCAAACACCATTTTATACGCGACCACATTGCGACCACAAACAGTTGGCGAACATCTTAACGAAGGTGCTGAACTTTAGATGCTTCGAAGAACCAGGACGAAAAGTTGACTGCCCATAATTCAGAAATTGGCTAATATGCCATTTTTACCAAAATCGAGTAAAAAGTTTCTCGTGATGGTACACACCCTAAACAAGGTCCCTACGGAAGCCGATTGTCAAAAAATGCATTTGGGAAGGCAGCAAACGTGAAACAATTTTGGCTAATATCCGAAATAATTGAGAATTATCCAATATCCAATATGAACCTGTGGCATGTTCACGAACCAGTGTATTATTACTGAACTGTGTTTCTTCTAACTTTCGAAAGTGTGTTGTAGCTTGGTGGTTACTGGTGACAGGTGAGCGATCGTAAGGTCCTTGCATCAAATTTGACTTTTTCACGAAGAATATTTAATGCTACAAGAATTTATTTGTTGTACTGCGGAACCCAATGATCAAAACGTGGACTGCTTCCTTCTGTCATAGATCTTTACATTTAAAAAATGATATTTAGCTCTTTGATTAGGAGTAATATTAATAAAGAGAAGATCCAGATTTCACTTTAGATTTGATGAGAAAAAATAGGAAAGTGGATTGTGAGATTACTATGAATAATAATATTTTCGTTATATCATTATATTGCTGCACGTAACAATTGTTTCGTCATCCTTTTCATCCTCACTTGTGCTTCCGTGTTGTTTTATTAAATTTAAACCCATTTTCATCACCAACGAGTACGATATAATTCACATCGTATGGATATTAGCCAAATTGCACACCGTTTTGTCAACTGACCTTTCGTTTATAAATAAAAAAACGGCTACTGTGTTAAAAATACGTGGCGGATGGAATTTTTCTACAGATTTCTCTGTTTCAACTCAACGGCAAGGTTCCAGCATATATAAAGGGTGATATGCTCAGTAAAAAAGTTGTCATGAACAGTCAAACTAAGTTGTACCGACAAAAAACTTTCAAATGCGTTTTTCTCGATTTGCTGCCTATGGCATATTAGCCAATTTTTGAATTATGGGTAGCTCCATAATCAAAAGGAGGTGGCGAAGTGGGCACTGCCAAGCAGGCCTTGAAAAGTTGACAAGGGCTCATGGAGAAGACTCTCAATTCAGTCAATCCCAATCTAGACGTGCAATCTTTAGGATCGTTTTTCAAAACAATGTTTGTTAAGCAGGTATTAGACGAAGCAAATATTTGCTATTTTCAATACAGATTTAATTTTGTGCAAATAAAAATCGTACCAAAAAAAGCGAATATTTGCTTCGTCAGCATAAGCTAGCATAAGCATAAGCTCATTCCACGAGCCATTTTTTTTTTGCCGACCGGGCTGAATTTCGCCAGGGCCAGATACGTGCCTTAACCGCTCTAATCACTACTGCAATCCACAAACTCTGTTTTTATACACTTTCTGCTTAAGGGCGACCGGGTTAGTTTCCTCAAAACATTACATGGTCCAGTACACGAATAATCTGCTCAACTTAAGATATTACAGCTTTCTTCTGATTTGTACGTTGCTCATTCCAGCAAGAAACAAAAATATTCATTTGTTCTTTACTTGAATTCACAGCAAGTTTCCTCTGAGAAAGTAAAACACTAGCTTTATCTCGTACAAGTGGACTAGACACATATGTCGCACACAAACACAGCTGACTAACAGCAGAGGTAGAGCAGAGTTTGCATCGGCAGACGCTCGAATGTGTGTATCACTTTCACGGTGACACCCTGTATTCTGGCATATGTTTCGTCCCTTCTTCCAGACACTATGCTATGCCTGCCTTTTTGCCAATTCGTGGATTTTGTGTCGCAAATTTGTGCCAGCTAACGTTCAGGATTTTTATTGTAAGCATACAAGTCGATTCGCGTCGAGCTGGTCCTGGTGACGCACTGATGTGCACAGATAAATTTATCCTGTCAAAAAATGCTTATTCTGATTCTTTCCACATAATTTTAACCCTCTAGTGCTCAGTGCCGCCTTTAGACGGTATTCGGTTACACCTCTAAAAAGCTTCAATAAGAATTTAAAAAATGTTCCTAAAGCTCCATAGAGATTTTTTCGACGCCCGTTTAGAAATTAATTTGGGCACTAGAGGATTAATATCAACGAAATTTTAAATTATTGACTTTAAATTATTTGAGTTATAATAGAATTTTTTACCATTTTTATAACCAGATAGAAACATGTTATACCCCTGCTGAATCAATTATGAATTTATTGAAGGAAGAAAGTAAATATTTTTGTTCAAAAACGATGTAGCATACTGGTAAATTTATCATCAAAATTAAAATTGAACATAGAGCACTTAAAAATCAATTACTGTTATAAACTGCCCGCATCGATCGCTGACCGACTGACCATTGAACTTACAACTTAAACTTTGAACTTAAATATCCTCAGTTGTATAGTACATAAATTCATGGCCTCATTACCGAGTCCTGACGATCTGCTTTAAATTTTACATTTTACAGTTTCACTTGATGGATACTATCCGCAAATAATGTGAAGCCGATAATCCCACTACATTTCACTACGCCCTCAACTCAACTCACTTTCAGACCTCGCCAACCGGAAAATGCTGCGTGCGGAGTTCCTTTACTGTAAGATAAATCTTTATGAAGCTCTCGTGTATGCGCAGCACCTCATCATCGCTTTATTGGTACTCAGACTTAGCGGTTACTCATGCATGGTACGCGTTCGCAGTCCGCTGGGATATTTAACATAACAAATGTTTTCAGTTCACTTCACTTTTAACCTATCAGTTCCGCTAGGTTTTTGGTTATGATCCACTCAAGAAAATTAGTTTAAGCTGTGTATTTATGAATTGATTAAATATTGCCAGAAATTAACCTTGTATGATAACATTCTCCTGTATTACCTGACCGAGAAAATAAACTGACATATTTCGAAACAAACCAATCACGTGAAATTCGTTCTAATTTGCGCGAGAGACTTCGAGCATAATCATGGCAGTCTGACGAGTATTTAAATACACCAGTATACTGTCCGTTATCAATTGTATGAAATAAAAAATTTTCAAATATGTCATACTCACATTATTCACAGTGTAAATCAGGAATTAAAGATAAGACTCCTATGATAGCAGTTATCAATGTTGGTGCAGGAGAATAACACTCCATTATGAGTAGATTGTTATTACCGTAAATAAAATATTTTCATATTCCGCACAGGAAATCTGTTGCCACTCATCACCGACAGTGATACACCGGAAAGCTGCACCATACCATCTAGCGTCCGACGAGCGACGATAAACCATTCATCCCTGGCGCCGACGTTTTCCTGGGAGGGGCCGTTTTTCACCCCACAGCTGGAACTAATATGTCAGCGCCTTCGTGCTGGAAAATTCTAACGCGCCGGAAAGCTCTCACCATTGGCAATGAGAACGGTTCGGACAGCGACAAACTCGGTCGAATATTGAACACCTTCGATTTGACAGCCCTTGGCGTTGGGGCTACGCTCGGTGTTGGCGTGTACGTCCTGGCGGGGCACGTTTCTAAAGATCAAGCCGGACCGTCGGTGGTGCTTTCCTTCCTGATTGCCGCGGTTGCTTCCTTTCTAGCGGGTAAGTGTCGGAAGCGTAGATGAACGACCTTGAAACTTATACACTCTATGATACAGGCCTTTGCTATGCGGAATTCGGTGCACGCGTTCCGAAATCAGGTTCAGCCTACATCTACAGCTATGTGTGCATTGGAGAATTTATGGCGTTTATCATCGGCTGGAACCTGATGCTGGAGTACATAATCGGATCGGCGAGTGTGTCGCGGGGCTTAAGCCTTTACATTGACACGCTGGCCAACGACACGATGAAAATACACTTTCGGGAAATCGCACCAATGGAATGGGACTTTATGTCTAGGTATTTCGACTTTTTTGGATTCTCCGTAGCGATCCTATTGGGAGGTAAGTTTTTCTGTGACAGCAGAAACATAACTATAATCACTTCAATTTACTTTTCTGCCGCCAGTCGCACTGGCCTTCGGCCTGAAGAAATCAACTATGGTAAACAACTTCTTTACGATTCTTAATATTGGAATCGTGCTGTTTGTTGTAATTGCTGGAGCTATAAACGCCGACATCGCCAATTGGAATATTAATCCAATGAACGTTTCCTCCATCTACAATGTCGGAGAAGGAGGATTCTTTCCGTTTGGCTTCGAAGGAACTCTACGTGGGGCAGCTACATGCTTTTTCGGATTTGTAGGATTCGATTGCATCGCGACCACCGGAGAAGAAGTTCGCAACCCTCGTAAAGCTATTCCCAGAGCGATTCTGTTTTCGCTGTGTACTATTTTTCTAGCATATTTTGGCGTGTCTACGGTTCTTACGCTAATGTGGCCATACTATCTGCAGGACGTTAACGCTCCTCTTCCTTTCGTTTTCAATGAGATCGGTTGGACGTTTGCCAAGTGGACGGTGGCCATCGGTGGTATAATCGGTTTGGTAGCCAGTCTGTTCGGGGCAATGTTCCCACAGCCCAGAATTATTTACGCGATGGCCCAAGACGGTCTGGTTTTTCGGGCCCTGGGAGAAATCAGTCCTCGGCACAAGACTCCGGTTTTTGGTACACTTTGCGGTGCGCTTCTAACCGGCACGATGGCCGGATTGTTTGATCTGAAAGCTCTAGTCAATATGCTATCGATTGGTACACTTATGGCGTACACAGTTGTGGCGATCTCAATACTCATTCTCAGGTATACAAATCTTCAACTTGCTTTTTCACGAAAGGTGTTAATTTGAGTTTTCTTGTAATCAGATTTTCAGAAGAACAAACTGACAGCTCGATTCCTTCGACGAGCAAACAAACTTACGAATCATCAAACCTGCTGAAACCCGGTAGCCGATTAACAGGACCAGCATTCATTAAGCAGTTGTTCAACGTGTCCTGCGTAAGGATACCATCTCATATTTCCACTAGCGTTGTGGGCGTTCTTGTGACGCTTTATTGTGAGTACTAATCAAGCGACTTTGTAATAGCTAGGAACCTCATTTTTCGACCATTTTGCAGGTCTTGTGTCGCTAGCACTTTCGCTCACGATTTACTATGCTAAACAACAACTTTACGATTTGGAACCATGGGCTTGGACATTGGCCGGTACTCTGCTAGGATTGCTGCTGATCGTTTTGCTGCTGATGTCGATCCAACCCCGGGAAACAGCAGACGCGCCCTTTAAAGTACCATTGGTTCCGCTGCTACCTGCGATCAGTATTTTCGTGAACATCTATCTAATGCTGATGTTGGATGTCTACACATGGATCCGATTCGGGATCTGGATGGGAATAGGTAAGTCGTCATACTCGCCTGTAACGATTATAAACTAACCATACTAATTACCTGTAACTGTAGTGCATGATGCATGCTCATATGTAGACTAATACGTACTCCCATATCTTCCGCCGGTATCCGAAATTCAGGTCTACCGATCTATTTGATATGTGTCTGTTGTGGCAATACTAACGGGAAAAGCAAAACAAATGACGAAGTCAATTGTCGAGAGAGTAAAATTTCAGACCACATCCGCTCAGAAGGAATTGAAAACGGTGGCTTCGTACAAAGCGAAGAGTCAACTGTGACACCGAACGGTTTCTATTCACAGAACCTTAAGGATGCAGTCAACGGAACTGAAGATAAACAGTTCAATTTAATCGCCACTGCCGGCACCTATAAGGAAAATGGCGAAAAAGATGAAGATATAACACAAACTAAAGCAAAATCCCAAACACCCTCTCCAAAAAACAGTATGGACGAAATAATAGCTGTTTCCGAACTGTCCGATCTAGTCACTGAAAAAATCGAACCGAACGGAAAGGCCTACTTTGTGGAGGATGTGAACGAAAAAGATTCGGATCGATCCAGTGTGGAGACAAATAAGGCAATTGCATTGCTGGATGACATACTGAACGATGAAGAGAAGACGATGGACCTTTCAATTCCTTATCCGTCTTTGGATGACGAGTCGCTGGCAAGTCCAGTTTTTCGAGAGCGGTCTGTTGTGGCAGATATCCATCGCGAAGACGAGATTTCTATGCAGCATCAGGTGGAGGATATTCCAGAGCAGGCTGAGTTAATGTCAATAGACAGTCTCGACATAATCGAAACACCAGAACCAGCTGTCAACAATACACCAGAGCCTGTGTCGCTACAGCCAAGGGCCGCTTTTGTCATGGGTCAAGATGTCAGCAGCGATTTTGAGACCGATGATGAAGATGAGGTCCACTACAATCGATTGAACAGTCAACGGCAGAAACAGTTTATGACAAGACTAAGCACACTGCTAGAGAATCCTCAGCCAAAACAATACAAACGGAAAGGTCCCAGAGCGATTATAGTTGATGAAAACTCCAACAATTTGAAACTGCAAAAAAGCAGCAGTGAGCCCAATTTTGTGTTGCTACTGGATACCTCACCGAACAACGAAAGCGAAACGGACAGCCCAAATCGGACACCCACAGCAACGGTGCCACCTGCTCCACTATTTAACGAGACTGTTTTCAATAGCATTAAACCAGACACTGAGCTGTCAAAAGACCCAACTACGAAAAGCACACCGACCGTCAAATTTGTAGCTTCTTCACCGAGTAATAGCTCCGTTCCTGAAGCCCCAAAGTTCGACCCTATTCTATACAACACAGTTGGAAAACACAAATCACCACGAGCAAGTCTCAACGTTCCTCCTATCAGTGCCAGTAGCTCAGGTTACGCTGACGTGACACTCCGCAAGATAAACCCGCAGACACCACCCGCCATCGACAGCAAAACCCCGGAAGCGAACGGAGGGGAGCCCCCCGCCAATTCACGAGAAGTGTTCAGATCCAAACTCGAGCAAATATTGCAAAGAGGACCGGTCAACAAAGTCCGTCCTAAGACGTTACCTCCTTCGTTGCTCGAGCGGCAACCGGCTCCTGCTTCTAGCACCAATGAACCCACGACAGCCACCTCCAACGGTAACGTCGTCAGTCCAAAGGACAACTCCTCTCCCAGAAATTTTCGGGAGCTGGCGAGAGCTTTCGATACCGCCAAAAAGCAGCAAAAACTCATCTTTGACGATGTGCTCAAGGCAATTAACCCGGACACCCGACCGAGCGTAATTCGGAATTCGCTCGAGCATCGGATGTCCTTTTCCGAGTTCAAAAACGGGTTGAAGAAAACGGTACCACCGAAGCCGTATCTACCGAATGCGTGATGTGCTACAAGCTCGAGAGTGTGAACGAGAGACCGTTGTTTTTTTTTATGAAGTGTAAATTGACGATACTTTCCGGGTGCTTGTTGCGCCTAGCGCCATTATTGAAGTTCGCAAAATAAGTTATTGAACGGCGATGTTTGTTTCTATATTCTACCATTCGAAAATTCCCTGTTTAGCTTCTAGGTTTGGGTGGTATCGGTTTCTCGGTTGAAAGTTGAGAAATCAGCATTTCTTTAAAGCTTTTAATCTGATTGTATAGCTTTTTATCAATACTTTTCAAGAAAATATTGACGATTCTAATCAGGCCGAAGTAATTTTTCACAGTTAAATTGTTAGTTTTTTATTTTTTGTTTGTTTAAAGCTCTTGATTTTTTTTTGTAAATCCAATCGAAATATATTTTATTCAATAGTTTCACCCGCAATCGCTCAAAATTGCAATTAAAAAATCTTCGGTTATCCACAGAAAATCCTCCCATACTTCGCCCACTGAATGTTTCTTATCATAACTTTTGAACTGGATTGGGAAGCATATCCAAAAAAAAAATACTTTTCTTCAGTCGGACAAATACATTATACTAACATAGCATTCAAGTGTAAATTGAATGCATACTCAGAAACTGTTGATAAAATCTAAAAAAAATTGGAAAGTTTTATTTGAAAGTGAATAATTTATTAATTAGTTAGGATTGTTACATAATTAATTACTCCATTCCCAAAAATGTTTCGTGAGTTATCATCTAAAATGATACCACAACCCACTTAAGTAAAACGTTTCGACTGCTAAACGTCTTATTTCAATATATTTAACCCATTGCATGACTGAACGGTTGCATGACGATATCGTAAACCCAATCAAATCAAACTCTACAACGGCCCCCTAACAATGCTGGTATTTTTGAACGATCCTCATTAACTCGCTAACCCACAAATAATGAACAGACGGAGTGCATGATCATCGTAGCTACGTTAACAGCACCGACCGTACACCTAACAGGTGCAAGTGAAACTAGTTTAGTATAATCGTATCTAGTAGTAGACATGTTAAACTGCTTGAAAAATGGTTGGCTGCACCGAATTTGAAAGCATCTTGATCACTCCTTTGTTTTTGCAATATTAAACGTTCCACCGTCTAATCGAAACTTGACAGGTCTCGCACTGTACGTGCTCTATGGCTTCCGCAACAGTTACCGGGAGGTGTACGCGATCCAGAATGGATGGACCAAGATCAAGTATATGCGTTGAACCGGGTGAGTTGAAGGACAAAACTGAACGCAGGGGTTGGCAAAACCTACACAATTTGACAAGAGAACTGAATACAAGAAAATGGCCATGGGTTTTGGCATGATAAATAGAAAAAATATTATCAAGAGTAAACAAATTCTAAAGAAAATACAATGATTAACATACTGAGTGATATTTTTGAATTTATAGTAAGAAAAGTTAGCTTGTAGAATGTAATGAACACAGAGTGTCGCATGAGACGATGATAGTCAATGAATTATAGTCATAGCAACATAAACTGTAGAGTTTGAATACGATTATTTATATACAAATAAAGCATAGTACTCGTTTCCAACAAAAACCAGTATGAAACATAAAAAATGACCGTCGATCAGGCCATACTAAGGAATTACGAACTACAAGTAAGCAATTAGTAGCACATTTATATGTTTAGATTATCTAGTGCTGAATGACAACAGCTTATGAATAATTGATTGGAACACAGCATAACGTAAGAGGAACGAAGATCGACAAATCACAGCACGGGGCACCGAAACACAGAGGCAAACACTATACTATGTAACCTAAACAAAGGCGCAAAATAGAGAAAAAAAGTAAATGGCTGCACATTTATTTGTTTAAATTTATTTCGACGAAAGCGAAAGTAGCAAAGCATGGAAGACATTGATCACCATACTTATGAAATAAATGAAAAAAAAAACGTTACTAAAGCAGTTTTAAGCACGCGTACCACCTTGCGTGCGTTAAATCGGGGCTGGCAGGGGATCGTGGAAATGAAAAACATCTCATCTACTCGACGGCGGAGTAGGAAAGCTGCATTTTTCACATTGGGATCCGGTCATCGGAAGCTCACCGCTTGAGCGGGTCAGTGTAACACACGTTGGAGTCTTTTCTCGGTCAAAATTTTGTCACTACAGCAAACGAATTTGTTATGTTTGTCAATTTAAAGTCTCTGCTGTAATGTGAGATAACTACGTCAACTTCGGAGTTGTTGTTTTAAATCGCATGAGTATTAACTTTTGATAACAGAGAGAGCACGCGAAACGTAAGATGTATTATCACGTTCCGTAAGCAAACCCAGATGCTTATGTAAGGTACCGTTCCGCTAATTAGGCATGGCGGCAATCCGATTGATATTACAAAGGTTAAAAAAATAAAAATCACCTGAATAATAATAACAAGGCAGGCTTTAAGCCTGATATTTGTGGCTAGGTCCTGTCAACAAAAACATAACTGAGCATCAACTTTTTGCACCAAAACAACAACAGAACAATTCAAAACATTTCCACTCAGGGCGTCCAAAATATTGGTTCTTGATTGTTTCCCCCAAGCGGCTCGGAAGAGGCGCGTTAAATCAAAACATATTGTGTTGGTAGTCCAAAAAGAAACTGAATCATCTGCAGGATTTTTGGAAGCTCATGCTGGAATCTAGCGAAATGAGGTTATTATATAATCGGTTTCCGACCTTGTACAAAGTTACTTGGTATAACTAGAACTTAAATTTGAATGCTTAAACTAGCTAGGAATTTGACCGCAAAGGTGACGCTACGATGCCAATTTTTCTCTCATACAGGCTAGAGCATGGCGATCTTCAAAGAAGACACAAAATTTCTCTCCTTTCAAATTTCAGAGATCTGCTTACTTACTTATTGGTCCGTGTCCATTGTGAACGGTTACCCGCGATGGCTTTTACCTGTCACCAGGATAGTTTCTCGTCGACAGCCTGAATGTCGTTGGCTGAGCTGCGACGCCATGAACCACTGCGTATGCCTTTTCTGCGTTGTCATCGCGGATTTCACTTCCACCTACTCTCTCGAATTTCTGTCGCTATCGGCCGTTGATGACATCGACGATCGCTTTTAGAAGTTGAACGAACACCAGTAGAAGGGAGTCCTGGAATTCTTTGATCTGCTCCAATATAATGCAGAGTGTTGTGATGTGGTCTACACATGATTGGCCAGCACGGAATCCAACTTACTGCCGCCGGGAGTAACGTCGATCTTCTCCTGAATCCGATTAAGAACTACCTTACAGAGTGCTTTGAGAGTAATACAGACCAACGCGATGCCACGCCAGGTACCGTATTCAGCTAAGTTTTCTTTTTGGGGACTTTGACCAATATGCCCTGCATCCAGTCCACCGGAGAAGTTGCGGTTTCCCATATGTTACGCTGACAAAGATGGGATAGCTTTGAGCATCTCGGCTGAAATACAGTCTATCAGACGGCGCTTTGTTTTTGTTGTGGTTTGTTGGACTTCATACTTCTTTCATCCAGCGATGGCGCTTCGGAGTCGACGCATCGCTTAAGTTGCTCAGTACGATCAGTCAGTAGCTGACCGTGACCAGCTGTCTTTTAGTGGCATCATTGTATTCATTCTGGTACATCTAAGGCGACGAGGAAGATCGTACAACAAGCGGATATCACCATCGGCAGTGGCAGTTTCTCGTTTCTCAGTCAGGGAGTTATTCCAGGCTCTTTTGTCTCATCTAGAAGCGCGTTTAACAGCTCCTTCCAGTTCAACATATCGTTGACGGGTACTTAGCTACTCTGATGCGCCGGCTGCCGGCTCTGTCCGCCTGCCGATCGTCCTCCAATTTTCATCTGAAATTCACTCCCTCCGCTGGCTGCGCACTTTGCCGAGAGTTTCATCACATGTCGCGGTGAAGGCGTTCTTGATGGCTGTCCATTGCTCTTTGATGGTTCTACTAGGCTCGGGATTCAAGTTGTTCGGATACAATGTCGATGCTGAGCTTGTTGCGTTTATCAAAACCCGACCATCGCGGGAAACCCGCGTTATCTTAGGTGCTGGTTTATGGGGAGGAAGCGATCCACAAATGACCATGATGTTATTACCACAAAACTCTGTGAACAACTCTCCGTTTTCGCTCATATCTTCTATGCCATGGCGTCCCATGACGCGTCGTTTGAGCCAATCTTCGCGTTGAAGTCGTCCAAGTGGATTTGAATGTCTCCCTTCGGAATTTTCTCAACCACACTGTTCAGCTGGCTGTAGAAACTCTCTTTCTCCTGCAGGTCGGCAGCATCTGTTGGCGCATAGCACTGGATTGCAGTACCTGAGCTTTCTGACTCGTGTTCTAAATAGAGCAGTTCCACAAAAATGTGCCAGTTTTAATTTTTTTTTTTAAATTCTCATGTTTGACTTGGCTGGAACTTTGCATAGATGTTTCTATAGGCAAAAGATGCCATGCACAACTGATTTAATTTTTTTGAACACGACTCTTTTTTGAGAAGCTATTCAAAAATCCTATTTTGGGATTGTATTAATCTGAGAGTATTGATGATTACAAATATTTTTAGAGCCAAAACGGTTTGTTTGATCGATGTGATGTGACTTCTTCGGTAAAGCTGTAGATAATATTTTTTTCTTTCTGAAAATAAGTTAAAAGAAAACTCAAAACCTAATTATTTAAAAAAGCTCATTTTTCAAAATCTGTTTTTTTTAATAAAAACTACAAAAAATTACCTAAACATGAAACCCGTCCGATCAAGGAGAAATCAAGAAAAATCACATACATTGCCTTATATGTATATCTACACTTTATAACTTGAGATGTTTTCAGGTTGCTCAAAGGTGATTTATAAAAAAAAAATACTCTTACAAACTACAAAATCACTGTTTTGCACTTTTGCAATTCTGTTCGATTCCCACATTCTTCCACTTTTTTTTTTATTTCTGTAGAGTTATTTTTGAATATTTTACACGGTTTGGTTCAGCATCGCATTCAGTTATTTTTTTCTCCATATTAAAAAAAAAGCCTTTAAAACACGTACAAAAAAAATTCAGTCAGAAACTGAAATTTTTACTGAAAAATGGGATTCATGATGAAAGTTTACATAAAAAAGAGATCCTTGATATATTATCGGGGACCATTTTGATGGAAAACTAAGCATTTTTACAAATATGTCAAATTATTTGTTTGTTTTGGGAGATAGAAAATAACAATGTTTAGAGAAAAATGCATTTTTGGATGGCTGATAACTTAGTAGAAGGTATAAAAATTCCGAAAAATCTGGGAAAAAAGTTAAAACGAAAATTGTGTTAGTGTCTTCTTATAGAAAACTTTATGTTGCTTGTAATATGTAAGAGATAGAAACATGATGTCTCCGGTAAAGTTTATTGGTTTGAGTTAACCTAAAATTTTGTCGAAACCACTTTTCGTTTATCTCAAACTCATTAAAACATAAATTTTCTATCTCACTCATTGGTGAATTACCCATCATTCTACATTGAAAAGACATTTTTGAATATCCTGAAACTACTTCGAACATACGTTATGGCTAAACCAACATATGAATCACTATTTAGGTAATTAATCGCACAAACGGCAAAGTAAAACATAGTGCAATGGAGATATTGAGCTTTAGTGACATTTTTGTACAAATGCTTAGTTCTCCATCATATATAAAAATCCCGCTTTCCAGTAAAAATTTCAGTTCCCGACTGATATTTTGTATGGGTATGTATGGTATGGGTTTTATCTTGAAATTATGGAAAAACTTTTTTGCGATGTTTAATGGGTTCTGAGTCAAATGATTGAATGCAATGCTAAACCCAATCATGTAAAATATTTAAAATTAACCCTAAAATTATAAAAAAACATATGGAAAAATGTGGAAATTGAACAGGATTGCAAAAAATGCAAACACTGGTTTCGTAGCTTAAAAAAGTCATTTTTTCATAAATTTTGGGCAACCTGAAAACATTTTAGGTTCTAAAGTGTAGATATGCATGTTCAGGCAATGTATGTGATTTTTTTGAGGATGCGAAAAATGAACACAGGCTGAGGGTGTGATTTAGACTTAGAAAAAAATTCTCTCGTCCAGTTTTTTCGCCTCCTCGAAAAATTCACATACATTGCCTACTTTATATATTTAATATGTAAGTCATAGAACAAATAAAAGTAATTAGCTCATGAAGTAACCTGTTTAGAAAACATTTGTTTAAAAAGTCGAAATGTACTACAAAAATACTATAAATTACATTATCTTTCAATTTAGGGTTAAGCACCTTGACTTTTGCGACATTGATTTTTTTGGAACTGACGAAAAATTGAGCATCAGAAAAAAGCCGTCTAGTCTAGTCTACACTAACACAGCCAGTACTTGAAAGGATCCTGGAAAATGATATCCATTATTTTTTAACAAATGATTTCCATACATTATATAATAAATATATATAATAAAATATAATCTAAGAACGTGGACAATCCGTGCCAACCAATCCGTATGTAAGAAGCAATATGATTCCTTGGAAGTGACAAAGCTAAGAAAGTACATTCCTTTGTTGACTAATCTTCTGTGATGTAACTAAGACATTGAGGAACGCTCTCACCTATGTCATCTGGATCAAATTGGCAATACTTTAAGCTATTGCCTGTTACCCGGTCAAAAGAGGCTATATATTTGCTGCTATGTTCAATGCAAGAAAAACCGTCGTCTTTTCTTCATATTTTTTCCTCCACTTGCCTCTGTAACTCTAGGAATTATGCCAGGTCTTGACGTCCAGTTTCTAGTAGATTTTTTTACTTTTGGTCTCTACATCTTCAAATACAGAACAAATTGACATCACAGCAAAACACCGTAGCACAACTATCGAAAAAATGTAAACAAAACTATACGTTATGCAATTAAACAACATTGCGTGAAAAAGTTCCGACTTTTCCCGGTCACGGCTTACTGCGATTTTTCAAAAATATTAAAGCGCCTCGTAAAGGTAAAAATTTTATGCCGAAAACATCCCTCAAATCCAGAACAAGTCGAAAAAAAATAATCTTGAATATAATTTTAAGTGACTAAAAACATCTTAAGAGAAAAAATCTAAAAACCATAACATAATAAATGTATACCTAAACGTTACATTAGTGCTAGTTACTCGAACAGAAGATACGAAGAAGAATCAATAAAGGTTCCTCGCCGCAAAGTGCCAAAGGTTCTCGTTGAAGTCTCCCACATACAGGCGAATAAAATTGATTTGATCAGAGTACTTTTAACTCGTGCCATTTGAGGAGAAATCAGTTGCTATCTAAAAAAAATTCTTCAACTATTTTTTTGTGGTTCCAAATCAAAAGAGAACAGAGGTCTTTTAATTTGGATGAAACGAGAAAAACCTCGTAATGGAATTGCGATTTTTTTCATTCATTCTTTCAATTTTTGAAACACTTTTTTAGATCTCAATCAACGCATTCAACTATTTTCGAAGAATCCTAGTAGTAGACAAAAAACCGTTTCCGTGTCTTGGTTTTGTTGTTTGTAATCACATTTATTAGTATATTTTCTACTAACATTTTAACACCTGAATCAAATAATCAAAACACCTTTTATTTAAGCTGTCGACTTGTTTATTCCTTAATCCATTACAACACTAGTGCATGTTTTTTTTGCTTTTCTTCTCTCTATCTCTCTTATGTTTTCGCAGCTTCCGGGTTTGTACCTTCCTGCCCATTACCACAATTTTCGACTGACTCACTGCTTCGCTTCAGCATATTTCTATACTTTAAATCCCTTCTTTTTTTTTGTTACTTTTGCCTTGGCAGACAATCGTGAGTACCACCATCTCCGGGCTTGGCTTAGATCTATGCAGCTGACTGGCGAATGTGGGCAGTGTAACTTATGCACCATTTAAACAGTATTTTGGAAAAAAAATGTGGTAATGTGTAATTCATTGTCTATTCGGTAAAACGTGTTGCTTATATTTTCGACTTTTGGAGAAAATTTTTCTGTGAAGACATGTGACAAAAGTTAATTGGACGTATCAAAGCTTTTTGTTGGTTTCTCCACCAGGGTAATCTAGATCGCCAATAGTTTCTGCCTACACACATCCATACTATCTTTTTAGTAATTATTTCCCCGCGTTGCTAGCCACAATTTACAGTTCCCCCTCTAATTCCCGTATTCTAAAACCGACCCATCACTACTACAGCGCACGTGTTCTAGTTGTTCTTACTCATTGCTTCGGCTATAATGCTCGTCAAGCCAGTATCTTAATCAAAGAATAAAACCGTTTTATCTAGATTGATCATTTGATTCGCGAACTCTACAGCGTTATCCTTTTTTTGTGTGTTGTGTGTGTTAGCAGCAACGTTTTTATGGTTTACATTCTTTCCTCTTTTGTTTGTAATTTACTCATTTTAATCTTAATGATTTCTCATCTAGTTTTTTTTTGTTTTTATTATTATTCTCAGGAAAAGCGCTTATAAACGGATTAAATAATTTAGATTCCTATATAAAAAATCAAACTGAAAAACTTCATCTCACCTAAAAATATGCTTTATTATATTTTCTTTTTTTTTTTGTATCGTCGATAAAGGTAGTGTCATAGCTTTCATTTTTCTCCAATTTGAATACCTACAAACATTAGGGCGTAAATAAAATACGTACTATGGGAGTTTAACAATAAAACTAAAAATATCAACAGAAGAGTGTGGCTTCCCGATGCAGTTCCACAAACTAGTAGGTCCATTTATGAAAAAATTCATCGAAGGTTGTGAAACTTGCCCGCGATTAACGGTCTATGAAGTGAATGCCTTCTACGGCTAAATAGCTATCCAGGAAAGAAAATGTGGCGCACTTAAGAGAGTTTTTCAACTAGTAGCAAACCAGTAATAAGTTACCTTAACAAATTAAAAGTAATTAAAATAGGAAAATTTTATGGATCGCTAGTCATAGATCAAGTTCTCTGTCTTCTGATTAGCTATCGTGTTTGCGTGGTGGTTGCGATTGATGGCGGCGATGGAGGTGGTTATAAGGAAAACTAGTTTATGGTTTATTCTTTTGTTTTGTCGTCGATAAACTTCTTACTATATATTTGTCGTTTTTTACTCTTTTGAATGGTGAATAACTTCCGTTTTTTTTTACTTGTTGCTTTGCTATGTTTTTTTCCTTATTACGTATAGCGCTACTGCGAAAACTGAAACAGAGTGGAAACCGATCACCCCGTAGAAAACGTGAAAGAGAAACACAAGACTTATCGAGACACTCTCCCCATTCTGAGTGTGTTAAAACTGTCTGCCTATTATTTATAACTATATATTCTATGGTTGCGACTTGCGGATGCGAAAATATATTTGTTGCTTCTTTAATCAGCTGCTATCGTATAAACTCTTTCGGTCACAACACAGGGTGACCTAGAAGGAATGATAGAAAACAAAATTAAAAACATTCAATCACTTCATTTTACAAAGTTAAGTTACTCAACAAAAACATCTAAAAATCAATTACTAGAGTCCTGTCGTTTAAAATCGAGCGTTTTGAACGCCATTGGTTTAATGTTTAGGAGAGAAAAATAACACATCGCCAGGCGATAGATACGCAGCATTTTCTTTATTTATAACACAAACGTTTCATAGTTTTCTGTTTTGCGACGTAACTGAATATCATTTCGATTCGGGAACATTTCTATCATTATTATATACCTACTATATGTTTCTCTTTCATATTTTTTGTATTTTTTCAGTTTTTTTATTATTTGTCCTCCTATCTGTCGTTTTTTATATTTTTTTCATTACTATATTTATTATTTTCTTTATCGCTATAATAGACTTGAGAAAAAGACAACATAAGTTAAAATTCTTCACATTATTCATAATATAGTTTTGTTGTTGCTGTTGTAATGGTAGCAGTGATAATAATTCATTTTTTAATAATAATAGATAATAATCTGGTTTTGCGATTTTTTGTTGTTTGTCGTTTATTTTAAAAAAGAACCATCAATTTTCTTGCAGCGTTTTTTTCTCTGTTATTGTTTTCTTCAGGTTCCAGATTCATAAAATACTTCACACCGTGTATCCCAAAACAAAAACAAATTTTCTCGTAGTGTGTTCCAATTATGTTAAGACCATATCTTATTTGCTTCGTCTGTTTGAACTTGATGCATTCGACAATCAAACGCGGAAGGATCATTCAGTGGGCCTTAATACCTCTGTCAACTGTCCATTGCTCTTTTGTTCAAACTTTTTTAAATTCGTCCTCCTATAAGTGAAACTGAACGAAAATAATCTGATTTATTTGGACTGATTGTTCTGAAGGAGAGGTGTGTCTATTTAAGCAAAACAAGTCATACACGACAATCATGCCTCTGTTTCTCTACATTTGTTTTTCTATCTCCTTATCAAGGCTCTCTCTTTTACCGTGTGGATTAAATCCAACATTTTAAGCGGTCTCAATTAGCGTTCGGCGATGGATCCGCTAGGCGGAATATAGTCTTACTAAGGACTCTTTGCTTTGCTCTTCACATGTGTTTCACTATTGTATGTTCTATTGCAATACGCTTCAAACATCGCAACCGAAACTAGGTGCGGATTCGTTACGATGTATTTCTAGTACTTGTCACATTATCACATTCAAAAAGATATTCTCTACTATGTAAGACTACTATTGGTAGGGGGATAACAGTGTGGTCACAATAGCATAGGGAAACTACGCTGTTATAAGATTGATATCTTCTTGTTAGAAGGCTACGAGATTTTAATAAAATTATATTAAATCATAGTGTTGAAGGTTTATTAAGCGAATAAATAAAATTATTATATTTTTCAAACTTTTTAATGATTTTCGTAAATCGTGTACAGTTTACAACTTACACCAATATCATCAAGTGCGACACCAGTTTGCAACGTAAGGTAGTTTTTTTGTGCTGTCTTTTCAATAAACAATTCTGTCAGAGTTTTTGGAACGATGTAGCAAAATTATTTAATTTTTACAGTCGTGGGATTTTCAGAGTAACTATAGAAATGCTTTCACCACATAAAACATTTTTTTTTAAATTCTCTTATGCATGGAAAAATAATGATATTCAATCAATCATTGATTGCATATGGATGCTACTTTTAAGGAACTTCACCATCAGTTTTAACAGAGCGTACGTGCGACATTACAATTTGCTTGAACAGACAGCATTGATCGTCCAATTAGTTTCGATGAAAAAAAATCTGACCAAATAACAGTGTGTTGTGTAGCCAATTGACTTTACAACGAAATACACAGTTCGATGTTTTAAGTATTCGCTCCTGAAATTAGCGGAAATCTGATTGTGCAGTTAGAAACCAAATGTTTACTCAATTCTTATTTTAGAACAGTTTTTCTTCTGACAGAGCTTCTCATTGCAATATTCCGATGGGACACGCAGAAAAGGTTAAGCTAACATAACATGAATTCCAGAACAACTAGCTCGGGTTTAGAGCTTGCATAACATGGTCGAAACCGAACAACTCAACAATAAACAACGAAACAAACCCAACCGGCGTCACATCTGCGACAAACTCCAGCGGATATGTGACCTTCGATCGAGCCGTTTCCGAATAACAAACAAAACTAAACAAATAACTGAAGCTTTCTCTGGGGTATGATTGTAGTCTATAGAAGATTCAATTGCTCGCTACATGCACTCGAGCATTGTATACTCGGATCGCACACTTTCTTAATACATTAGTTTTTTTTCGCTTATGAATTTCTCTTGTGTTTCATTTCATAATAGATCACAGCTGTTGGTCCCGATCCGAGCACGCCATTTGATTAGGGCACCTCTAGGAGGTTTGTCCCCCGGTCGGTCGACCAGACTATTAGTTTTTTTCTCCTGCTCTCTTAATCAATGCCAAGCATGATCCTCGAAACGCAATTATTTGTTATAGTCATACTAAGAAACTATAAATAGGGTAAAACAGGGTTCAGTTTCGCTGCTTGCTGCTAATCAATATTTTGAAGCATGTGAATTTAATCTGAAATTAAATACTATTTCTTCACATGGTCGTTTTATTTCCCTTTCCCTCTCTGAAGCCTGCTTTAATGTAACATTTAACAGTAATATATATTGATTTCACCGTCTTCCTCTAAATACATTATTCCGCGTATTTTGTTACCTATCTGCTCCTTATGTGTGTGTGTGGTTGTGTTTCTGTCTGTTTACTGTTTTGCTAAATCGAAATAACTTTTTTCAAAGAGGGAATCGTTTTACAGGATTATTTTTTTGCATTATTATCCGCTTATATTTATCTGGCGGAAGTGTTCTGTAGCAAAACAAATAAAAAAATTAATCTGACGTGCGCATGCTTGCTCTTGTTAGCTGTATTGGATTTGTTTATTTGTAATCTTTCTTCTGTTACATGCTGTGAGTTTCTGATTCGCTGAATTTAAATCACTTCTTGCTTTGTTTTGGGAATTGTTTTTGCTTTGTTCTGATTTCAACATTATCAGCCATTTCCAGCTGAGAATTTTGCTGCGTTCATTTCAACTTATTCCCGCCTATTCTCCGCTATATTATTTTTCGCGAAATCAATCCTTACGTGGCTCATTTATAGCGCAATATGTTTAATTGCATGTGTAGAAAACAGCCCTCATCAGTTTATAACCTAAAACGTGGCGTACACAAGTTGAAAGAGGGTTCGTGAAAAACGATTAAGTTTTAACTAAACTTAAAACCAAACGAAAGACCGATGTTAAATTTTGTGGCTATGTAAACTGTTTTCCTCCGAGCGATACGATGCAACAATAGTCAATCAAATGCAATATGTATAAACACAAAGAAAATGGGGATTTTGATAACTAAATCAATATATATTTCGTATTGTTAACAATCGTTATGTTATCGGAATAGAAAATCAGTAGTAATATGTTTTACAATTCGTACATCGATAAAGGAACATCTTTCTACACACGGTTTTATTCCACGGAAGGGTTGATTGGGCACTGAACCGATTGTTTCGTTTTAAGAGCTGCTTTAAATTTATCTGCGCCGTGTAGTCGTATTTTTTCTGTTTGACCGTATTAAATTTAATTTGTTAGATTTCCTTTCTTATTTAAATCTTATAACTGTGTTTTATATTCAGATTGAATCTGATCTTCTCTGTTTTTTTTTTCTACAACTCTATATGTATAATATATTTATACTCTTCATTCTTTTCTTTATAATTTAGCATATTATCCAATCTTTCTGAAGGAAACAAGTGAGAAAACAACGAATAAACATAACCAACTAAACTGGAAAATTGTCGTAAGAAACATAGTAGTATAGAAAAAAATAAACTGGAAACAGATAATCAGAACAAGCGGAAACGTAGCCAATAAGGATATAATTTCTGTCTCTCTCGTCACTAATTTACATGTTATTTGATGTTTGCTTCTGCAATGTGTTATCGGCAGTGATCGACGATGTGGTTGACTCGGACGTTTTCTTCATCTTTTCACAGTAATCGCTGAGAATGTCACGGAACCGTGACCAGCACTTTTCCGGAACAGTGATGGCGGTTCGGAAGTTGCTTTTCACCTCCGACACCCGCATGTAGATGCCCCGACTGTTTTGTCCGATATCGAAATAGAAGTTTTTATTATCGACACGCATATGACGCCCCTCTGGCAGTTCGCCCTTGAAGCCACCATCGTTGGTGCCGAACTCCTCGAGCAGATCAGTGAGCGCATCGCGAAACTCGATCATCCCTTGCGCTGGGATGGCGATCTGCGATCGAGGACCTCCACGGGTTATGGTCTGCGAAACGCGCAGAAACCGGCCCCGCACGTTCTCCTTCAGATCAAGATAGTACCGTCGGTTGTCCTTGATCATCATCTCTGACTTGAGTTTACCGTCTTCGGGCACATTGTCAGGATTCGGTGGTCCGAGTGACGCGTAATAGTCACTGAACGTCGATAGATGATCTCGGAATTCGGCTGCAGTGGACAAGGCTAGAAAAATTTGACTACGCCTGCCATCCGCACCAATTTCTGCGACTTTGATGAAACGACCGCGACGGTTTTGTTTCACATCCAGATAGAATCGTTTTGACTGGATCTGCAACATCTTAGTGGCCAGCTCTTGTTCGGTCTGCTGGCTTTGCTGCCCAGAGTCAAAATCACCACCACCACCGCCGTCCATCTTTTGCGAGTAGTCCTTCTGGGCTCCTTCGTGTCCACTGCCGGCGTCGGACATTTCAGAAGCACCGCCGAACCAACCGAGTGTCAGATTAAAATTTATTTTCTAAGCCGCTCTCTAACCGGGTGCCAAAAGAAAATGTTCTTACGCTAGGGATATCGAGAGTGCTACTGTCGCTGTATACACTCCCGCCGGGCTATCCTACCGAGTCGGAGTTGTTACGATGCTCAACAACAGAGTTGTTAGTCAACCGGTTGATCTGAAAGAGAACAAGAAACAATTGAATGTCGGTATACCAAAATAGTGTTTTCGTATTAGCGGTAGCGTAAAATTTTCTCAAGTTTGATGAAGTCCCTGTTTGACACACACTTCGCTATCAACTATTGAAATGAACAAGACATTTGTGGGAATAGCGCTTCAATCCTGCCGACTCTAACGATCCCAGCCAAAATTTTAAGATATGACCTGGACTGGCTTATTAGATCAACATGTTGAGGAACAAAGTTGCTAAAGTAAAACTGATGGGCGATGCATTGGCAATGATTGGATTTGACTTTTCTATGAAACAGTATGGGCTGCTCATGAAACGTTCTTTGATATTATGGATATGCACGCACGATTGTTCTGTGTTGTGAAACTTTTATCGTGCTTCACACGAATCAATTTTTTCAAGGGACTTCAAGATGCCTATAAACTACAATTACAGGGTGGCGAAGTTTTCAAAATCAAATTTCCTGATTTTCATTGATATTCCCTGAAATATAACATTAAATTCCCTGATAATTTTCAGCTTCAATGCTGTAAAAAATCAGTTTTCGGTTAAAGAATCGTTTGAAAAAGAATCTTGTTTCGGCCAAAAGTTTTTCCCTGAACATTTGTCAGTTTTCCCTTGAATTCCTTGACATTCCCTGATTTTCCAGGTTTTCGACACCCTGAATTAGATTGTGTTAAGACTATGACTATGAGACTATAACCGATGAAGCAGCCACTAATTGCTATTTTAACTTTCAGTAAGTTAGTTTACCATATCGATCCTTTTCCAATTTTACTATCATAACATAAACTCCATTTTGCTTCATGTAAAGCAATTATTGTCATTGAGTGAACAATGTAGACCTTCGTTCTGTTATAACATTCGAAAAACAACACTTCTACATTTCGATCAGGAGCAATCTAATCAGATTTACAAGTATGATCAGAAACAAACTGTATAGCATAACACAGCTCGGCCACAATTCGAAATAGTCATTCTGATTAGATTACTCCCGATCGAAATGTTGAATAAAAGTAATTACCATACGTTAAATTACAAGCTGGTCGTACTCGGCCAGGATTTTTTTTCTTTTTGAGTCACTGCTGTCGTAGTTGACTTGAACACGGTAAAACACGTTCTTCGGGATATTCGGTACCGATTGCACTCTACATTTGAAACTTTCACCATTCAAGGTTACGGTTCAGGTTTGTCTGATTTTCTCATCTACCAACCCATGCATGTATGATTGACCGTTATTAACCTCTCCAAAGACGTAACCCAATCATTGAACCTTGCATCGATTTTGTGTGTTTTGGCATACGAAAGAAGTGCATTCCCCATGATAATACATTTCCAGGTCAGATTTCAGAAATGTGAACAACCAGTTCATTTCACTGCACTTTTTTTTATACCATTTGCGACGAATCATAACACTACGATAAATTGTGTGAGTCCTATTTCTCTATCATTTGCTCAACTAATCAACTAGCTGCTCTACAATGCCCTTTGAAGATTCCTGTTACTTCTCGGCACAATTACCTGGCAACGCTGTCGTTAACCTGCTGTGACTCGACCGCTCTTCTTATTGATGATGCTCTGCTGTGATGGTTTCTCTCGCTCGCAATATTTCGAACAGATGTTTCACTCGCGTGCGTGAGTGCGTGAATTTTCAACCTTCTTCTGTCTAACATGCCACATATCGTTCTTTTTTTTCAGCATAAGATGACAAAAGGACCTTGTACACTTCTATAGTCCTATCTTTGTTGCTCAACTTTAGCCTTAATGTTGCGACTGATTAAAAATATGCTTTAGACCTTATATTATTAATTTTCTACTCACCACACGTTGTTGGCACCATCAAGCAGATTGAATACTACTTTGCTCCTTTTTCGTCCTCGCCTCAGCTGTTATTTCACACTCTCTCTTTCCGTCGGCCTCTTTGCTGGATCATGAGGAAAATCGATAACTCCACCGCTCAATGTCTCCTCATTACTCCACGCTACTTCTATCGGCTTACTTTATTGCTATTCCTTACGTACGGTCATTCGTGAATCATTTTAGTGCCGCTTTTGCAATTTGGATCAAATGAGATTCTGCTTATTTTCTGGATTTTTTTTTTTCAATCAATCACCTGCACTTCTACCACAGGCCAAAGTGTCTTTCTGTCAATGTTTTTATTACACAGTCAGGCAGATTGTGTATGCAAGATTGACGTATGGCGTTTTGCAGTCGACGTTATTGTTTCGTTGATAGTGTATGTTGACCGTAGGAATGTGCACACAATCACATGAAATGCGAATTTTAAATTTTCATTTAAAAATATTTCAATTATATTCGCAGATTTTCAGTCACGCACAAGCCATAAGCATACAGCAAACGATGATACATCCAGTCGATAAGAAGAAATAGATAAAAATAAACAAAAAAAATTGATTTTAGCAATTAATAATAGTATAAACTGACAAGTAGTATGTTAAATTATCACAAATATTCACTATAACTAGGCTTCTGTGGGTCTGTTGCAAAATTCTACACATTTCAGTTCCTTTCGATCAGATTACTCCTTCATGACAAAACTAATTCACTGGTCCAGCTTGATTCATGTTTTATTAATAAACTAAATCCATTTTGCTCACTCTTGGTATTCACTGTAACGCTGTTCTCAAGTGGCCGAAAAATAATCCTCCGGGTTCCAGCAGCTGCACATCCAAATCGATTCACCTTCTCGATGTGCCATGTAATTTTTTCACCCAATAGGCGAAAAAACAACGAGTTGTCTGGATCGAGACAAATTGAATGGCAGTTTTCGTAATCAGTGAGATAACATCCAGTGGGACACTATTGAACTGCTACCGATGCACAAAATATTCCTGGTGGGAACGTCTGGAAACGAGAAAAAGATCTTTTCTGAAGTTGGCAAAGTTCAATCATTTTTCCAACATTTTCTTTATTCCTGCCTCATTCCTTCAGTCGCGTACACTCAAAGATCACTCTTTCTCCTTTTCATACTCACTTTAAGCACTCACGCTAAAAGTATACTTGGCTGCGAATGGCTGCTGCTGCTATTTTTTTTTAAACTTCAGATCTCCCCAAAACCGTGTCTGATGTTCACACACACGACGTGCGAAATGTATGGCCGCTGCAATCAATTCTCCACTAAAGCGATGTGTATAAACATCAAGGTACATGCCAACAGTGTTGCCATTAATCGCATGAATTTTATCTTTAGTCATGCATAAAAATATTATTAACTTGAATAAGACTTAATAGTTTTCTACCTAAAACATGGGAATAGGTCTCTTTTACTTAAATAAATGAATAACTTTTTTTGATATATCATTGCGAAACTACGCGCGCTCTCTACCTGAAAGCTAGGAATAATTTCAGTTTGTATGGATCACCCGCAGTTTTTAGACTTCGAAATATAAGGCCGTATTACACAACCTCCGACGAGTAACTCGTTTCATTTGAAATACATGGTCGAGTCGAATCTATTCGACTTCTGTCATAGGGCCCATAACCTTTGTACATAGGTATCCTCTCTAGATGTCCCAGCTTGAGCTTGAAGTTTAAACTACCGCACATTGCTCCTGCGTAATGGATCTCAGATAGTGAAGTTGCACAAATAACCACACAGATGGCTATTTTAAATTAATTTTCCACCTTCAACGTACAACTTATGTTTTACAAGGGAAAGAAAAAAGGAAGTGTTACAACCGTTGTTGTAGACCGCTGAGTCTCTATGACTCTTTCGGGAAAGGAAGGCACTTTTTATCACCTTTGCATCTACACGCCTATTTACACGCCTCTACTGCTCTTTTTTACCGAGCCTCGTTCAGTTACCTTGCAAAGTATCGGCAATAATAACTACCTGGAGATATATCCATTCAACTCTGTTGTTTTTTTTTCTGGAATTAAGCGTGAGGAAAGGGTCAAGTAGAAGGACAGATGAAAATCTGAGAATAAACCCATGCGTAAAGTAAAAGTCTCTGACATTGAACGGTCTGATCCTACTAAGACTCGTACTCATAACCATTCGCTTGTCAAAACGGACTCTGTAGCCTTGAAACGAGGAGCTTCCCTTATCCTCTTGAAATGTGAACAGAAAAAAAACGGACAACGAAAAGAAAAAAAGATCAGTAGTATCTTTTTTGCAGGCAATAGATAAAAAAAAAAACAAAGCTAGTTATAAACCACATGTATTGCCTATAATCGCATATCAGGCCCATCTTCATTTTCATCAAGTTGAGAAAACAGCGCGTAAAGGTATTTTTCTTGCTTAAGTTATTTCAGCTGTTGTGCGTGGGTTAATTCCCATATTTTCGACATGATATAATGAGATAGACATTTATCATAACTTCTCTATAAGAACGACAAGAATAGTGAGACTAAAAACGGGTCTATAAGAAAACTTTGAATTTCAAATAATCGGAAGAAATAAAGCTTATAGTACCTTATAGTTTGAGCTTGAACGACCGCACATTTCGTAGTTGCTCCTTCTTGAGGTTGATCTAAGCTAGTGAAGTTAAAAAACTGTGGGCCACTGTCTCATTCGAATTGATATATTGGTTCCTGGTTCAGTAAAGGCCCAAACAGAATTGATACGTTTGCGTTGCGCTGACGTTAATTTGACAGAAAATACATGGGCTAACTGTCAAATTGCGGCAAACGCAGCCGCAACGTATCCAATGCGTTTAGACCTTCACTCCAGCGACTTTAGATTCACTCATTGTAAAGCCATCTGTAAAAATATGACTGATCCTGGACGAGTATCAGGACCTCCTACTTCCCACACGCTACGACTGGATTCAATCACTTTGAAGGGAACATTGAAATTGGTTCAAGAGTCCATCCAGCCTTCATTCATGGTTAATTGAACACCTTAGTTGGAAATCTTTGAGGATACGTAAATGTTCCTTAAGTTCTACGTTTACCACGTTTGAGCCTGAGAGCATCTTTTTCGGCTTCAAGTTGTACAAGGGTAGAAGGTATAAAAGAGCTTCCAAGGCTTTGGATGGTGCACTGACCATCGCTCCAGTTGTTGATAGGCATGCCTCTATCCTTTTCTAAGCTGATATTTGTATAGTTTTGAGCCACCACACTAGCAAAGCATATGTTTCTCTTTAATATCCCTAAAATCAAACATGTCATCCATCAATGATTATGATTCATTCATTGACCCATCTGAATTGTACTCTACGCACAAGCAATATGCCTGGTATGTTCCAAACTTAATCCAGAATGGACTCAAAAATAGAAATAAGCTTACACTACATTATTTACTTCCGACATTGAGCAGCGGTGGTGTTCTTATGCTTCACGCAAAACCGTATTAACTCCTTGCGCACTTTTAGATCTTTTGATAATTGATATCAGTGATGATCCAAGTCGGATCTTTTACTACACCCGTATTTGTACGCTTTGTATTTTATTTTAAATGCTAACTTGAAAATATTATAGATTATAACAGGTGACATCATAAAACAAAACATAAATCAAAACAACGAAACATGCTGTTCAGCAACATTGCCAGCAAGCCTGATGATAAATTTTAACGCACTCGGGGTTTTCAATTTCAACCAATCAGCGAGTGGTTCCCAAAGTGGATGCAAATCTATACCCAGTTGTCTCCCCTTAGCTTGAAACAACCACGCATATTTCAGAGTTGCTCCATGAAGGATCCAAGCTTGAGTTGCCCACAGAACCACGATGGCTATTCGGGATTAATTTACCGTTTTCATTCAATGTACAATACTGCCGCTATTCGCATAACAGTCCTATGTAGAAGTCCTGTTTTCTTATTTTTTGCGGAAATGGATCCATTTTAGCATGCTCTACAAGAGTAGTCATTAAAGTCGAGGTTGTGGGAATCAAACCTTACTTTTCTAATGGCTATTCTTGAAGAACATGCCAAAATGGACCCATTTTCGCAAACTTTACATAGGACTCGCAACTTTTACATAGGACTATTATGCGAATAGCGGCAGAATAGTGCTGCAGTAGCTTCCGCTGTGTAATGTGAAAGTGTTACAATCGTTGCCAGAGACCGAATTTACCCCTGCATCTCTCTACAACTGTTACGAAAGGTACTTCTCTGTCACCATGGTAAATGATGGTTTTTTATGCTTTTAGCCTTTCCTCGCTCTTCTTCGCCGAGCCTCATTAGTTACTCATGCCAAGAATCGGCAATTAAAATCGCTTGAACTGAATGAATTGAATGAAAGAAATCCTTGGGTGTTGGAATGAAAAAAATCCTTGGGCGAAGGGAAGGATCAAAACTTACTTATCACCCTTATCACAGATTATCTAAATAGGTACGAGAGCGGTAGCGAATAAGGAAAGTACAGACATTCTTTTCAACGATCGAGTGTTTCATTTAAACCTTCAGTTTTTTGTATTACGAATTACCGTATCTTTGTCCTATTGTGATTCGAACATTCAAAAACGTTAGGTTTGCTTATGAATGTTGCATAGACTACTCTGCTAAAAATATTCCAGTTTAAAACTGCATTATCAACTGATTGAAAATTACACCCAAGAGGCAAGGTAAGAATGCATAAAATATTGTCATAGTTATTGTTTTATAAAACAAAGATTGCATTTTTTATAGGATCAGATCATCACTTCACGTTGAGAACAACCAACAAATTTGAGAATGTTACAAAAAACGTAGTCATAGTTTTTTCCTACATCTAAAAACTGGCAACTTTAACACAACTACAAAGGCGGGTCACTCAATCTCTCAACTCTCGCATTCTGCTATTCGAATACTACGAGCGTATCGTACAATCTTCATTCCCAATACCATACCTCGTCTACTTGACGCTGTAGATTACTTCCACTAAGCAACCAATCAGCCAACTGAGAGCCAGAAAGCGAAAAAAAAAACTTTTTTCGTCCAATTTCATAACTTTCACGGTTTGACACTTACCAGCTTTCAAACCACACATTCCAATATTCCGCTTGTTCGCAGTTGTCAACGCCGTAAACCACAAACTTCCACTTTGCTCACAACATCGCTACGATTATCGAAACTGTACTCACAAGAAATTGTAAATTTTAACCACTATGGGAGCACAACGCAACTTTTTCCTCTGCTTCGATTCAATCGGACGAACACCAAGCTTCAACCTTCTTCCGAACTTGACACCGTAGACGAGAGTGAGCAGCAAGCAGCAAACCAGCAGGCGGCAGTCGCAGTAGCAAAATATGAGTGCCTTTTGTCCAAAATATACGATAATGTTGATATGGCGCACCACACACACACGCGCACACATCGCCAGCCTGTGATAGCTGTCAGAGAATCTACAAACAGTTGCACGTCGTTAGTTGGGTAAAATGAAAACTTATAGCGAATTTCTTTATTCCACTGCGTCAGGGCAAACCTGCCGAGGAATAAAGCAACGCCATCGCGATTTACGACGCAAGTAAGAAATAGATACCAGATAATTGTTTACGAATTAAGCACGTGCGGTGGTGGGTTGACGCTGACAAATTTTATAGTGCGTTTCGGGCAGCACGGCAGGTCAATATTGGGTCAAAATCGAGCGAATAAAGAAGGGTTTTGACAGCAGTTAGGTTGCTTCCAGGTCAAAACGAGATAAGCTGGTGGAATAAAGAAATTCAGTATTAGTGTCCACATCCAAAACAACAGTAATCAGTACGCTTTTGATATTAACTGAGTAAAAAACGGTAAACGGTTTTAGAGACAACTGGGATGGCGACTACACTATTTTTAGGCCATTATTCTAAATACATACAATAATCAAAAACCACTACGCGTTATTTTAGTTTGCGAATGTAAAGCCATGGTTATACTGGGGCGGCGCGGCGCGAACTGCGTCGAAACAGTTCAGAATCTGTTTTGACGCGCGTCAGTTTTCACTGCTGATTTTATTCCTCACCGTGAGAAAAGAAGCAGTTCGCGCCGTGCCACATTCAGCATAGTAGGGCCTTTTTATGTTTTTAAATTGCCAGGCTTCTGAATTTGATTTATAAACTGAAACAATACCTACACATATTCTTTTTTTTTAGGAAACGTACAATTTCGACCTAATCTTGCGTTTAATTTAAATTAACGAAAAAATATATTCAGCTTTTTTAAAGCGAGCGAATGAAGTTGATTTACAAGCTTCCCAGCAAGCAATTTGGTTAAATAACAATTGATTTAGCTTCAGTTCAGTCAAAATCCACTTAATATAGCTTACCAAGCTGGAAATCAACAAAATTGTTTGCTGAGTTGATTTACCTCTAAAGCGTAGTGAAGAAAAGTAAGTGTTTACTCGCTGTTTAACGTAAAAAATAGCGATTAGTTTTATGGTTTCTATATTACACTGTTATAATGTTCTAAATTGTAGTGGAATTTCATCATATTTTTTTCTTTACAGAAGAACATTGTGTTATCAACCCTGGAAAGATTAATCTCGTTCTGGCGTTAAATTGATGCATACATTTTAAATCATTTAAAATGCAAGTTTTTGTTGATTGTTCAATAATTAATGATCATTACGGTGTTAATACATCAATACATAACAAATACCAGAATTCAGTTTTTTGAAAAATGAGAACGGATTTGCATTATTTGGAAAAAAAAGAGGGCAATGTCACTAAAACCGAGAAGTCAAATTGATGCAGACTATCTTTTTAGGGTTGAAAATGCGAACAATAGCGGTGAATTCATATCATATTTGTGAAGAATAGAAGTATAACACCCATGTTCAGGGAATAGAATTTTACAATCATTTTACAATGTATTTGCATATTGCTTCCATTTAAGTTCTCTACAAATATGCTTTAGTTTTAAGTTTGAATTATTACCAACTAAACCAGTTATAACTTGAGTTTGAAAAAATAACCCAACAAGCAATTTTGTTGATTTACAGATTTTTAAGCTATTATCAAGCGGGTTTCAGCTGAACTATAGCTTAAGAAGCCATCATTCAACAAAATTGTTTGTTGCGCAGCCATATGATTCACTGATCTTTACGAGACCAGCAACTTACCAATGCATTCCACAGTTGCAGGATTAAATCAGTTTAAGCCTATTATAGGTGATCTTGTATTGTATTGTAAATATATAACAGACACGAGTACTACCTACATGTCTATAGTATAGTCGATTGTGCGTACTAAAAGGCAACACCGGGTCATTGACCCAATAGCTCCGTCTCAATGCCAGTATGGTGTATGCGTGGACAAAATCGTCACTTTTTATGCTCTATTTTTGGAGAGAGGCAGCCAAAGACGGCCGTTCGCATACGATGTGTTCTCATTCCCCCCAGCAGAAGATTTGGGGTGGGTTCACTCACCAGTTTCGCAAACAAAGCATATAAACCAGGGCGTCTGGACACTCACGTGCGTATCCTTATCCTGCTAGCTGTGCGTACGGCGAAGAAAGTGTATGGGCTGGAATGTTCAACGAGAAAAGACGCCCCACCAAATTATCGGCTATACGCAGCAATGAAAACAAAGAATTTGAACATGCAAGTTGTGTAGAGTTTAGTGGGCCGGACGAAAGTAGATGTTGAATCAATCAGAATTTAAACATGATTAAATAAGGGAACGAATGTTTAATCCAAACATGAAGGAATGTCAGCTTTTCACATTGGCTCTCACAACTATCTCACCTAAATGAAGTTGTCGAGATAACTTTTTTTTTTTAAATACACTGAAGTGAGTTATTTCATTCTTTCATTTATTATGTATTATGAATTAATAGTCTTCATTGTTTGCAGCATTTCCATGTGGCTATACGTTATGACTGGGGATAGCTGAGATTTATTTTGAACTCATCTATATTATAGTACAAGTGAGATGATATTGTTTTTCTAATAAAAATGGAAAACTAAGGAGTACATAGTTAAAATCTGGATAGCAAATTTTCCACAAACTGTTCTCCTAAACACGTGCACGTTGGGCTGCCACATTTTTAAGGATTAATTTATTGTTTTTGTTAAAGATCATGTTGAGATTTGTTCATTGTAACTCCATGAGGAATACTGCTTACGCTCCCAGTATTATGTTTCATTTCACAAGTCGCTTTCAGCTATCAAAATGTATATTACACAAAAATTACGATCACCGTTGTACGCTTCACATTTTAGCTAATATGATTGCGAGAAATATCATAGTAGCATTTTGCGTACATCCTATGCAGCAATAGCTGCTATCTGAATCCGAATTTTGCACAGTAGTAAACAGTCAGGTGTTTATTTAGTACTTATTTATTCCGAACAGTCGTACCCCGTGGAACTGCGGTAGCTTAGGTATTAGAACCACAACCAATGAAATAAGGTTCCCAATAAAGTGATCGATGTCGTTCCGAGTATACAGGCAAGTTAGCAAAAAACTGAAATCAAAAAGAGGATTTTCATGACTGATAGGGAAATCAAACCCCGCATTTTCAGTTACAGTATTATTGGAGCCGCTGTGAGAAACTTTTTCGTCGTTGTAAACTGTTCACCATGATTGATTTGTTCCCAGTGCGTGTATTTTCGAGAATCTCCGGTATCTATGCTCATCCACGGAGCGCCCTTAATCGAATGCAAAAAGTAAAGATGAGCCTAAAAACATTCAGTTGGTTTTTGAGAAACAAAGTATCACCGGAGGAACCTATAAGTAATCTTACCAAATTATGCGTAATATTTGTGATAGTCCAAGCAAATGGAACGTCAATAAACGGCACCGCCAGAATTACTATATGGAAGATGGTAACGCCAAGAATGTAGGCCAGCCATAGACCTCGGGAATCCATCCACGAGCTGTTGGGATTTGGATCACCGTGACCACCGGCAATCATTGTGAAAATTTAAGCAAAACGCACTAAAATCACAACTGATGAGACGTTCTCGATGTTTTGGTTGACGTATCTTTGTTTTGATTGCACGACACGGCTGTTGAGCTGTTTTTCTGTATGTGTAAAACTCGTCTCACCACTACTCAAAATACGACTTTCTATATACGAGGTTTTCCAGCTTGTGTGGAAAATGGCAATGGGTTAGAATCAGAAATTTGTGGCATTTAATACTTGCCACGGGGAATTACTTTCGGTTTTACAGTTGTATGTAACAAAACCTCAATTAACAGCAGAGTTTATTGCTAGTGGAGGAACATCGTGTTACAAGATTTTTCGAAAGTTTGTTTTTTATTTTTCTTCAATGATATTATTTGATTAAATCTTGTTTAAATACATTACAATGTATGGCATACAGGAATACTAGCAAAAACAACTGCATATTTGAAATGATTTTGAAATGCAGCCGATGATTGAGATAAGATGTTTTAAAGTGTACTGATAAATATCTAGACAAAAGACATCGTCCAAATATAGAAAGATGAACAATCTTCTCGGGTTTTAATTGATTTTTTTCGGTGAGATTTAATAAAACAAACCACAATATAGTTTACGTTTCAGCTTACTATTTTTCAGCCATCCTCAGAAAAACAATTTTTTCGTGTGCATCACCGTGTGGATCCCTCTAAGTTAGAAGTTAGAGGGATCACGGTGATGCACACGAAAAAATATTTTTTCTGAGGATGGCTGAAAAATAGTAAGCTGAAACGTAAACTATATTGTTGTTTGTTTTATTAAATCTCACCGAAAAAAATCAATTAAAACCCGAGAAAATTAGATTTGCGGTGATTCGAATTCGAACAAAGATGAACAAACAAAAATCTTGTCACAAATTTTCCATACAAAATCTCATTATTTCAAAGCAAAATATTGATTGTTGGGCAGACTTGCGTAATGCCTTGATTGTTGTTCTGGTGTAACATATTGGAGAGACAATCATTGTATCACCCCTAGTGTACGTGCGGTGCGTGTGCAGCCCTGTCTGCTGCACACACTGTTGAGTCGTAAGCAGCGAGACTGTGTGAGTGGTCACTGCGAATGCGCGCAGAGTATAAGTAAAACTTTTTTTCTTCTGTAACAGACGCACTCTCGATGTAACAACATATCTTTAAATAAATTTCCTTTTTTGTTCGTTGAAATAATTATCTTCGACATTCTATTTCACTGTAATTCGAAGTCCAAGAGGTTATGGGCTCAGGTGACGCAAAAGTGAAATAGTTTTGTAGTGTTTTGAATATTTTTTTTTTTTCGACGCGAAGTGTTTGAGTGAAAATTTAAGACGGACAGTATAGTAGTGCAAGAAAACAAAATGGCGGATACGAAGGTTGCGGTTGAGAAACTGAATGACAATAATTTTGGAATCTGGAAGTTCAAAATGAAACTCCTGTTGACGCGGGAAAAGCTGTTGAAAGTGGTGACAGATCCGAAACCGGACAATGCAGATGCGAACTGGGTCTCGAATGACGAGAAGGCGCAGGCATTGATCGGATTGGCACTGGAAGATTCGCAACTAATACACGTCATGCAGCAGGAGACGTCGAAAGGAATGTGGGATGCCTTGAAAAAGTATCACGAACGGTCATCTCTATCCAGTAAGATCCATGTTGTGCGTCAGCTGGTATCGCAACGTATGCCGGAAGGTGGAAAAATGGCGGACCACCTGAAAATGATGACGGAGCTGCGCCTCCGGCTTACAGCGCTAGGCGAAGAGGTGAAAGATCATTGGTTCGTTGCTTTGATGCTTTCTAGTCTACCTTCTTCGTACGATGGTTTGATCATGGCGCTTGAGAGTCGGCCGGATGCCGATCTAACTGTTGATTTTGTGAAAGGGAAGCTGTTGGATGAAGGCCGGCGGCGTGACGAAAAGTCTGCTGAGGCGGATAGTGCTTTTGCAACGTCTTCGTTTAGTGGAAGGCAGAAGAAGGTGTTTAGCGAAAAACCAAAAGTGAAGAAAGAAAAAGAAAAAGTATGCTATTACTGTAAAAAGGAAGGACATTTTCGGCGTGATTGCCGAAAGTTGCTTCAAGATCGGCAAGAGAAGGGAAAAGCAAATGTGGCTGCCGAGTGTGAAGAATGTTTCGAAATGTGTCTGGCGACTGGAAGTGCCGGAGAAGCAAGTGTGTGGTATCTTGACTCTGGTGCTACATCCCACATGACCAACGATGCATCTTTACTTGGAGAACTCGACGGATCCAAAAGTGCTACCATCTGCTTGGCCGACGGCAAACAAATTAAATCGGCTGGTGCTGGTTCTGGTAACATTGTCTGTGTTAACGGTGAAGGTGCTAAAGTGAACGTGAAATTGGAAAACGTTTTTCACGTTCCATCGCTCGCAAGCAATTTGCTCTCGGTGAGTAGAATTGCAGACCTGGGACTCAGTGTGCTATTTGAAAAATCGGTGTGCAAAGTGCTCAAGGGAAACGAAGTGGTTTTGGTCGGTCAACGAAAGGGTGGTCTGTACCATTTGAAGCAGTTTCCGGACAGAGCCCTGCTGGCTTTAGAGGAGCATGGTGGTTCGTGTGAGCATCTGTGGCATCGTCGCTTGGGCCACCGGGATTCGAAAGCTGTAATGAAAATAGTGCGTGAGAATCTGGGCCACGGCTTGAAGGTTGGTCAGTGCAATGTGAAATCGGTGTGTGGGCCATGCTGCGAGGGGAAGATGAGCCGAGACTCGTTTCCCAAGGCTTCGAAGAGTCGAGCTAGTGAAGTTGGTGACCTTGTGCACAGTGATTTAGGAGGGCCAATGGAAGTGGCAACACCGAGTGGAAATCGGTTTTATATAATTCTTGTGGACGATTACAGTCGCTATTCGGTTATTTATTTGCTCAAGCAGAAGTCGGAAGCGGAAGTAAAAATCCGTGAATACTGCAATTTGATGAAAAATCAGTTTGGACGTTACCCCAAGTGCATCAGGTCGGATGGGGGTAGCGAGTATTCTGGAAGTGGCTTGAACAAGTTTTTCGTTGACAATGGCATCGTTCAGCAAATGTCGGCTCCCTATTCACCGCAGCAAAATGGAGTGGCAGAACGAAAGAACCGATATCTGAAGGAAATGATGCGCTGTATGCTGTCTGAATCTGGTTTGGAGAAGAAATTTTGGGGCGAGGCGATCAACACGGCAAATTATTTGCAGAATCGCTGCCCATCGTCGGCGGTTGACTGTACTCCGTACGAAAAGTGGAACCGGAAGAAACCTTCGTACAGTCACCTGAAGATATTCGGAAGTGAGGCATATGTGCATGTTCCGAAGGAGAAGAGGCGGGCTCTTGATATGAAGTCCGAAAAGTTGATTTTTGTCGGTTACGCGGTGGGACGAAAAGCATATCGATTTCTCAACGTTCAGACCGGTCGAATTACGATCAGCAGAGATGCAAAATTTCTTGAGCTGTGTAGTGTGAAAGAAGCCGTTCGTACTGTACCCGTAATCGACCGTCCAGTGACAAGAGAATTTTTTGACGTTCCGCTAGTAAGACATTCGGAAGATTCGGACCATGAAGAGAATCCTAATGGACATTCAGAAGCGTTTTCCGAGGAAGGCTCCAAAGCTGGTTCCGTGGTTAACAGTGATGAAGGAAATTTAGATTCGACTATGTATGGCAGCTTTTCCAGTGGTGCATCTTCGTTTCATGGTTTTCCGCTGGACGAAATCGCTAGACGTTCGACACGCAAATCGAAGGGCGTTCCACCAAGAAGGCTGATTGAGGAGATTTTTTCAGCTGAAACTCCCGAGGAGGAAATAGAACCAAGAAATTTGAAGGAAGCGTTGAGCTGCGATAGGAAAGAAAAATGGAAAGCAGCTATGTTAGACGAATTAAAATCTCATATGGAAAACGGAACGTGGGAACTGGTGAATTTACCTGAGGGACGCAAGCCTGTCGGTTGCCGCTGGGTTTTCAAGTTGAAACGAAACGCAGCTGGTGAGGTGACCAAGTATAAGGCACGTCTGGTGGCGCAGGGATTCTCCCAGAAATACGGCGAAGACTACGACGAAGTTTTTGCACCAGTTACCACCCATACAACGCTTCGATTACTGTTAGCAACAGCGAGCAAGAGAGGTATGAAGCTGAGGCACTTTGATGTGAAAACAGCTTACTTGCATGGACAACTTGACCAAGAGTTGTACATGCTGCAACCTCCTGGCCATGCAATAAAAGGTAAGATGAACATGGTGTGTCGCTTGAGGAGGAGTATTTACGGACTGAAACAGTCTGCTAGGTGCTGGAACAAGCGACTGGACGCAGTTCTTAAAGGCATGGGGTTTAAGCAAAGCATGACGGATTCCTGCCTATATACGAAGTTGGTAAACGAGAAGCGAATCTATGTGTTGGTGTATGTAGATGACATTCTTGTTGGCTGTAAAGATGAAGCGGAAATTAGTGTTGTGTTTAGAGCACTACAGAAAGAATTCGATATCACGGATCTGGGTGACCTAAGTTACTTTCTTGGTTTGGAGATACGTTGCGAAGCTGGAGTTTATAGCCTGTCTTTGGAAGGCTATATCGATAGAGTGGCGGAGAGGTTCGGACTTCGCGAAGCGAAAGGAGCAAGGACTCCGATGGAGTCTGGATATGTGAAGGAGGAGGACAAAAGTTCCGTACTCGCTAATGGGGCCAAGTATAGAAGTCTTGTCGGTGCATTACTGTACATAGCGGTCTGTGCTCGACCGGATGTGGCAGTGAGTGCATCAATACTCGGTCGAAGAGTGAGTTCACCGACAGAGGCGGACTGGGTGGCTGCGAAGCGAGTCGTCCGCTACCTGCAAGCAACCAAGAATTGGCGATTGCGGTATGACAATGCTGGTGGTGGTGACCTAGTCGGATATTCCGATGCGGATTGGGCGGGTGATATTCGTACTCGGAAATCTACCACTGGTTTTGTGTACATGTTCGCTGGTGCGGCCGTTTCATGGTGCAGTCGGAAGCAATCGAGTGTAACACTGTCTTCGATGGAGTCGGAGTATGTGGCGCTCAGCGAAGCAAGTCAGGAGTTGGTGTGGCTTCGGTGTCTACTAAAGGAATTGGGTGAACCTTGCCAAGGGCCTGTGACTGTGCTAGGAGATAATCAGAGTTGCATAACTTTTGCAAGCTCTGAACGTACAAGTCGGCGTTCAAAGCACATTGAAACTAGAGCGCATTTCGTTAGACAGTTGTGTGACGATAAGGTGTTGAACTTGAAGTATTGTCCAACGGAGCATATGGTGGCTGATATACTTACAAAACCACTTGGTGCGACCAAATTTGAAAAGTTCGTCGACATGATGGGATTGGAAACCAGTGGTGACAGCATTGATTGAGGAGGAGTATTGGAGAGACAATCATTGTATCACCCCTAGTGTACGTGCGGTGCGTGTGCAGCCCTGTCTTCTGCACACACTGTTGAGTCGTAAGCAGCGAGACTGTGTGAGTGGTCACTGCGAATGCGCGCAGAGTATAAGTAAAACTTTTTTTCTTCTGTAACAGACGCACTCTCGATGTAACAACATATCTTTAAATAAATTTCCTTTTTTGTTCGTTGAAATAATTATCTTCGACATTCTATTTCACTGTAATTCGAAGTCCAAGATAACAATGCTGCGAAAACGTATAATTTACATAATTATATAATAAAAATTACTGGAATTGCATGTTAGGATTATTCAATGCATACTTTATGTTGGAGGATATCAAAGAATTAGATCATTTTCGATTTAAACCCAATTTGAAACGTGTTTCAAAACGTATGGCACATGCATATCTCAATGATATTTTAAAAATTGTTTCGGTTCAATCTATCAAGTAATTGAAGGGCTAGAAATAAATATCATCCTGAAGAAAGTATCATAATTTTATATGTTCATTTTCTTGCAGATCAATTTGAACATGAACCATTTGTTGACCTAATTGAAAATGAGAACACAATTTTCAAATTTGTTCGAATATAGATTTTTTCGTGCAAAAGTCAGATACGACCGGAAACAACAATAAGGATGGTAGCCTATTATGCCTACCAAACCTATGAACGCACCCTTTGTTGCTGTTTTCCCTTCGAATAGCTTTCATTCATCTTATCAGTGGCGCGTAGCTGCACCGCCATTGCAAATGCGCATGATCGAAGCATGCTGTCGTCAGAAATTGATTTCCTGAGACACGATAAAATCGAACAAGTTGTTTCCTTGGCCAGACGGCTCTGACAAAAGCACAATTTCGTACCCTTATCAGCTGTGCTGGCTGCTGGTGATAGACTTCCAGTGAAAATTTAAAAAAAGTTAAATTACCCCTATCAGGTAGCAGACAACTTCCGGTTTTTGGTGTCTTACTCTAACGGTTGTAACTCTAGTTTTACGGTGTTAGCTTATTACTGTTTGGAAAATGCGTATTAGTCTGTTTTCGGAGCAGGTGTGAATTTTTGATAACATCTTATCATTTTTTCATGCTACCATATGGACACGGCTCATCCTGGCAGAGAGCTTTTCGGCTCCCCTGTGTACCTTGCGATGCCCAGCGCTAGACGGATGATTCTGGGCCACGTAATGTCCGGTTTGTGCAGCAAAATGAACCGGACCAAACAGCTGCCGGCGGATTTGATGGAAACTCCCCTGAATCGGTGTTTGAACACGTTCGATATCACCTTGCTAGGTAAGTGTGAGGTGCAAGCTGGTGATTTAACAATAAAAAAAAGGATTGAAGAAAAAGAATTAAGATGCAGAAGTGCTCGCACGATTATTTTACGTCGCTATTTTTTCCTGCGAGAAGCGAAAAATCAATTTTTTATTATGTATGTTATGTGGGTGGTAGAAAACTATCGCACTGTTGCGCTTATATGTTTAACAATTACGTCTTTAAAAGTGACCCTAAAAAGTAATGCCACGAAAAACCATTTATAAAACTTATTATTGTTAATACACTACTAACAATAACATTCTTATATATAATATGACTTAACTATTTCGATATCAATAACTTGCAAGGACAAGTAGCTCCACTAAACCTTAAAAAAAACATTTGAAATCTATTTAAATTCATTTTCAACAGGTATTGGTCACATGGTCGGTGCTGGCGTATACGTCCTAACGGGAACGGTGGCTCACGAGATGGCTGGCCCCGGAATAGTGCTCTCGTTCATTCTAGCCGGATTAGTGTCGTTATTGGCTGCCCTGTGCTATGCCGAATTCGGAACCCGAGTGCCGAAGGCTGGATCGGCGTACGTTTACACGTACGTTTCCATCGGGGAGTTTTGGGCGTTCGTGATCGGGTGGAATATCATACTGGAACATATGCTGGGAGCAGCGTCCGTGGCTCGTGCTTGGAGCGGGTATATCGATTCTATGCTGGGGAATATTGTGGCCAACACTACAATGGAGATCACCGGAGAGATGCATGAGCAACTGTTGGCAAAATATCCGGACTTTTTGGCGTTTGCTGTCTGCTTGAGCTATGCCGTTGCACTGGGCACGGGTGTAAAAGCTACCGCTATGATAAATAGTATATTGACAACAGTTAATGTGGCTGTCATGTTGTTGGTCATTGTGCTTGGTTTTTGGTATGCAAACCCAAAGAATTGGTCTCTACCGGATCAAGGATTTCTCCCATTCGGGTTTGGCGGAGTGTTAGCTGGTGCTGCTACATGTTTCTATGCGTTTGTGGGGTTCGATAGTATTGCTACGTCAGGGGAAGAAGCCAAAAACCCTAGTGTCTCTATACCCTTGGCAACCATCCTGTCGTTGTGTGCGGTTACTATAGGATATGTGCTGGTTAGTGCTGCATTAACACTTATGATACCATACAACGAGATCAATCCGGCTGCAGCGCTCTCGGATGCGTTCGGCGTTCGTGGAATTTCTTGGGCAAAGTATGCGATTTCGACCGGTGCTATCTGTGGAATGACGACTACATTGCTTGGATCGCTGTTCGCACTACCAAGATGTTTGTATGCGATGGCAAGTGATGGATTGCTGTTCTCCTGCTTCGGAAAAGTTAACACCAAAACCCAAGTGCCACTAATAAATCTGGCAGTTTCTGGAGTTTGCTCAGCGTTGTTAGCACTATTGTTCGATTTGGAAAAATTAGTCGAATTTATGTCCATTGGGACTTTGTTAGCGTACACAATCGTGAGTGCTAGCGTAATTGTGCTTCGATACAGACCGATTTCGGTGGAAGAAACTGTTCATCTGACTCCCGATACACCTGGAACAGACGAGGAAGAAGCAGCATCATCTTCATCCCACTCCAGTGCTGTGGATCCGTCGTCACCGACTAGTGAAATGATTGAAATAGCTCTGGCGGGTAGATTGCGTCCGCAGTTCCGTTGGTTGGAACCTCTTCTAGGTCGCTGTGAGCCTGGGGTCGCTTGCTCTGGTGCCGTATTACTATTTTGCGTTCTCAGTGCTGCGATTTGCTTCCAACTACAGGCCTCGTGGGATGAGCTGTATAATGGAACCTGGTGGGCCCTGGGCTTGTATGGGTTTCTCTTATTCTGTTTGGTAGCATGTGAGTATGATTATGCACTTCACGCTTCGTAATTTCTTTATGTATTGTATTCACCGTAGGTATCGTGGTTATTAGTGCTCATCATCAGAACACTCGAGGGCTTCAGTTCAAGGTGCCTCTGGTGCCATACATTCCTGCGCTGAGCATACTCTGTAACATCGAACTGATGGTACACTTGAGCTTCCTTACGTGGTTTCGCTTTTTCATCTGGCTGTCGATTGGCATGTTGGTTTACTTTTTGTACGGCATCCACAACAGCAAAGAGGGAGAGCTGGGAACTTCCTACTCAATGCTGATGTCGACACAGGAGGCAGTTCGTGGCTGGGGTTCCACGCATTCGGCTGGCCTAGCAGGGGGTGCCAGGGTAACCGTGACCAAAATTGTTAAAGGCAGGGTGAGCCGAAAGAGCGTCGACAAACAGGCTATCATTGATGATGACGATGATGATTCTTAAGTTACACGCGTTAGTGCAAATAGCAATCGTTAGTGAATGCTTATGTTTACGCTTAACATCGGCACAATTATTCTTCATAAGCACTATTCAGATTTTGTTAGAGCTGCGGAAATTATCAGCTACTAAGATAAACAATATTCTTCGCACAATATTTTAAAACTAAGTTTAAGCTTCGAGTTACAATTAAATGTTATTGTTATTGTGCAATGTATTTCATAAAATTTGTTTATGAATAATTAAAAATTACGTTAATGCAAGTTTTCTCCAAAAAAGTGGACAAGATATTAACAAACCAAACGTAAATCATTCGCATAGCATATTTTCAATGTTTGGGCCATCCTAGTATTTCTAATTACTGAAAAGAATCCTTCTAATTTGTATTCAGCTTTATTTTCAATTTCACTCTGAAGTGATAAGTTTTTTTTCCTCTACACAATATGCAATGCATACGACTCGTATAACGACAAAATAAACATTAGTTTAGCTTCAGCAGACACACTTAAATTTGCTCTAAAAGACAATCAGTAAGACTGTCGCAGTGGCTTTCCGTATTCGATGTTTCTCGAGCATATAAAAGAAAATTGTTTTACAGAAACTGTGAAATAACTACTATATGGCAAACAATAAATAAAAAAAATTCCCTCCAACCAAACAAATTTGATAACGGCCGCATTTTATAGCAACAGAAACACAACATTCAGAAAAACATGCAGAATAATAACTATAGAGTTAGCTAAACCTAAACAACATTAAACATGACACTAACATTGCGTACTGTAGAATATCAGTATTTTTTAAAATTTCCCAACACATTTCCCTTTTTTCGTTAGCGATAAAAATGTGGTCTCGTGACGCAGTTCAATATTAAAATTAATATTATCTCAATCAAAATGGTTGACAGATATTCGACCAAAACCAGTGTAGTTGAAAGAACTTAAAAACTTCCTCGTAGTTACGTCTCACCACTAAATTTTCTTACCCAGTTCAATTGTTTTGCATAAATAGTTAAGCTCCTGTCAATTTGACTAATTGAATATTGTTATTGGAGACAAAAGTTAAACCTTCCACATCTTTTCTAGTGAATCCAAATCCTTATAAAAGTATGATAGTCACCACCAACTTTAGAAAAAAAAAACACACGAAATAATAAGAAATAAGACAGCACCGAAAGCTTTTTCTTTATATTTTCTTTAAATTTTTTTTTACAGTGAGTTAGCCAAATAATTCCATTACAACAATATCGTCATTTATGACAGTACCATGCGCTTCCTTAGACTTTTTAATTATTTGTAGATTTCCCCGTCATCGTAAAAGTTTCGCAGCAGGATCATTCATTATTGCTTGATAGAAACGTTTTAGTGATTCATGTTTATCCCACCACACAAATCCTACATTTTTTACATACGATTTTTTAAAGGAGAAGAAAAGAATACAACATAGCAACAATACAAGAACCGATAGCACGTCATAATATTGTGGGAGAGATATAAAGTTATACTCACAAAATAATACATTAAAACAATAACAGTAGTTAGTAGCTTTCTATGGGTATGATATCTGTCAGAGTCTGAATTCTATAGAGCAAATATATATTTAAATGATAGAGAGTACGCTATTTATATTCCTATTGAACATATATACACACACATGAAAAATAATAAACAGATAAAACACCCTCCGTATAAGCTAATCGTTTCACTATGTAATAGCATGATGATCGTCTACAGGCAAATAAATATCACCCATACAAAAGTGTAAGAATGCTAAAATCTACATTAATACGAGCCAGCGGCGAAAAAATTAATCCTGATTGCATACGATAAACGAAACATGCGTGTTGTATGGATAAGATTCAAACAACATGTCAAAAGAAAGGGTAAACAGATCAATTAGTAGAAATTATTGAATAATAACCACCAGAGAGTCGAAGAAAAGTAGACATTTTATTGCTGCATACTATCATCCGCACGACATGTGAATAAACTAAAGAATAAATGTAAATATATAAAATTAGATCCTTTCTGTAACTAAGGTTTGTTCTTCAATGAACAAAAAAAAAAACAGAAATTCCATGAGATACAAAGCGCACCCATCTATCCGAAAAAAGGCGACGCATGGCTATTTGTATCGAACGACTGCATAGCGTTTCAATCCCACTAGATGCAAAGCTACGTTTTATTATTAAAGCTGGGTACGATTGCTCTCGCTGATTGGAACAGTTATATAGGGACTTTGCAAGAACATCAAGGAACACTTTCGAGCACTGACCGACATTTGGTCAACCAAATCTAAAGGTTAATTCAACAAGCATCAACAGAGTATATTATTCTCTTTTCATTTTCCTATACATTCCAAGTATAGCATATAGCGATTTAAAAAAAAATCAACTAAATTGTAGCATATACATTGCATCACATTAGTTTATTCAGCTCCAGCAAAAATAGCATCGTTCCTAAAAAAGGTTTTTTTATTTAAATATACAATCTTTTAATGCGATATGTTGAACCACGCACATTCATTTCATTGTGAGTTTTCCGCCTTAGGAGGAAAACCTTAATCGGTTGGAGTATTTTTCCTAGTTGCCTCCTGTGCACGATTCTTCAGTATGCTGGTGATGAAAAATTCTCCCGCTTTGTATGAACTACGCACCAGCGGACCACTGGCGGTGTATAAAAAGCCTAATTCATTTCCACGTGTTTCCCAATGCTTGAATTTCTCCGGTGTGACGTATTCAATGACTTTGAGATGCCGCTTGGTAGGTTGCATGTACTGGCCGAGTGTCAAACAGTCTACACCAACCGTACGAAGGTCTTGAAAATAGAATGAAATCGAATTCACTTGCAAAGAAAGTGAACAGTTTGATTCTCACCTTTCAAAGTCTGCTCGATTTGTTCGTCTGTTTCACCGAGTCCAAGCATTATCGATGTTTTCGTAACTAACGTTGGATTTATTTCCTTTACATTTTCGAGACATTTCAAACTTTGTCTGTACTCGGCTCGACGGTCGCGGACAAACGGTGTTAATGATTCCACTGTCTCAATGTTATGAGCGTAAACATCTAATCCGGAAAGGGCTACAGTTTTAATGCTCTCTGTGTCACCTCGAAAATCCGGTGCAAGACACTCAACAAAAATGCGGGGATTCTGCTTTTTGATCTCTTTAATGGTTGCCGCAATATGGTTTGATCCCCCATCAGGTAAATCATCTCGATCAACTGAGGTAAGCACAATATAATCCAGACCCCAGGAGGCGATCGCAGTCGCTGTATTCACTGGTTCCGCTGGATCCAGTGGAGGTGGAGCACGAGCTGTTTTTATACTACAGAAGCGACATCCACGCGTACAAGTATCACCCATCAACTACAAATGTTGACATATCAGTTTAAATGTGTTAAAATGAAATTTAAAAAAAACCATCGTAGCTTGTTGTACACATGCTGATAACCCAAATGAAAATAAAAGTAAAACCGTGCCTTCCCTTATCGCATTGTATATAGCAACGACTTACCATTATGGTAGCAGTTTGCGTGCCATGCTCTCCACCACCCCAGCATTCACCAATGTTGGGACACTTTGCTTCCTCACAGACGGTCGCCAGCTTTAGTTCTCGCAATTGTTCCTTAATATTGCTGTAGTTTTTCCCCATCGGTATTTTCGTCTTCAACCAGGGTGGTAATCTGAGCCGCTCATTCTCGCCCTTCTCGCGTTTCAATTTTCCCTCGTATTCGCTCCAGTCATCCCGATTGTACGATGGGTTCTGGACAAAGTCTTGAAAGCTGGGGCCACTCTCTAGCCGCTCTCGGATGTTCTGTAACGGCGTAGCAGCCGTGTGTTTGCATTGAGCATGAACCTGAATGAAATATGTACTAAGTGTTTCGTAATCATCTTGGGCAGCAGGTTTATTAGGCGAAAACCCTTCGTCAATACTATTTGATTTAGCTCACCTTTAAACAACTAAATTTACTATTTTGAAGCGTGTTTTTCAATACACTTGTAGATAGCTGCGACATTTTATGAACTTTTATTAAGCACACTGGATGTACTGCCGAGAGTGCCAAGCAGCTGAAATCGAGATCAGCAAAACATTAATTTTCTGTTTTGACCGTTTTGACGTTCTTCGATGTGTCATCAGAGTTTTTAGTACATTCCCATGAAATCTTTCAAATAACATTTGTTAGGTTCTATGATAGCGATCCCGCATAATCAATAACCATAAAACTTGCTTAACAACTAGTTCGGGATATAGTCACAAATGTGTGGGTTATCGTTAAACGATCTGCATTATCTAACGGCTATGGTTATTGATTATGCGGGATACGATAATTTTTGATTTTCATCCAAGCAATACCTAGAAGTTTTCGTTTGATTTTTTTCAGTTGAAATTTTTTTTGCACTCATTCACTAGGGGCAAAAGTCTATTGATATATTGCAAAATATTTCCAACATTTATTATTACAAAGTATTTATCGTTTCATTTTTGAGCACTCCACTCTCTATATCATAGCTCATTGACTTTTCATTATCGTTGGAAGGATGTCAATTGTGAGAAAAACGATAAATATACAAAAGTATCAAACAATATCATGTAGTATTATCGAAATATTTTTCATGAGAATAATAATGTCTAGCCCCTTAGCTCATTTATACTTCTTTTTAAAATGTTCTAAGCCTCTTACAATAAACGAAACTCTGTAAAACGCATATTCTACCACACTAAAAGCAAACCTTGTGCGCTTGAAATCTCTGGACATTTGGATATTTTCCCTTTCATTCCAACCCAAACTAAGCAACTACAACTACGCTCCAAGTGACAGTCACGTACAGATATGTCTCAAATAATTCTGGATAATTCTAAATTCGAAATAGTATCAGATGTCACCAATGGTGGATTCACTCAAGTTTGTTTTTCTAAAAAGTGAGCCTATTAAATTACTCTAATAACCCTTTTATTGTTTCCAGTTTATTATTATATTTAAAAATAACATTTAAAAAAACTTTTTACTTGAATCGTGTGACAACTTATGCCCCACAATGCACGGAGCTTAAACAGTGTGGTCAACACTAGCGCCATCATCATTGGCAGGAACAATAACCATTTTTCGAGATGTTTCAGAACAAATTATTGCTCAATTCACGAATGAAATGTTGACAGAAAGCACTCCACAATGGGGTTAGTAACGAAAGGCTGAAACTCAAAAGGCTGAAACCCGAAAGGCTGAAACTCGAAAGGCTGAAAAGTATGTTTCATAACGAAAGGCTGAATGCACAAAAGGCTGAAACCACAAAAGGCTGAATGAACGAAAGGCTGAAACATAAAAGGCTGAAACTTTTGTAACTTGAATCCTAACCGTTGAAAATTTCGGACATATGGATAATAAACCTTTATCATGTGACAGAGTTCAATGTTTGAGTATTAATTGGTTTGTGCAATGGAAAATTAATTTTCGGCAACATTTGAATCTATACACACTTGACTCTTGTACACGTTTCCTAGATGATTCAGGGCGAGACGGCCGAAGGCCGCGAGTGTGCGCCGGCGACCCGCCGTCGGAAGCGCCGGCCACTGCGGGGGGGCAGCCCCCCCCCCGCAGAAATCACCACTGTATAGGTTCGTTCGTTTTCCTAGGTCTACTGACTCATAGGGGTGATCCCCTAGTTTAGTCCGAACGAGCGATAGCGAGTAAGGACAGCATACATCTCGGACAATCGAGTCGGCCGTAGGCCGCGAGTGTTTTTTTTTAAAATGAACTTTGTGAATTTCAGCCTTATGATTTTTCAGCTTTTCGTGATTCAGCCTCTCGTGTTTTCAGCCTTATGTAGCTTTCAGCCTTTCGTGATTTCAGCCTTTCGTGATTTCACCCTTTCGTGATTTCAGCCTTTCGTGATTTCAGCCTTTCGGATTTCAGCCTTTCGTGTTTCAGCCTTTTGAGTTTCAGCCTTTCGTAGTAGACCCCCACAATGAGACCACCGTCAATATCAGGAAATACTTTATCTTCTATCACCCGAAAAAAAAATTGAAAAACGATGTATTTTGTGGTGAGAACAGCAAATGAACAATATTTTTATTGTAACCATAAAAAACATATTATTTCTACTGTAAGCTTGCGAATGTTTCTTGTTATTACCATGTTTTCACAAGGTTTTTGTTGTTGAATCTACCACCGACAATAATTTTACCATGAAAAACATTGTCAGTGACTTCTAAATGTATGGGAAAAGTGCCTGGAAAATGATGTTGAGATATTCCTTATTTCTTTGACTACTGGATTTTCAGCTCACTTCTTCAAGCACAGTTTGAATCTGTGCATTTTTGTTGCCAGAAAAAATGGAGTAACACTAATATACTTCCTTTGGAATCCGGGGTGGCATTGCGCAGCTCGATTCGAATGATTTTCGCTATTTTCGAGTAGGTCACATACTGCCAGTTATGCTTTAAGCTTAAAAGGTCATTGTCATTTGTCCTGCGACTCATCTAACCCGCAAAGTCGAAAAAAATACAAAAACGAAACATAGCGCCCCCAGCGATCATTTAGTTTTGTTCGAGTTGCTCGAAACGAAATGCGCAATGTCACCCCTGATTGATTCAAACTCTAACTAATTATTTTTAAATATTCAATCAAGCGTGGAATTTATTGAATGTATTGCGTAACACTTATTAGATGTCCGTACATGAATAAATTATTACAACCACAAACAAGATTTTTTTTTAAATTTCCAATATTTTTATAACTTTTTTTCTAATATTGTTTTTTGGCAGCACTGCCGCACACGAATGAAAGTAAGCTGTCAAAATGGGTGATGGTAAATTCGTTTTTGCGGTATGGCTACACTCGTGTTACACTTTTTACCTTGTAACTTCCGGAACGGTGTGGTACCGTCGCGAAAATGAATTCATAAGTGTCAATGAGCACTTTGATGCACACTTCTTTGTTGTTGCACTTTCAAAGTGTGCAGTCCATTTTGGTGGGAAGTGCGCAATACATAACAACCCCCCTTTTTCATGGTAAAAAAGGCAAAAACAATGTTTTTTATTGTTCTGGACAATGATATTTATTGTAAAAATGATGTATTTACAATGCAAAACATAATTAAATTATGGTAAAACTGTGTACAATTACAGCAACTTTTAAGGTTTTTTTGATTTTATTTTTTTCGGGCAAATTATAAAACGGTCTATTATGAATAGAAGTGTTGCCGGAAGGTTGTTATTTATGAACTCAGAATACGTTTCGTAGAAAATGAATTTAACATTCATGCATTATCCGATATAAATATGCATGTGCATGTTTTGCACTATAATTACTCACATGCAATTTAACTTCGGGTAAAAATAACATCCCTCTGTTGTTAGCTACCGACAGCACATTTGTTTACAAACTAATAGATTAAATACCACAGACACTATCAACTACAGAGACAGATAATAAAAAACGAGAGCTACGCTACGATAAAACGATCATTTCGTATTTTCAGCATCAAAGAAAAAATAAAAAAAAGCTAGTTGCTCTACTGAATTCGTGATTCAATTAAACGCAAAACTTTTTATGGGATACGTGTATCGAAATCACACTACCGATGTACTAAAATTCAACGCCGAGCTAAAAATTAAACGTCAATGTAATATTTTTTTGCTGAAACATGTAAAAGGTTTATGTCGGATGAGTTTCGTTTGTTTATGGCGAAAAACGTTAATTTAAGTCCCATTATCAGCACTGTTTGATGCGAAATACTGTCTCCCTTTTTAGTTTTTGCAGTGTTTTGTGCAGTGGCAGAAGAAGTTTGTAGTTTTTAGTACGATCTTCTGTGAAAATATAAAATTGAATTTCCAGAGCGCAGCGACTGTGATTTCGACGGCGTCAAACAAGACACTGCCACTGATAAAGTCTTTTGCGAAAATACTGCTGTGAAGCCAAAATGGGTATGTATAAACAGTGAACGTAAAAAAGTGATAACACAGGATATTGATAACATATCAGCATCAGCTTCGTTCTGATAATGTTATATTCGAACGTTCTTTTGAATAAGGTGGGGCCAGTGGTAGGTGTGTGAAGTTAAGTGGTGAAGATACTAAATTCTCCATTCATGCACACATACCAGCATAGCATATAGGAACTTGGCTGGGATGAAGCAAACACTTGATAGATGAACTGTGTGTTAGGGATAGTAGGAGTGAAATTTCGTTTTAATTAATGGAAATAGATTCGAAAAATGCCATTTAATCAATAAACAGCATAATTAACAGTGTAGTTCACCGCCAACGTAGCCGAACATCTGGTGTAACTTTGAATTTGTGTTTAGTGCAATAGTTAGGGCTGTAAATCGAGATAGGCTTAAGGGTTCTGATATCTTACTGATATAAATCGTGAAAACTAAAGTTGTGGGGTTGTACGGAGCAAAGAAAGCATAATGAATACTATTATTGTGCTTTCGATCTGTTAATCTAGGTTAAGCCAATACTCTATACTACATAAGCGTTGAATGATACGCTTTCTCGTACATGAGTATTCCACGAATTCATCTGTTTCTATGTGTCACGCGTTCCGCTGGACTGATTACAACTACTGCGACGGGGTCTCTTTGTGTGCTCTAATTGACTGGAAACTGGACACCTAACACAACGCAACCTCGGGTTTAGTGCGAACAGTAAGTGAATATTTATCGCAGAGGCAACAGGCTACAAGGGCCGATAGTAACAGCAACAAGTACTACAGTAGTGTAATGGGATCGCGGAATCGCGTACCTTCACAGCAGATTCGTGATGACTTTCTCCTGGAAACTAACTTCGATGACGATGGAACTCTTACAAGGGCTTACAACACATTGAACAAAGCACAAAATGGACAGGGAGTACGCGAGTCCGGACAATATCCACAGCCGCAGCAAAGGAGTCTCAGCCGACGGAGCCTCGCCTATCGATCTAACTTATCAGTAGATCGGTACTCTGATAACACGATACACGGCCGGCGGTCGAAAGGTTTGATACCCAAGCTTTTGATACTACCCCAGTTAGGTACTAGTTTACGTGTGGAATTGTGAATCGTCGAGCACATTAGTCATCTAGATGTTTTCTGTCGAATCGCTCATCGTTCACTCTGCACACACAGATGGTCCACTATTGCGTTAGTGGGTAAAAATTCTTTTTGGGATAGTCCTGTTTTTATGTTATGCTTTATAGTACAAGTCTTCTACTAGGTTTACTAAATTTCACGCTTGTAAAAAGTTTGTCATTTTGTTCATACATTAACACCGACTTATGGAAGACAACGGCAGTGTTGGGCCTACGTTTGTTTCCAATGTTTAAAATATATTCTACACATTCAATTTCATTTCGCCATGTCATATAGACTAAAAGTACAAAGTCTGCAGACCACGAGTGGTAATTTAATGTTGTCAATTCTGTAAAGAAAAAGTCAACATCCATATACACATGCTCTATTTGCTTTATGAGTCCTCATATTGATCTGTTGAGCATTGAACGAGCACTCAATTTTTACACTTTTAACAAGCTGTTCTGCTGACTTTCACTCTTATTTCTATGTGCGATCGTGAATAAAATTAATTTGTTCGAACAAATTTGGAAACAATATTTATATTTTCGAACGTTTGAGTAATTCCGGACTACTTCGTGACAAGAGTGAAACTAGATAGGAAAACATGGCGACTATTCGTCTTTATCACGAAGTAGTCCGGTATTTAATGAATTCGAACGAAAACGAAAATTCGACTTTTCGCGAAAAAATAATAAAGAGAATTATGTCGAATTCGTTTTTACGGCAGGACTATCCCGTCCCGGACTACGCTTTGCAGCTGAAAAAAAAAACACTCCGAGCAGTTGCAATGGTGTACGTAATACCAGAGGTAACTGTCACTTTTGTTTTGGTCATTATCGCCATTGTCTTTTATCGCATTTGTGCTACTGTACGAAAAATTTGCCAATTTAATGAAAAATTACCAAATAACAAAATAAAATAAATAAAATTCAACCTGATGTTTGACACGCGAAGAACGATAATCAAAGCAAACCGATTTTGACACATTTTTTTTTTATTTTGACACATACGTGTGAATGTGTTGGTGTCTTCAAAACTGCACTCTGTTTCTTGCGCGGACTGTCCGGGACATAAAAAGGGTAGTCCGGGATAGTCCGGAAAATGTAAAAAAAACTGTGATAGGACAAAGTGTAGTCCGCGGGGTAGCTACACCGCAAAAACGAAAACGACATTAGAAAACCTGTTTTTCGGTTTATTTTCTTTTACACATGAACTTTACTTTGTCAAGTATTCGCCACATTATTTGACTTTTTCTTTTACATACTTTATGGTAAATGTTATGTTTCTCAATTTAAAATCGCACTTCAATTCATTTGCGTTAGTCAAAACAAAACAGTCAAATAATATCGATATTAACGCTACCTATTACCTGTCGCCTAGTTTTGGCAAAAATAACATCAAATACTATTATTTCACAATGCATATGTCATTAATGCAGCAAAATATCTCTTGCTTATTTCTTTGTCAAATTCATCGATAGGGCGAAATTCGTGGTGTAAATTGTAATATGATTTCCAACGGAACCCTCATCTTTTTAGGGGACTGCTGCCGATCATGTATGACCCGAGTGCCCTACGCTACGCTGATAGCGACTGTCATGTGCCTTATCGGTGTGGGTATCTTCTGCGGCACAATGTATCGTGGCACCTCGCTAGCGATTATCATGTTAGATCAGGTTTTTCATCTTCGACTGGTGTGGTAAGTCTTATACAGTGTTCCGCAGATTATCCCAACTAACTCACTGCATTCGTGCAATTGCAGGATTGAAGCAGTACAACTGATCTTCGTGGTTATCGGTGCGTCGATGGCTGCCCTCGGGTTGATGATTCTGTTTGTTGGATTCCTCGCCACTGGCGCCACCCGGTACAAGGTCTATCGAGCGTGGGGCTCACGCGTTGGTGGACGCATTACCTGTGCCGTATTTATGGGTATCACTTATTTGCTGAAGATTGTCTGGATTGTGATCTTTTGTTTCCTGGGTATTGTCACCTTCATGTTCACGGTGTTTTGGAAAATGTGCGAAAATCCGAATGTGCAATCTCATCGGAATTGTATCGATTTGACTCAGTTTTGTAAGTTCTGATTCGTGTAATAATCAATCATTTTTTAAAGCTATCTTCGTCATTACAGATTTTATGTTCCCGGCGGGAGTAAAACAAGAGGACATGAACATTTGCGAGCAAAGCAAGGTTAAAGCTTTCTGTAAAGACGGAGTCGAAAAGTGTGAAATTATGTTCATCCTGGCAACGGTGAGCTGTTTGTTGATTATTCTGAGCTTGGTTCACTATTTGATGTGTCTGGCTGCTAACTACGCCCACATTCGGGACCATGAAAAGTTTCAAGAGCTGCAGGAGATACAAAACCTGACCGAAATGGAGTACACGGCTGCGTCCAAGGATCGGTTCTAGGATACCGTCCAGGAGATTTATATTGAGCACAGCACCTGATGATCGGCAGCTTGTGGTGATTTACGAGCAACTTACGTTTAAGTTCTCTTAGTTACACGACTAAGTGTAGTTATGATTTTTTTCCTTCTAAGTTGAGCTTTCTTTTTTGCATAGCGTAGGTTTTTAGATATAGTTTCACACCTAAAATTTTGCGTTCTAGTTATTGATCAATTGACATAAGTTTGTCCGTCCATTTTCCAATTGATATCATTCCATTCGTTTTTCAACTGCTCAATGTGAGTACTCCTGGATCCAGTTAATATATTTGTAAGCGTTCATTATCTTAAACGAACCAGTAAACGAACAATCGAAGATCATAAACGACACAATACGAAAGCACAACACAAAATAAGGCTGACAATCCTACAATAATCTTTTTTTTTTGTAAAACCGTGTATACACTCAGTAGTACAGAGATACGCAAATATCAGGGCGCGGAACTATGTTTACGGAGATTTGCATCGAAGTAAGTTGCTTAAACAGATCACACTTACCACTATTCAATCGCATTATGAAATTATTCATACAGACATCTCACCTAACTGACAGTTTACTCACTGGAGCGATTTTCAAAGTTATTTCTTGACTACAGTCAGTAGGTAACTTAAATCGCAAATTTACCTTTCACTAGTTGAGGTGACTGTGAAATAGGGCCTTTAATCCATTGTTGTTGAACATCAATTTTACTTAAAGGACTCGTGCATTAAACAAAATTCAAAGCAGCAAGAACATATCCAGAACCTGAACCTTTAACTCTTTGCAAGTGTAGCATAGAATAGACCCCGCAGCTTCCTACACGAAATAACAGAAACGAAGATTGCATTCATAAGTTGACCAACCTACAACACCGTGTGATATCGTAGAAACCACAAAGTTTAGATGCAGAGTAAATATATTTTACTTATTCCATAACAATACAGAGAAAGTAGCTCAACAACTAAGAAAAACTGCAGAACTCACTCACGTCAACATAGCCTAACATCATGGAACATGCAAAAATAGGAATTGCACGTAACATGAGTAAACGCCAGTAAGGTTTCTTAGGGCGGTCTTAAACTGAAGTGAAATAAAATTGTTTCCCAGGTAGTGAAATTAATGTGGTTGTTTAGAAAAGAGGTTCACACCCCGTACTAAGGAGATTGCGTGTATATTTACAGTTTTGATAGAAACACCAATATGAAGGCTTATAATAACCTCTAAAATCTTTGAGACATTAACAATTCAATGCAACATATTACACAATCATTCTTCTATCATCAACATAATCATCTATAATCGCATTCTATTAATCCACCCATACTGTTACCTCTACAATCAAACCTTACGTGAATTCGAGTATTTAATCAGTATTTGTTGAATTCCATTCCATTTACAATCATCTAATCAATGCTGCTTTATTAACTAAACGAACCTATCGCATTATAACTGTTTACAATAATTCTATTCCAATGTATCTTAGATGTGAAAATGCTTTCTCTATCTCGCAAATGCCAAGTGGTAAACATTCTGAACTACAAGTTCTACCATACTGACTCATTAATATATTCATAGTATGTTTCGTTTTCGTGAATTTTATTGACATCACTTTTTATCATTACATCATTACATTTCATCATCCAAACCCGTTCGAGAAAAAAAAAACAGATTATTTTTTGTAAAATATTCCAACAATGATGTTCGTATTCTAAGATAGCATTTAGTCTTTGTACCGGAATCTTACAAAAAAAACATGAATAAAATAAATGATAACGTTTTAGGAATTGAACTTTTTGGTTCAAATGAACAGTTCTGATTTCTTTCGTTAAACTAACTCAAAGAGAAATCAATATCTAACTTAGCTTAGGTAAATTGCCCGTAGTTGCACTCCGTGATTGGACGAACCGAAAAAAAATGTAAAATGAACCAGATGAATGGTGCTTGGGACTAGCAGTCAGCGTTGCCACTAAGTTTTGAATAAAATCTGGCAAAACGAAAATAATAAGTCTGGCAAAAATCTGTCACTCATTTTTGGATAAAATTCCTGGCAGAAATAAAAGTGATAACCTTTTCTTTTTGCTCTCGCCGGGTGTAGGTAGATAAAGGCCAGGCACGGCCCATCTTGTAGTAATGACCTTTTTGCGAGGCGACGCGGATGAAATCTGGCAAATATCTGGCAGATTCTGAGGTTAATCTGATTGTCTGGCGCGCAAACAGAAATCTGGCAAAATCCAGACTTATCTGGCATACTACATTCTCACATTTCATTCTACACTGGTTCAAAATACTTTTACAACTGACAAATAACGACGCCGGCCACGACCAAAGGCGGTAATAATTGGGAAGGAAAGGGATGATGATACTCGATTTGTTTCGAGACCGCGGGCACCACTGCATCTCTACGAGTATCACAGGATAGGAAATGTTTCAACAAAAAAGAGCATAGCTCTGATCACTTTTTGGTAAATGATGCTGTATTACGCAAATTAAAAACTTGAACATGAGGAAGCCCATTCTGCGATCAGAACCGATGTTTGTTTTAGTAAGATAAGGTAAGCTTAATATCAGGATTTGCCGTGGTAGGCAGGGTGATCGGAAAGTTGAAAATTTGTATGATGAATTTGAACCCTTTGTATGAATTTGATTTGTGGCACTCGGTATTCTAGGAAAATCTGTAAGTCTGAGTGTCGGTATTGATAAATTCTAAAAAACAGCGCAATACAGATCTGCAGGAATCCAACTGCCGTACTGCATTGATATTAAACAAAATTATAGCGAAATACTAAGCTAAAAAAGAACACTCTCATCTACAATCCGCTATAATCTGTCGAGTATCACACGGCTTGGATAAAGCTACAGACAAAAAAAATCGTTGTCCCTACCCATGGGTGGAGGACTTGACGGTGATCTGTCAAGCGTATTTCCTAACGCAATTTTTGATTAGACAACTAATAATATAGATAATAATTTTTTATTTTATTTTTTATGCCCAGCTGAATAATATAAATAATAATATAGTAATAACATAATAGTAACAACTAAATATTCAATAATCACCATAATAGCATTCGTTATGTTTGATTACGCTTGACTTATCACACCGCTGGTTTTAGTCTCGCATGACCTAACAAAACTAAATACTGGCGGGGTCGGTAGGGCTTAAGCGAGGTTTATACTAACCCTAACATTACTAACAAAACCTCGTGACTGACGTCCACCCATTGCACTCATAGATATAAAGTAGCATTACTAACCCTTCTAATTCCTTTCACAACTACTACTACTACTCATATTATCATTTTTCTATATATATACATGTGTGTGTTTTTTTTTCTTCACTAAACATCAGCTATTTTAACTGCGCGAATTTCTTTATTCCCATATGTCAATCCCAGTTACAATCTGACAGCTGTCGGAACGTTTCTTTTTTCTCTTTGATTCGACCCATTATCGCGCATTTGGCACCTCAAAAATAGTTAATCGCGCATCGTAACTTTTGTTAATTTCGGTATACCAATGCCCCATGCATTGAACGTCGTCAGCTTCTGGCATGTCTTTCTTGCTTGCGTTGTGAGTTGCAAGGTCGTTTCTTTATTCCAGGGGCGGGTGTGCTCTGACCCAGTGGAATAAAGAAATTCGTTATCAGTTGTACGTTTTTCCCTTGCGTCTATGGGTGGTTAAAGGGTTTAAAATATGTTGACAGCGTAAATGTGGATGTGTGTTGATTGTACTGTTTGGTTTTGTTGTTAATTCTCGTTGACGGTGTTGCTGATATTTGTTTAGTTTTTGCATGCGAAAAAGAAGAAAGGAAATATTTTTGCTTTTGTCATCACGCACATTTTGACAATTACATATGAGTGTTCACGTAGGTGCGAACAGCCTTCAAAATCTCTCAACGCGAATAACCCGAATCCACTCCCTTCTCTCTTTTTTTTATCGTTCTGCGGCTGCGAGATGAAAATTGCCGCAGTAGAACAACGAAAAGAACCAGGTACATGACATAGGGCAGAAACGCGAACGGTTTTGCATGGGACATGTCAAAGAGAGCGATCGAGGACAGATGACGGCATGAATAAAGGTAGCAGACGTGAGAAGGAACGACCAAGAACACGAGGAAGACTGCCGACATAAGTACCAACGGTTGGATGGCTTGGAAAGGTATAGCCAACACTACTGTGGTATGTGAGGTAAAATCGGTAATATGAACCGGTGATAACAGGTACGTTCTCCATTCAAATCATATATTTACCGTTGGAACCTCCAGTCCAGAGTAAATTTGTTCATCTGTGCCTTTGGTCTTGTCAGGTTGAATTGCTCCTGGAGGTTTTGACCTTACATTCATTATATAACTTGGGCCTAGTGCAACAGTAACCAATAAAACAATCCGAAACCAAACTTGGAATCTTTCAGATAGCGGTAAGGCTGCAGTGTCGAAGTAAGCAACATGGCTACGCTCTTCTGTAATGCTGTTAGATTCCGCTCAAAGTCCCAGCCTTAGATTCCAGCGTATTAACGCTACAGCTGGGCATATAAAAAAAAAAGAAAAAAAATCGTTGTACATTGGCTTCCGAGATCTTCCGAGAAGAGCTTCAAAAACTTTTGGCTCAGGTTCAGATGTTTACCTCCCAGGTTTTAACGGGCATCATTTTTTAGTCCTAGCTTGATCTTCGTGCACCGACCCGTATTTTGACCAATATCGGCTGTTTCTTCATAGTTAGATATGGAAGTAAACGTTGGCGGTTTTCAGTAAAAAAAAAATTAACTTCAACAAACTAGACAGTCAACCAATGCAGATGGCATTTGTGAAACACTATTTAACCAAAAACAGATTTAAAAATATCCAGCGAGAAAGTTGTGACGCAGGAGAAAAATCGCAACCATTCGCGTTCGTGGTTTATGTACTTCGATCTTCTCAAAGAAAAAGCATCACGAGGTAATTATAATAAAAAGCAATTTTAAACTGCAAAAACCTCACGATATTTGTATTGTTTCAATTTTATTGGAGTATATATTTTTCGTAATCTTTATCAAAGAGGTTTTCAATCTCAGGGTTGGGGTTCATCTTTTTCACAAAATAAGCTATAATTTTGCATTCAAACCTCATTCTGAAGTGTTTTTTTATAGACTACTTATTTATTAAAAATAATATCTTCATCTCTCGAGAATAATGTTTTCAAAAATTTAAACATATTATTTGCTTCTGAATTTTATTTATAAAAATATATAATAAATTACAAAATTCAGCACAGTTCAACTGGTATTTAAAATAGGGTTTGTACTTCCTGTAACAGTACACGGCGCAATCTCTCCGCCAACCAATTCCACTCCAAAAAGTGCCTTGTGTTATACGCTTACCTTAGTTTGTTTATCGCAAAAACCGCGTCAACGGCGTCCTTGGTGTACCCTCGAGAAAATTGAACGGAATTGATGGTGCCACCGTGGCATTCAACTGCCGCAGAATGTGGGGCATTGAGGCAATCTTGTCACGCAACGCTCGCGGTAACGAGGCGTCATCCTGGGTCGCATAATGCTGAAGCGGACTTCCCGAACTGGGCGAAAAAGTCACCCCACCGCCCTGTTCGGTCGGAATCAACGACAGCGCTGCACCATCGAGAAAATGCACCTGAATAACGCCCTGTGAGAGTTGCACCGCCGTGCCGATGCCCGGAATGGTGCACTTCTTGATGGCCACGTTGGAAAAATTACCCGCAGTTTTTGAGCGCGTTACTGGCCGTCTGTTGTGCAACGCTTCTGAATCATGAGAATTCACAGACATTGCGAATGATGACAGCTGATGGGGACTCATGGGTGTTTGTGGAGTGCAGGGATTTGATTGATTGTGGGGTTCCTTAGAGGAAACCAAAGCCGCCGACGCTGGCCGCCGTCCGATGATAAGCGGAAATGTGTTTCCGGTTCGAATCGCAGATAGAGTCTGATCAATGCTTAGACAGTGTTCGAGTGTTTTTTGGAAATGTTGATATTCCATGTTCAGTACGGGGTTTAAGTTGGCACTATTTGTCACAGTTTTTCCATTATTATCCACAATTCGAATACCCTCCTGTGATGTCTTTACAATTTTTGTTCCTACAATGGGTGTAAATTGTTCCAGCTAGTCTAATTTTTTAATTAAAATGCTTACTAACCGCTGTAAAACATAGCCTCAAAGTCCTCTAGCGTTTCCATCAGCTGGCACTTGGCTTTCTCACTATAGTACGTAATTTTTGGTGTCTTTGCCTTAACCATCTGTACGAAGCGGGCAGCATACAGGTACTTTTTCCAGTGTTTCTCCGGCAGATTTTCGTAGCTGAAAATATTGTCCGCTCCACCAACTGGCAAATCAGGCGGTTCATCCTTAACTGGAGCCCCTTTTCCACCGTCAGGGTGGTACAGAACGAACCGAAGGCCATCAGAAGATATTCGACACACGTCAAACACTCGTTCCTCTCTGTAGCGTGGTTTATGCTTGATAAACTCCAGTACAACCTCACCATTTGATTGAATGCTAAGAATTGCATTCTTGGTCTTATGACGGTTCGGTAGAAGACGAGTAGTAGTCAAGGGTGGAACGTCCAGCATCTTTTTTGACTGCTGCTTGGGACTGTTTTGTCGCGGTGCGATTTGATAAGCGTTATGATTTTCCCTTGACTGAAAATGATCAAGAAAGTCCTGTAATAATTTGAAGCGTTAGAAGGATTACGATGAAACAAACGATCAACTTACATAGTTGCCAGGATTCAGCAAAACTTGTTCACCTTTCATAGCTGTTTCAACTTGCTCGTTGGGACGGTTTTCTTTTTCGTCACAATAAAAATAGTTAGCCGATTGTGGTTGAATTTCGCTCGCAAGTTGATACAACTTTGATACAGAAGCTGATTTTTGCTTCGCATCTAGTAAAGAGATTTGCTGAGCACCCATCACCAATTGAGGCTGGAAGTCCAGCTGCCCATGCAGTTGCTGTAAACTGCCACCAGAGTTCGATCGACCAACACTTTCAATCTCTGCTTTGTTGATGTTATATTTTTCCATCAATTCTAGACTATTAAATTGCTGCAGCAACGATATTTGATTAGTTTGTTGATAACCAGCGGCAGAGTTGACACGAGAGCTAGGTTTTAAACCAGAATAGAAATCAGATGTTTCCTGGCAGGACGCCGATCGGGACCGAGGAGGCAATATGCTTTCCTGAAAGTGCTGTTCATGTTCACTTATCGGTTGATAACGTAGAGGCATCTGGTGATTTGCCATTGGCTGATATCGTTCTTGGCAGTGACTTGAAGGAATATTTGACCGGTTTCCACTGCTTGACATAGTTATGATACCACTGTCGGTTGACGCGAGCGTTGTCCCACTAGAATGACCTTTATCGAGAGCTTTGCGCATGAAAGGATGCTGCAAAACTTGCTCCAACCTCATCCGTTCGGCAGGATTCTTTTTTAGCAATTGATCAATCAAATCACGCGCTTCTTGAGAAATGTAACTTGGAACATTGTAGTTGGACATTACTACCTTCGTTAATGTAGATTTGACGCCTGCAGTGTCAAACGGTGGTTTCCCTACTAAAAATGTGTACAACATGCACCCCAAGCCCCAAACGTCGGCCGGGAGTCCGTGTGAAGCGCGAGAAGCTACTTCTGGGGAGATATAGTTCGGCGTCCCACAGAGTGTCATATGCTTTTCATCAGGGCGCGATAATTGTGTTGCCAATCCAAAATCCGAAATTTTTAGTGTCATATGTTTGGTTAGCAATAGATTAGCCAGTGACATGTCGCGGTGTAGAATGTGATTAGAATGCAAATAGAGCAGACCCTCTACAACTTGTTTCAGAACCGTGGCAGCCTCATGTTCGCTAAAAGTTTTTTTGGTTTCTCGCAAATAGCGCTGAAGCTCACCGTTTTCCGCAAGCTCTAGAACTAGGTACACATAGTTTGCATCCTCGAAAAATGTATACAGTTCCAATATTGATGGATGTTTCAAGCGTGAGTGAATGCTCACTTCTTGCCGGACACGGTTGGCCATTCCTGCCGACTGCATCATTTTCTTGTCGATCTAAAAAAGAAAGATACTCTTGCGCAACGATCCGGAACGGAAGCGGGAAATTCCTTACCATTTTGATCGCAACATGAATACCGGTGCGTCGGCATTTCGCTCGATAAACACAAGCAAACCCTCCTTTACCTAGCAAGTCGTAAACCTCAAAATCCTGCATTTTTAACAAAAATATTAGTTTGTTTTGCGAAAAAATCGTTAGCTTCTGACAAACCTCTATCTGTTCACCAAAGTTATCCAGCATCGTCATAGATCATTCGTACTCGAAAATATAAAAAAATACCACTAGAAAAATTCTCTTCTTAACAGACTCGTATATTTCAACGAATTCAAACGTAGAAAAATAAAACTTTAACTAGTTTTGCACCTAAAACTGAGTATTCACCGGATAAACAATTTTTTATTGGTAAACAGAAGCGTCATTAGCAGATAAAAACTAGAAACGAACCAAGCGGTTTTTGAATGAGCAAAAGTCACGAAGTTTGACGCAGACGACACGAGCAAAAGGCACACAAAATAACCGTCACAGTGACGTTCGTCAGGGAGCCCGAAATAATTTATACACGCTAAAATTTAACAGCGCATAATAAGTCAGAAATAACCCGTTTAATAATAGCGAAATTTTTTATTCCACCAGCTCACCTCGTTTTCACCTGGAAGCAACCTAACTGCAGTCGAAACCCTTCTTTATTCGCTTGATTTTGACCCAGCATTGAACTGCCGCGCTACCCGAAGCGCACTGTAAAATTTGTTAGCTTCGACCCACCACCGTACGTGCTTAATTCGTAAGCAATTATCTGGCATTTGTTTCTTGCTTTCGTGGTTAAACACGATGTCATTTCTTTGTTCCTTGGCAGATTTGCCCTGACGCAGTAGAATAAAGAAATTCACTATGAAAGATCATTGCATGATTACGTCATTTGACAGTTCCGGAGGGTAAAATTTACGAAATTACATTTATTTCGGATTGAGCTGAAACTGATTTTTTTAATGCTTCGAAGTCTACAAGTTGTTCTTTGATACCAAGCATCGAACTCTTTTAATCAAGCTGCAATTTCACTTTAAAAGTAATAAGCTGCGCCTTTATTTGGTGTAGTAAGATTCACAGTTTTCTACTCATTTATTTTTTTTCTTCAGTCTGACCTCTAGGGCAAAACCTGTGTTTACCAATATTATTTGGGGGGCTTTCCTAGAGGCAAGACACTATTGATATACTGCGAAATATTTCCAATATTCGATATTACAAAGTATTTATCGTTGCATTTCTGGGTACCCCTCTCTTTATATCAAACTTAGACCTAAATACCCCAAGTAACCATAAGCATTAGGAGATAGCATTTTATTAGCACTAATTCATCCTTGTTAATGCCAAATAGCTTTATATCATGTTTGATATCGAGGGGTCAATTAAAAATAAACAGAACGTGGATACTCTATGTAAATGGAGAAGTGGGAATTTTCGTGAGAATGGGAATTGAGAATTTTTGACGCAAAGTTCAGGTATATGAATGCATGAAACTTTCCGAAATATCCAAAATAAAACAATTGCAAACTAGTGAGTTGGATCTAGGATCTATATCTCCTGGGCTCGTGGTTCCTGAACCGTCAATATCAGAAGATGAAAAAAAGTCCCTGTTGAATTCCAAACGATGTTGAGGAAGAACACATGCAAAAAATAAACCATATGTATCACTTCTGAATATTTTTTTGCATTCGTTCCAGACACCAAATAATTAAGGTTCTAAATTTTTTTTTCGTTTGTTTTCTTAACACACATGTCAGAAAAGAGAAATCTCATGGGTGCTTCAAATCAGCATTAGTGATGCATATCAATGGTTGCCACCTGCAGCACTTTATCAGCTCGCTGTTTCGCCTTTTTAACATTATATCAGATGTATACAAGCATTTAGGTCAGGATAAGTTCTTACCCAGAATTCTGTAATCAAATATAGTATTGTTGTAGGGCAATGATTTAGTGCTCACTGGTTACTTGGGTTGTGTAATCGTGCATAAATCAAATACGTTTCATACCGATCTGTATAGCGTATATTGCAGGATTCAGTCCCCAAGAATCGATTATGAGTTACCGAAGCGCAGGATTCTCATCCGCTTCTGACATAAGAAAAAAAAAACAGAACTAGTTGTAGAGAATACAGAGAATGGAAAACAAAAATCTTCAGATTGAGTCGAAAGAAATCCAACAAACAAAACAGGCATCCCTGTTGTACTGGCTACGATCCATCTGAAACATCTTAATGAATGCATTTAGAGTAGAGCGTCCGCGCAGTCGAATTATTCACCGAGAATCTGAGTCAAACGAAGGAATCTGTATGTTAAGAGTGTGTGCGAGTGTGAGAGAGAAAACAAACAGCTTTCGGCCTAGGTGTTCTAATGGATTCTGCACCGCAGCTGTCGATGATTTTGTAAGAGTGTGTGTGTATGTGTAGAAGCGATAGATGTGAAAAGAGAGAGGCAGAGAATGTGAGAGTAGTACGCTGATCATCGGGAGGGCTTGGTTGCGATGATGTGACGAACGAAGATTCATTCGGTTAACTATAGTTCTGGAGTACGGATGTGTATTCAGTTTCGCAACAAAAATTGGAAAAAATGGAGACGGCTGGGTCTAGCAAGCGTCACGACACTAGGTTTTAAGAAGTGGAGTATTTTGCAATTTTTCTACTTACCGGCGATGTATTCGGGGTCACGGAGCATGTCGTCGACAAAGGTTTCACCATTTTGGGCAGCTTGCGGATTCACATTTATCTAATTTGTTAAACAAAATAGACAGAACCAATTTTTACCATAGCACTAAAAATGACTCACCACTAAACAATGTTTGTTTAGAAATGGCGTATTTTTTTACCGGATCGAACAAGGAAAGAAATAACTACAATGTAGTTGTAAGTTCAACTACAATACGCTGTCAGACCTATTTTGTGGGTAAGGTGCAGTTAGTCGCGCTACAACTGCAGTGAATTGTAGTTATTTCTACTGATTTATAAAGCTATAACAAGGGCTAAAACTGTCGTAAAATTAACCACAGATTGCTGTTGAAATTTCACGGTTAATTTAACTACACTACAGTTGTCTCAAATAAAAGTGTAATTATTTTGACAAGAAATACATATGGTAAATTTAACTACCAGATCGCTGTCAATCCTAAAACAATATTGTTCTCTGTGAGGTTTTCAACCTTCAATGGAGGACCGTGTTTACAGATTTCTTGTATGTGGAGATATTTTTTATGGAGTGTGAAGACATGTGAAAAATGACCTGGCACCACTGTGTCATGATTTCTTGAAGGCAGGGTTTGTCTTAAAATCATTTACAGTTGTTAACATTCGAAAGCGATTTTTTTAAGAGTTCTATTGTTAAAAATAAAAAAAGTCAGTGGAATATGATTTTTTGTGACATTTCTTATTAAGAGAAAATATAATATACATACCCCCAAAACACCCTATTGTCAGAGTAAGTTAGTTTTAATTTATAGTTTCGATTATCTAACTACGTAATTGGGTGGTTCAGCTATTCACGGATTTTTGATTTTTATATAGAGTTCTCCAGGTGCGTTAGTATTAGTGTACTGTTTTCGATTTATTTTTTGTTAGCTGTAAGAACTTTTTGTCACCTGTGAGAACTGTCATCTGAAAGAGAGCATAAAAAACTACCGAGTTTGATTCACACTCTCACAAATTTCAATATACAGGGTGAAGCGGGCCGTTTCGTAGTGTTTGTATGTTTTAGCTTGGAGAACTCTATATCATCTGAAAGAGTGTAATTTTCTGAGCAAAATGTGATTATTTTGAACTTTATATTATCCTTCGATTTTTAATGTCGTTTTCGTTTTCGCGGTGTAGCTACACTCAAACGACACTTTTGACACCGTAAGGGATCATTCAAATAATACATAACGCTCTAGGGGGTGGGGGGGGTATTCAGCGGAGCGTTATATTGCATGTGGCAAACATGTAAAATTGCGTTACATGGGGGTGGGTGGGTATTGAAAATTGCCGAATTCCGCGTTATGTAATATTTGAATGGTTCCTAAATGTTTCATTGACTTTCTGGACTACACTTTTTCTGTCTCTGAATACCCTTTTTCTGTCCCGGACTACATCCGAAAAAAGCAGAGTGTACTGTAGAAAGTTACCAACACATTCACACGTATGTGTCAAAACTGGTTTGTTTTGGTTCTCGTTCCACGTGGTAAAGTGTCAGGTAAACTTTTTTTCAGCTCATTTGCGAGATGAACAAAGTTTTCAAATGATTTTGCTGCTTTTGTCAATAATTTTTCGCAAGAGTGTATTGCCTTTGTGACGTTCGTTATTATCACACTTGCCTGCGCATTTCACGATTGCATCGTACTGCTGTTATGTCAATTTTCCTTTCCATCCTTTTCTCTCACGCGAGACATAAGGCAAGTTTAGCGCCATATTGATCTGCGACTGCGACCGCTCCGCTATTGCCTCATTCATTTGCACACTACGATACAACGAGCAACGACGACGGCCACGATCTCGCCCATCGTAATCGTATGTCGTTCTCTCTGAATTTGCAGAACGAAGAAAAAAGTCTTCTGATTTTTCCAATGAAATTTTTGCTAACTTTTCTCGTTTGAAAATGATTGAAAGAGGCCTGTATGCGTAGGGCAAGTCGCGAACATCAAATTGATAGTAGAATTTTTGCAATAGATCCCGTTATTGTGGGATAAAATCAGTTTGAAAAGTGGAAATTTTCTGCTTGCGGATCGAATCGAAAAGAGCCACAGCAGTGAGCCATCACGGGAACACTCTGGAAGACATTTCGAGCGAAACGAAGCAAGTGTATAGTTAAAGTGCGTGTGGAAATTGCCAGTTTGTTACGTGCTGAAAAGTATCGGAATAGTGCGCCGGATTTTCATGGTTCTGCGAAATAAGGGCGACAGCCGCCTTACTGCTGGATAACGCCAATGACAGCAGTGAATGTGTTTCAACTTCCGGAAAGTGCATAGCGTTTGTGACAGTGGTGAGAATTTTCGTGCAGAAATCCTTCCAGCAGTCACATCCGTCGTCCGTCGAGATTGATCGCAAAATGTTTCCACGGTACTACCGAGGTAAGTCGTGTCTAATCGATATGGTTTTTTTCCTGCTGCCAATTTTCTATTAATCGCTCAAAGTGTTTGTCCTTACCGAAAAGAATGTGCAAATTTGACATTTCGAAGCTTCTCTGCTTCCTGTAGCTCTTCCACCAATAGTGAAAATTAATAGAGCCAAGCCTCGATGTGTTCTACTGAGTGCACCAGAGGATGATATGTTGCTATCCGATTGGCTATTATGTTTTTTCCTCTTGAAACAGTTTGTTTTGGAAGTTCAAGTTTAATTTTCCACTGCTGGGAAGCTTATTGGGAAGATAACGATAACAGCGTATTAATCTAGTCGTCTAGAATGTTGATTTTGCAGGTTGGGAATTTAGAAGTTTTCTACCATCCGGGATAATAGGGTATCAAAGGTAATTGAACAAGAATTTTAAACTTTACCTATTATTTATTTTTATTGGTAAAATATTTATCTCGAATTATATAATGCTCTCATTAATATGTATCTAATGTTTATTTGGACTTCAAGGGAAATACTTTTTCATTTGCCGGTTGTAATATCATACTAAGTTAAGTAACTTGCTCTTCAGAAACTATTGTAGTTATTGTTTCATTTATAAAAATAGCCTTTTCGTCCGATGAAGATCGGGTCGAAGATCGTAATAGATATATCTTTCGTGTAGTGCTTCTTTGAGCTGTAATTTAGGGAAACAGAGCGAATAAAACAAGCTTATTTGAAAACATGTTCAATCACGATTAAAACTACTTGAATCCTCATATTATTGTGCAACAATCAAAATCTTATTATCTAGTATTTTTGCTTTACAAAAACTAGAAGTGTCTGTAAGCAGTTTGCCCTAGAACCATGGGTGGTAAGACTAATAGTTCGATTCCACTGGTGAATAGCATTCAGTATTAAACCATTTCTACTAGTTTAAATGAATTATAACATGTATTAGAGAAAATCATTAAAGTCGGACTTGGAATGTGTGCTTGGGAAAAACTTTTCTTTATTTACATTTAATTAATCTAATATCACATCCTTTTATGCATACAACTATGCTAGCCAATGTGAAAAGATGGAGCTACTGATATGATCTTGGCTTTCTCGTAATGAGGATGCCAAAAGTAAACTTAAATTGGCTGCGAAGTCCGTACACAACTGTACAAGGCAGCAAAAAAGTGCTAATTGTCATCGTTTGCACTACCATTACCTTCTAAGTAGGAATGTTGATTCCTCACTACACACACCAATATTATCGCTAACAATTTTGCCCGAGTCGAATTGACGTCTGCGTTAGAGCAGTAAGCCAATATTCGATATTAAAACTGTTGTTAAAATTTTGCCACGTAGGTTATGATGGTTATAATTATCATATCATGAAAATCTTGTACATTTTAGCTATCTAGCGACACATGGATTTATTATTTGTTAACGCTACGTCATGGATGTTACACAAAAGCTAAAGCTAACCAAGAAAAAAAACATGTCGGCTACTCGATACCAAATTAGAAGAAATTGAAGTGCTGGTTGCAGAAAACATCTGAATACCATTGCAGTAGATCAAGCTACCGATCGCAGTAACGCAATCCGAATTTGGTCTCTGTGCTGATATACACACATAAACACCACGGTGAAATAAGTCGTATCGGTACTTAACTAAGAATTTACTTCAACTTCAACTCAACTCGTAGTACTGTTTGTTCCAAAAAATCAGAACAAAATAAGTAACTTCTGATTAATGCAAACACGCCTGTAGGTTATTGCACGTTCTTGTAACAGCCGGTAAGAATCTATTATGTCCTATCATAATTTCATTTGCTGTGGATGCCAATGTCTTTTGGTAATATGGCTCAAGTCACAGTTTTTAGTGGGAACGGATTTTGAAGGTGGTTTTCTATGATTACGACATTAATAAAAGTTCAACTGCATTACGGTTTGAACGATGACTGGCCTGTAAAAGCCAGTATTCTACATTCCAAAAATAATGCTCCTATCTAGAATGACACATTATCTGAGTTGTGAAAAATACGACTAGAATTGAAGTACTGCACCAGGATTCATCACATTAAACAAGTAACTTCATACGCATTTACCTCACAAACTAACATAGGATACGGTTAACTAACAATGGTTCGAACATCCAATAAAGTACTAAAATGCATCTCTTGTCTCTCTTTTTTTTCACCTCAATTCCAGAGCCTTGAGGACTCGCGGTTTCACATTCGATGTGGCTAACAATGATGTGAGACACACTTACAGACTGAACACACACAGTCCAGGAAGGAAACCCAAATATTACAAGTGAAAGTGATAACACACATAAAACCTCTATATGCGTAGCATTGTGAGCTATTACTGATATAAAATATGCAGTAAGCGCCTGTTCACTGCGAATAGGTTGTATATGAAGTTCAACGAAGTGTAATCTAATTACCAAAGTAGTTTAGTGCAAACAAATTAAAGCAACTTGCAAGTGGGAGTAGAAAGGTTCCAACCAATAGACAGAAAACCAGTTTAACTAGTCTTTGTTTCCGACACATATATATATTCCCTATCATATGGATCGCGAACGGGATCGGGAACGCGAACGCGACAGGGATCGTGAACGAAGTCCGAAACGTTCAAAACATGGAAAGAAGCGTTCGAGAAAGAGCAAAAAGGCGAAGAAGCGACGGCACGCTTCCAGTGAGGAAGAAATATCCTCGTCCGACGATCGACGAAGTAAAGGCTACCGACGAAGCAGCGACAGCGGCGGGCGTGGTGGAACCGGCAATGGTGGCGGTTCATCCAAAGCAATTGTTGAATATTCCGATGTAAGTTCGGAAGATTTCTCCGCACCGGAAGCAGGCGAGATTGAAACCGATGGCAGTGGCTCACCCTTCGCCGGCCCTGTCGGAAATGATTCTAGCAGTAATATCAGTAGAATTATCAGTAATAACGAGAAAAGTGCCGCGACAACCGTTAAATTGTATAGTAAAAATTCCGCTCCTGTTCAGCATGAACGATCTGGTAGTGTTAGCTCATCGCTTCCCGCTTCATCTTCGGCTATAAATTCATTGACGACCGTTGAAACCAGCGTGGTCGCTAACGCCATGGTGACTGCAATTACTTCGTACGTCGATAGAATAACGCAAGGTGGCGCTCCAGCCGGTTCCGTTACTGTTACGGAGAGTGGGCGAAGGGTTAGCATCACTGCCACGTCGCCAAAGAGCCAATCGTCGCATTCGCATTCATTTCGGTCCAAACGTAAAAATTCTATATCATCCGATACTTCCTCTATGAAACAGGCTTTGAAGCGGCACCATCATCATTTAGAGCCCCCTGCTTCACCGGCTGAGGACACGGAACCAGAACCCGGTGTTGAGCTCATGGACGACGAGATGGTCGAAGAGGAGGAAGAATACGAAATTGTTGAAGAAGAGGAGGAAGAGGAAGAAGAAACGATTGGCCGGAAACGAAAAAAGAACAAAAAGGATAAGAAGCACAAGAAGAATAAAAAGTCCAAGAAACGAAAGAAAAAGAGGGCAAAATCGATTTCAAGCATCGAGACCATATCGGAAAGTGAGGATTCACTGCTGGAGTGTATGGAGTCGCTGACACCGCCACTGAAGGAGTCACCGGATTATGAGAAAACGTACACACCAGTGCGAAACGACGAGAGTCTAACACCGTTGTCTCCTGGTGAGTATTGGAGGTGGAACTTTTTCGGGAGTCGCTTAAAAGTTTGCAATATGTAAGAGTTGTAGAATTTTTGTTTTTGTCGCAAATAAGTTAACTAGAACCAGGGATAAAGTTGTATAATCGCTTGATCTTGTATGTGCCAGTATTACAGCGTTGAACAAATTAACATAGATTTAAGGTTCCGGAAGTCTATTTTTTGTAGGTAGACAACAATTTCTATATCGAAAAAAATTTACGGAGCTTAGGCATCTCGAACATTTCTTCAGTGTTACAACTTACTTTACTTTACTTTGTTGGCTAACGAACCGTTCACCGGTCTAGGGACGTACGAATTAGAGTTGTCCAGCTTCTTTTGTCTTTGGCAGCCGTTCTCCAGTCTCCTCGTACACCAACAGATCTTTTTCCACCGCATGCGAGGCCTACCCCGGAGTCGACAGCTTCTTCCTGGTTTTCTACTGAAGATAGTTTTGGCGGCTCTCTCGTCAGGCATTCTGGCTACATGTCCAGCCCACTGAAGACTACCCCACTGTATTACCTTCACTACATCAGCATACTTGTATACCTGGTACAACTCGTGATTCTAGGGTCTGCGCCACACTCCATCTTCCAATTTACCGCCAAGTATCGATCGCAGACATTTACGCTCAAAAACTCCGAGCATTCGTCGATCAGTTTTCTTCAGCGTTCATGCTCCATGTCCATAAAGGGCCACCGGGAGTACCAGCGTCTTTTATAGCGCTAGTTTTGTGCGAGTTTGCAAACTACGGGACCTGACCTGGTTATGTAGTCCGTAGAAGGGTCCGTTTGCAGCTGGATCATTTCGTTGTCACATGCCACAAGCGTACCAGGTTGAACGAATACATTAATCACTTCAAATCGTTCCCCATTTATCTCCACCTCAGCACCAACTGTGGAGGGGTTTCGGATTGTAAAAGATGTCTCTAGACCACGGAAATAAATTAGAAAAGAACGATATTTAATAACATGTACGTCTCACAGTGTCTTAAGTTGGAATGAATAGAAAGATAACGAAATGTGTGAGTGTGTGTGTGCTTGACAGCGGAAATACTTAAACGCTAGAGCTAAACGGGGGGCGCACTGTTAATTTCTACACCAACACCACGAATATTCCCACGCTCCCTACCAGCTACCATGTACTTTTTTTTATTCTCGCTTATTTTGCGTCGGTCTAGCTCCGCCACTGTTGTTGTGCCAATCACCGACGCCCGGGGAGGCGACTCCACCCCGTTAACGGTCTCAATCTGAAGAACAGGATATGAGAGAGCACTTCATATGCGGAGTTGAGCAACGTAATGCCTCGAAAGTTGCAACTATCCAATCGATTCTTATAGACAAGGTATATTCTCTGGTTGGATTATCTGGTGAATCGAATAGTACAGCCGCTCTCTTCCCACTTCTAGAAATTCCGCCGGGTTTCCGTCCTTCCCAGCGACCTTGCCGTTTTTCAGCTCACTAATCGCCTTTTCACCTCCTCCTGTGTTGGTGGCTCCACAGCTTTTTCGTCACTCATAATAGTCATTCTGTTCCTGCTCTGCTCATCCGGCTCCTTACCGTTAAATAGCGCCTGAAAATGCTTCTTCCACCTGGTTGCAACCGTCGGTTTATCAGTAAGCAGGTTGCCGTCCTTGACACATGACCTGCACAGGGAAATTCCTGCTTCTGACCGTGTTGACTGTTCTGCAGACGATCCGTGCGTCGTTTCTAGCATAGCTGTCTTCTGCGCTGGCGAGCACCTGCTCCTCGTACTCGCGCTTCTTCCGACGGTGGGTTCTATTTTCGGCAGCTCTTGCCTCCCTGTACCTGTCTCTGTTCTGACGCGTAGCCGCAGTGAGCATGCGGCTTCTGGCGCGGCTCTTCTCATCTGTCACTCTCTGCCGTGCCGAAAAGTGCCCACCGTCAATCAGTAGGTGATCGATCTGAGAGCTGGCTTCTCCAATTGGATGCCTCCAGGTGTGTTTCCGAATATTTGAACGTGGAAAATAGGAGCTACTTATGGCCTTTCCTCTGGCTGCGGCAAAGTTTATCAACCTCAGACCGTTTTCACTGGTTGACAAGTAGAGGCTATGCCTTCCAATTACTGGACGGAAGAATTCCTCTCTCTCAACCTGTGTGTTTTTGTGTCTCCGATGACGACTTTTATGTCGTGTTTTGGGCACTCGCCATAGATTTGCTCAAGCTTGTCAAAGAACTCATCTTTGACTTCATCGGATTTGTCGTTTGTCGGTGCGTAGGTGTTGATTAAACTGTAGTTGAAATTTGCCCTTAATCCTCAACACACATATCCGATCATCCCCTCCCGGATGATTTTTGTTTTCTGATTTCCCAGCACTGCCGCCACTGTAGCAGGTGTGGTACTTGAAAGAAGTGCGTGCAATAGGGTCTACTGCACGGAATTCCCTTTCTCCGGAATTTGGCCACCGAACCTCCTGAATCGCTGCGATTTCGACTCCCTGCCGCTGTAGTTCTCGAGCAAGCAAGCCAGCCCGCGCCGCTTCATTGAGAGATCGGACGTTCCAAGTATCCAATTTCCAATCGTTTACCTTAATCTTTTTCCGAGTTCGTAGCCTAGTTCTTTGCCGATTGATCAGTTCCGTATTTCTAAATTCATTGTTCGTGGTTGAAGAAAGGTTTCGGTATGCTACCTTACCAGGGTCGCGATATCTACATCCAGCTGATGCGGCTGCTATCTTTGGTGTAGCTGGCGGGATACAGCATTCCAAAATTCAGCCGCCCGCTCCGGGTCAGAAACTGTTGTACGCTGGCCCTAATATGGGGATGACGGATTTCATCCCAAATCGTATCAAGGATTGGCAGCACCCTCTCTGAATTGGTTGAAACTTTTTGAGTGTGAAGACATCACCTAATTAAGCATCTTTGCATACTTACTTTTTCCAAAATTAGTCTAGACTGTCTTCTGAAAAGGGCGAAACTTTTTTTGCCGATGTTTTGTGAATCAATATAATCCAAAAACGGTAAATTCTACAAAAAAGTGTTCTATAAGTTACTTTAAGGAAATTGCCTGAATTTTCATAAAAATATGGAAAAAATTATATATCAAGTCCTACACTGAAAAAAAATGCAATTTAAACACAAAATATCGGTTAAAAAAAATGGTCATCTCCGAATTGGCTAAAAATTTTTTTGGTGAAAGACAACATTGTTGGCTACATTTTGTTCATACATCGCAACTTGAGCATATTAAGGGAAAAATAGTTATTCTCAAAAATAAAAAATTAAATGCAAACTAAAACTAAGGTATTTTTTAGTGTAAAACAACCTGGTAGAATGAAATATTGAAATGTTTTGTTTTGATTATTTTAGTTTTAAACAATTTAAAACAAGTAAAGCTCAATGCCTAATTTCAATATATTATGTGTATGCATGTACCTAAAGTTCATTATATTACAGATATGAATGCTTCTCACATCTTATGAACCTACCTGATTAACTTACCCATGGAAATGGTGTTAATGTGGAAGAAAAAATCGATTTTTTTACTTTATAATTCAAATGTTTTATTTTCAAACATAATCACTTAGCATCTATTTCTTACCACTACTAAATACAGTAAATATTTTTGGGTCATCTTCTGAACTAGAATATCTTTGAACTGCTATTTGATTATTACTTAAAGGTACAAAACTATGAAATTTCTGTGTCCCAGGTATAGGTTTTACTTGACTGAATAGTTCTTCTAGTTCCTCTGACATTTTTGTGTACTGTTCTTTGCATATGTAGCAGAAATTTAATTTAGTTATACATTTGTCTGTTTGTTGAACTGCCTAGTCGTAAAGTTCTCTTGGAGTTTTAATAGTATTTCCGTAATCTCGGGCAAGACTTGCTCTCTTTGCCATTCGTTTGAGAGTACCTTTGATTGCGTCACAGGGACCTTTCCCATGTGATGTTGCGAAAAAGTGCCACTCTACTTCTAATTTTTCCCTCATTTGAAATCACACAGGCTCACAATTTTTTTTTGTTTTTATAATGAGCAGCTGCTCCATCTGACATAAAAATAATTTTTGAGAAAATAATTTTCTGTTTCATGAAATCAATTATTTTTGATATGACAAGAAGCACAAATGTGCCTCGATTCATCCATAACCCATGGACCGTATTTTTTCTATTAACGTTTTTTTTTTTGTTCACATTTATTTAACACGGCACAATACAAATTAATGTTTCACGTAGCCAATTGAATCTAATGCCTTATGGTCTAGAATATCTTATAATCTAAAGGCAAATTCTTTACCCTCGCTGCCGACTACGAGCTGAAACTAAATCTAATACTAAAACTAACATGTTTTTTTTTGTTTCGCTGTTAAATTGGCACCTTGATGCTCTTCAAGTAGCTATAAACATGTAGCATGTATGGCAAGTTTCGCTGAGCGAGAATATCACGAACTGGCACATAGGGCTGTATTCCTCGAGCCCTGAGGGTATCCAAAAGTAGAGATCTGGCGCCGCAGAATTCAGCACACACCCAAACCACGTGTTCAATGTCTTGATACCCCAATCCACAAACGCAATGATTACTGCTCGCCAGCCCAATACGCAAGAGATGTGCATCTAGCCCGTAGTGGTTGGACATAATCCAAGACATCATGCGAATGAAATCTCGTCCTACATCCAACCCCCGAAACCAAGGTTTGGTGGAAACCTTGGGGATAATGCTGTGTAGCCACCTCCCCAGTTCTCCCTTATGAAAATTTTAAATATTCATTGTAGGCAATTGGTCTGTTATAAACATCACCGTTTGTTGCGCCCACCTTAGCCAAAGTGTCCGCTTTCTCATTGCCCGGAATGGAACAATGAGAAGGGACCCACACTAAGGTAATCTGAGAAGATTTTTCGGATAAAGCACTCAGATGTTCCCGTATTTTCCCCAGCAAATACGGAGAGTGCCTTACATCCTTCATCGATCGGAGAGCCTCAATAGAACTGAGACTGTCCGTAAAGATGAAGTAATGGTCCGTGGGCATTGTTTCAATAATCCCTAAGGTATACTGAATTGCAGCCAATTCTGCGACGTAAACAGAAGCAGGATTATCGAGCTTGTAGGAGGCGGTAAAATTATTGTTGAAGATACCGAAGCCAGTGGACCCGTTGAGAAGTGATCCATCAGTATAAAACGCATTGTCGCAGTTGCTGTTTTTATATTTGTTATAAAATATTTTAGGGATCTGCTGCACGCGTAGATGATCCGGGATTCCACGAGTTTCTTCCATCATGGATGTGTCGAAAAACACAGTAGAAACAGAAGTATCTAATAAGTTGACACGATTGGAGGTGTATGAGGAAGGATTTATACTTTGAGACATGTGATTGAAATACACAGTCATGAAACGGGTTTGAGAATTAAGTTCAACTAGCCTATCGAAATTTTCAATTACCAAGGGGTTCAAAACCTCACATTTGATGAGAATACGAGTAGTCAGATCCCAAAAGCGGTCTTTTAATGGGAGAACGCCCGCCAAAACTTCCAAACTCACCGTATGGGTCGAATGCATGCAACCTAAGGCAAAACGCAAACAACGATACTGCAATCGTTCCAGCTTGATTAAATGGGTGTTTGCTGCGGAGCGGAAGCAGAAACACCCGTACTCAATGACAGACAATATCGTTGTTTGGTAAAGCCTTATAAGGTCTCCTCGGTGGGCTCCCCATCATTGTCCGGTTATTGTACGAAGAAAATTCACTCTTTGTTGACATTTTTTCATCAGATACCTAACGTGACAACCCCAGGTGCCTTTAGAGTCGAACCAGACACCAAGATATTTGTGTACCAAAACCTGAGAAATCGTTTTACCCATTAATTGTGTTTGAAGCTGAGCAGGTACATGCTTCCTAGAAAAAACTACTATCTCAGTCTTCTCCGGAGAGAATTCGATACCTAGCTGTAAAGCCCAAGCAGACAAATTGTCCAAGGTATCTTGCAATGGTCCTTGCAAATCGGCAGCTTTGGCTCCTGTAACAGAGACCACGCTGTCGTCTGCAAGTTGTCTTATCGTGCATAAATTTGCCAGACATGCGTCAATGTCATTCACATGAAAATTGTAAAGAAGGGGGCTTAAGCATGAGCCCTGGGGAAGACCCATGTAGCTAATACGAAAAGTTACCAAATCGCCATGCGTAAAATGCATATGCTTCTCGGACTACAAATTATGCAAAAAATTGTTCAAAACTGGTGAAAATCCTTGTCGGTGAAGTTTACCCGAAAGAATGTCAATAGAAACGGAATCAAAAGCCCCCTTAATGTCCAAGAACACAGATGACATTTGTTCTTTGCGAGCATAGGCTAGCTGAATATCTGTAGAAAGCAACGCAAGACAATCATTCGTTCCTTTGGCACGGCGGAAGCCAAATTGAGTATCTGATAGTAGACCGTTTGATTCGACCCAATGGTCTAAACGACGGAGTATCATTTTCTCCATCAATTTCCGGATACAGGATAGCATTGCAATCGGCCTATAAGAGTTGTGATCAGAAGCTGGTTTTCCCGGTTTTTGGATGGCGATCACCTTCACTTGCCTCCAATCCTGCGGTACAATGTTTTGCTCCAGGAACTTATTGAACAAGTTCAACAAGCGCCTCTTGGCATTGCCTGGTAGATTCTTCAACAAGTTGAAATTGATTCTATCTAACCCAGGCGCGTTATTGTTACAGGACAGGAGGGCAACTGAAAATTCTGCCATCGTAAAAGGTGATTCTATCGCATCGTGGCCCGGAAACGTATCGCGAACAAAGTTTTGCGCAAGAACAGAGTCCGGACATACTTTCCTGGCAAAATCAAATATCCACCGACTTGAAGACTCCTCGCTTTCGTTGACCGTTATACGATTTCGCATTCTTCGGGCTGTGTTCCAAAGAGTGCTCATCGATGTCTCCCTCGACGTTTCGTTTACGAACCGGCGCCAATATCCACGTTTCTTTGCTCGGACCAAGCTTTTGAACTTGGTCTCAAGCTCCAAATACCGCTTAAAGTCGTCGGGTTGACCTTTCACCCAAAAGAAGGCCTTAAACGCGTCGGATTTTTCCGTGTAGACATCGGAGCACTCTTTGTCCCACCACGGAGTGGGAGGCCGTTCTTTGATCGTCACGCCGGGATATTTCTTCGTTTGGGCTTGCAACGCGGCGTCGAGAATCAAGCCCGCGAGGAGGTTGTATTCTTCAAGTGGTGGGTGATGTTGAATCGACTCGACCGCTTCTGAAATCATTTCCTCGTATAACTTCCAATCGATATTCCGTGTGAGGTCATACGGAATATCAACTGATCGCGTGCGAGTTGAACCATTATCAATTGAAATTTGAATAGGCAAATGATCGCTACCGTGGGCATCAAGGACTACCTTCCATATGCAATCCAACCGTAGCGATGTTGAACATAAGGATAAATCTAAAGCACTGGGGCGCGCTGGAGGTTTCGGAACGCGTGTCATATCCCCGTTGTTTAATATTGTCATGTCGAAGTCGTCGCAGAGGTTATAGATCAAAGAGGAACGGTTATCATTAGAAGGGGAACCCCAAGCCACGCCTTGAGAGTTAAAATCTCCCAAAATCAAACGTGGTGAGGGAATAAGTTCTATTTAATCAAAGAGCAGCCGTTGCCCAACCTGTGCTCTGGGAGGAATATATATTGAGGCAATACAAAGCTCTTTACCTTTTATTGTCATTTAACATGCGACAGCTTCGACGCCTGGGACCGTGGGGAGGTTAATACGATAGAAGGAATAACACTTCTTAATCCCTAGAAGTACTCCTCCGTAAGGGGTGTCTGGGTCGAGGCGAAATTTATTAAAATCATGGAAGCTAAGATCTACATTTGAAGTGAGCCAAGTTTCACAGAGGGAAAATGCATCGCATTTATGCTTATTAATCAAAACTTTAAATGAATCAATTTTGGGGATGATACTTCTACAATTCCACTGTAAAATAGAGATAGAATCCTTCATCTCAGCCGATGACCATCGAAGGATACGATCGCTGCGAGTAGGGGCCATTAAGCAGTCAACTGCTTCAAAAACGTTTTAACTGTTGGTAGAAATGCCAGCAGAAGACTTTTAAGAGGATCAGTTATGTTGAAATTTTCAAAAATCCAGTCCACAATATCTGAAAACTTCAGCAGTCCAGATTCTGGCTGAATCTTGGACGAAAAATCACAGGAGGGTTGTGTGCAAAGCCACGACCGCAAGGTTGAAGTAGAATACTTTTACACAGCTCTACTTACGACTGTACATTAACCTACGGCCGGGCGAATCGGTTCGCGCCGCTTTTCGCGTTTAGCCTGGCAGAGGCCTAATGCGCACGGCCAACACAATAGAAAGGTGTTTTCACATTGAAAATTAGACACGGCTTTACTGGAGTAAGTGTTGGCAAATGCATCAACCGTATTAGCGCTATCGCCGCTATCGGACGAAAGTCAGCCTGGCAGAGGCCGAGACGTGGTGAACAACCACAGGGCAAGTGATTTTTTTAATTTGAAGGCAGCTACAGGCGCAACCCGCTGCTATCCTCTGTTACTGCTGAGTGCTGATATCTGCTGTCAACGTTGTGGACGGTCCATCCAGTTCACCTTCCGACTAATGAATGTAGGGTGCTACGTAGTAGGCCACGCCTTTCAGTTCAGGTTTACCATTTCCCTATATCCTTTAGACGAATTATTCCACAATTCGCATTTGATTTTTGTATCCAGCGAATAAACACCGATGGTGCTCTCACACACGCAACGGTTTTAACTCGTATCTTATTGCGGTTTGTAACATCAAGCAATTTTGTTTGCTCGCTGTTGCGTGTTGCATCATGTTGCAACTTGGCAGCTGGGAGACGACGAAATTCTTTTTATGCTGATTAATTGAATCGACTTCATATTAGATCTGCATAGTCGAACTAACTGCTTTTGTGAATGCGTTCTAACAGGGCAGATTATTATTCAATGTCGGTTATGCTGATCGCAGCCTTTGCGCTGCCCCTACAGTGGGGGGTTTACTAAATAAAGTGAAAATTAGACAACTACAACAGAATTTGATTGCATCCCGCACAGAATGTCTGCTTGTGTTGATGCCAGAAAATTATTAACCTTCAATTATTTTTTTATTTGCCTTGAAAAAAGCATTTTACGGTACAAAATCGGTTACTGATTACAACTTTTGAGCTGCCCTAACATTGGGGGAATTAAGATACACGGACAACATGCACTGTGGAAGCTATTTCACATTCAGTAAATTAGACGGGTGCGACAAATTTAAATTGTAGGATGCAACACAGAATGCTTGCTTGCGTTGACAAAGATTATTAACTTTCAATGACTTGTTTATTTACCTTGAAAAAGGCATTTTGATTTCCAAAATTGGATTTCCTGATGGCAATCTTCATGCTGCCCCAACACGGGGGGAATAATGGCTCTCTGGCGACACACGCTTAGAAAAACCGCGCTGCTCCTGAGACGTGGTGACCAACCACAGGGCTAGTGCTGCTGCTAAGGAAGGACGACTGCTGTTGTCGTTTCTAGAACTATTATGAGAGGCGTCGGTTGAAGCAGGCTCTTATATAGACCAAATAGCATGTTTTCAATTGCAAGGTATATGATCCTGTCGACCGTGCTTGGGAAGCAAGCATGTAACGACCAATCAGAGGTCGAATTTTTCGTTTTGACAAGGCTTGACTATTTTTAATAGCACACTAGTGTGAATAATAAAATTACAATTATCTTATTTTGGGAAGAATCTTAGAAGATTTTCCAATCTATTGCTGCAAGAACGAAGGAAATCCATCGAATACTAACCGATTTATTAGCATTTGAAATTGGACATATTTTTCACTTTTTTCGGTTTTAGATTTTCATTTCACATCCCTATGTAGCCGAACTTCCTGAGAGAAGTATTCTACTTCAAAAGAAGGAACAGTTGGGTTTTTTGATGTTCCTGGAAGTGCCGGAAACTCCTTATTTGAATTCAGTTTTGCCAATCCCGGAGGAGTTTGCTTCGGATTTTCTACAGCATTTTTTTGTTTCTTAGTATCAGTCACTTCAGAGGCATTTTTCAGCACCCTTATTACAGGCGTCATCCGCATGTTGCTCTCCGCACTTGCCACAACGTTCTTTATTGCCACAGTGGGAGGCCGTATGGCCCAACTGTTTGCACTTGAGGCAATTCATTACCCGCGGTACAAACAAGCGCACGGGCAGACGCACCTTGTCCACGAGCACATAGCTCGGCAGAGCAGAGCCGGCGAAAGTCACGCGAAAAGAGTCTGAAGGGGTGTAAGTTTTTACACCCTTGTCGAGCGATACTGAATGTAATTGCGTACATTCAAGTATCTTGGCAGGTTCAAGGCTAGAATCCTTGAAAAAGCCTTTTCCAGCCTTCAACAGGTCCTCGACAGTCAGACTCGATCCGCTGATCACACCGTCAATCTCAACTACGCGAGCTGGAATGTACACATGGTACTCCCGCGTGAAGAGCTCACAAGCAGCAATCTCGTTTGCTTGCTTGAGGTCGGACACCAAAACACGCAGCTTATTCGGGCGTACTTTGGTAATTTCAGTCACGGTTGTAAACCGTGCCAGATCTTTACATATTTGCATTGTGTTCAATGCTTTCACTTTCGGCCGGAAAAATACAGCCCCAATACCAACTTTGCCCTCCGGATACTGCTTAAGCCGATGGGTAGCTTCCTGCGGGGTTCCATTCTTAACCTTTGGAACTTTGTATCCTGGAGGGCTAGGCGGTAGAACGAGCGGGTTTTCATCCCCACGTTCGTCGTCCATGTTGGATGCGTAAGCCACACACGCAAAATGCCAATCAACAAATAATATTGTAGAAAAAAACCAAGAGAAAAAAAACTACTTATCTTCTGCAGCCGCTCTCCACCGCAATCAGCGCACGGGCGATGCCAATCTCCAGTCCTTCACACAAGAGTCCGCTAGCAGAAGCTGCAGCCGCTCCAGCCACACAGCAGCACCAGTACAGCCAAACAGCAGTACGCCGGGTACTGGATCTCTCGCAGTAGCGACACAACGTACAGTCTGTGGCGTACGGTAGTAATAGGCGATGATGCGTTCCTTTGTCTTCAATAGACGACGGCAACGAGCAGCAGTGCACACGCAATACAATGCACGGTGACCTTGAAGGCGATTAACTGGTCGGCATCGAGATCGAAATGAAATTGCGACCGAACACGACGAGAGCACAACTCGGGATTTCTATTATCGTTGAAGATATGTATTTTATTCTATCAAGGTGTTTTGCACAAAAAAAATAATGTACCTTGGTTTTAGTAGCATTTTCATTTTTTATTTCAGAGAATAACTTTTTTCCTTAAATATGCTCAAGTTGCGATGTATGAACGAAATGTAGCAAACAATGTTGTCTTTCACCAAAAAAAAATTTAGCCAATTCTGAGATGACCATTTATTTTAAAACGATGTTTTGTGTTTAAATTGCCTTTTTTTTCAGTGTAGGACGTGATATTTATTTTTTCCCATATTTTTTTATGAAAATCCAGACAGTTTCCTGAAAGTTACTTATAGAACACTTTTTTGTAGAATTTGCCGTTTTTGAATTATATTGATTTACAAAACATCGGCAAAAAAAGTTTCGCCCTTTTCAGAAGACAGTCTAGACTAATTTTGGAAAAAGTAAGTATGCAAAGATGCTTAATTAGGTGATGTCTTCACACTCAAAAAGTTTCAATCAATTCAGAGAGGGTGCTGCCAATCCTTGAGACGATTTGGCGCGAAATCCGTCGGATGCAGCCGCGTACGACCCCTTTTCCCAGTCAGCATACGACCATAGTTTCCACCGAGGGTTGGTTACCCGATCTCCGCTATGGTTACTCGTATTCCAGTCGGCACCACGTGGAGGTTGGGATAGGAGTTGCTGGGCAGAGGGGAATGTCCGCATTAGGGTCTCAAGTTACACGTGTCCAACCATTTCCCAACCAGTGTTCAGTGTTACAAACGGCAGGCATATTTACAATATAAATTAATCTCTAAAGTAGTAAGAAATTATGCGGACTGCGTTGAGCTTTAGCAACTCGTGGTTATTTACAGCCAATTGTGTGCTAGAAACCTTCTTCCTGTAAGCGTTCAGAAATGTACAGTCGTTCCCTTGTATCGGACAAAGAAGCCAACCTTTTTTGACTGTCTAGAATAACGCCAATTCGAGATCTTGGAGTTATTTTAAATCTGCGTGAACTGCAACGCGATTATCGCTAAAGCTAATCGACGACTCGGATTCATGTTTAAGATAGCCAACGAATTGCATGATCCGTTTTGTTTTAGAGCGCTGTATTTCTCTCTAGTGCGGTCTATCTTATAATTATGCTCCTTCCAGAACTTCTCGATTGCTAGAGTTGACTCCGTGCAACATAAATTGGTACGATATATACGCTGAGATTCCTCCCTTGGCGTAATCTCTCAAATCTGCCAGCCTACACTGAACGCTGTCGGCTTTTAGGAAGGCAAACTCTTAAGCAGAGATGATTCGAGGCGCAAGCTGTGTTTATTGGTAAATCCGGAAATCTTCGACCACCTGGATATATACCTCCGAACGATTTCTTAGACCAAGATCCCTGTTGACTATGCCTCAACGCAATGCACAATATGGTCAATTCAACCCAATACGCTCCATGTCGGCCAGTTTTAAATCAGTGGCAGATGCGTTCAATTTTGATATGACTGGTGCAGCTTGTAAAAATAGAATTCGAGTTAGGTAGCCTTTTTGTGACCGTTAAATGACATTGTTCTAGTATTATTTATTAAGACACTTACTCTGTCAAATGAATTTGATCAAATTATAACATTATAAATATTATTTCTTTCATCCTCTTTTCCGTACATAAAGGCGAGTAGCTCACCTCGTTCTCGGTAATAAGCTCTTATAAGTTGAAAACCTATTGAGCAGTGCAGAGCTGAAAACTCCACGGTAACCAATAGAATGGCCTGTCCGATTAACTCCTAGAAGTCGAGTGAATTATACTGGATCAAAAATTACGGTTTACAAGGATCCTTTGTAAGCAAGAATCTGTGTAGTTTTCGAGAAAAGCGAAACTTGCGACAGATTCTTGACTAATTTTGAGAATTACACTAGCAGTGTCGTAAGCTTGCGCAAAAGACTTCAAGGCAATGTACGATACAGTTGAGTGGGGAATTAAAAATAAACATAGCGTCCTGAAAAAATCCTCTGTATTATATCAATTAGCTGCATTATTGTAGATGATTTCATTTTGAACAGGGAATTTTTTTTTATCGACGGTAAGGTGGGGTAAGATGGGTCACCTAAGGCAATTTTTTTAATATCTCGTAACTGAAGGATCTACTTTTCAGATGATTATATTGATGTTATGTATGTACGCATCATGCAATATAAGCGCCATCTCAAAAAAAGTTATTTCACGCTCAAAAACGGCACTGACCCTAGGTAAGGTGGGGCAACTTACCTCGTAAACATTAAATATGGGATGTGTCTTCATTCTGTATGCATAATAGAAATTATAGCAAAAAGCGTTTTAAATTTAATCACTCACTATTCGACGCTTTCCCTTCTTGCAGGAACACCCCCTATTCGTCCCTCGAGCCGAATGATTAACAGTCCGTATGGTGATTCATCCCGAGGGCGCAGCCCGCATATGAGTCGTGGAGCTTCGACTCGAAAGTTGTACCAATCGGTATCGTCTCCGCACACGCCTCCGTTCGTAATGAAGAAGGGATTCTCGGGATATCAACAGCAACAGCAGCAGCAGCAAATGCAGCATGAAAGTCCCATACCCATAAGTGACAGTCCAACCCACCGGAGTAGCAGTTCACGATACCGTCGGAGCCAATCAATCAGCAGGCATGGTACCAATCGACGGAGTCCAAGCCCAAGTAAGAATTTTTTCCTGGTGGTTGTACTCGTTAAGTTGGGCTCTTTCTAAGCTAGTCTCGTGTGTTTCCACAGATGGCCGACATAAACCGTACACGCCACCACCCTCAAAACGACGAAGGGATAGATCACCTCCGGAAAAAGATTACTATCGGAAGGAGAAGCGATATGCTTGGCGGGAACCGGAATGGTCTCAGCACGACCGACGGGGAGATCAAGCCCGGAGGTATTCAAGGATTTAATACACTGCTGAACTTCTATTTAACTTTTTTTATCATTACAGAAGTCCCAGTCCATTTACTACTCACCGTAATCGCAGTCGTCGTTCGCCATCCAAACCACGAGCTCGCAAGACTTACTACATTAGTCCCTCTCCCGATCGGAGTCGCAGTCGGGCTCGCTCGAGGCATCATTCGCGAAGTCCAAGACGGTCGCCGCCTTCTAGCAGACGATATTCGAGTGACAGTCGGTCACGTTCTCCCCTCTCGGATTTGTCAGCAGCGAAAAAATTCGACATCAAGGAAAAAATTACCGACACCAGTTTCTTTGCGGAACTGATAAAAGACAAACACAAGCGGCTGAAAACGTTGAAGGAAATTCTAGAGAAGAAGGAAGGCCAAGAAGGGGGACCGGCTTCCAATGTGACGGTAATTAACGAAAATAGTATGTCCAATGATTGTGTGGTCTTGGCCCCGGATGAAAGTGCTGGTAGTGCCAACGGAATGAAGGATGTAAGCGTAACGGACATTCCGATGCCGGACCAGTCGGATAGTCTGTCTAAAACGTCAGAGCCAGCATCCAAAGACATCGTAGACATATCGTCCTCAACGGCAATAGTGGGCAGTACATCCGAGGATGGGGCGAGTTGTGACTCACGAATACCTGTGATATTGAATAGTAAAAGCAGCGAATGTCTTAATCAAAGTGCCAGTCAATCGACCGAATCGGCGACAAGCGCCATCTCCGCAGGGTTGGAGTCGAAGCCAGCAACAGTACTCGTTAAACCAAAAAGTCTCACGAATCTACCAATGCCACCGGGAGTGAATGTGGCTGAGTTAGAAGGTGCTCAAACACCCAGTCCGCCACGACAAATCAGTCCGGTGGCTGGTGCCCAGATGAAGGTGATGCCAATTCCCACTCTCACCACGACGGGAGCGATCACAATGCCAAACTTCAACAATAGTCATCATCATCACCATCATCCTCATCATCACCACAGAAGCAGCAGTAGCAGTAGTAGTAATAAGCGCAGCAGTAACGAACATAAAACTCCCTCGTCGTCCTCGAGTACGTCATCGTCGGTACCGGCTTCATCCGGCAAGAAAGGTCTGCTCAATCTACCCATGCCGCCGATGGTGCCAGGTTCTGAAGATCTTAGCGGTGACGATGACATCGGATCGCCTCCGCCACCATCGGACACACCGACGAAAAAATCCAGTAAATATGGCAAGCCGAGCAAAAAACCGCGAGGGCGACCAAGGATTTTAACCAGGCGGTACTCACGCAATATGTCCGGACCCATGTCAGCCTCCGGTGGTAAAGACTGGGGCGAACGGTGCGTCGATGTGTTCGATATGATCGAGCAAATCGGTGAGGGAACCTACGGACAGGTAAGAAAGCTTGTGTATTATCTCGAGCTGAGCTAACTGAATGTTTCAACAGGTCTACAAAGCACGGGATCGGGAGACGAATGAGCTAGTAGCGCTGAAAAAGGTCCGCCTCGAGCACGAGAAGGAAGGTTTCCCCATAACGGCCGTCCGGGAAATTAAGATTCTGCGTCAGTTGAATCACAAGAATATTGTAAACTTGCGGGAAATTGTCACTGACAAACAGGACGCGCTTGAGTTTCGTAAGGACAAGGGGTCCTTCTATCTGGTGTTTGAGTACATGGATCACGATCTGATGGGCTTACTCGAATCCGGAATGGTTGAATTCAATGAACAAAACAACGCTAGCATCATGCGGCAGCTGCTGGACGGACTAAACTATTGTCATAAGAAAAATTTTCTGCATCGAGACATTAAGTGTTCTAACATTCTGATGAACAATAAGTTCGTATTTTGGTGTCGCACATTTGAAACCAAGTTTTTAACCGTTATCTTAATTTTTTTAGAGGGGAAGTGAAGTTAGCTGACTTTGGTTTAGCACGACTGTACAACGCGGACAACCGAGAGCGACCCTACACTAATAAGGTGATCACACTGTGGTATCGGCCGCCAGAGCTGCTGCTAGGTGAAGAACGATACGGCACTGCCATTGACGTGTGGAGCTGTGGTTGCATTCTAGGCGAGTTGTTTCTCAAAAAACCTCTCTTCCAAGCGAACCAAGAACCCGCCCAGCTGGAGATGATTTCACGACTATGTGGAACACCGACGCCGGCTGTATGGCCAAACGTTATCAAGCTACCCCTGTTTCACACGCTCAAAGCCAAGAAGCAGTATCGTCGAAAGATTCGCGAGGATTTTGTGTTCCTGCCGGCGTCCTGTCTCGATTTGCTGGATAAAATGCTAGAGTTGGATCCGGACAAACGCATAACGGCCGAGGCAGCGCTCAATTCGGCTTGGCTTAAGAACGTTGTGCCCGACCAGTGAGTATTGGGTTTACCCAGGGGGCTCTTGTGGCTGTCAAACTCCATACATTTTCCATCTACCACTCATTGATTCTGGTACCAGCGTTTCTGGTACCCACTTTTTGGTTGGTTTGCCCTAAAACAAGTGAAATAGAGTAAACGTCCCATTTTTTCGGTAGACTTATTCTCGAGTAAATGTCGTTTTAGATGGAAAAAAAACAAGAGCTCAACATTTGTTTTTAGTACAATGTGCACTTTCAACGAATAAGATAAGTTTTGTAAGTATTTGAAATGAAATATTACCGCCATAATGAATTTATGATTGGTAGGCAAAATGTTGACGTTTATAGGCCCCTGGGTTTACCGACTCTTTCACTCCAAAGTAACTCCCAATAAATGTGTCGTTCGTTATTTACAGACTTCCTCCCCCCAAGCTACCAACCTGGCAGGACTGCCACGAGCTGTGGAGCAAGAAAAGGCGAAGGCAACTCCGCGAACAGCAAGAGTCGGCCGCAAATTTGCCGCCCGGTAAACCCCCACTACTGAAACCAGCCTCCTGTGCCGCGGGGGCGCCTGTTCGAGCAGCTGGCGGTGGAAGCGGCACGACAGAGTTAGGCTAAGCTACCGAGAGTGCGAAACTGTATACGCATGCCCAAAGCGATTGCGAATGGGGTTCGATCAGCAAACGAAATCATTCTGCCCTGCTGACAATAAAGTGCCGCTGGCGGAAGGAATGGCAACGGTGAGTAGCGACGTATGTCACTACTACTTTGGGGGAAGCTTCGGTTTCCTGCTGGTATCTGTCGCCTCTCACAGACGATTTCAGCTTCTAAGTGGTTTGCTCCGTTTTGGTTGGAGTTCGGAACAAAACTAAAAATAGGCTCATAGAAACAATGAATGTGTATGTTATGCGAGGGATCAGGACAAGATGGAAACTGGTTCGGTTTAATTTTAATGATTCTGCGCCCACCAGTTTCTCAATGCTTGTCATATTTTTCTTTGAGGGAGGAAGAAACAATAGACTTAAACAGTGGACAGCTGCTATTTTCTATTTTTATGAAAAAGAGAACCGAAAATGTGCATAATGGAAAGAAATAGTGTATAGAAAATAAAGTTAGTAAAAAACCCTGTACTAAATGTAAGTATATTGAAAATACTGAAGCGATAAATAATTAAGATGTGCAAAAACACAAACTTATAAACATGAGATAGTGAGTAAACGGAATATGGAAAATATCAAGGACCTAGGTGAGCAGCCCTATCAACTTGTAAATTTGTTATCGATTGATTAGCATATAGAGACAAAGCCTTATTTCTTATTTTTTGTTGTCGGAAAAAAACAAATACAGTTTAGGAGTTGAACTGAGTTGCACACTCGAAGCTTCTATACATTCTCCATTCAGTTTTGAACTTTTCTTTGTGTCACACAGCATGATGAAATGGAACGAGGTTTGGCCGTATTTGTACACTCGCTATGTTTTCATTCACACGTATGGATCCACAAACTAAATGAAAGTACAAACAACCCTCCCGGAATTCTTGTCACACTTCTCATCTCAAATGCCTTCCTTGATTTCAACGGTGCGTAGACTGAACTGGCGCATTGTTTTATCCTACTATTGTACAGTGTACACAATATAAAAACAAAAATTACACTACGTACGTTGCATTTCGCGATGCCACACATATATGACACGAGGAAAATATCAACGTGAAATCAAAGTCCGCTTAGGTTACACTCATTATAAAAAAAGAAAACAGGAACGACTAAAAAATCAATTTATAAATAAACAACCGTGAGAATATTAATGGTATTTGGGCTGCTGCGGCAGCTTTTGAGGAACTAAAAGAAAGTCGCCATTCATTAAAAGTGATATCTTGGTAGTCTCTTTGAATCACCTAACACTTGTACCTATAATTCTAAAGTTTATCTACTGTTTGTACTTGGCATCTAAACTTTGATCAAAATTTAACCGCTATACTTGAAATTTTGGAGTTAAAAACATTTATCTACGGTTAAGCAACAGATCGATGATGAGTAATGAGAGTTTAAATGTTTTAAAGGTGAACTGATTCGCAAGAAGTGTGTTCAACTGTTATGAATACATCGAGTGGCTGTATAAGAAGGATTTTAGACAAACTCCTCTCAGATTTCAGTGAAACTTTGTGAGTTTGATGGCTTCTACTTCTACTTAAAATGTAAAAATAAACTAAACGTGTTCTAAATTTCATTTCTCAACATCTTCTGACTTTCTCAAACGAATTTCTTACATTTCTATGAAAATTCAACCAGTTGCTCATTTGGTCATCAACTGTACTCAATTTGTTTATCAACTGTAAAGTATTGAAAACCTTTTAAGATAGATTAGACATTCGCTACGGTGATGCAGGCCATAAAGTAAAAGACTGCGTGACCCTCCCAAATCCATGGTGTGGACGGGAAACGCGATGCCGAGCATACACATTTGCCAAGGTGGACAGAACATCCTACTGCAGTTGTTGCACTTCGCCGTGCTGGTCTATAGAGATGGTCGGGTTTCGGGTTTTCAAACCCGAACCCGACCCGTACCCGACGGGTTCGGGTCGGGTTCGGGTTTGAAACTTTTTGAAAGTGTCGGGTACGGGTCGGGTTCGGGTTTTGTGAAAAAAATATTTTCGGGTTCGGGTCGGGTTCGGGTTTGAAAATGTCGGGTTCAGGTCGGGTTTGGGTATGAAAACCCGAAACCCGACTATAAAATCTATGAAATTTCGGGTTCGGGTTTCACAATTCCGGGTTTCAAAGAAATAAATTTTTCGGGTTTGGGTTTGAACGAAAAAAAAGTTTCGGGTTCGGGTCGGGCTCGGGTTTCGACCGAAAAAAAATTCAGGTTCGGGTCGGGTACGGGTTTGAAAAACATCAAACCCGACCATCTCTACTGGTCTATCGAAATGTACGACCTCGTAACTATGGAGCAGACGAGCCTGAAGCCGTTGGACTCCCACGCTTGGGCTATTGAGTAGGGAAGTCGTACGAACCAGAGTTCAGATATTGTTGGAAGCGCAAATGGTGCGGAGTCAATTATTGTCGTGACGTTCTCTAGCCTAGGGCTGATCACGAACTAGAGGGTAATTGATGGCTACACCCATCGCGCCCACCAGTGGGTTCGTTAGAGTTTAGATGAGGACGTGAGGCGGCAAGCGACGGGTAGAGACAAGAGTCCAACCGTCCGTGGGTGGAAGACATTGCATTCCGAAGCCGAAGGCCAAATAGTTTTCACACAATCGCAGGCGTACGATACCGGTCGGGTAAAGCGCAATAGCGAAATCCTAACCGGAAGATCAAATTAACCCTCTCTTTACCATGGTTGCTCTAGAGCACCACAAGTTTGGATGTGTGTATCGTTACGAATTATTTAGCAATCTCGCTCAAATTTCGAAAATGTATTCTTGCACACCTAACTTATGTCCCGGCAAAAAATTATCCAAAAATGTACAGTCAATAATTTATTCGAGTATCAAACATTTGAAAAAGTGCCGTTTTTTTCTTCGAAAAATAATTCAATATTTTCTATTGTTCATTAGGTATCACCATTCTGTTGTTGATCCGTGCAAAAAATATTCTCTTATTAATTAGGTGTCACAACACTCCTTAAAACAAATTGTAGTCATTTTTCTTATTTTAATCCAGTTTTATGAATGCTCAAACCTTGGTGCACCAGAGCACCACTGGGCGAATAACAACAAAAATGAAGTTGTTCCAAGCACGTTTGAAAATTTAGAATTATCGTTCAAAGTGCTGTTTTCTAAAGAGTGACTGAAATAGCACATCGATGCCTTCAATACAATACCGACGTCACGATACGCGACTTGATGAAACCAGAATTACGTTGCTGGACTTTCGTATCGAAATTGCAAACTGTCTCATTCAGCGTAGAAAACAAATAGTAAAGCGTAGAGGTCGACCCCTGAAACAGATGCCTGTAAAAAAATCTCGACTTCCGCTGAAAGCTCCCGAGTTGAACTCCAGATTAGATGGTGTTGCTCACTGGCCTGTAGCATGTGACGAGCGATCACGTTGTTACCATTGTGATTCTCGTTCAAACTATAATTTGGGATAAAATAAGAAGGGTTTGTTCAAGCGCTTTCGCTAAAAACCTATTTTTCGATATTTTTTTTTTGAGTAAAAACCTTGTGGTAAAGAAAGGGTTAATGTAAACAATCCGATCCGGCTTTTGATTTTTCGATGTTATACTCTGCCAAATGTATAGCAACCACCATTCCTAAGACTCGTCAGCCTACCTCCACCTCCTCCAGTATACTGGTGGACTGACTCCGTGCAGTATGCAACGCTCGCGAACCGACGAACGGAGGATTGAGCACCGTGCAGCATTCGGATTTACAAGAGGGCTTGTTTTGAGAGGCTATGCGCGAGTGCCAATACAAACCCGTAGGGTGACGCCTACAGGACCCAAATGGCCAAGACTAAAGGCATGTTAGTGCCTGCGGAGCGATGCTGAAGCGAATCATCGAAAGACTAATCGACCACTAGTCTTCTAACGCTTACATCCTAAGTAACGGACAGCCTCGATAACCAGTCTCGGACGGACGTTATTTACACGGACCTTTCCGCTGCTTTTGACAAATTGAACCATAGAATCGCCGTTCCGAAGCTTGGAAAGCTCGGTATCGAAGGCCAACAACTCCACTGGTTTCAATCGTACCAGACCAATCGGTGTTTAGCAGTGAACAGTAACGGGATTTCATCGACATCTTTCCACACTCACTCCGGAATCCCGCAAGGTAGCCATCTCGGGCCATTGATGTCTATAATCTACCTGAACAATGTCACTTCCTGGCTCCAAAAGCCTCGGTTGTCATTTGCTGATGATCTAAAGCTGTATGCAAAAAAAGGCCCGTCAGATGCCGCATCACTCCAGAAGCAGTTATTGGTTTTTGCCGTTTTTGCAGAACGGTGTTGACAAATGTAAAATAATAACATTCTCTAGGAAGCGTAGTCCACTGACTTTCAGCTACAACTAAGCTAACATACCTGTGCAACGCACAAACTGTGTCAAAAACTTAGAAGTATTGCTTGACCAGGGCCGGATTTAGAAGCTGGGGGGCCCGGGGCAAATTTGTTTGTGAGGCCTTACTTTCTTAAAACATTTAGAGGTAACGTTCTGGAACGTGACGAGCAAAAAAAAGGTCGCCCTAGGACAAGGGGGGCCCCTTCAATTGGGAGGCCCGGGGCATTTGCCCCCTTTGCCCCCCCCCCCTCAAATCCGGGCCTGTGCTTGACTCAAACCTAACGTTCAAAAAACACACGACATTCACCGTCGACAAAGCCAGCAATAACTTGAGATTCAAAATGCATAATGTTTGCATTTAATGAAATTGCCTTTTTACGATGGTGATAACGAAAACTTAGACAGATAATTCAGTTTGATAAATTTTCTATCGAGGGTAATTATATTAGCTTACCTGCAGAAAAATACTTTTCAGATCGATCGGTAAAACGCCCGATTTACGCCCGATTTTCAAAGCTTCCATTAGATTATATATGGGAAAAACCACTTTTTCAAAACTTTTTCTATAGAGATGCCCAGTTGGCTCCTAAAAATATATCAATACATGATATTTATAGAAAATTTTCCTGAGAAAAACTCTTCTGAAGACCGCATAGCGCTTGTGAAAAAAGATATAGACTGTTCCGAAAATTATAAATACATCTTCTTTCTTGAATAAAACAAAAAATACAGGATTTTTCGGGTCATTTTATTCTGAAATATAGATAATAAGTGTTTTCTTTCCAGTTTCAATTCAAGTTGGGATTATTTTTCGTAGGATACGCGAGTTCTCTAACTTTTCTCTCACCACTACTCATAAGCTTTCGCACAGTGTGTTCTCCGACCATTTTTACCACTTTAAGCCAATCTTTTATAAATTTTTCAACATTGTCCGCTGGTTTGACATATTTCCTCAGCTTTGCCTTGGTCAAAGCTCAAAAAGTTTCAATAGAACGAATTTCAGGGCCGTTTGGAGGATTCATCTCCTTTGGGACACATGTGACATTATTTGTTTTATACCACCCTAGTGCATCCTTAGAGTAATGGCAGGAAGCAAGATCGGGCCAAAAGATTGGAGGATTGTTATGCTGCTTAACCATGGGTAACAATCTTTTCTGCAAACACTCTTTCACGTAAATTTTACCATTCATTGTGTCATTCGTAACGAATGGACGAGATATTTTCCCACATTCACAAATGGCCTGCCAAACCATTACTTTCTTTCCGAATTTTTCGGTGTAAATGGCTTTCACTGGTCCAGGGACATCCTTTCCCTTCGGTGATGTATAAAATTGCGGTCCTGGCAGTTTTACAGTCCAGTTTTATGTAGGTTTCGTCATCCATGATAACACACCCCATTTTTTTTGGTCAGAAGTTTGTCATAAAGCTTCCGAGCTTCCGAGGTTTCACAGATTCAACTTGTTTTGGATTTCGTTTTGGCTGCTTCTGCTTCCGACGGGTCTGCAGATCTATTCTTCCCTTGGCACGCATAACGTTACTCGCAGAGGTTCCAAGCTTTCTCGCCATATCTCGTACTGATACTGAAGGATGCCGCTTGTAGTATTCCTTAACCTTTTTGTCCATTGTGGGATCAACAGCCCCGGGTTTTCTACCACGTCTTGGGGCATCAGTAAATGTGCACTCTTCACAATACTTCCGCAATGCGGTTTGAACTGCTCCGACACTTATACCTTCTTCTCTGGCAAATTTTCTTCTAGAAAGACCACTCACGGTGCCCCACTTGTGCACAATTCGCTTTCTTTGCTCGGGAGAAAGGCCACGCATTTTCAAAATTTCGCACTAAATGTTAGAAAAAATGACAGCATCTGTTTCTTTTGGATGTAAACAACAGGACGCAGCCAACTTTGGTTGAATACTGCACGTTATTTGAAATGACGGTTGATCGTAAGTGTATTTATAATTATCGGAACGGTCTATATTCACCCCAGACTGATTGAATATCTGACGAACGGCTCACCATTGAATTTTACTAGCAATACTGCTGCAGCATGCTGCTGTTGCAAATTCAACCATGTGATGAGAAATGATATCGCCACAGACTAACAGACATAACACTTCGAACAAATTTTCAATAAAATCATCGTTCGGATGATTCCAGTACTTTACGTTAGTAACACTAGCATCATCTGCTGTCATGTCCACGCTGCGTCATGTATTTGGACATCAGCGCCAGCGTTACTGCATGTGTCAAATGGGGAACCCCAAAATATGATGACTGTTATTCGATTGGAAATTTGAAATGATCGTTTTTTGTGGCGATGGAGCTAGGTTCCAGTGTTACGTCTGTTAGTCTGTGATATCGCTTTAATTTATCTTGGAGGCTTCCACGAAGATACTATGAGCAAAAATCACACTTTGAAAATTAATTCCACGCGAAATTATTTCTCATACCTAAGGGGCCATCCACATACCACATGGACAGATTTTAAAAGATCTTACGCTTCAGGTTTGCCCAGGAATTCTTGATGGGACGCAACTGGGTGACGTTGGACGGGTTCGCCGAATTGGGAACTACATCGATATTCAGCCGGTCCATCTTCTTCGCTGCAATCGCTTCGAGTAGTGGACCAACGACAGACCGATTCTTGAAAACGATGAAATTCCTGACACAAATTCTGGTCCAGTCCATCACCACCGCCACGCCATTGCCTGCAACTCCGAGACCAGTGGACGAGGCTGCCGCTTCCTGACATGTATGTCTATGTTCGCCAGGTACGTTTTAACTGTTACCCTCGGTCTATCCCTTCAGCATCGTTTGGAGCTTTTTGTCACGCAGGGTCGTCGGCCCGCCCGAACCGAGCTTCTTTCCATGCTCTGATTGTTGTCCAATGGTACCAAGACGTAGATGCCGGAACGGGCGAATCCGGTGTCCACAAAGAGCCGCACAATGTCTATTTCTGAAGAGCGGGGTATCGTTCTTTGAACGCGCACAATTCTGAACGAAGTTGCTTCACTGTTTTCGCTATCACGGTTATAGAGTTCGACAGATAGAACTGTTATTTTTTTCCTGCTGACTCATGAGTTACTATGATTGATGCTGCATGGATAGTTTCGTCAGTTTTTATACACACGTTATCACCAAAAACTTCAGCGAAATCCACTCTCTCAAAGCTTTGTATTGTCCCTTGGTGCGCTTCAATTTAGAATACAGTTCAAGCAGAATCGAGTCAGTCCATCGAAGATTTGTTCGCTTTGCTCTTTGAAGACTGCCATGGAACGATCCCTTTCGACTAGCAAGCAAAGAACACTGATGCAGACTCGTTGATTTAGACACCCTGCACCCTGCAAACTCATCGGGATGCAGAAGCGAAGCAAAGCCTCGGTGCTACATTCCGATTCGAAATTCGACCTTCTGTTTATTATACACAAACTTCGCAGCCAACTGTTTAGTGCACAGGACAATTTCGGGGCTAACGCTATGATCCTACTGACACTAACAGTCTTTCCCGAACCGAGACTCTATTCTACGACAACTGGCTTATTAAACCAGCATCTTACCTCGAGACCAAGTGGGAGATCGGGATGTAATCGGGGTAAAACTCGATTCCGACGTGCTGATCGCACGGGTAGATTGTTAGGCGATTCTCGAGCAACTTTACATTTATGTTCGATCACGTATGTTGCGAAATAGCCTAACTGGTTTTCAGCGCCATTTTAATCGTTACGCTACATCCTTCGACTAGCAGGTAACTTTTAGAATAAAAAAATCATTTGGGCCACAAGGCCTGTTGATGTATTTTTTACAAAAAATCAAATGAAGATATTCCAGTATTTCAAACATAGATCAAGGATGATATGCCAACATACCAGACATTCAACTCATGAGCGACGGCAGTCGTGCAGAGGTTGAGGAGCAGACAAAGGTTACGGATGAGGAACTCACCGTGATCGCCTACTTCCTAAAGGTGAGCAAGGCATCCGGACCGGATGAAATATCGAACTTGGCCATCGGGCTTGCAGAAGGCTGCGAAACCGCGAGGTGACCCATCGGCCCAGTCAGAAAGGCAAAACAAAAATGCAACAAGGTGTTAGTCTGTTATAAGAAAACCCTTGTCAGGGTGGCGACTCAATTTCCCTCAAACCAAATTCCCTGATTTTTGCTGATGTTTCAGAAAATTTTCCCTGACAATTCAAATTTGTTTCAAACTGATTCAGTCTCCGACTATCATATAGCTTCTCACACGTAAATCACCAAACTAAGTAAAAAGAATCAGACCTCAACTGAACTAAAGCAATGAATGTTAAAAATCCCACAGTAATTCAAACAGTTTAGCCTCGCTTTTGCTAACTTGAATTTTGAACAAGAATATTTTTTTGTTGAGAAACACATCCAAATTGATAAAATTGAAAATAATGACTACACTAGTCGGCAAAATTGAACAAAAATTGCCCCAAAGCTCAAAGAAGTTACCGTGGAATGGGGTGAAATTGATCAGTGGGGTGAAATTGATCACCTGAAAATTCGTGATAAAAAATACTAATCAAAGATATTGCTCTTACAACACTAGGCAATGTTAACGTGTCCTTAAACACAACTTTTGCATGATTCACATACCTGTCAAAGTTAACCCTTGCATGCCCGGTGCAATTTTTCATATTTTCGAAAAAATTTTCTAACTCAGTCAAAACTCAATCAAATTTGATCAAACCAGTTTCCAAATAACAAAAAAAAAAGTATTGAATTTACTTAAAGTAATCTTAGTTGAGGGTTAATTACGTTAAATTTGGAGAAGTGAGTAAAGTTTAATAAAAGCTCAAAAAATGTAATTTTCAACAATAATCATTCCATATCATTAAAGAAATACTGATGAATTCGCAGGAAACCACAAAGATTTTAATTTTAGAGCTACTTTTTGAGCTTTTGCAACCAACCGAATTGAAATCGGTCTAACGACGATCAATTAAGAGCAAATTTAGCAACAAGCAGCTCGTGAATCAAAACAAACAAATTCTAACCAGAAATATCGTTATTTTTTGTTTCCAAACTAGCTGCAAATAATATTTTTCAGCAAAGAAATCATCATTTATCTTTAGCATATCGAAAAAAAAGCACATTGCCAAAGAATGTATGGATTTCAATGGTGATCAATTTCACCCCAATTTACCTCATAGTACCATATAGAATTATCGAATTTATTTCATGAGGTAGACGATAGAAATTTCACCAATAGCCATAGAGGTTTACTAGAGCACATACCAGTTCTTGTTTTAAAATTATACTATTTCGGGAAAAATGTACATGAAGCTAGTTAATTGGAAATTGTTACAAAAATTGATCAATTTCACCCCGTTCCATGGTACCCTAAAAATATTATTGCTTTTCGAGCATTCCTGGGAATTTTGTACCTCTAGTAAATGCAGAAGTGCATCAAAAGGCCGCAGAGTAATTACTCGCTGGGTTCGTCGCTTCTACGTTCGCTTAAGGTAAATCTAATTTACCTGTCTGAATAAGTTGTCATTGCTACGGACACTCAAATTCACAGGAATGCTTAAAAAGCTATAATCTTTCATTTTATGCAGTTTAAGCTCTCAGAAGGATTTTCACGTTTTTTGAAAACGAACCACCGTTATTTTTACTGTGTTATCCAGTTTCTGCTAAAACTATCTGAAGGTAGTTTACAATCGAATAATAGATTGTATTGCTAACCTATTAGAAATACCGTTGATATTAGCATAAACCGGTTGGCAACCATTTTTTACATAGAACCATAATTTTTACTCATAAATTTACTTACATAATTTTGTTCTGCTTTACCTGCTATGTTATTTCATCACTGTCAAAAAAATTGCACAGTTAAGTATTACTTGCAAATATATTTCAATTAGAAACTACATAAGAAAACTGTCAAATATGCCGTTGATGAGGTCGATAAGGTTTTTCCTGATTGTTATAAATCGCTAACTACCGATATTTAGTTTCAAGCTAATGGCAGTCATTCTGAAGAGAGTTTTCCGCTAAGCTGTTTTCGAACAGAGCGGTCTGTTTGCAGTTTGAATTATTCATTATAAATTACACTCAACACATGTTTAAACCCTACAGACAGAGCCGGATTTACGATTGTGGGGGCCCGGGGCCCAGTTTTCAGTGGAGGCTCCAAAATAAAACAAACCCGTTTTTTCATCGTACGAGTTAAAAACATTTATTTGTTATTGAAAAGTTACCAAAAATTTGATAGAATTTTTTTACGAGTTTTTTTTTTGCAGAGAACTTATTGATTGAATAATCAACATTCTGCTCCTTCAGAATATTGTACTCTCAACTTAACAATGCTAAGTTTGACAGCCTTTCACTCTTCATAGTCGTACGCAACCTATTTTCAATCAGTTTCATCTTCGAAAAAGACCTTTCTCCAGTTGCGTTCGAGATCATTAGGCACAAATAAATCCTTAAATAAAATGATTTTTGCAAGGCACTAACGAGTTTTTGATTTTTTTCTTCATGTAATCATCTTTTTCGAGCTCCACTTTGATATACGCGGGGTTTTGTGGTGACAGCTCATTTTGAATAAATGTAATAATAAATTCGGTTCTTGCTCACTGTTTATAGACAGATCTAGCTGTTGAATGATTTGGACCAGAGGTGCCAGATGTTTTCGAAAGATGTCTGCAACTGCTCGAAATCCGGAAATTTTTTCTTGATATCTGAAAAAAACCTACCGCAATTTGAAAAAAAAAATGCGATCCGCAGGCAAAAATTTGCACACAAGTAGAGTAAGACTGCGCAAATATAAGGCTACGCTGGCAATAATCTACAGAAACTAGGAAAAAACTACACACATCTGCAGGTCGATAAAATCTGCACACGGACTCTGAAAATCTGCATTTTACAACGCAAATCCGGTATCCCTGATTCGGACAAGTAAACTTATTTTCGGAATCAACAGCAATGCATTAAAAAAACTTGTGGATTATGTATTTTCTTTCCTGCTTGGTCTCCCATGCGCGCTGGTTCGATTCAAATGGTGTGTTAATGTGTGTCTTTCCAAGAGAATCGAAGGATCTTATGGATGTAGTTGTGATATTGGCACTCGCGAAAAAATAACACTGAAGAAAAGTTTCAAATTGAAATGGTCTGCTCAAATTTTTGATTGAATCTCCTTTTTAGATAGAGAAAAGTACTTTTCTCGTTTTGTGGGGGCCCTGAAAATGTGGGGGCCCGGGGCCCGGCCCCCCCCCTTAAATCCGGCTCTGCCTACAGATCAAACTGCAAACTCCTGTGAATTCTGATGCCCCTAGCCGTCTCGAAAGAACATCAAAATGCCGCAGAGTGATTGCTCGCCTGGTGTCTCCGTTTACTTACAGGCACTTCTGAAACGTCTGGGGCACAAAAATTTACAGCAACGGTTAGGAAGCTAAAATCTTTTTTTCAGTTTGAGTTCTAGGTTTTTTTCATCACTATTTTGAGACACGCCTACTCTGATAGAAAATCAACCAGATTATAAATTCTAGTTCGACCAGTGAAATATATTTTTGAAAACATTTTATGAAGGTTAGAAACTTTGAAGCCAACAATTTCGCAATCATATCACGTTTGTTAGCTCGTATAATGTTAGAAACTCTGAGCGAGAGTGTAAAAACTAGTTCAATCGGGCAGTCATTTAGGAAACTTTAATAAAAAAAATTTCCTAAAAACAGCGGATAGCGTTTCTGAACAGAAAATTTTATTTTTCTTTGCTGTATTTACGAAACTCATTTTTTTGCACTCGCATTTTTTCTGTAGCTGTCCTAAAATCAGCAGTAAAAACCGACAAATGTAAAGATGTGGACTTTTTTTCGGCATAACAAAATGGGAAGTTAAATATTTGTAAGATTCTTTTGTTTCAATTTCATTGTATAATAAAATTATGTGCATACGAGCTTTCCCCATATTGAAATGTTCGTTCGTTATCATAGCATGATAAAATATTATTCCGTAAAATATGTACACATGAAGAGATGAAAGTTTTACTAAAATGTATGCTGAATTAATATAATTAACAAAAACCTACTTACGAGTAGAGAAAAAATAACAACATTTCTAAAGACTGTCTTCAGCATTGTCTTCACAGTTAACCTATGACTATAAACTTTTGAGTGTATATACACATATCAAGAAAAATCATCTCAAAGAGTATGTTAAGCTCATTCGTTAGATAAGCAGTATACATAAAGTGAGAGTCATAGTGGCTGTTTGTTGCAAATACATTGTGCAAGGTTGTGCGGAATCGTAAAGGTAATCAATCACATTTTTGTTGTCATTTTTATTCGTGCTGTCCGTCGCCGCGCTAGAATTCAAGCTCTTCCATTGTCCGCGACAGCCGGTTGCTGTCGATTCTCCTGCGCTGGCTTCTCCGGACGGCATCCGCCCGGCGGTACGGTTCGTTCTTGAGACCCAGTAGAATATCCTCCAGGGCACCGTTGTAAACCTCGTCTTGCTGGAGCAGTTTCTTCTCGCGCACCGAGTTGGTTTTCGTCTTCAGTTCGTTGATTACGGCCTCCTAGGAGAGGAAGATGGCCACAAGCATTTTTTTAGCAAGAATTGCCCCGTTCAATGGATTATTGGCACGAAAAATCGGCGCTTTTTTATTCTCTACCAGTCACCACCCTGTCTATGTGCAAAGTATTTTTAAACTTATCTTAATTTACAGTTTGTTACGATACATAGTGCTAGTTTTTTCTAAGTGTTTTTAACAGATGAGTGCAATTTGCACGTGCAGGATTACAAAGCGTTTGGATTCATGCACAAGCAAGCTTATATGGGGTTCTTATGTGAAAACAAATCAGGCTGAAAGTCATCATTTTATTGATGTAGTTAATCTTGTTAGATGAATTCGTCAACTGACTCAACTGATAGAATTGTATAAAAAACTTCCATCATTTTTTGAAGACGATAGTAACAGAAAATGCGGAAAAATCGCAACCTCAAATGACAAACAGCAACGCGTGTATGGGTAAGATTGATACGAAATATGATTTTTTGTACAGTAAAATATATAACACCACGATGCAAAAGTTGAAATTAAGACTTCTCTATCGTGTCCCAAAGTCTTTTTCTTCTAGTCAGCATCTTTTGAAATAGGTTCGGATCAGATTTGCTGGTTTTCTTCAAAACGACACTTTGTAAAGAGCTCTTCGCTTGACTAGCACCAGCCACAGAAAGCGAACTCCAGGATATTCGCAGCTCATTTTCGGTCTTGACGTACGAACGAAATGTGATAATTAAAACAAACAATGGTTAATTACATACCTTACTAAACGAAGGAAACTTTAAAATGCTGTTGAAATGATCAATCTGTCTAGAACATGTAAGTACGATGAGCGAAAAGCACGTTTTATGAATATAAAGTGTATTTAATATAGCAATGGAGAAACTAATAGTAAATTTACAAACTACAGTTACACACATAGACCTGATTATGCACATAATATTATACAACAGTAACTACACTCAGTGAAGCAAAACAATATTAACAGCGAAATATATCTAATCATATACGAAATTAAGACGTCAAATCGATAGCATCCGCAACCAAAAAAGCAAACCTTTCAAAAGGGGTTTGTATCCTAGTCTAAACCGTAACCAAGCCTAAAATATGTGTCGGTAAAAAACCCAAAGTGTCGTCGGGCAAAATACTTGTTGAAGTAACCGAAAAACTTCTAAAAAATAGCGCAAACATAGAAAAACACAGTTCAAACTCTAAACAAAAAAAAAAAAACATCCTAATCACACTGTCTATTACAAGCTACACACATTTTTTTTCATCAAACCTATGGTTAACTAATCAGCGAATTCGTGTTAAATACATGTTGCAATTCCCGGTTCATTTGCGTTAGATTCTGTAGGAATGTACTGGACAATCGAATACTGGCATCGCCAGCACTGCTAACGTTGCCACTGCTACCACCGACGGTAACAGCGCTACCGCCCGTGGCAGCATTCTTTTGCGTTAATGCATGATGAAGTGAGCATACCTGTTGCTTCTTCTGGTTGTTGAGCTTGTTGTTCCGCAGTACGACTTGCTCTTCCAGTGCATCCTTCTTATTTGCGGCTTGCAGCGCAGCCAGCTCGAGGCGACGTCGTTGTTCGTTCTCCTGATCGCACGTCTGAATGGGAGATCGATTTTGTTGATTTATGATAATGAATGCTCAATATCAATATTTACCTTAAAAGCTCTGACAAACCGCACCAACAGCGAGAAAAATGCGTTGGCATCCGAACTCCGAGATGATTCACCGAAGTATTCGATACACTCTTTAAATGAATCCTAAAAGAAATGAATCATTTAGTATTGGAATCGGATCTGCTTTTCGATTCTTGAAGAAAAATACCTGCGCTGTTTTACAATCCGTGCGAAGCTTTTTTAGTTTTTCTTCGGAATTATTCAAAAAGTCCCGCAACACGTGATTTTGTGCGCCCTTGCCTCGCAGATCAGCCTCTTTTCGTACAGCTTCCATACCCTTCTCAAGCTCACTCACGTCCGTAATTAGAATTTCAAGTGAAACTTGTGCTGCTTTGTCGATGCAGAACAACTCAGAGTCGAAGTTCATAAGTTCCGGGAACTTTTGCCGTACGGTTGCTACGATGTAGTGCATCAAACTCATTCGCTTATCATTGGACTTTGTGTCCAACAAATTGTCCAAACTTTGTAGCTTGAATCCGTACGCCGGACCCCGTTTGCTACTGTTCAAATAATTTCCGAACGCTAGGATTACTTCCAGCACCGAGCGGAACTTTTTCGACGATTTAATCGAAGACGAAGCAGAAATAATCGCGTAGATTTGCTGTTGAAGAAAACCACATTGGTACACTATACCCAGTTTATACTTAGGACAATAACTTACCGGATTGATAAGAAGTAAACTGTCGAAAAAGTTTCCGATGTAGTTCATAATGGACAATTTCGAGGAAATTCGCTCGACCTTGGTCAACTGCAGCATGAACTTGTCTTCTTCCGTAAGCAAATTCAGATCCTTCCTCTCTATCACATACTCTTTGTAAAGCTTCTGTTCCTGATCTGTGGGAACCATCTTTTGTAGCAGTTCAACGTTCTCCAATGATAGCTGCTTGAGATCGAGGAGATTGATTGCCTTGATGACTGTCTCTACGGGCATTTCCAGCTTGCGACGAGAGATTGCTAGAGGGAGAGAACCGTTAGGTTTCGAACAAATATAAAAACCCATTAACTAATATTTACCAATATTTCTTAATCTCGTGTGCTCTAGCAACGATATGTGCTCGGGTTTTTTGAATCGCTTGCTGGGGAATGTTGAGAGTCCGTCCATATCGCAGTTGCCGTTGGTCAGTGGGCCACCCATACCGATTTTGAACCGCTCCTCGAAATCGATGAAATCGATCTGTCGATGCAGCTTTTCGTCGTCTAGTTCGTTGAAAATGGTTCCGCGTACCTGATTTGGCTTCAGTGCAACCCAGTTGAGCGTTGGCAGTTTATATTTGGTTTGTACTTTGCGTTTGATAGTCATGGCACCGTCGGTGCAGTGGATGGCGCCGCCGAAGTTCATGAAACCGCCCGGGCCAGCCGGTGGAGGCGGAATGAAGGAGGGGGGTTTCGGAGGAGCCCGTGGAGCATCGCCATTCAGGTTTGGCAAAGCTGGTGGCACTGGTGGGCAAGGTGGAGGTGGAGGCATAGGCGCTGCAGGAGGTGCTGGTGGTGGTGGAACCGGTGGAGCGGTTTTATCTGCTCCGTTACTCGTGGGACTGAGCTCGGAGAGTTTTCCACCCTTTGCCAGGAGGTTGGAGACGTCCGCAATCGAAGTGCCCTTCGGGAGAGTCTTCGTGAAATTCTCAAGCTCCAACAGCATAGATTGGCGGCTTTTGGATTCCTGTTCGTGTTCCTTGAGTGCTCGTTTTAGTTTCGTTATTTCCTCTTCGACCGTTCGTTGTTTATTGAACAAATCATCTCGTTCTGCTCGTGTTTGACTTAGTTCCGATTCGAGTTCACCGATTTTGAACAAAGCTTCCCTCTCAATTTCACTAGCCTGATCTAAAGCACGACCAAGTTCATCTTCCAGTTCGTTAACCCTTTCCAGGGCGGCAGTCTTTGTTTCACTGTCTTCCATGAGTGCGGCTACATCGAACACATTATCCAGATAGGCCGATATCTGAACATGAAGCTCTTCGGACTCAGTTAATCTAAGTTTCTCCAGATATTCATCTAGACCGAGGGCAGTAAATTCATACTGCAGGTGCACCCTGTAGTTCATATCTTCTACGGAATGTACTACAATATTTACAAATTGCATGCAAGCCACCATAAAATCGATATTAAACAATTCGTAGTTCATAAAGTACTCCATGAGTGTCTGAAATCGACGCTGCTCGGAGCAGACTACCTTAAAATTATCGAATGCCGATAGAATAATTTCGTGACCACCCTTGACCAGGCAGATCGCCGCTAGTAATTCTAATACCAGAGCTTTCGTTCGCAATGACTTGTGAGTCAAACTGAGCGCTATACAATTTATCGCCTCTCGATGCTGGAGCACCATATTAAAACCATACTTGTTGTTCATAATTGCCCTCATGCACATGTTGCATACATGAATATCATCAGTCGTTAGCCCCATGTTCAGCTTAGCTATATGCCTCGACCGCCGCCGGATACTGGGGCTATCCATCATATCTCCTAGTCCGGGTCGTATAAACCCATTCAAACCAAGTTTGTGGTTCGTTTCGTTGCTTCCATACGATGTCAGAGTGGTATCCTTTGGATTTAAACCCTCGTCCGACTCAGATTTGGCCTCCTGTATCCGCTGCTCGTGGCGCATCATAGCGAGCCGAAAGCTGAGATAGTCAATCAGTGCATCCAGACCCTGATTCTCGTCGTCCAGGAACTCTTTCACCCACTCGATGTGATTGGTGCGCAGTGAGATTTCCAAATCTCGCAAGACCTGTGTCGACGTTGATTCGCCGACCATTTTTCGTTTCTGTGGAGGAAAAATAGAAACATTTGTCATTTAATCCAAAATAAGATGGCCAAGCAAACAAAATTCTTGAAAGTGATTCAGTAGCGGTAAATAACGTCCCAAACAAATCAGTCATTACTATTCAGCAATAGATTAGCTTTGCCTGTCTATTCCCTACGACCGTTCACGGTGATAGAAAACAGACACCGATTTCCATCCTCCAACATGCGCACTCAAGCGAAGTGATTGATCAGCTTGACCGATACGCATACGGCATCCGTTTCAATCTTCCTGGTAACACCCCATCCTGCATCCTAATTCAGTCTCATGCAAGTGCACCAGTGGTCATCATCGGGAACTGACACTTGTTTTGATCTTTGCAACACTTTTGCGTATGCTCACGGCCAGAGAGATACATGCAGTGTTCAATTACGACAACGTCAGTCAATCTTTCACACATCACCGAACAGCTCAGTCGAAGTATGTATAGCGGTAATCGGATCGCTTGTGCTCGCGCTAAAAACTCCCAGTATTGCAAGGCAAAACTGAAAAAGCTTATTCCAGAATTACAATGATCGAGCGATTCTGGGGTATGTATTTTGTAGCATATAATCTGGTGAATATTCTGCTTTTAGTTGAAGAATGAGCAATCATCTCTGTGGTAAGTCGCCAATAAAGAAAAACGTCGAATTTGAGCCAAAAGGTGTAACAAAGACCACAGTTGCGTTAGTTAAAATATTGCGCGAATAAGCTGGAAGAACAAAGTCATCAGAACAAATAGTTTATGATATGAAAAATTGAGTTCTCTTTCATTGCTCAATAAATGCCATAACACCGAAGTTATTGCTCTATCATTTCTTTGAAAAATACCTTGTTCTACTGCACAGTGGGGCGACTCCATACAAAGGCTGGCCAAGCAAAAAAAGGGTCGATAAATGCGACAAAAACTTGGTATTTACATAATTTTGGGGCGCTGAACACGAATCAGGTATCCAATCTTTGTTTGGGGCCGCCCATAAAGCACGAAATCCAATTCTAATATTTTTTGGCACTTTTTTCCTTTTTTATAGAATTATATGATCTTTGACCACTAGTAGTGCCACCGGGTGTCCTCCCCATTGAAAAAATACGTAATTTATGGACGACCCCTCGAACTAAACAAATTTTGCCTAAATATATATATATATATATTTATATATATATATATATATATATATATATATATATATATATATATATATATATATATATATATATTTATATACATATTTTTTTTTAATAAACTAAAACAACATAAGTAATACAAACTAATTACAAATTGAAAAAATCATCATCAGCATCATCATCTTCCGCTGTGATCGCTCAAATCTCGTGTTGAATTGATTCCAGAAAATTTGAAGTTCATTATACTTATCAGCAGGAAAAAATATCTTTCGCTGCAATTTTCATTTCTTCTAGTAATTTTTGATGTTTCATTTTTTCATATATATGTTATCTTCCTAATCCGGTTTCTCTGGTTGAAAGAGGACATTTAAATACATGTATAATACCATGAATTGACAACTTACTAGACATTGAATTAGGTGGTGCCGCTGAAGTTGAAGGCTCCATAATAATACTACAAGGTATACAGCCCTAGGAGTTGTATGAAATGGTGACGTAGGACTAAATATATAATATATGCTAAACTAAATATTATTATATGCTGCGCTAAGCTGTTCATAGGTAACACTACCGTTTATTTTTGATAGTCGGTATTTTACAACTAACGATGCATGAATACATGAAAATTTTACACTAGTAGTAGTTGCGAAAATTCTCATAATTCTTATCTTCAAGCATCTGAAGTTCTTAAAAGAACCGATTCCATAATATTCAGTTAGAAATTCGTGCTACAGAACGCTGATAATCGCACCATGAATATTTTGTTGGCCGCGCATAAAATTTGCTCTCCGCTGTGCCCTCCAGTAGCTGTGCCAGCAAAATATCCTGCAGCGAACGATGGTAACTGTTGCTGCCGTATGCAAAATAAAGGTGTAACATGTTCCGCAGTGCCTGGAAGTTGACTCGTATGCAGCTCTCGTTTCTCAATGTCGCGTACCTTTAACAGCTGCACTGCTCTCGCTTATGTGTAACAAACTAAACTGAAGCTAAATTTTCTACACGCAGTCTTTTGTATCGAGTTCAGAGCAGATTTTTGCAATTAAGGCGTGGCTACGTAGCTTCGAGAAAGAGGAACAAACCAAAACACCTTCGATACTACTGAGTAATTTTCATACGCATCAAAAGAAAGTTTTTGCTTTCCCGATGCGCAAATCACTCTGGTTCTTAGATAACCTAATTTTCGTTTCTAATATTTGACTGATAACGGTGTTCGAGTGAACACAAACAAACAATTAAACCGGAAAATCACTCAATTTTGCAGTGTAAATTCTTGAAATGAGTGTTACATCTTGTTGTGATAAACTATTCATAGGCAACACTACCGTTTATCTCTGGTGCACCTTGGTCGTTATTGTAAAAATGATTATTTAGAAATAGATGAACATTTCACACTAGTAGTAGATGTGAAATTTCTCATAACTCTTATCTTCATCATCTTATAGTTCTGGAAAGAACCGATTTCATAATCTTCAGCTCGAAATGTATGCTACAGAATGCTGATGATCACACCACCACCGGTAGCATCGATTATTTTGTTGGCCGCGCATAAAATTTGCTCTCCGCTGTGCCCTCCAGTAGCTGTGCCAGCAAAATATCCTGCAGCGAACGATGGTAACTGTTGCTGCCGTATGCAAAATAAAGGTGTAACATGTTCCGCAGTGCCTGGAAGTTGACTCGTATGTAGCTCTCGTTTCTCAATGTCGCGAAGCTTTAACAGCTGCACCGCACTTGCTATTGTGGAACAAACTGAACTGAAGCGGAATTTTCCACACGCAGTCTTTTGTATCGAGTTCAGCGTAGATTTTTACCATTAAGGCGTGGCCACGCAGCTTAGACAAAGACAAACAAACCAAAACACTTTGTTGAGTCAAAATATGTAGGCAGTGGAATTTATTTCGTCCATGTTATTGTTATCTGTGCTTGGGAAGCAAGCCAATAACGAGGGAAACGTATGTGAAAGCTTGACCTTGGAACTTTTCACCTTTTTCCACCATTAAACAGTAAAGCAACAATGTTGAACATAATTTCAAAAAATTGTTACACATTTTATCTATCCACCGACATATAAATGACTAAGAGGCATTAAGTCGTTCGCTTGCTATAACCGTTTGAAATCTGACGCAACATTTGCCAGTTTCATTTTCAATTTCACAAAGTGTAATCTAGTATAGGAAACAAAGACGTAGTCCTACGTCAAAATTCAATGAATTTATGAATTTGAAAACCAAGACACTGGAATGACACAACGTTCTAAATTAATACGAAAAGATGCGGAGAGCAACGACTGTTCTTTGTTTTTTTCTCATAAAGCAAAATGTGTGCTTTACTTTTGTATGCCAAAGAGTGCGAAGCAAAAGCAATCTTCAAACGGGCTATTGTTAGCCGGAGTTTGCTGCTAGTATTTAACACTTCAATCAGTTTAGCGAATTTCATGATCATTAATTGAAAAGGGCTGATTGTTTTTAATATTGTTTTAAATTTGCAGAAAGTGATAAGGTTTGACATAATTAAAATTTCATGAAGATTTGTTTACTATTTTCTTATTTAACACTTATTTTATAACTTTTAATTGATAAATTTTGTAATTTTTGCCCAAATTTTTATTTTATTCTTATGGATTGAGTTCGATATCATAAATTTCCATTAATAGGGTATCATGGTTATGATTAAAATTAATCCTGGATGAAATTTCAACCTTAAAAAAATTTAAAAAAAACTGCTATCGCTTTTTTCACTAAAGTGACAATTTGCGCAGTTTTGCGCAGCAGCGGACAGTATGCATTTGAAAGTTTACGTTTTTACCTAAATTTTGAATGCAGTCACAACCGTGGCAAACTGTGGCAACTAAACTTTTAAGCTACTTTTCTACAAAAAATCACCTTTTTTTTTCTAGTGTTAGGCCTATTATGACCAAATTCTACAAATATCTAACGAAAAGGGTTTGTTTTGCACAATACAGTCATACCTCGATATAAGGCAACTTTATTTTTATTTTCGTTACGTTATATCGAGTTACGTTATATCGAAGCAAAAAAAATTTTTTTTTTAATTTATGCAAGAACGTTAATGGTTACTCAAATATGCGCGAAAACCCATTTTCCATCACCTATCAGTATTTTTAAACCTTTCTTATGCCCATTTAGAAATATTTTCAGAAGCAAAATTTTTTTTTAATTGATACACAAGTTACTCAAAGATGCGTGAAAACCTATTTCCCATCACATATCAGTAATTTCAAACCGTTTCAATGCCCATTCAGGACAATTTTCAACAAACAAAAAAAAATTTCTAATCGATGCAAGACTGTTGACGGTTACTCAAAGATGCGCAAAAACCTATTTCCCATCACCTATCAGTATTTTTTTACCTTTATTATGCCCATTTAGAGAAGATTTCAACAAGCAAAAAAAATTTTTTTTCTAATTGATGCAAGACTGTGAATTGTTATTGAAGGATGCATGAAAACCTATTTCCCATCACCTATTAGTATTTTTAAACCTTTCTTATGCCCATTTAGAACAATTTTTGCATTAGTTTCATTAATTTTAAAACTTACTACAAACACTTTTTTGAAGCAATTTATACTCCGAAAACAGTTGCTGTATCATTTATTTTCAATTTCAAAACATTTTCAAAGTTACGTTATATCAAGGTAAAAGTTACGTTATATCGAGTTACGTTATATCGAGGTTGCCTTATATCGAGGTATGACTGTATTTACAACAACTTTTTCTTTGACGTCAAAAAATCCAAGCTATCATTGAAGCGACAGAGCGTTTCAAAGTAATGTGCTTTTTTTTAAAAAAAAGACAAAAAACGTCAGTTCGCCAAGCTTTGAAAAGTCATAAAAAATTCAGATTTCATGATATTGCGCCCAAATTTTGGATTTAGACATTCGAATGTTATAGCAATAAAGGAAAAATATAATGAAACAGCTAACGAAAAAAAATTTTTTTGTACTGGCTCGAAAGAAGCAGAACAATATTCAGAATCAGTATATTCATTTAAATTTTAGCAGATGTTTTGTCATTTCTTAGCGCGCTTTTTAATAGAATAACCACACATTAGTGCGAATTCAAATTTTGCAAATGAGCAGTTTTCGCCTCAACTCGACTGAGGGGCTGGCAGCACTCTCTCAGATTCTCTCTCTCTCTCTCCCTCTCTCTCTCTTTCTCTCTCTCCCTCTCTCTTTATCTCTCTCTCTCTTTCTCTCTCTCTTTCTCTCTCTCTTTCTCTCTCTCCCTCTCTCGCTCCTCTCTCTCTCTCTCTCTCTCTCTCTCTCTCTCTCTCTCTCGCTCTCTCTCTCGCTCTCTCTTTCTCGCTCTCTCTCTCTCTCTCTCTCTCTCTCTCTCTCTCTCTCTCTCTCGCTCTCTCTCTCTCTCGCTCTCTCTCTCTCTCGCTCTCTCGCTCTCTCTCTCTCTCTCTCTTGTGTATGCACAATTCAGTTCTAACTTAACTGCACACAAATTTTGGCAATAAGATCACGTTAACCCATTTTGGAAGTGAAAATCTTTCGACTGTGTATAACTTTTATTTTGTGTTTTAGTCAGATAAAACTAGGCTCGGAAACTACCGAACCGATCGACGTGAAAATTTGTATGTAAGGGTTTTAGGGGCCGAGAAAGGTTTCTATGATGGTTTGAGACCCCTCCCTCCTCTTGAAGGGAGAGGTCCTATTATTTTTTATCTTTTTATCTCGGTATGCCTGAAGGGCACTGGGTACTGAAATGCCACTGCGACATTCTTGCTGATTGTCTTTTGTGGCGGGCCCCGATTGCTGTGCACAGGTTACGGATTGTTCGTACTCATTGAAGGAGTAGAACTGTTTTGTTGTAAACCTGTACCCCAATTAGGTACAACATAGTTGATGAAACTAATGACCTGCTTGGGATTGGAGCTCCATGCTTGGTATGGAGTTAAAAGGTAACTTCCTAAGAAGTTGTACCTAGAGGAAGCAAGAGCTTCGCAAGAGCAAAGCAAATGCTCTGAACTCTCTGGTTCAGATTTGCAGAATCGGCAGGTGTCGTTCAACACTACGCCGATTTTCTTTAAATGATAAAAAGCGGGACAGTGTCCGGTGAGGAGTCCCGTGATTATCCGTAGGTCACTACGATTTAGACTAAGTAGCTTTCTGGCGGTTCCAGGGTTCGGATAGATAAACTGTTTGCCTTGTCTACAACCCTGTGCCTGTTGCCATTGGGATACTATTTCTAGCCTTTCCCAAGTTAGTAGTTCGCTTTTGATAGCGGAAATGGACGTACCCAGAAACGGCTCGGGGCCAATAAACCGCTGAGCTGATCCCTGTCTTGCTAGGTAGTCAGCGTGTTCATTACCCTCGACTCCGCAGTGTCCGGGCACCCGACACAGAAAAAATGAATACTGTCGGGAAAGTTCCCGTAGAGTTTCAATGCATTCCCAAACAAGTTTGGAAGCGCATTTGACGGACTTAAGTGCTAGTAGTGCTGCTTGACTGTCCGAGAATATACCGATTTTCGCATGTCTGTTGTTGCGTAGCAGACATATTTTTGCGTAGATATATATGGCATATACCTCTGCTTGAAAAACGGTGGGCCATTTTCCCAGGGAAAACGTTTCCCTGATACCGGGTCCGTATATACCAGATCCCGTTAGGGATCCCATTTTCGAGCCGTCCGTATAAAAACTGACGATGCCAGGTGGAAGATTAGGCCCTCCATTGTTCCACATAGAGCGGTTTGTTTCAATCACTCTATATGGAATATCCATGTTGGTTCTAACGTCCATCCAGTCGGAGACTGTGGTTAATAGCGGAGTTAGTTTGAACTCCCTAAGTATGCGAAGGTGGCCGATTTGGTCCCCTTCAAGTATGGTTTTCCTCCTTTGCAACCTTAGAGCGCCAAGCTCTGCTTCCTTTTTCACATGAAGATGTAGAGGTAATAGGCAAAGCATAGCTTCCATGGCTGCAGTTGGAGTTGTTCGCATAGCGCTGGTAACCGAAAGACATGCAAGTCATTGAACTTTTTTGAGTTTGGCTTGCGCAGTCACTTCGTTCACCTTAGTCCACCACACTAGGGCAGCATAGGTGATTCTTGGTCGGGCAATGGTCTTGTAAGACCAGAGTGCCAAGTCTGGTTTCAGTCCCCAGGTCTTACCGAACAGAGTTCTGCAGGCCCAGATCGCTGAGATCGCTTTCTTAGCGATGATCCAGTTGTGTAGACCAGTTCAGTTTCTTGTCCAGAATAATTCCGAGATATTTGACTTCATTGCTGAAGCCCAGTCTAACTCCATTCAGTATTGGAGGAGTGATGGAGATCGTCCTTCGTCTGCCGAATGGAATTAGGACTGTTTTTAAGGGGTTTATGTTTAGACCCTCCTGTAAACACCATGACATGGTGGTATTCAGAGCCGTTTGCATTCGGCTCGACAGAGTTGCGTCATCTTTACCTCTGACGATGAGGACGATGTCATCGGCGTATCCAATGACCTCGTAACCAAGCTGTGAAAGCTTGTTGAGAAGTGCGTCGACAACTAGTGACCATAACAAGGGCGAGAGAACTCCTCCTTGCGGGCATCCCTTGATCACTGACATTGTTACAGACGAATCTCCCAAGGTTGCTGTGATCACTCTGCTAGAGAGCATTGCGTGTATCCAGTTCCTTGAAGTTTGGTCGATTCCCTTATGAGAAAGAGCCGTATCAATTGATGCAGAGGACGTGTTATCGAAGGCCCCTTCAATATCAAGAAAGGCACATAGCGCCGTCTCCTGATAACTCAGGGACTTTTCAATCAACGTCACTAAGCTGTGAAGAGCAGTTTCTGTTGACTTGCCGCTTTGATAGGCATGTTGGTTCCTGTTCAGCGGGGAGTCTTTAAGAAACTCATCACGGATATATTTATCCATTATTTTCTCCATCAACTTGAGAAGCGATGAAGTCAGACTTATGGGTCTGAAAGTTTTAGGTAGGGTTTTGTCCTTTCTTCCAACTTTGGGGATAAACACTACCTTCACCTTCAGCCAGTTATCCGGAATATGGCCCAGGATAAAGCTGGCTCTGAAGAGGTTGATGAGTTCGGACATGATAACTGCGGCCGATTTTTGTAGAAAGATGGGTAGTATGCCGTCTGGACCAGGAGACTTCATAGGGTCGAATGAGCTTGGAGCCCAACCTATTGAAGCTTCCGTGAACAGTCGACGGGCCAGCAGGATGGACTCCCGCCATATGTCTCGAATTGTCCTGCCGCGACCCATCACTATTCAGTTCTTCGGTCTCTGTCGATCCAGGAAAGTGGGTGTTTATAAGAACCTCCAGCGTTTCCTTGGTAGTGACAGTGAGGCATCCATCCTCTTTCCTCACCTGTCCTAAACCGTTAGTATGGTCTTTGGACATCGCCTTTTGTAGCTTCCGGCAGAGTTTGGATTCTTTCACAGAAACTAACTCTGGATTTCCGTTTAGCCTTGCGTAGCTCGGCGTTGTACTTAATGAGGGACGCCCTGTAGTCGTCCCAGTTAAACGTGACTTTTGCCCTGTTGAACAACCGCCTAGTTTCCCGACGAAGGTCACTAAGTTGATCATTCCACCAGGGTACGTCACGGCATACTGACCGCTGTGTTAGTGGACAGTTAGCGTCGAAAGCATCCATGATTCTGTTTTGTAGATCATTTGCTGCCGAATTCAGGTCAACTGAATTTCGAATGTTGCTGTAACCGAAAGTTCGTGAATCGATCAGGTGTTCCTTAAAGGATTCCCAATCTGTATTCTTAGGATTTCTGAACAGCTCTCTTTTCAGAGGGTTAGCCTCTATATTAAAAACGATGTGTCTGTGGTCCGACAAACTAGTTTTATCGGAGACATGCCAATTTTTAATCCTTTCAGAAATAGAGGCGCTACACAGAGTGAGATCAAGGACCTCCTGTCTGATAGCGTTGATAAACGTGGGGTTATTCCCTGCATTACATACATTGACATCGTTAGAAGTAAGGTATTCAAGTAGGTACTCACCCCTGGTGTTGGTGTCCGAGCTGCCCCAGATCGTGTGGTGAGCGTTGGCATCGCAGCCGATCAGAAACGGCTTGTTGGTGGCCTTGCAGTACCGCACGAGCGCAGCAACTTCGGGTGGCGGTATAGAGAGGTCCCATACAAATGAAACACAAATTTCTGCACATATCAAAAACTAACCAAGCAAATGGAACCAAATTTGCTATGTGGATGTTTTTAGTAATAACAAATTTGTCCACATTTTTTCGACACCCCTCCCTCTTCTGGAAGGGAGGGGTTCCATACAAATGAAACACAAATTTCTGCACATCTCGAGAACTAACCAAGTAAATAGAACCAAATTTGGCAGGTGGATGTTTTAAGGGATAATAAATACATCCATAATGGTTTGACACCCCTCCCTCTTCTACAAGGGAGAGGTCCCTTACAAATGAAATACGAATTTTGCACAGCTCGAGAACCAATCAAGTAAATACAGTGATCACCCGATTATATCACACCCTGATGATTTTTGGCGTGATAAAATAGGGATAAAATCGGGAAATTTTTAAAATTTAGTTTTTGCCTTTCTCCTAGAAAGGTATAGCAATCACTGGAAAAACCAAAGGTATAAAAGTGGTCCCAATGGCCGAATGTCATATACCACTCGACCCCTTTCGACGAACTGAGCATTTTCTGTATGTATGTATGTATGTATGTATGTGTGTGTGTGTGTATGTGCAACTTTTTTTTCTCACTCACTTTTCTCAGAGATGGCTGGACCAATTTTCAATTACTTGCAAATGAAAGGTCTCGTTGCGCCATAGGTTGCTATTGAATTTCATTGTAATCGAATTTTTAGTTTAGAGGTTATGTATCAAAATGTAAAAATCACGAAACATCAATATCTCAGAAACCACATAACCGATTTCAATAAAACTGGTTGCAAATCTCCAAAACCCTTACCTTTTAAATTTCGTTATGATTGAACATATGGTTCAAAAGTTATGTAAAGAAAAGTTATCCAGAGGTTGTTTAAACTCACTCATTTTTCTCAGAGATGGCTGAACCGATTTTCACAAAATTAGTGTCAAATGAAAGGTCTAGTTGCCCCATAGGTTGCTATTGAATTTCATTGTAATCGGATTGTAACTTTGTCCGTCGTTCATAAAAATGTGAAATCACATAATGAAAGTAAACATATTGACCTTCTCTTAACGATCACTGGCTAATTAAAAGGTAGAAAAGTATACTACTCGACTCAGTTCGACGAATCGAGCATTTTCTGCATGTATGCATCTATAGGTGTATATGTGTGTGTGAGTATGGGTGTGTACGTGTTTACTAGCACCTTTTTTTTCGCACTCACTTCTCTCAGAGATGTTCTGACCGATTCCTTCTATCTTGGTGTCAAATGAAGGGTCTATTTGCCGCTTAGGTTGCTATTGAATTCCATTGAAATCAAACTTTTAGTTTTGGCGCTGCGTCAGAATGTGAAAATCGCTCTTATATCTCAGAAGCTATGTGGTTGAATTCAAATTAATGGGCTTTTAAACCCTTAAACAATGAATTTAATAATGTTTAAACATGTGGTTTGAAAGTTATAGAAAGAAACGTAACCCGCAGACTGTTTAAAACTACAGCTACGATCAAAATATGTGGCCTCAACATCATTTAAATTTGATATTGTACTATTTCAATGTTTGCGGCCTTGCTCGGGTTTGAAGTTGAAATTAAAAGCCATTTCTATCATTTCACTTTTTGCCTTTCCCCTAGAAAGGTATAGCAATCACTGCAAAAACTAAAGGTATAAAAGTGCTCCAAAGGGGCCGATTGCCGTATATCACTCGATTCAGTTCGACGAGCTGAGCATTTTCTGTATGTGTTTGTGTATGTTTGTGTGAGTGTAACGCTCTCTCAATCTCACTCGATTTTCTCAGAGATGGCTGGATCGATTTCAATGAAATTAATTGCAAATAAAAGGTCTAGTTGCCCCATAAGACCCTATTGAATTTTGTTGTAATCTGATTTCTAGTTTAGAGATTATGTATCAAAATGTAAAAATCACGAAACATCAATATCTCAGAAACTACACAACCGATTTGGTTTCAAATGAACGGGCTACCTAAAAAACCCTTAACTTTTGAATTTTATGAAGATTGAACATGTGGTTCAGAAGTTATGGAAAGAAACGTGTTCTGGAGACTATTTAATCTCACTCATGTTTCTCAGAAATGGCTGGACCGATTTTCATAAAATCAGTGTCATATGGAAAGTCTTGTTGCCCATAAGACCCTATTGATTTGTTTTGCAAACGGATTATTACTTTGCCTGTTATTTTTAAAAATGTGAAATCCAGCTATGAAAAGAAACATATTCTGAAGACTACTTGGGCTCACTCACTTTTCTCAGAGATGGTTGACCCGATTTCCACAGAATTAGTATCAAATGAAAGGTTTAGCTGCCTCATAACACCCTATTGAATTTTGCTGTAATCGGACTGTAACTTCGTCTGTAATGTATCGAAATGTGAAAATCACGAAACTTCATTATCTTAAAAACTACACAACCGATTTGAACAATATTGATATTAGATGAACGGGCTAGTTAAGGGTTAACTGATGAATTATGATTGAACACGTGGTTTCAAAGTTTGGCTGCCACCGTTATGTATTAAATTGTTAAAAAAACGAAAGTCTATTATCTCAAGTATTACACGACTAATTTGAACATAAGTGTCATACAAACGAGTCATCTCTCAAATTAACAAATAACAAACTTCATAATAATTCAATATGTGGTTCAAAAGTTTCAGAATGAAAAGAAATTTAAAGATTTCGTTATTAAATTGTTCGAAATTAAGAGTCATTTTCTTTATTTCGCTATGTCTTGAGCACTAACATTACGTCAAATTTCATATTTTATACTTCAATTACAACATCAATATTTTAGAACCCAAAGAGTGAATATATATTGGATTCAAGTAATCATGTATTTTTTTTTCTATTCTCGCTTATTTTCCGTCGGTCTAGTTCCGCCACTGTTGTGGCCAATCATCGACGCCCAGGGAGGCGACTCCACACCCAGGACCCTAACTCACGACCCGTTTATTAACGGACCGGCGCCAACGGCTTTACTTCCTCATGCGATGGAAGGCGTGATCCCAGAGATTTTTCGCCTCAGAAAATCTCCCGGTGTCGGCTAGGATTGAATCTAGACCAGTTGGGTTGGTTGTGAGTGGATCACGCCACCTCACAACCATCGACACCTATGTCGGCGGTGGGATTCGAACCCAGGCGTCGAGCGTGGTTGGCAGAGACGTTACCAACCACACTAGGCCCCCGCGTCTAATCATGTAAACCTATTTTCACAAATGATGAGTTTGAATGAGAAAGGCTGAGTCTGACCGCTAGGTGGATTAATTTAGGTTTTTTTATTGAAGATGTTAAATCAATAACTAAATACGTAAAATCAGTGATTTTAATTTTTTTTGGAAAATTTATCTGTACAAACATATGAAAAAAGCTGCAGTTGTTTTTTATGAATCGATATATCTGAATAATGACAAAAGATAGAGAAAAGTTGTCAAGGGATGAATTTGAAAAAACTGTCTGAGCTTTTATAAAGAATATTTAAAAAATTCAATTTGAGATCCAGTACTGAAAAAAAATCAAAAACAAAAAGTGACTATAAAAAATCACTATTTTTTTTAAAACATTTTTTTAGATAGATAATTCAGTTGCCTAAAACTTTTCTGAACAAACCCTAAAAAATTAAAAACCTAAAAAAATCGATGTAAAGTTGCAAAAAAATTACAATTAAGTTTTTTATTCGTTCATGTTTTTGTTTGAATTAGTAAAACGAATTACTTGCTTTTCTGTAGCGCAGTACCATCAGCAAAATATTAGATGTTCTCGTAACACTAAACTTTGCCGAAGACAACATGCTGATATCTCTCACATATTGCAACCAGAAAAATCTTAAAATGTAAATAACAATTTTTAATGCCTTTTCGTAGAAAACTTTATGTTGCTTGCAATATGTAAGAGATAGAAACATGATGTCTTCTGTAAAGTTTCTTGTTTTGAGATCACCTTTGCCTAAGACACCAAGCGTCTATCTTCATCTAATGAAAAAGTAAATATTCGATTTCACTTTTAGGAGGATTGATCACCCAGCTTTCTGCATCAAAAGATGCGTTTTTCAATATTTTGTAACTTCTCCGAAAATATTATATGGTTATAATAAACATTTGTATCACTATTCAACTATTCGCACGAAAACAGCAAAATGTAACATTGTGCATCGGTTGAATTTTTAATGTGAACTACATCCAGAATGATACACAGAATTATGAAAAATATCTTAAATATTGAAGCGTAATAGAAAATCAGTTCACCCTGACATTTTTTTGATGAAATTTTTTATGATGATAAAATCGGGTGAAAAATGTGATAAAATCGGGGGCAGATAAAATCGGGTACTGATATAATCGGGTGATTACTGTATAACGTAACGAAAATAAAAATAAAGTTGCCTTATATCGAGGTATAACTGTATCACCCAATATGAGTATCACCGGATCTAGAATGATGCAAGGAGCCAAAAATTGACCTCAGACACCAGTTTGAATTGTAAAATGGAAACTTCTGGGAAACAGCCGAAATTAACCGAATACTACTACATATGGATATGTCCGTAATCGAAATGATGTAAAGAAGCCAAGCATTGAGCCTGGACACCATTTTGAATTCGAAGATAACCACTTTCAGAAAACAACGAAAATAACTAAAATGCACACAATATATTTCCGGAATAGAGGTGATGTACAAAAACCAATAGTCGAGGATGTTGTCATTCCAATTAAACCAATCATTTCAAATGATATAAACAAATCGCAAGGAATCAATGAATTTGGAATATTTAAAATTATTAAATTAAACACTAAAATAGGCGGGACGAAGTTTGCTGGGTCAGCTAGTAATAAATATAATACAGATCGGACTCGATTATCCGGAGTTTTGAAAAACATTTCGCTCCGGATAATCGAATCCACCGGATAATCGAGCAATTTTTTATTTTTAATATCTCTCATTTAGAACAGTGAGTTTTCTATTAAAGTATGTTGTACACAATACTTGTGCCGACGAAATAAATTAAAAATTGTCTTTAGACTGTTTGTCGGCGTTTATTATACATACATACGTAATAATAAATTATGTTAAATTGATGATCTCGAAGATGTAAAAACCAAATAAAATAAATCAAAACTACCATTAGAAAAACAGCTTTTGCTTCGAGAGATTAAAGGAAATATTTTCCAGAAAATATAATAGAATTTGATTTGATTTAGGTATTTATCTGTTTTATTATCTTAAATATTAAGAAGAATTGAGGTGTTACATATACAGACCCTGTTCGATTTTGACAACACTCATGATTTTTTATTCTGTTTCCTAAGTGACCTATAACGACCTAGACGCTCGATATTACCATTAATGGGCTACTTTGTGAACATCCATAAATGACATAGCTTTTTTTCAGGTTTTTTTGACCCCCTCCTCCCCCATCGTAGCATTTCGTCACAAAGTAAGGACCCCCTTAGATAATTACGTAGCTTTATAACAACCCCCCCCCCCCCCACATATATTTTTTCTTGCAAATTTTATTATCCAAAACATACCTTGAGACATTAATGAACAAGAAAAGACAAGGAAGGAATAAAAATGACCCTAAGCAGAAAAAACAGTGATAAAAAAGAACAATTGGAAAAAATCCAAATTTTTTTCTTAGTTTCATGTTTGCTACGTAGCTTGGCTTGAACCCCCACCCTCCCTCTCGTCACATTTCGTCACAAAACTGCAACCACCCCCACCCCCCTCAAATGCTACGTCATTTATGAAAGTTCCTTTTACGGATTTCAAATCGTTATTGATTTCGGTTGATGAGTTTTGGTTCAATAATCCAGAAGTATCCGGAACACCACCGAAACAGGCCACTTTGTGGTTCTAAGTACTGCATTGATCATGGCCATTATATTACAGAAATATGTTCCGGCCATAAATTCGAAACCGGTTGACCAATAGTCCTCATCGGCAACTAAAAACCATAATACCTTGCTTGTGGAGGTTGTTGAGTAAGAATTGGTTGAAGGAACGACGAGAAAACTGCCTAAAACGAACTACCTAAACAGAACGGGGCATTGTTGTTACAATTTTGAACAACCCCGAAACTCCCAATGATCCGGAAGGCAAAAGTACATTATAGAAATACAGAAGAAAAAAAAATACTCCGGATAATCGAGCCATTTTCTCCGGATAATCGAGCCTCGGATAATCGGGCCCCCGGATAATCGAGTCTCCGGATAATCGAGTCCGACCTGTAATAAGATTTTCCTGCGCGGCTAATTTCTAGTTTACTTGTGTCCGTTTAATATATTCTCTGGTTTTTGAACTGTAGTAGACCATTCATTCCCAAAATCACAAGATGACTACAAATCACCTAATCAATGCAATCTTTACTAATTTAATTCAAACTGTATATCGTGTCAACTAAATACTATGACTAACCGTTTCAATTGAATAATAACGCTAAAATGCTTACCCTATGACTTCGTGAGGCCTTAGGATCCAGGTAAGTTCGCAGCTTGGTGAGATAGTGAGCTGGAGGATCTTTCGCGTGAACCATTTCCTGCAACAGAAAGGAAGAGAGAGGAGTGTAAAAAATACGTAATAGTGATGCATGAAACAGTTTTCAATTCTATGCGATGAGTAACGCTTTCCCATCGAATTCAGATGATAAAGGGTCTACGAGCGATCGTGTATAGGAGAAGCACTACCAGCCTTACATTCGTAATGTTTTATTTATGAACTGTTTGCTGGCTGTGTGCTTCTTGGGTGCAATATAGTTTTAAGTTCCCAACCAGCGGCTATCGCAGGGGCTAAAATAAAACAGTACATTACATCATTGTGCTTATTATAGATGCAGTTGCTTATCGTGATATTTTTCACTTTCAGTATTCCATTACAGCCGGCAATAGCGTCTCGCGTATGTTAAGAGTTAATCAAGAAACAAGCAGGCGATAAATACACTAACTAATCACGTACTGCCGCCGCTTCTGGGGTGGCTGCTGGAGTGGTTGAGGAGTACCATTACTTTTACATCGCATCAGTATGCAATTAACTAGCTGCTCGCATGCTGTCACAGCTTAGCAAACAATGTTATCACTCGTAGGTAACCCACCTACGTGCGAATTCATTTTCCTCCATGGTTTGTTTATTAGAATAACTCATAAGTCGTAAAACGCATGAAATCTTTTAACAGTAATATAAGGAACTGTACTAAAAAGTGACTGCTGGGGTTTGGGGACTTGTTATACTTCTTCAAAATATAAAATCACGCAGTTTATGCACACTATTTTGCACTGGCATTGGCATCATAGACAATGACACATAACGATTTTCTCATTTCGTTCGTTACACCACCAACTATGATAAATCAAGACCTCCGAGCAGACAGGCATACCATACATCAAAGCTGCTAAAAATAAAATCTTCTCCCATAAAAGGGAGTTCTGCAGTAAAAAACTCGTTGCTTGAGTTTTCGCCAACTTTTTTGAAGCAGTAAACACTCGACTTGTGTATAGTCCGCCGCTGTCGTCGTCTGGTCGGAATTATGAATGAGGCTGGTCTACAGTCTGGCTACAAGAGGGCCAAAAAAGAAGACTGAGGTTGGGAACTTCACGCAGTGAGTCAACATCCTCGATGACTGAACAAACATCGCTATTTGGCATCGAAACAACAACGGCGAAACGTGGAGAAACCGTTGCCAAGATATCCTAAGTGAATATATATCGCAGTTTGGTTACACATACCGGTTACCGGTCGAGACGAAGCTTAAGTAACGCAAGTGAAACCCAACATACGGTCTTAGTGATAGACACGAGTGATTATATCTTTAGCTCATTCCTTAAAAATATTGGTTAATGTTTGGTAATTTAAGTAAGATTAATATCTCTATTTTATTACGAATAGAGGTTTTTTTTCAGGTCGAACCAATGTAAACATCCATTCTGTTCATTACACAAACTAACTCAAAGTTATTTAACAACACCATCGTTCTCGTTTGTTTTGATTTATTATAATCTATACTTCATCATCGGCCTCCATGACCAACTTTAAAACGCTTCATGCGTAAAGAATCGTGAATCATTGAATAACGCAAAAAAAAACAAATGGAACAGGGAACGACAATATTCATAAAAAAAAAAAACATCTCAACACGCAAGCCAGTCACGCTTGACCAACCCGGACGAGGAACCTTCCCTGGGAAACGCCATAATCTCTACTGCGTTGCGTGTGTCTGAATTTGTGTGAGTGTTGCCCGTTTTGGCATGCCGCGTAAGTTTGCGGTTTAAGTTTGCGAGGTAGGTAGGTAATTCTGCATTTTTATGGCGATAGCATTTATAGCTGACGTGACATTGACATTATTCGTGGAGCTTTCTCACCCATCTCCCACCGTCTCTCTCCACAGACACTGCGTTACTGTCAGTATTGTTTTAATGTTATAACTACACGCATTAGCTAGAGCTTACCGGTGGATTTATTTAAATTCACTAGTGGCGTGCGAGAAAAAAGCCAGTATGTAAGTGGTGAAGCGGTAGAATAATTGGAAGATTTAAATTCTTATCCTACATGTGCTACTTAAACTATCCATTATTATTATAACGGTACAGAATATTCACATAACTTATAGAAGCTATTGCAGTACACTCGGAGATCGGTTATCTTTATATTAGGCGCCGCGGAGAAGAATTATAGAAAATGCGATGAAATTCACATGACATAAACTTAAGCTCCAGTAAGTTTATTCAGGTTGCGAAGCGATACTTGAATTCAATCTACAAATTACACATCAGAGCCTTTAGAAATATGTTGATAAATAAGAATAAAAAATCGAGATGCTGAAGCCTGTTTTGCAAGTTCTGGAAATAGAAGAATGGTGTCACAAAATCACAAATTTGTGTGGTCCCCGTGGCTCCCTCACGGCTGTGATGTCGGGTTCGCGATCAGGTCGAGGATCTTTTCGAGCTGTAAATTTTCTCGACTCAGCACTGCACAGTGGGGCGACTCCATACAAAGGCTGGCCAAGCAAAAAAAGTGTCGATAAATGCGACAAAAACTTAGTATTTACATAATTTTGGGGCGCTGTACACGAATTTGGCATCCATTTTTTGTTTGGGGCCGTCCATAAAGCACCAAATTCAATCTTTAATATTTTTCGGCACTTTTTTCTTTTTTTTATAGAATTATATGATCTTCGACCACTAGTAGTGCCTCGGGCGTCCTCCCCATTGAAAAAATACGTAATTTATGGACGACCCCTCGAACTGAACAAATTTTGCCTAAATATATATATATATATATATATATATATATATATATATATATATATATATATATATATATATATATATATATATATATATATATATATATATATTTATATATATATATATATATATATATATATATATATATATATATATATATATATATATATAATTTTTTTTTAAAACTAAAACAACATAAGTAATACAAACTAATTACAAATTGAAAAAATCATCATCAGCATCATCATCTTTCGCTGCGATCGCTAAAATCTCGTGTTGAATTGTTTCCAGAAAATTTGAAGTTCATTATACTTATCAGCAGGCGAAATGTCTTTCGCTGCAATTTTCATTTCTGCTAGTAATGTTCGATGTTCCATTAATTCATACATCTGTTATCTTCCTAATCCGGTTTCTATGGTTGCAAGAGGACATTTAAATACATGTATAACACCATGAATTGACAACTTACTAGACATTGAATTAGGTGGTGCCGCTGAAGTTGAAGGCTCCATAATAAAATTCAACGAATTTATGAATTTGAAAACCAAGACACTGGAATGACACAACGTTCTAAATGAATACGAAAGATGTGGAGGGCAACGACTGTTTTTTGCTTTTTTTCTCATAAAGCAAAATGTGTGCTTATGCAAACAAGTGTGAAGCAAAAGCAATCTTCAAACGGGCTATTGTTAGCCGGAGTTTGATGGTATGAATTTGCTGATAGTATTTGACACTTCAATCAGTTTAGCGAGTTTCATGATCATATATTGAAAAGGTCTGAATGTTTTTAATATTGTTTTAAATTTGCAGAAAGTGATAAAGTTTGACATGATTAAAATTTCATGAAGATTTGTTTTCTATTTTCTTATTTAACACTTATTTTATAACTTTTAATTGATAAATTTTGTAATTTTTACCCAAATATTTATTTTATTCTTACGAATTGAGTTCTATATCATAAATTTCCATTAATGGGGTATCATGGTTATGATTAAAATTAATCCTGGATGAAATTTAAACCTCAAAAAAATGAAAAAAAAATCACAGGAAGGTTGTATGCAAAGCCACGACCGCAAGGTTGAAGTAGAATACTTTTACAAGAAAGATAACCCGGCTGCTTGCGCGTCAGTCATCTTTTCTAGTAAATAAACGTTGACCGTTCATTGGCAGTATTATAATTTCTTTTTGTTTGATATTTTGAATGAAGTTCATTGAATATTTATAAATTTTGTGCAAATGAGAAGTTAAAGTGCTGCCGAATTGTAATATGTACATTTAATACGACATCATTAAACAGGAACGGAACAAAGGCTACGGTTATGCAGAACGCGAATGCCGGCGCGATGCGATTCGCCTTACCGTGGTGAAATGTACAGCTCTTTTTAAGGCGAAGTAGAGCTATACATTTCAACACATTTCGTCTTGCCGAATCGCATCGCACCGTTATTTGCGTACTGCATAACCGTAGCCAAACACTAAGCAACGCAAACACGTAATAATAGTCAGAGTATGCATGTAGATGAAGATAATTAACTTTGGATTATAGCGCAAAACGAGAAAATATTAACTCTTCAAATATTTATTTGTGTTCTTCGAATTTCAGTAGTTCAATTTAATATCCGATGAAATGTCTGTTTATTATCTGATGAAGCACTTATATAGGCCAAATGATGCATTCCCAATTTACTAGGTCCATAACTCTGCCGACCGTGCTTGGTAAAGCAATCGTATAACGACCAATCAGAGGTCGAAATTTGTGTTTTGAAAGGCTTAAGAATTTTCAATAGTACAATAGTTCGAATAATAAAATTGCAATTCCATGCATTTGGTAGGAATCTTAGAAGATTTTCTAATCTATTGCTGCAAAAACGAAGGAAATCCATCGAAAATTAACCGATTTATTAGCATTTGAAATTGGACATTTTTCTCACTTTTTTCTGTTTTAGATTTTCATTTCACATCCCTATATAGCCGAACTTCCTGAGAGAAGTATTCTACTTCAAAACCGCGCTGCTCCTGAGACGTGGTGACCAACCACAGGGCTAGTGCTTCTGCTAAGGAAGGACGACTGCTGTTGTCGCTGTCTAGAACTATTATGAGCGGCTCCGGCTGAAACAGGCTCTTATATGGGGATGAAAATAGGAATGCATTATTTTACGTACGTGGTGGAATGATATAACTTGAAAAATATGTGTGACTTCATTCCGGCTCAGAGCGATCATTTGATAAGCTTCACCTTTTTTTTCAGTTTCTAAAGTTTTTCCTCAGTTTCGTAGCACGGATGCACAAAAATGATTTCTTGTCGAGCCGGACCGATAGCACTCTCATTGAAGCAACAAAAAAACATGTTTTGTGTCGTGTTGTGTAGCTTCGTTGAAGAAAATGTTCCCGTCCCCGTGTCGCATGTAAGCAGATTATTGCGTTCAGTAGACAGTAGATAGTGTATCCAGCGAGTAAACACCGATGGTGCTCTCACACACGCAACGGTTTTAACCCGTATCTTATTGCGGTTTGTAACATCAAGCGATTTCGTTTGCTCGCTGTTGCGTGTTGCATCATGTTGCAACTTGGCAGCTGAGAGACGACGAAATTCTGTTTACGCTGATTGATTGAATCGTCTTCATATTAGCTCTGCATAGTCGAACTAACTGCTTTTGTGAATGCGTTCTAACAGGGCAGTTTATTATTCAATGTCGGTTATGCTGATCGCAGCGTTTGCGCTGCCCCTACAGTGGGGAGTTTACTAAATGAAGTAAAAATTAGACAACTACAACAGAATTTGGTTGCATCCCGCATAGAATATCTGCTTGTGTTGATGCCAGAAAATTATTAACCTTCAATTATTTTTTTATTTGCCTTCAAAAAAGCATTTTGCTGTTCAAAATCGGTTGCTAATTACAACCTTTGAGCTGCCCTAACATTGGGGGAATTAAGATACACGGACAACATGCACTGTGGAAGCTATTTCACATTCAGTAAATTAGACGGGTGCGACAAATTTAAATTGCTAGGATGCAACACAGAATACTTGCTTGCGTTGACAAAAATTATTAACTTTCAATGACTTGTTTATTTGCCTTCAAAAAGGCATTTTGATTTCCAAAATTGGATTTCCTGATGGCAATCTTCATGCTGCCCCAACACGGGGGGAATAATGGCTGTCTGGCGACACACGCTGAGAAAAACCGAGACGTGGTGACCAACCACAGGGCTAGTGCTGCTGCTAAGGAGGGACGACTGCTGTTGTCGCTGTCTAGAACTATAATGAGCGGCTCCGGCTGAAACAGGCTCTTATATAGGCCAAATAGCATGTTTTCAATTGCAAGGTATATGATCCTGTCGACCGTGCTTGGGAAGCAAGCATATAACGACCAATCAGAGGTCGAATTTTTCGTTTTGACAAGGCTTGACTATTTTCAATAGTACAATAGTTCGAATAATAAAATTACAATTATCTTATTTTAGGAAGAATCTTAGAAGATTTTCCAATCTATTGCTGCAAGAACGAAGGAAATCCATCGAATACTAACCGATTTATTAGCATTTGAAATTGGACATATTTTTCACTTTTTTCGGTTTTAGATTTTCATTTCACATCCCTATGTAGCCGAACTTCCTGAGAGAAGTATTCTACTTCAAAACTGCTATCGTTTTTTTCACTAAAGTGACAATTTGCGCAGTTTTGCGCAGTAGCGGACAGTGTGCATTTGAAAGCTTACGTTTTTACCTAAATTTTGAATGTAGTCACAACCGTGGCAAACTGCGGCAACTAAACTTTTAAGCTACTTTTCTACAAAAAATAGGTTTTTTTTTTAATTTTTTCTAGTGTCAGGCTTATTATGACCATATTTTACCATATCTAATGAAGAGGGTTTGTTTTGCACAATATTTACAACAACTTTTTCTTTGACGTCAAAAAAATCCAAGCTATCATAAAAGCTACAGAGCGTTTCAAAGTAGTCCACTTTTTTTCAAAAAAATGACAAAAAACGTCAGTTCGCCAAGCTTTGAAAAATCATAAAAAATTCAGATTTCATGATATTGCGCCCAAATTTTGGATTTAGACACTTGAATGTTATAGCAATAAAGGAAAAATATTATGAAACAGCTAACAAAAAAAAATTTTTTTAGCTGGTGGCCAGCGATTCCCCACTGTGCACTGGGGCACGGTGTTACGTTGTACTTATCCTGTAACATGCAAAATGTGCCAAAAACAATATCGATAACGAATTCTCTCAACTAATCTAGTTGATCGAGACCGTTATTAACCCCACAGGCTAGCGTGCGTTATTGTTGTTGTTGTTTTTATGTCACAAATTTGTTACTGGATTTACAGATGCACAAAAATCATGAGGTTTATAGCCGGTATGTTTGTTTGAATGATTTTTACCTAAACACAAATATTTAGTGATTTATTAGTAAACGTTTCAACGCCGAATAAATATTGAAGGATACAGTTTCGCATCCAATAATTAACATACTGAGATATCGCTAATTTACAAACACAAAATAAGAGTCACCAATTGGTGATTAGTGTGTCTTTGGTTACTGGTCACAGTGTTGGCGATACTCTGAACGCCACTGCCGATGTATCTTCCGATATCATTTTTTTCTAAGGTAAATGTTGACTTTATATTCAGCGCACGGCCTCGGTACTACATTTAGACTCGCAACTTGACCTTCAGTTAAACAGAAAACAGTTCATCGAGTAAGTCTTTTATTGAAGACTTTAATTCGTAATTTAATAATAAAATTGATTTGAATTATATTATTGAGCTTGAGCTTGCTTGCTTGCTCGTAGCTGCTTCTCCGTGATTGATCTGAGCTAGTGAAGGAACCACGTACACCGACAATTTAGTAGCTACCGCTTTGTATGGATCGATAACGGCGCCGGCCATGTCCTTACGATTGTTAGGACGAGGAAGGATGTTGTAAGGAAGGAGTTTCTAGCAGCTGTTGTTTTCGGAAACAGAGTTTACCTCTGCATCTCCACAGTTGCGACGGAAAGGAAAGGTTGTGTCACCGAGGTAAGTGATAGAATCGAAAAAAGTTACCCGCTTTACCTCATTACGAGCTAATTACGATGACGAAAGATGTATCTTCAATTTCAAACACCGCGAATATATATGTGCAGAACGTGCGTTAATCATTCACCACCCGTGTATTCCGAATGTTTAAACTTTTGTTTATGTCCAGGCTGACCATACCAGTAATGCTTTTAGTGTCCGGAAAAGTCCAGTTAAAAAAAAACTCTTATGTGCAAAGTTTAATGGTATTCGGTGCAATAGTTTAAAAATTTGATAAAGTTGAGGATCGCTCCCCTTAAACGCGTTACTAAAATACAACGAAATCAATGTCACAGAATCACGCTACGTACGCGAAACCTAAATAAATTTGCACTGCTAGTAGTGTACAAGTTTTCAAGAAGCGAATAAAAAAGTTTTAGAGCTCCCAGTTTCTCATTTCTGTCCAAATCTACGTTTCATAAAACTTCTATGATAGGAGATACATCTTACTATGTGACAAGATTGATCACGAAATGAAGACAAAAGCATACAGTTGAAGATAAAACTGCCTGCAACAAAGAGAAAATCAGTTGACTATTGAAACGATTTTTATTCTAAACTGAAATTAGTAGGCCAAACTACTTCACTCTGTTGTATGCCGCAACTAACATGGAACACAGCCGCGTACCTGCTTCGCCCCGTTAATAATTCATGGAAATTGGACGTATCTGAAAGTTTAGAAATCTACAAACAACATCCATCCACACTGCTCAATAAAGACGTAGGTAATCAACCTGTAAGAAACAAGACGCGTTGCAAGAATGCACATTTTGACACACTTCCAAAATCCGGAACATTTCCGGTGTCCGTTGGTCCAGTCAAATTCCCTAGTAATTTTTGAAAACTAGAATAGTAAAATGAAGCCGATTTCATCCAAATGGATTCATTTTTCGTTAAGTTTTAACTGTTTAAAAATTGACAAAATTTTGTTTGCCTAAATTATTTTATCTACCCCCTGTATTCTTGCCGTAAGACGTAATTCTACGTAAAAAATGAAATTTTTCGAAAATTTAACAAATATAATTCATACTAGAACTTTGAACTGCTCCGAAAAAATCTGACTCGTAGTTTTAACCCTAAAGAATCCGTAGGAAATTTTGAGACATAAAATATTAGTAAAATTTCAAGTGCTAGAATTTTTTTCAAAAAAAAAAACTCTAGGTTTCCAAACATTATGTAATTTTGGGCTGAAGTGATCTGAAATTTGAGTAGGTCAAGTAAGTAGCCTGTAATGGCCTTCAAAAACTTAAACCTATACAAATTAAATAAATGAAAATTTGTGATTTTTGAATGCTTCTGCAGCAAAAACGTAAACTGAAAATTTTCGAATGATTTTTGCATGTACGGAAATAGAAAGATCTGATTTTTAAACAGAAATATTGTTTTTACGTTGCATATGTTATCTGTTGTGGCCTAAAAAAAATCTAACGTTAGTAGGAATATCGAATCATTTAGAGTTGCAAGAGATGGCGTACAATCTAAATTATTATTTCGCGGGATACAAGAATCCCATCGCTCTGGAACGCTTGAAACCATACTCAGACTCAGCAATCTTATAGCGAATTTCTTTATTCCCCAGCTCACCTCGTTTTGACCTGGAAGCGCACTAACTGCTGTCAAAACCCTTCTTTATTCGCTTGATATTGACCCAGTCTCGACCTGGCGTGCTGCCCGAAGCGCACTGTAAAATTTGTCAGCTTCAACCCACCACAGCACGTGCTAAGTTCGTAAACAATTATCGTAAACAATTATCTGGCATTTGCAGATTTGCCCTGACGCAGTAGAAGAAAGAAATTCGCTATTAGAGATGGAACGCATCTTGTAACAAAAGATCTACGCGGGGGCCAAGGATTACAGTTTTTTCTCTGTATGGACACTAGGGCGTCCCAAAATTGCATCAAGTCTGGAATCCTGAGGGCTCACGCTTCATATGATAGGAAAAGATGTTACGAACAAACTTTTCTTTGGAGGCAGCTATAGAAAACGATGTTTTCAACTGTTCAATCAGTTTTTCCTATGTTAAATCCAAAATTCAAATTTTCATGAAACCTGATCCTTTTATATTTCTTACAGGATCCTTAAGACCCAAACTATGAGGAAAAATTTGTTTCGGTTTGTTTATCGTCAATTTATTTTCTTAAAAAAAATCTATCCGTTGGAAAGGAGATCCAGACTTGATGCAATTTTCGGACGCCCTAATGGACACATCACTACGACCAGATACATCCGATTTATTGTGATATTGTCCTGCACTTGATATGATTGGCAGTGCATACCACTATTGAAGTAAGTGACACGCTTATCATATATATATATATATATATATATATATATATATATATGCGTGCTTAAGCGTAAGATTTTATCCTTTCGTTTTAAGCTTACTACTGCTCTACTGTTTTCTGATTCCGTGTTCGTAGACTAGGTCTTTGCCGATTCATCAGTTCCATATTTCTAATTTCGTTGTTCGTGATTAGGAGAGGTTTCCGGGGTCGCGATACCTACATCCTCCTGACAGGGTTGCCATCTTAGGTATAACTGGCGAGATACAGCTTTTCATACTCAGCTGCATGTTAAGAAAAAACACTGTTTTGGCAGCTTCTCCTGGAGATCAAACGCTTTTTTAGTTTAGAGGATTATGGCGGCGTCGACTCGCTTTTTAGGAGTCGTTAAAAGAGATAATGTAGAGCTCACTACGCATCTCCAGGCCCTTAATAACTCATGCTGCTTGTTCGGGGATTCAATTCATTGTACTCCACCTACCCTTCATATTTGGAAGCCGTTTCGCTATCCACAACCTGCGACCTATCCTATTCCTTGCAGTTAGGCTGTACGTATTGAAACTCACATTGAACAATGTAACAAGCGTGTGAGGATTACTAGCGTGGAAGTGATCCGGTGATGTTGGTGCTGAAGTGGCGATTTATTGAGAACGATTTGAAGTGGTTGATGAATTGGTTTATCTAGGTACGCTTGTGACATGTGGCAATGATTCATATCCGTGAAGTGAAACGACGAGTTGCAGCTGCAAACAGGGCCTTCTACGGACTGCGTAACCAGCTAAGATCCCGTAGTATGCAAACTCGCTCAAAACTAGCGTGGTCTGTACCAGGTACGCAAACATGCTGATATAGTGATACCTTCACTATATACAGCGGGGCAGGCTTCAGTGGGCTGGACATGTAGCCAGAATGCCTGACGAGAGAGCCACAAAACAATTTTAAGCAGACAACCAGGAAGAGGCGGTCGTACTTTTCTCTTTCCATTCTACCAATATCGCCAAATTACAATCCCTTGGAATGAACTTCACCTAAGGTTCCTCTCTGGTCAGATTTATTTTAAGAGGGACTTATTATGTCAAGAGGAAGGAGTCTTATTGTTTGAAGTCAACAGAGATATTGTAGATTTCTGCTTGAAGGAAGGGTATTTGTTGGGGAGCCTGAAAGTAAATCCATGATGACAAACAAAATGACCTGACTCTACTAGATTCGACCCTACGTCCACCCGCTTGTCAAACCTTGCGGCTACCGAGCTTCCCGGGTTTCTCAGCTCCGAATGAAATCTTTGCTGAACCGGATTTAGGGAAACATACAATGAGATCACTTTATAATAACATGTATCAAACATCATGACCGATTTAAGAAATTCCAGCGAAACCGTCAACAATTGCGATAAAGATAACTTCTAAATAAAAGGCAATTACTCACCAAAAGCGTCAGCATATTTGATCGCTACACCCAATGGGATTCCGTCTAGTTCGGGCTCCAAGCTTTCTGACCGCAAGCTGAATGCTTTTATCATAGAATTCTCGGATTCTCGTTGACATAATTATGAATGGTGATTTCTATGAATCAAACTGCTGCGGTGCATCATCAAATACGTTAAAGGATGATGCAGAGCTTGGCGAAAGAGTTTTTTCTATTCTTTGGAATTCGAGGGCAACCCATTCGTTTGAGCTCAATTGATACTAGCATTAACGAAACCAAACACCAAGAAATTACATTTGAATTTCAGTTTTCTTTCGTCCTACTCGGGATTATTAGTGCAGTTGTACTATTCACTTAAATTTGAATAAAAAGGTACAATCATACGCACACACAAAAACCGGTCACAAACGATTTATTACATTTTTTAACAAGCATATGTGGGTTGGGTAGTATCACGCATGATGGACAATGATGTCAAAAGATTCTATCAAACTGTGCTCATTTGCCAGACAATTTATGCCGTTCAAACGCTGATACCACAAAGTGCACATTGCAGCAAGCAATTGAAACTTGGAATGCAGTGGAATCGCATTGCACCAGAGTACACTTTCAGCGATTGTCAATGATTGGATAATGGCAGTGCATATGAAGCAAAGGCCTTTCATTCTGTTGTTCGCTGGCACGCCAATAGCGCTGGTGTAAAACTGTGCCGGTCGATGTACGCGCTTCAAAGGTGTTGGAGATTGAAATTTTCAGCCTAAGCACCTCATAAGCAGCATCATTTAGAAAATCATAAAAAATCACCCATCAAACATTGACGTAGGTGATAAAGCACTGATTTCGTGAAATGTTTCAACTTTTCGTTGAGAGTATTCACCACCGTCGACTTAAATTTGTTAAGCCGCCTTGAAAAGTGAATCATATTCAGCGGCAATATAATAATTTCCACATCACCGAAGCCAAACAACATTTCAAGTGTTTCGAATCGGCTTTGTTTCTTTGAACTGAGCAGATTTAACGGGGCAGTAATCGGCGATGGCCAATCAAGCCCGAGGTAAACCGGCTAGATTTCGTTCTACCGTGAACGCTGTGTATATGGGTTTAAAAACTGGAAGAGAAAATACTTTTAACACATAGAATCTAACATGTACGGATTACAGAACCTCAAGCATCTTATGTACGACCTGTGATCTGTGATCCACCTAAGTGCGTTTAGGTAGGGCGACGGTCTGATTGTTTGAAAAAGATAATTTTTTATAGCATCAGCATTCAACGGCAAAAACATTATGCAACGAGTCTATGTTCTACTAGTTTGCCCGCCTCAGAGACGCCAACGCAAAGCAGACTCTATTAGCAAACTGTTGTGCAGATACAGCTTAAAGACGGCGCTCCGGTAATTGACATCATTATTAACGCTGCAATCTTGGTTCAGCATCATTAAATGTAATAATTTTCTGTTCGTTGGTAAAATTTGCTCCTTAACGGTGGCCACGTACCAAATAAGTTTTTTAATGTTTCATATTGCCAAAGAATGTAAACGAAAATGTCATGCATATTTTTTAACAATTGATTGTCATTTTACTGAAGTTTAACATTGGAAGCAGCGTGGATAATGATGCGTGAATAACTCAACGTCGTTTTAGATTAGCCCAAAACGAGTAAAATTACAGTAAAAGCTCATAAATAATCATTGATCGTTAATTAAAACTTTGATTAGCCTCCGTTTACGACCGTGCACGCCCGGTTGGAGATAATTTGGTAGCCGGCTGACACCTCATTTTTCCGGATGAGAACCTGCATTGATTGAGGTGCTGCAGTCTTTTATATTCAATATAGGACTGGTATTAAGGAAACTCCCCTTCGTATTCGTAGAACAAACATTGTTGTTATTTTATCTAAAATTCATGAATTCTTGTTTAATTATATATTTAATAATAGGCTTTCCAACTGGTCTTGAGGAACAATGAAACAATGATTTCGAATGTATTTGAAGGAATTGATTCTGCTGTTTTCATGTAGCCTAATCGACATAATCATTTCCGCAGTTATCTTGTGCTTAGCAACGAATAACTAAAACTAAAGAAAGTGAATCGTAAAGGCAAACCCTTGCGATGTTTCTTAAAAGTAAAGACTCCTCTGAAAGATAGTGATGATAGCAACTCGAAATCATCACAATTGATTTCATTAATGTAGATCGCTTCGAAAAGCTTTCGGTAGTTTAAGTAACCATTTATTGATTTCATTTGAACGGTTTGGTGATTAATTTACTCAAGAGTGAGATAAAAAAAAACATTTTCTCGTCTAGAGTCAAAAGTCTATTGGGAAATTTTCACATTTTTATCACTCAGTTGGAGTAAAGCTGAAAATACAAAAAAGAAGCGCAACACTCAACAACTATCCAAACTTTATTTTAGAAAAATGTTGCAGAGTATAATTAGAAGAGATACGTTAAATGTGAAAACAGAAGGAAAAAGAACAATATATATAAAACGGCTTCAAACGGAAAGAAAAAAAATCACAGGAAGGTTGTATGCAAAGCCACGACCGCATGGTTGAAGTAGAATACTTTTACAAGAAAGATAACCTGGCTGCTTGCGTGTCATTTATTTTTTCTAGTAAATAAACGTTGACCGTTCATTGGCAGTATTGTAATTTCTTTTTGTTTGATATTTTGAATGAAGTTCATTGAATATTTTTAAATTTTGTGCAAATGAGAAGTTGAAGTGCTGCCGAATTGTAATATGTACATTTAATACGACATCATTAAACAGGAACGGAACAAAGGCTACGGTTATGCAGAACGCGAATAACGGCGCGATGCGATTCGCCTTACCGTGGTGAAATGTACAGCTCTTTTTAAGGCGAAGTAGAGCTATACATTTCGACACATTTCGTCTTGCCGAATCGCATCGCGCCGTTATTTGCGTACTGCATAACCGTAGCCAAACACTAAGCGACGCAAACACGTAATAATAGTCAGAGTATGCATGTAGATGAAGATAATTAACTTTGGATTATAGCGCAAAACGAGAAAATATCAACTCTTCAAATATTTATTTGTGTTCTTCAAATTTCGGTAGTTCAATTTAATATCCGATGAAATGTCTGTTTATTATCTGATGAAGCACTTATATAGGCCAAATGATGCATTCCCAATTTACTAGGTCCATAACTCTGCCGACCGTGCTTGGTAAAGCAATCGTATAACGACCAATCAGAGGTCGAAATTTGTGTTTTGACAAGGCTTAAGAATTTTCAATAGTACAATAGTTCGAATAATAAAATTGCAATTTCATGCATTTGGTAGGAATCTTAGAAGATTTTCTAATCGATTGCTGCAAAAACGAAGGAAATCCATCGAAAATTAACCGATTTATTAGCATTTGAAATTGGACATATTTCTCACTTTTTTCTGTTTTAGATTTTCATTTCACATCCCTATATAGCCGAACTTCCTGAGAGAAGTATTCTACTTCAAAACCGCGCTGCTCCTGAGACGTGGTGACCAACCACAGGGCTAGTGCTTCTGCTAAGAAAGGACGACTGCTGTTGTCGCTGTCTAGAACTATTATGAGCGGCTCCGGCTGAAACAGGCTCTTATATAGGGATGAAAATAGGAATGAATTATTTTACGTACGTGGTGGAATGATATAACTTGAAAAATATGTGTGACTTCATTCCGGCTCAGAGCGATCATTTGATAAGCTTCACCTTTTTTTTCAGTTTCTAAAGTTTTTCCTCAGTTTCGTAGCACGGATGCACAAAAATGATTTCTTGTCGAGCCGGACCGATAGCACTCTCATTGAAGCAACAACATAACATGTTTTGTGTCGTGTTGTGCAGCTTCGTTGAAGAAAATGTTCCCGTCCCCGTGTCGCATGTAAGCAGATTATTGCGTTCAGTAGACAGCAGTGATGGAAACGAAACGAATATGATGCAATCATCGTTTAATCTCCACATGTACACATCATGAATTGTTACAGACCGCGACTAAACTTGAATCCTCTCAACACATAATGAAATGATGATATGGTGCGTAGGTTTCTGGGAGAAAATTAACACATGACTAGACTACATCTACTCTGAGAAGCGATTCGCTCGTTGCGTTTGTCTCTCCATATGCCGGTCGTTAGGGAAACAAAGAATAGCAGCAGAAGAATAGCATGTCGCCTGAGCAGCAGCAGAGGTGTGGTGCGGTGAGAAGGAAAGTGTGGGGAAGGGACTACTTCGGCAGCGGTTGACTTGAGCGAGAGTAGGAGAGCATACATTGTCATTTTCTTTCTTTTTCTGACAATAAATCTTATTCATGGGTAATAACATAACAAGATCTGATCGCTCTGTGTAACAGAGACGAATTACTTCATATACCGAGTTGTGCACATTGAGAACCATATGTTGTGGTGTACGCTAACGACAAGCAATATATCGTAAAAAAGGAAGCAAAGAGAGTGAACCAACACCGATACTTTGTTATTCGTATACTGACGACGATGTCAACGCATCTTAGGCTATTGACATACTGAGGCGTCAAATGAAGCGAAGCAAGAAGCGTCGCAAAAGCGTTCGAGCTACTTCTTCGAACGTCTATATGAAACGCTCAAACCGGTCATACTCAAGCGGCAACGACGCGTCGGTAGAGGCGGCGAAACAGAACGAGTAGTGTTTTGACGCGCGTATACTTACGCGGTAATACCTTGTTCAGACAAAATCTTCATCGCGAGGTGCTTTACATTTGCTTTGTTTTGGTTTGGTAATTGAAAAAAAGCAAATAGAATACATTTTCGGTTAACAAAATGTTAAAATGTATAAACAATGTTAGTGCAGTAATACCATGTTCAGACTAAACCTGATATCGCCAGGTGCTTTTTATTCGTTTTATTTTGGTCTTAAATATAGAAAATATCGGGAAAAATTTTCAGGTCGTCAGAAAAATAAGACTGGTATTTTTGATTGATATTGCATGCCTAACATACTGAACAGATATCATAAACTAGTTGAACGTTACTTGGGGTCAGCGGGTTTAAAATTTAGAATAATTTCTTATATTTTTTACTACGTCTGTAGCGCAACTGACTTCAGAAATATTATTTTACTTCATAAAAAAATCTCTATGTTTACTAAAAACGTGATTTACTGTGCTTGAAGCAGCAAACAAATCTTCAATGGAAGAATTCATATTTCCTTTAAACGAAACCGCTGCTGGAATCTAGGAATATGACAACACAACGCATTTGCATCGCTCGCTCCAGTCGCTCCAGTATGTCATAGGAAGCTTCACTCAACGCTTCTGTTTATTCCGCTTCTCAAACGCTCAACGCTTCGCTTAATTTGACGCCTCAGTATGTCAGTAGCCTTAGGCTTCCTTTATATGTATTCAAAATCGCTAGAGGTGATTTTTTTCCATCGCTGGTAGACAGTAGATAGTGTATCCAGCGAATAAACACCGATGGTGCTCTCACACACGCAACGGTTTTAACCCGTATCTTATTGCGGTTTGTTACATCAAGAGATTTCGTTTGCTCGCTGTTGCGTGTTGCATCATGTTGCAACTTGGCAGCTGGGAGACGACGAAATTCTGTTTACGCTGATTGATTGAATCGTCTTCATATTAGCTCTGCATAGTCGAACTAACTGCTTTTGTGAATGCGTTCTAACAGGGCAGTTTATTATTCAATGTCGGTTATGCTGATCGCAGCGTTTGCGCTGCCCCTACAGTGGGGAGTTTACTAAATAAAGTAAAAATTAGACAACTACAACAGAATTTGGTTGCATCCCGCATAGAATGTCTGCTTGTGTTGATGCCAGAAAATTATTAACCTTCAATTATTTTTTTATTTGCCTTCAAAAAAGCATTTTGCTGTTCAAAATCGGTTGCTAATTACAACCTTTGAGCTGCCCTAACATTGGGGGAATTAGGATACACGGACAACATGCACTGTGGAAGCTATTTCACATTCAGTAAATAAGACGGGTGCGACAAATTTAAATTGCTAGGATGCAACACAGAATACTTGCTTGCGTTGACAAAAATTATTAACTTTCAATGACTTGTTTATTTGCCTTCAAAAAGGCATTTTGATTGCCAAAATTGGATTTCCTGATGGCAATCTTCATGCTGCCCCAACACGGGGGGAATAATGGCTGTCTGGCGACACACGCTGAGAAAAACCGAGACGTGGTGACCAACCACAGGGCTAGTGCTGCTGCTACGGAGGGACGACTGCTGTTGTCGCTGTCTAGAACTATTATGAGCGGCTCCGGCTGAAACAGGCAAATGCTAATAAATCGGTTAGTATTCGATGGATTTCCTTCGTTCTTGCAGCAATAGATTGGAAAATTTTCTAAGATTCTTCCCAAAATAAGATAATTGTAATTTTATTATTCGAACTATTGTACTATTGAAAATAGTCAAGCCTTGTCAAAACGAAAAATTCGACCTCTGATTGGTCGTTATATGCTTGCTTCCCAAGCACGGTCGACAGGAGCATGTTTTCAATTGCAAGGTATATGATCCTGTCGACCGTGCTTGGGAAGCAAGCATATAACGACCAATCAGAGGTCGAATTTTTCGTTTTGACAAGGCTTGACTATTTATAATAGTACAATAGTTCGAATAATAAAATTACAATTATCTTATTTTGGGAAGAATCTTAGAAGATTTTCCAATCTATTGCTGCAAGAACGAAGGAAATCCATCGAATACTAACCGATTTATTAGCATTTGAAATTGGACATATTTTTCACTTTTTTCGGTTTTAGATTTTCATTTCACATCCCTATGTAGCCGAACTTCCTGAGAGAAGTATTCTACTTCAAAAGAAACTACCCAATTTTAAATCTCTGCTAAATGACAGATCTGAGCCTAATGCAGACAAACGGCATAAACCGATTACCGATGACCACCATTCACATTAGTTATGTGAATTTTTTTGCTCTCAATTTCGGCGGCTCGCATAGCGGATGGACCGTCGTCGCACCAAAAAAAATTACAGCTTATTTCCACCTGGAGAGGCTTACACGGCAACACGCAAAGAAGCAAAAGTGATTGACCAATGCCATATGTAACGTTTCGCTACACCTGAACCGTACGAAATCAACGCTCATCAATCCGTATTAAATTTACCTGATCGCAAATTATATCCCATTTCTTCTCGTTGTCGTAGTTTTTCAACAGCTTCGCTTTATCCGGCGGTAAATCCATGGAAGCCTGCAAGCAAAAAACAAGAAACAGAACAGAGGTGAGAATGCATGCGCAAAAAAATCACAATGCTATCATTATAAGGAGATTAGTACGTAAATTGGTGGTCCCGTTGAGTGGACATGGTTTTGCTTGGTAGCCGCCATCAACCTGTTTTCTGCGACAGTAAAATTCAAATTTTATATGGCTTTATTTCGAATTTACATATATTAACTATGTTTAATTTATCTATATTGAGGATCCATAATTTATAACCCATGGTGGGCTTAATTTGATGTGATAAATCATTGGTTAGATTTTTTTAGATCGATGACAAGTGAATAATGTTAGCGATTATTTAAGGCAGCCTCTAACAAATAATTTCGAGTTCTGATGACGTGATGATGATTTTCGTCGAAATACACGAAAACTCATCAATCGAAAATGAATACTTGATTCGATACAGTCATCATTATTCCCATCATCACAATTTCGTGAAGCAATTAAGCACCCTATTAGCTAGCACACAAAAAGTTGATTCACAAGGTGAATTAATTCAAATATGTTATTGTTAGCCGTGTGTTGTTTTTTTTTTTGTACAAACGTAAAGCATTTTTTTCAGGCATCATTATAAGGCTCGACATAGGATTATATCGATTAAATATCGCCATAGTTATTTGGGTGATGGTCAAGTTTCGTTCAGTGGTCGTGAATAGTATAGTAGCTCATTTCTCGTGACGGTGCACAGAAGAACGCAGAAAACTGACAGCTCATTGACACGCGATAAACCGTGAGCGAATCTACTAACTAGGAAGTCTGGCCTTCGAGAGTAAAAAAAAAAAATACACCAAATTGCGACGGAAACACATTGTATAGAAATGCAGTGAAACCTCGATGTATTCTAATTCTAATTTTCTACATGATGAGTCATCAGATTTGTAATCATTTGAGGTTCCAGAATTCATTTCTGCTGTATATACACAACAAGGTGTACACCAAACGGAAGCCGTTAGTACATTATCTGCCAACGTCTGTCTTCAAGAAGCTATTAACTTTTGTTTAAAGCATTAAGTCGGCATCAGCATCAACATTAGTAGAGTGCTACAGTTCGCCCCGGGGGGAGAGCTATAAACAGTGATTTACAAATGACAAAACGTGATCTGAATTGAACTTTTTATTTTGTTTTGGTTCATCGTTACACGATTCAACCGGTTAGCTGGATATGAAACAACCAGTATTGGGGTATTTTAATGTAGATATCGATGTTTTCTCTGCTCCTATAGAGCAACAAACAGGGGTTAGCTCTAAGCTGAGCGGGCATGTTATTCATCGCCGTGATTTTCTTTTTCTCCATTTCAGCACGGATGTTTTCGATTTACAGATTTCACTGTAAGTGTAGCTTTACTGCATTGTCGGTTGTTTCTGTGTTTACGAACTCTAATAAAATATTTAGTGCTGGATTAGTTTGCGAGTAAACGAGTTTGTATATTACTCGGTGAAACGCACAGCGCTGACCTGTGATAGAAAGCTGGTAGCTCCATAAATTTGGGAAATTTTTGCAAAATAAAGTTTATATAGTTCAGTTTGGTTTCGAAGCCTCTTACTAGAATTAGTCAAAGTTTGTTTGTTGTCTATGGATCATTGTTCGGGGCAGAGTTCGCACTGTATGAATAGGAAACCCATTACATGATAATACTTGCATATTACAAATATAACGAGCGTATATTGTATAATATTCCACACATTGAGCTCGAGCGATAACAGAAGGTCTGTTCTTGCTGTGCCAAGTCCGACTGCCTCTGACATCAGCGAACGAAAATGACTCATTCGGAACACTGGCATACAACGCAGAGCAGGCGCTGGTGTCGAAGGTGAGGATCATCAATTCGCAAGACCGTGATCAAGCACTTGACTATAATTTATTCACGACAAAGTCAGCAGCGTTTGAATAGCCACATTTGAATCATCTACTAAAACGGACACTGACGGCTGTTTCCAGCCACACCATTAGTCACGTACAAGAGTCGTCTGCTTCTTGGTAGATACACCGAAACACACACGCACCTGACGGAAGAAATAGATTCAGAAACTTTTCCAATCGAATTTGGTTTTATAGGTAAACGCCACCAAACCAAATAACTGCCTTTTCGGGATGCCTGTATTAATTCTACCCTAGCACAGACTTCCTTGCCGGATGTCGTCGATTTCTGCTCTCGACGGTGAAGTACATTCAAACAACTAAGATATGATGACTACACTTTAGGGAGGGCGCAAATATGATGGGGAAATTGTGTCGGAGAATGTACACGCTAGTTCCCTGACGTGCTCTTTATGCTGCTCGAGCCCTCCGTACGCACACGCAAATTTCGCAGCAGATGATCAAGCAGCCGCCTGCAGAAGGGACTGGAACGCGTTTTGCTGTAAAACAGCGCTCTGATTTGAATTTGGATGGCAGATGTTGGTATATTTTTCGGCATTATACAGCTACTCGTATTGATAAGATCGCACGCGAGCCAGGAGGACTCATGTTTGTTTTGAACACAATCGGGTGTACAAAGCAGACGGCTCTTTCATTAGGTTTTGCGATTTTCGTTATATTGTTCATCACGCTGATTCCGGTACAACACTGACGGTTGCTCTATTTATGGTGAAGCTTATGAAGAAAAAAAAACGTTTGAAAAGGCACGCGTGTATACAAAGCGTACCCATTTTCGCATTTGACAGGATGTAAAATTACACGACGAGATAAGCGGGAATGGTGTACTCATGTTTTTTTTTTCGACTAGCAACCAGGTGCCATTAATGGTCAGGAATAAAATAATAAGCAGGAAAAGTAAATTAATATATATGTGGATTTTTTAAATTTTTTGGAATGGTCTATGTGCCATCGAGCAAATTGTTCAGGAGAAGCAATTTTCGAAAAATCTCTGAATGAAAATCTGTTCAACGGATTCTTTCAAACAAAATGTTCTAATATAAAGGTTATGAAGCGGTTTAACATGTGAATACATAAAATTACCTTTTTTTGGCGAAATAAGTGAATTTATCATACCAATGTACATAGACCACTCTGACTTCATATATATTTTACTGGAATCCTCGTATCGTTTCGGAACAAAGTGGTCTATGTACATAAACATAAATAAAAATGACATTAACGACGTACAAAATGGCTAGTGTCACATGTTATATGATGTACATGGCATGTCACATGTAACATGTGACGTGTAACATTACATGTAACACAAAATGTTACTTATTACATGATATTTGACATGTTACATTTTTCGTGTTACATTACGTATAACATGTTACAAACCACATGCAACATGTTACAGGACAAGTGACAAGTTACATATCACATGTAATATGTTACATGTCACATGTTACAGGATGGTATTACCTCGATTTATGTACATAGACCACTCTGTTCCGAAACAGAATGGCCATTCTGTTTCGGACGAAATTTCAATCTGGTATAAATCAGCTTTAAAGTTCGATTTTTCGAAATTTTTCTAGTCTCCTGACTTCAGTTTCTTGAGTAGATGCGGATTATGTAAAAAACTCATTTTTGAAAAAAATGGTCTTTAAACCACTCTGTTTCGCAACGGCTCATATGCCTTTAGTGTAGCTATTTTATTAGTGTATAATCCTTCAACCTTACGTTTTGCCTTAGTCAGTTCAGGAACACTTGATGGTAGTCTTTTTTCCTGTTGTGAAATCAGACTTCTGCGTCCATTAATTAAAACTCTTGTAGTACATTCCCATTGCTATATGCGCCATATAGGATGAGCGGCCACCCACTTTTGATCGAGTGATTGGCTGATACCGCAACACGCTTCAAGTCAGGTAGAATGTGTAGACTAAATTTCACTGGGTTGTAAGTAACCTTGCTTAGAAATTTGATTTCGCTCATGTACAGTACACCACTGCACGGTGGTCCAATGAGGCAAAAGGTAGAACTTAGTTAATATTGCCCTCGAAACAATTGTTTGTATGAAAGACCCGCATAATCGCATAATTTTCAAAAATTATGAAAAATTTACGATACTAAAAATAAGAAAACTACTTTTTCTGTGTTAAGAGATAGGGGAATGTTTTATTCAAGAAAGTTGTACACTGAAAATGAATCGCACGCTAATTCCTAATGCTCTTTACATATGAATGTCAATAAACGGTATTTTAACGTGTTTTGGCATGTGACGTGTGTATGCATTAAAATCTTAGTGTAAAATGATTGATTTTGGTATGCATGACACCGCAAACCGATGTGTAAGACACTTGATTTTGTGCTGTGAACTGAAACGCAAGTGTATTCCACGTAGAAATGTTTCATCTATTAGCACAGAATTAGAAAGAAGAGCAGCTTTGACATCCCCTTCTCGCTGATGGTCAGCCACAGCAGCACCTTCTTGGGGAACTTGGTGTGTGAAGGAAGCTTTACCCTGATGCTTCCTTCTTTTGTGAGGGAAGTAAAATACGAAGTGCCCTGCCAGTCGTTGTCATTCAGGGTGAGACATGTCTCGTCGTTCATCTCCACCGCCACGTCGTGATTTGCCGAGTAAATCGATTTGACCATATTATTCTGGCGCTGCCGCTGCGTCATTGCCTGTAGCTCCGAGACTAGTGAACTGGACTGCTGTTTCCTGACATGTATGTCCATGTTCGCCAGGCACTTTTTGACTGGTTGGCCGGTTGCCCTGACCTCCCAGCCAAGCGCGCTTAGCGATGTAGCCACTTTCCCTCGGTCTTCCTCTTCAGCATTGGAGCTTTTTGTGGCTCAGGGTCTACGGCCGTCCGAAACCGGGCTTTCTTTCAATGCTCTGATTGTTGTCCAATAGCGCCAAGATGTTGTAGAAGCCGGAACGGGCGTATCCCGTGTCCACAAACTGCCGCACGATGTCCTTTTTCGACGCTACGGGGTACCGTTCTTTGAACGCGCACACTTCTGAACGGAGTAGCTTCATTGTTCTCGCCATCACGGTTAGAGTTCGACTGATGGAGCTATCAAATTTTTTCTGCTGACTATTGTCCTGTGCAGGTACAAAGAGCCCTTTTACTGAGCTCTAAGAGCTAGTTAGTAATTTTTGCTTTAGGCGTTATTATCCTTATCGACCAGTAACATCCTTTGACAGCCATCCAACTAGCTGTTACCTGTTGTTCTTCCTAGAAGTTAAGTTCTATTTTTTGTACGATTTGAGATTTCGGGCTTCGATCATGCTTGTCATTCTCCTCAGTATGTGAAAGGAGAGGAGAAAAAATTCACCGCGCACTTCCCTTCCAGTATGTGCCTGCGTGTAGCAAATGCTTTCACTACACTGCTTCTTTCTCCACTCCAAAGTGTCTCAACCAGCTTACAGAGAGACAAACACACTTCCAGCTCACCCCACATCTGATAGAAACAAGAGTACACAACAGTGTCCGCTGGCGAGTAGTCCGGGAGGTGAAAAAAAACCTACCGGGCAAAAATGTAGTCCTCGTGTAGCTACACTGCGAAAACGAATTTCACCAGAATAAATTCGACCGGCACGAGCAACGCAGTCTATTTTTTTATTCTCCCAATCTCTTTTCCTCTTCTGCCATGCTCAAGAAACCAACTGTGAAACGCACCGCTGATAGCTCTGCAGTGTAATTATTGTGCGTGATGTCCACACGTGTGAGAAAGTACACCATAGTTCATTGTCTCGCAAGAGAGAGATTTCTGATTTCACCGCAGAGCGTTCAGGAAGCTCAGCAGATAAAAATCGTTTGTCGCTCTCTTCTAGCATAAGCGTTGATTTGCTCTTTAGTGTGGCAGTTGTTTATACAGTGCAAGATGTTCTCCTGCACTCTAGAGGTTTTCTGAGGAGAAAAGACAAGCATGGCCTCGGTCCAACAAAGTACGAGTTGGAACCTTGTTAAGCCCTTTCGTCTGCCTTTTCATTGCCATCAACGTCGCTGTACTTTAAAACCCAGTACAAATCGACAGAATTCATATGGCACAGTTTACGCAGGCGATTTTTGACTTGCATTTGCAGACACATAAAGCGTTCAGTGCCGCTTGACTATCAGAGAAAATGCAAACATTTGCATGTTTATATGTTTCCTTCAAGCAAACGTCCATACATTCGATTATAAGCAAAAAACTCTGCTTAGAATACAGTTGGCCAGTTTCCCATTGCCACTGATATCTGTATTCCAGGACCTAACATTCCCGCAACAGTTTTTGAACCGATTTCTGAGCCATCCGTGAAGAATGCCTTTGGACCGCACTTCCAGTCGGAACGTGATGTTTTACGTACATTATAGGAAATATCAAATTTATCCATAGGTTCCATTTAGTCTCCGTTCATACCCATCACTGGCCCTCTTTTGAAGCATTGCAGTATACTTAGGTGACCAACAGGATCACCCGGTAAGACATTTTAATACGTTCAAGCCGCAGAATACTCCTTTCTGCCTATAATTCCATCAATTCATGTAAAGGCAGCAGGCAAAGAATTGCATCCAAAACCTTCGATGAAATGCTGCCTATTGCACCAGTTTTAGCATTGCACACAAGTCTTTGAAGTTTTGCTAATCTTGTTCTCGTAGTGACCTTTTTGTTTGAGGCTACCATACCAAGGAAGCGTATGTTATTTTCGAAGTCTTACATGACATTTTTAAAAACAGTGATCTAAAACCATTAATTTGAATTATGATATTTTTGTTAGTAATTATTACTATTATCGTTATTATAGTCCTCATTTGAATGTTCTCTGTCAATTTTTTTCGTCAAAAAAATAGTTTGAAGTGAGTGTCTTCATCAGCTGCTTAAAATTAGTATTTTATTCGGTTTTTTTGTTTTTGAGAGCAAAAAAGTGACGCAGAGAAATATTTTTTTGCATTTATTTAAAGGTAAGTTTGGGCACTGAAGAGCTTCATATCTGCTAGGTTACAGAGTCAGCTTTGACAAGCGAATGGTCATAGGTTCGAATCTTAGTAGAACCAAGCCATTCGTTGGCAAAAAGGACTTTAAGCATGGGTTTATTCTCAGGCTCTTCCACACAAAATCTTCTCTCCAGACTTAATAATTACTGGTCTAAAACTTCGATTATATCATAGACACTATAGCACGTTATACGCTGTTATAGTGGTAACTTGCAGGAGGACATGATAGAGTCGATAAGGAAGGAAGTAGGTTACTAAGTCTGAATGAGAAGACAAAAAGCACTATAACACGGAGCAGGTTACTTCTCAATAAGTAACACTGCAAAAGGGTGAAAAATAAACAAAAATGTGCGAACAGCAAAAACGTTCGGACAATGCCACAAATGATGAAAAAACTATATTGGTCGCAGTGGGTAAAAGAAAATTGGGCACGAAAAAAAGAGAAACAAAACTTATTACTCTTCACACCCTTGGTCAGGTTCCTAAACATTACTATCGATCGGCAAGATCATAGCAAGCGTTGTAGTGAAATTAATGTCGTATTCGTTTTTGCGGTGTAGCTACCCCGCGAACTACACTTTGTCCTATCACTGTTTTTTGACATTTTCCGGACTATCCCGAACTACAGTTTTTCTGTCCCGGACAGTCCGCGCAAGAAACAGAGTGCAATTTTGAAGACACCAACACATTCACACGTATGTGTCAAAATCAAAAAAATAAATGTGTCAAAATCGGTTTGCTTTGATTATCGTTCTTCGCGTGTCAAACATCAGGTTGAATTTTATTTATTTTATTTTGTTATTTTGTCATTTTTCAGTAAATTGGCAAATTTTTCGTACAGTAGCACAAATGCGATAAAAGACAATAAAGCTTTCTACGCAAGATCTCACCAATACAGGCTTAGTCGTGTATCTTTATAAAATCGATTGGTTTCAACCAAAAAAATCAGCTGATATTCTATTTCGAAAAAAATTTCACTCATGAATCCTAGGTCATTAGTGTTACCCGTTTTAACAAACATTGTTTTAGTGGAAAAATAGATGAAATAAAACTAAAAATCGGCTTACAACTTGAAAAAAAGTTCGGGGCAGGAAGAAATTTTTTGTTACCACCAGCGTGTTTGATTATTTGCAACCAAAAATAAAACTTTTATTAGTGAAATCGGCCACTAATACTAGCGCAGATAGGAAGGTCTATGACGATAACCAAACCAAAACAAAAGCGACAGTTACCTCTGGTATTACGCACACCATTGCAACTGCTCGGAAAGTGTTTTTTTTTTTTTCACCTGCAAAGCGTAGTCCGGGACGGGATAGTCCTGCCGTAAAAACGAATTCGACATAAGGATCAGTAACTGCATTCGAAAGTGTTCAGAACGATCAAGACAAACTTAGAGCTATCGGCTTATGATATCACTGAGAAATTCACTGTCAGCTAAGGACTTCGATCTTTTCGGGCCAGTAAGCATTCAAACAGAATACTAAAGCCAAATCAAGTGGTTAAAAACATGCCCGGAAGTTGTACAATGAGATTCTCACGAAGTACGAAGGATGTATCCTCGTGGACGATGAAACGTGCGTGAAGACAGATTATGGACAGCTTTCAGAAGAAAAGTACAATAAAGTCACTAACCGAGGTGTGTTTCCTAGCAAATTCAGTTTCTTGTTTTATGATAAACTTTTCTGGAAAGGTTACTCAGAATGATATAAAGAGATGGTTGTTCAAATGACCGATCAGGTTATCCGACAGAGTGTCCAAAATATGATGAGTAATCGAAGAAAAAAAGCAATTTTATCAAAATCAAATCGAAATAACTTTTCTTTTTAAATGAAAGTGTCAACTAATGAACTAAGCAAAGTTTGATAATATACATATAAACAATTACAACTAACTCATTGACATGTTTCCCCATTACGTTTAAACCTTCATATAATGCAAAATCTATAAAACTCGCGACATAAAATTACTATTTGTTAGCTCTGTTAGTAAATAAAAAAAGTTTTGCTGATTACAGTTTGCTAACTCTACAAAAGCAAACGATGTAAAACAAGTAATAGCAGTGCATGACGACCGGTCAATCACTTTTTCAACAGTCACCTCGGCTAGTAGCTCTACGAGTTTAACATCATTTATTGCGCATTCAGACAATGGCAAAGCTCGCGTTATCGTTCTCATTTATTATCCTCTCCTTTGACTGGTATTTGCTTCTCCGGCGGATTACAAATACGATGCGGTCTTCTGGAGGAAAGTCGAGCTTCAAAGCGATCTCCGCTTTTCTTTTCCCTGTACACATTCTATACAGCGTTACAGTACACCTCTATTGTTTTGATAGCCGACTTCGTCTCTCTTTGTAATATTTTTCTATCTCACAACGAATCAAGCTCTTATGCGAAGGCATACTGTCTGAAACATTTTGTTGTCGGCATCCAGAGCATTAATCGTTACGTTTAGCGCTGGAGTATTACCCAGTATGGTTGGAGGGGTTTGCGATGATCATCGCTCTGTAGTAACAAAGTGACCCATAAATAAGACCCTTATTACCAGTTCATGACTGGCGCATTTTCCTGCTTACCCGTCATAGCAGCCGCACCGCAGCAGCAGTACACTCAATTTGTAGGCCTTGTTCGTGATCCCTTCCCATGAAGGTGGACGCATTAGTCGCTTCATTGTGATGGTGGCCGTAGGAGGCATAACACTCTATGGTGGATGACGATCAGTCAATTGAATCAAAGAAAGATCGCCAGTTCCTTACAATAATTGATGCAAATTTCTATCGTCGTGATAACAGCGTGACAAGAGTGATAGCTTGTAAGATTAATAAAAAGAGTTTTCATACTAGTTATAAGAAACGAAAATAGACAGCTGATAGAGCAATGTTGAAAGTATGAAAATAGGATAAACAATTACTTTCGCTTTGTGCGAACTGGTTAGGAAACGCACCGCGCTGAAAAAAAAATCAAGGCCATACTGCCAACCACTCTCCTTTGCCCGCTTTAATTACCGGAGTAATAAAGACCTATTCATAAAATGATTATGACATATAACCCTCTAATAAGTACGTACTCGCTTGTATCGGATCGTTCATCACTCTTCGTACATACAGATTATTGTGTAATGCAGTTAATAACTACGAGAGTCTGGTCGTGAAGACCGGTGAAGAAGACAACGCACAACGTGTAGCACTTGACATGAAAAATGTTTCTTATGCGACTGAAAAATAAATAAATCAAGTCTCGATTGTACAACAGCCGTGTACAAATGATAGTCAACTGTCGAATCGAAAAGCATACATATTCAACAACTTGATAATGATTTATGAGAGCAACAGTGCTGATAATATTACTCTCGATCTTTCAAGTCATTAGTAACGTATATTGTCTTGACTGTTGAAAAAATTTGGCCGACATAAAATATATGAAAATAAAATGCATGGAAAAGCTACTCGCAATGAACGCGTTAGCATACTTACTAAAAACGATTCAAACTACCACAAACGCCACCAGCCCACAGCAGCGAAGCAAATAAAGATTGTTATCATCGAAACAATGTAATTCGATCGCATAGCCCACATCAAATTCGTTTCGCATATAAGATGATGCGTAAAATCAGACCACCAAGCGCTATGCACCGTAATCGAATTTGATACATTGATCAATTTGTTTGGTGTATATGATTTAAATATCAAATCACAAATATAGCCGTTTCCTCTAACGGTATCATATAATTTAACTGGAGCCACCCACACTCAGTCGGTTGTACAGTGAGCATCGAACGAACAGACAATAAAAACATTTTGAACGACACAAAATTGAATGAAATGATTTGCGATAGTGTAAAGTTTTCGATGACATACTCTAGATCACGAAACTTGAATCTGTCCACCATCAAATTATTAAAAAAAAAAACAAATGCACAATCGAATGGTTGATTGTTATTACATTTCACAACATAAACAATTTTCAACTTGACTTCAATCGATCCTAGACAGTAAAATTACATAACGATATAAGGACAGCTTGCGAAGCGGCTCTGTAAACACGAACAGCAAATAACGCAGATAAATCTCAACTCGAGTGCGGGCTTTAATGTACACCATCATAAAGGTGCATACATCTTGAAGCGATCAAAACAAAGAGCGAAATAATGGATTAAATTGAACAATAATCCTAATTGATTGCAGCATTGTGGCGGCGACCGAATGGTTCGTCGTTACATACAGAAATGCACAGAACACCGACGAAACTAATAGCGCTGGTGAGGAAAGTTGTATTGACTGCATAAAATAATTTAAAACGGTTTCAAACCAGTCGAATGGAAGGGGGCAAAAGCTTTCGCCGTTAAAAGGAAAAACTTTCCCGCTCCGACATCGATCGTTTCCTGTTCGTGGCAGTTTTGCTAATTGTGATTGTTACAGCAAAGCTGGCTGCACATTTGAACAAAGATGAACTGAAAACTGTCGAGCGAATAAAGATACACGAAGCTCTCCAACTGAAAATGAGGGTCATCCTCGGCATTGTCAATTGTACTTAATATAATCGCACATTTTAACAATGCACTTTTTCTCTCGATTACAGACGTTCATAAATCATGTGGAGCAAACATTTATTTATCACTGTTGTGCTTCGTTTTATCGCGATAATTGAAAGAATAGTTTTAGTCGTGGAATTCTGGTGAAATTTTACATTCACATTGGACATAAAAAATAAGTAAGAAAAAAGCCCCTTGAATTAGATTTTGATCACGCTTAAACGTAAACATACAATATTAATAAACAAGTTGTCAAAAAAAGCTTTTTTTTATTGTTTTCAGAGTTTGTTGCAAAAACCGCCTCTAAGTCAAGTCAAATATTTTTGCTAGCCGTTTCCTTTTGTGGTAAAAAACAAGTTTTTTTTTCGCTTAGTAATAAAATTGGGCATTTCCTAGTATGGATATTTTTACATTACATTATTATACAATTTATATATGTTTTACAAAAATAGGCAAATTTATCTAAGGTCAGACTAATCCCTCTAATCATACTGCGCACAACATCCACTGAATCGCAAAGGTCGAGTTTCTCTTAGACACACGGCAGACTGACGTAATCCTGCTCACAAAACAACTCAATTCAAGTTCCCATTCATGACGAATTGCTGCCGCATTGATCCCGCAGAAATTTGCATTAAAAATTGGAGATTGCATACCCCAGTCTGTAGGAGAACTGACGCGATTACATTTGCAAACAAACACCACTTAGACCGACTGGCAGCTGAGTCACGGTTCGGGTGGTTTGACCTTCCTGAAAACACGTTCCGCTCAGCTTTTCGATTCTCCCAGCTTCATCCATAGTTGTGGTTCGAAGATTTTTTCGTGAATGAACCTTCTTCTCGGTCTAGCTGCCCCGTTATGCGCAAATCGGTTTGCAACACGTTGTAACCTATACAGGAAGTCGTGATTGAGATACCGCCCAGCTACCAATTAAGCTCAAGCGATTGAAAGTTCAGATGTTTTGCGGCTTAGAGCTACCGCATTACCTATTCCGTGCATCGATTGCGCTTCAATTGTAGGGCTTTAATGTGCTAATCGTTTTTGGAAGTTACTGCGCAAGCTGCTACGCATAAGTGAAGGTAGATCCGCACGAGCCTTCCGATGCAAATCGACTAAAAGCGATACTTAACAATGTTGCGCCCTTACAGCTCACAAAAAATTGGTGTACATTACGTCATTTTTTATATTGAAGCAAAATGAAAGTGGTGCCTTAAGTAGTATACTTAAACGTTGTTCGGTCTGCAGCGTGATTAGTTCTATCAAATGTTTTCCGTCACATTTATTGCTTCCAAAATAACATGGTTCAACTGTTTCCGTTGGAAAATAAAACCACAATCACGTGTTATTCATATCGCGGAGAATAAAATGAACAAAATGTGTTGAGTTGCCTTTCATGGTGGTTAACCATCGATTTCCGCTCTTGGTTTTGAATGTTTACGATGATTGTTTTTGACTCCCTCAATCGAACGAGGGACAGCGATATCTGGTGATTTTGTAATTTTCCTATCCATATTATTTATGGAAAAATAGTCTTCCTTAATATTTTCCAAGTTTCATGTTTAAAGTTTGCAAATCGTTCGAAAGTGTGAACAATAATGATATCAGATGTACTGTGAATGATTCGGCGCAGATAATTGCATTCAATTATTGCCCTTATTGCCATCAATTCTGGCTAGTTAAACCGCCATTCAGAGCAATCAAAGACGAAAGGAGGGCACTACCCTGAACGGAACACGATTTCGCGTTTGACATCAACCCGAACCAATACCGAATGGCACAAGTCCAAAAGTGATACACCATTTATGTTTTGCTCAATTGGTATCGATTGATGCCCGTTTGTTCATATTTGGAAGGTATCATTGCACATAACGTAAATCACGAATGGAAGGTTACGGGTGAATAATTGATGCTTCGCTGTTTTCCTATTGAGGATTGCTTCAAAAATAGAGGTTTCACGATTGCCCATTTTGCAGCACAAAGTAAATTTGGCTGTACCTTCAGCTCAGATACTCAGATGGATTATCTTGATCGACTAAAATAGATTTTACGAATTTTAACCCATTTTTAATCCGTTTAAAGGGTGTCATAGTAGAAGTGAGAGCGAATTGCGTAAAAAAAATCCAGGTTTTTCAAAAAATTTATGTTTTTAAGAAAACTTTTAGTAAAATGTTATGAACAAATTCTAACAAATTTCCAAATACATTTTTTATGGACATCTGTTCTCAGGTCATGTTAATTTTATAAGTAACAAGCATATGGGTCAATCCATACCAAGGTGATCAGCTGCCCAGACAACCAATTTACGCGTATAATGCAAACAGTCATCGCATTGTACGTGCATTTATACGTGATAGTTTCATCGCACAAGATGCTGCTAATGTTGCTTATACGCGCAAAAGTGGAGGTGATATGCGTGCATTTCCAAAATATCAAAAAACTTTTACGATGAAAAAAGTTCATATATGCGACTTTAAGTGTTAAAGCTTGATAACATAAACGAGCTGTTCCATTATTTAACGCCACTCTACAACTTCATACTTGCGATTTGAAACGAAACTATAAGCGATATATGAATATACACTACGGGTTCTTTTATTACTTTATGCGACTTCACAAGTCAACATTAGCAAATTATTTCAGATATTTATGCGATGTTCGCTATGCATTCCTTCGTATTTGTTTATTGAAACGTGCGATTAAATCACCTTCAAATAAAAAAAAATACAGCGAGCAGTAGTAGCAAGATTCCGCAAATCAACGTTATATGCGATGAACCATTCACATGTCCCTTAAGCTGGAAGTACAAAGCCAGCAGAACAGAGAGTTATTAGCATGAAAATTTAGTGCTCATTTGATGCTCATTTAATGCCATATCGCCGAATTTAATACTCCATCATTTCTTTGAAAAATGCTCTTGTTTGCTAGCTTAAGAAAATAGCTAGCAGACAATATACGAAGATAGCATTTTTAGTCACAAACAGTTTTATAACAGTCAAAAAAATTTAGTGCTCATTCAATGCTCTTGAAAAAACCTGATGATCATGATAACTTCATTGATATTGTATAAATTTTCCAATAATATGATAATAATATGATAATACATGAATAGCTTCAATTTTTCAAACATTTCCTCTGCAAACAATCAGAATCCTCTTGATACGATTAGATACCAATTAAATGCTTCCATATGCGAGCAGTTTCAATAATTTAATAATAATTTTTCATTAAATATATTTTTTTCAAAAATATTGTTCTGCTAGCTTAAGAAAAAAGTTAGCAGACCATTGGCCAGAAACAGCATTTTTAAGCAATAAACTGTTGTAGAATGGTCATAATAATTTAATGCTCATATAATGCTCTTGAAAAAACCTGATTTTTCCCTTTTCTATAACAATAGCTTCTCTGGCTATTTTCTAGCAACTGTTGGTCCCTTTTTTCAATTTGTTGGGTACTATTTGGTCACGTTTTACATCAATTTAGTCACTAAAATAACCCGTTCTGACATCGTTGACCACTACCAGCTCTGCTGCTTAGGCAAGGTTCAACTGTTAGAATATCAGTGAGATGTTTTTCAACTGATTTTTAAGTTTTGCATTATTCATTATTTTTTAAACCTTGCGGTTTTGTCGAATCTCCCTCTCCCTTTTTGTAAACGTTTATAAGATGTTTAAATACTAAAAGCTCACTAAATCTTTGCGTAATTGTGCACACGGTGCACACACAACATGCTGAATTAATGAACACACACTCTAACGTCAGTGTCAGCTTCATCCACCAAATGTCCAAAAATATTAACTATGCTTCAATATCCTATTCACTTTTTTTATTACTCCTACTGGTGAGCAAGTTGCATAAAATCTCCTGTCTTTATCCTTCTGCGCAAAATCAATTTCTTTCTTACCATCGCAAAAGCATAATAAGTGACGGGCTCACGAGAATTTTGCGCGCGAGTTGTCTCATGTACGCGACGCCCATGCACCCCATTCGTTTTGTTGAGACGAGAGATATCTTTGTGTACGTCGCAAATAAATTCCCACTTCCATGTGACGCGCAGTGGCGTAGGATCCACCTGTACAACATGTGCACTGCACAGGTACTCTGTTACCTAATATCCAAACTCATGCAATTATCGAAGAATAAAAATAATTAAAAAAAAAACAAGTGAGCATGCTAGCGAAAACCTTTTAATTCGAAGTATGGAACGTTTTTGTTTGATTTTCTTCTTTAATTTGCGGAAAAAGAACTTAAGTTAATGTTTGTGTACATCTAGCAAAAACAGCCTCGCGACGCCTCTGGTGACGCGACAAGGCTCGTAGGCCGAAAACATACTGGCGGGTCCTGCCGCGGGTTGATATACAGCTCTAGTACTCCGCGGCGTGGCACATAGGAGTATTTGAGGGCAAAAGTTGGAATAAATTGCAAAAATCGAATTTATTATTAAACCCCCATAGTCAACACTACTAAACTCATAGGTAGTGGGGGTACCACATGGCAACTGTTTTGTTTTAATTTGTTTTGTTTTTGGTTCACGATAGCTGTGAACCTGTCAACCAAAAGCGAGAGACAATTTCGATACATAATTATTGATTTTTCCGATGTCATTTTTAATTATTGATTATTATAGTCTACCTGTGCCGAATATGGATAGTCAAATGAAGGGTATACAGTAAGTTTTGAACATTTTAGATCAATGGTTCGGTGTCTTATTGGGTAGATATAAAGCATTGACCATTTTTTAAATTTTGCCTTCCGAATTAATCTTCAAAGTTGGTTTTTTCAATGTTCTGGACATTTCTGAGCACAAACAAAGTCATTTTCTAGTAGATATGAGTTTCCTGAAACACGTCCAGAAAAAAAAATTGCGCATGTTTGCGCATTTATGATATATCTAGACTTTATTCCCGGCAGTATATGGATCATTCCATACAAAGTGACCATAAAACAGAACAAACTTGGCATCGGCCATCACAGATTTTGCTCAAAGTTGTGGGTATTTTTCATCTGGGGTCATTTTGTAAAAATCCCGATTTTGGTGTCGATAGAAATTCTTTCCGCTCTGTGGGACCCCCTCTTTGTTGCAAAATGATACGTTTTTTATTCAAAACTCTTATTTTTTCTTTTTCTTACAATTTGTAAACGTAAGACATCCGAAGAATACTGACAGGTGCTTTCAAATAAAATATAAAACAGTCATATTTATTTGAAATTGCCTGTTAACATTTTACCCAAACTCTACTGAACATGTTTCATTAATATTGCAGTTTCTCAAAACTAAAACAGATAAAGAGTTGGTATCAAAGAACAAACTGCAGAGCGGTCAATTTGGTTAAACCTTATGTTCCGATTAAAAACAATAATGTTAATCATATTTTACTGTGTGAAAAAACATCAAAATACGATTGAAACAGCCCCCAGACATATTTGCTTCCAAAATGTTATTTTTAACATATACTTGAATACGCAAAGATTGTATCTGGTAGGAAACTTTCTCACCTTCCAAATAAATGCAATAAATTGCTCTATATGGTATACAATTAAAGCGAGAGCCACTCTAAAGAAAAATATTTAATGAATTCAAAACTTGAATGATTTTGAGTAGATTACGCTAGATCATATGCCTAAAGAAGTTTTTCCATCAAATGTGGCTCTAGCAGTCGCTATAATATTCTCAACAAGAAACCTACCACGTTGCATAAGAGAAGTTATTTATCACTGCTACGTAGATATAATTCATACTTCAATTATTTTATTCGTTTTAAAGACAAAATAACTGCTGTATATAAATATTTCATCGAAATTATGCATGAAAATAATTGTTTCCAACTTTTCTCCTCAAATACCCCAATGTGCGTGGGTCGCGCAGGTGTGTTTTCGGCCTACGAGCCTTGTCGCGTCACCAGAGGCGTCGCGAGGCTGATTTTGCTACATGTACACAAACATTAACTTAAGTTCTTTATTATTCATGTATTATCATGTTATTATTATATTATTGAAAAATTTATACAAAATCAATAAAATTATCATGAAAATCAGGTTTTTTCAAGAGCATTGATTGAGCATTAAATTATTATGACCATTCTACAACAGTTCATTGCTCAAAAATTCTATTTCTGGCCAATGTTCTGCTAACTTTTTTCTTAAGCTAGCAGAACAATATTTTTGAAAACAAAATTATTTAATGAAAAAAAATGCACCTAAGTTATTGAAACTGCTCGCAAATGGAAGCATTTCATTGGTATCTAATCGTATCAAAAGGATTCTGATTATTTTTTAGAGGAAAATGTTTGGGAAACTTGAAGCTATTCATGTATTATCATATTTTTGAAAAATTTCTACAAAATCAATAAAATTATCATGAAAATCGGGTTTTTTTCAGGAGCATTGAATGAGCATTATATAATTATGACCATTCTACAACAGTTTATTGCTTAAAAATGCTGTTTCTGGCCAATGTTCTGCTAACTTTTTTCTTAAGCTAGCAGAACAATATTTTTGAAAAAAATATATTTAATGGAAAATGCACCTAAATTATTGAAACTGCTCGCATATGGAAGCATTTAATTGGTATCTGATCGTATCAATAGGATTCTGATTGTTTTCAGAGGAAAACGTTTGAAAAAATTGAAGCTATTCACGTATTGTAATATTATTATCATATTATTGAAAAATTTATACAAAATCAATAAAATTATTATAAAAATCAGGTTTTTTCAAGAGCGTTTAATGAGCAATAAATTATTTTGACCATTCTACAACAGTTTATTGCTCAAAAATGCTGTTTCTGGCCATTGTTCTGCTGACTTTTTTCTTAAGCTAGCAGAACAATATTTTTGAAAAAAAATTATTTATTGAAAAATGCACCTAAGTTATGAAAACTGCTCGCATATGGAAGCATTTAATTGGTATCTAATCGTATCAAAAGGATTCTGATTGCTTTCAGAGGAAATGTTTGGAAAAATTGAAGCTACTCATGCATTATCATGTTTTTATCATATTATTGAAAAAGTTATACAAAATCAATGAAATTATCATGAAAATCAGGTTTTTTCAAGAGCATTTAATGAGCATTAAATAATTATGACCATTCTACAACAGTTTATTGCTTAAAAATTCTGTTTCTGGCCATTGTTCTGCTAACTTTTTTCTTAAGCTAACAGAACAATATTTTTGAAAAAAAAATTATTTAATGAAAAATGCACCTAAGTTATTTAAACTGACCGCATATGGAAGCATCTATTTGGTATTTAACCGTATCAAAAGGATTCTGATTGTTTGCAGAGGAAATGTTTGAAAAAATTGATGCTATTCGTCTATTATCATGTTTTTATCATATTATTGAAAAATTCATACAAAATCAATAAAATTATCGTGAAAATCAGGTTTTTCCAAGAGCATTAAATGAGCATTAATTGTTTTTGACCGTTATAGAACTGTTTTGTGACTAAAAATGCTATTTTCGTATATTGTCTGCTAGCTATTTTCTTAAGCTAGCAAACAAGAGCATTTTTCAAAGAAATGATGGAGCATTAAATTCGGCGATATGGCATTGAATGAGCATCGAATGAGCACTAAATTTTCATGCTATTAACTCTTTGTTCTGCTGACTTTGTACTTCCAGCTTAAGGGACATAACATTCACATTGGTCATACAAGCTAATGATCTATCATAATATCTTGTGCGATGTAAGCTGTGCAAACATTAGCAGCATCTAGTTATCCTAAATTCAGTCGTTTACGGTGTTACAAAATGATGCCTTTTGCGACTTAACATGAGACTTTTGGTTTTCGCGTATTTTCATCACTTTGTGGAATTAATAAAAGTTTGAATATACATTATATGAATTTATCTGTATTGCTGTGTGAGTATGTTACACTCATCGCAAGAAGTTCGCAAAATAACACCATATGCGATGAAATACTTGGTTGCTCATACAGCTATACGATGGTGATGTACCATAGAACTATATACGAGGTAACCCGTGCAACCATTTGCGATTTTTAGTTATCTAGGCTTGTTTTCATGAATTTAGTCATTAACGGTGATACAAAATGATAGCTTTTGCGACTAAATTTATATGGCGTACGACGTGATACGTGATACTGTGATGATATGAGTTTATGTGTATTACTATGCGAGTATGTTACACTCATCACAAGAAGTTCGCAAAATAACACCATATGCGATTAAACACATACGTTGTTCATACAGCAATACGATACTGATGTGCCATAGAACTTTATACGAGGTAATCCGTGCAATCTTATGTGACTTCTGGTTGTCTGGGTGGTAGCTAACTACCACTCTACAGGTAGTTAGCTAGGAGGTTATAAGAGTATAGAGGATGCATCACACACAAAAGCCACTCCCCGATGTAAAACTCACCGTCGTTCCGGGAGAACGAGGGCTGGAAACTGGAGGAGTGTTAGTGGTTCGGGACAGGGATCAGTAGGTGTTTGGGGGAGTGTAACTACCCCAACATCTCATCCCCACACTCTGAGTTTTCTTCTCAGGTGTCTGTTCGCAAATTTCCCCGCCACCTTAAAAAAAATACCAAGGTGATCACGCAAATGCATCGACCTACTCCGATTACCATTTAAATGCTAGAGTGTTTTCGACAAAGTTTTTATAGATATTCAGGAGCATCTTCTGATGCAAATAGATTTTTGATTCAAAATTCCTTTCGATTCTGTACATCTATGAAGAAAAATACAACATGAAAAAACGCTGAAAAACCAAAAAAAAACAATTTTTTTACCAACGCCCAAGTCTTCAAGAGACTGTAATAAACTAGTGAAACTACCTGGAGAAACTAGTACTAATTTCCATCTTTCGAGTAGACTGGTGTTTTTGAAGTTTTTTGCAGCTTTTCAAAAAAAAAAAAAACTAGTTTTAAAAAGTCCATTTTTAAATTTAAAAAATTCACCCAAGCTATGTTGTGCAGAATGATGTATTTTTCAAATATGAAACAATGTCTAGAACATAGCAGGCCTCTAAAATCACATCAGAAAAAGTTATTTGGTATTTTTCGATTTTAGAAATTTTAAGAATGTCTGTTTATAAAACTACCTGTATGTGGTCGATTTTCAAGAGATAAAACCAAAGTGTCTTCAGTAAAGTTTCTCTACATTGTCTATCACTGTGCCACTCCATGTTGATTTGATAACTTAATTTGCTAGTTTAGAAAAATTAGGTGAATTAATTAAAAATTCATTTGCTTCAAAAAATGCCCCTATTATCTACAACAATTTTGTCGAATACACTCTAGCATTTAAATTGCATTTTTATACTCAAAAGGCTGACGATCACGTTTTTCGCGCTTCAAACCACTGTGCACTCCCCGCCAATAGCGAGGCGTCATCATTTTTTGACTTTTCGGACAGAACATCATTTTCCACGTTTCAAAAAATTATTATATCTCAGGGACCTTAAGAGATACAGACAATGTTAGACATTATTTTTAAAGGTTTTGAAAATTTCAATTGAATGACATCATCAGATATTGCGTACAGTGTTTCCAGTATTGATAATTTTGCGTTTATAAATAATATAAATTTTATTTTTTATTGTCAATAACTTGAGAAATAGTAAGGATTTGGGGAAACATTGAAAATAATGCAGTAAATATGATTTTGCTAAGTTTCAGTTGACTTGATGATACATGAAAATAAATTAAAAAAATTGCCAAAAACCAAGAAAATAATGCTTAAAATCCAAGTTCGTGCAAAATAAACTACTAACACATAACTTAACTTAAAAAAAACTGCAAACATTATGAAAAGTCTGCGCAAGTAGAAAGAGATTCTGATAATAATTAGCAGTTACTGTACATTAGGGTGGCAGCGAAAAGGGTCATGTCAAATTTCTAAAACCAACCATGTACATTTTGTTTATTGGTCCAAAAAAAACTGTGCAAAATTTCAGCTCAATCGGACATGGTTTAGGGCTGTCTCAAAGCGCTCAAAGTTTTGATTTTTCGAACCTCGAAAATTAACCAAGGGGGAAGTGCACGAAGTTTGGAAAATCGAAAATTTTTTTTCGACGCCAAATGTTAAAAATGCATGAAACGACGAGATCTGGTGTATGATGGTGGTAGATGATGGTGATTTTTTTTTCATACACCCATTGCCACCCTACTGTACATGTTTGCAATTTAACAAAAATGTGCATATGGATTCCCAAAGTCTGTGTTCTACTCCTCTGTATGTGTCTGATCGCGGCTAGCGTTTGAGAAAGGTAAAAATTGGATTTTTAGTTTAAAGATTGTCACATATAGTTGTTTTACTGAAAAATGTGCAATTTGCAACTTTTAAATGGAGAACGGTAAAATTTTAAAGAGTTTAATATAGAAATCATTCCATACGTGGTGTTTATAGCACTTGGATGCGGCCTCATCTAGGATCACTTTGGAAAAATCCCGATTTTTGAATCGTTCAAAATTAGGACCCCTCCCCTCTCTTTGTTACAAAATAACGCATTTTTTCTTAAACCCTTTCTTCGTTTTACTTCCAATATGTAGACGTAAAACGACCAAAAAATACAGATAGATGATTTTTGAAGGAAATAAATCATTTTTACCCGGAAGTGTTGCCAGTTTGATTTTTTTTGTATTTTAAACTAAGTTTACATTTTTCAGCAAATGCTGCCAATTTAAATTTGAATTTTTAAGGTTCAACGTTTTAACCCAAAGAACAACCCGAGAAATTGATTCTCATATCAAAAAACTTTAATAAAGCAATGCTCCCCATAATACTGCGAGACTCAAAAAATAATAACAGTGGGAATTGGATAGCCATATCATTTTGTGAATTGTGATTAGATTAATAAAAAGTGACACTTTTGAAAACGTACGAAATGTACCCATTACGGCGTATTTTTTGCCCCTTTTGCTTCGAAGTATTTCGGTTCCTTGACCCCCTCCCCTTCTTTCCTTGAGCCGTCAATTGATTAAAAGATCCAATGCTACATTGAATGGAGGAACAGCTGGCGACATGGCTGCCAAAAAGAAAAGATTTTTTCTATTCCTTAATGACCAGAAAATCCTAAAAATCATTCCTTGGGTTAGGAAGTTGACAGACATTTTCAAATAAGTATGATTGATGAACATTGAGAAACCTAAGTGTTTTCATAAAAATGTTGTATCTGGAGATTGACTCAAATTATTGATAGGTGTTTCTTAAGTAAAATTTTGCATTTGCCGAAAAAATTAAAATTCGGTTTTTCAACGCAAAAAATAATCTATCTAGCACCACTGCCAATAAAAAATAGTTTTTTTTGGATCCCTTGGTTTATTTTTATAACGTTGATAAATCGTTTTTTTTTTTTTGCTTTTCCTTCATCACTACGTATGGAGTAAATTTTTAGCAGATTTCACCTGCAATCTATACTTTCTTTTAAAAAAGGTATATCGAAGATGACACTATTCGAGAAAAATTACAAAAAATAATTTTATCATGATTCTTTCGGTGTACATTTTCCTCTGAATACATATTCAGATCCGGATTGGATTGGTAAACTTAGTTGAAGTAAAAAAAAAATACTCCTTATGAAAACTTAAAAACAGAAAAAAAAACAAAATGGTAAGAATTTTTTATTCTTAAATAGTAAAGGTTACTTCATTTAGAATCCGGAAATATTGGCAGTTGTGAAGCAGAGCCCCTGGTGGTCGGATTTGTAATGTCTTGACAGCTTTTTCATCTCGACACGTGAAATATAAAGACATTCGACGTGGTCCGCCCTGAAATTCACTCAATCAACTGTGTATGATGTGCTCAAACGCTTCCTAGTACGAATGACTGTGGCCTGGAAGGATCCGATAAAGCGTCGTAGTGGAACATACGATCGGCAGCTGAACCGGAAGGTATTGTGAGCAATCAAGTCAAACCTAGGACTCTCGGTTTGGGAAATCGCTCGGAGGAGACCTGTAAACAACCCAACGGGACGCTAAAGCAAAACCCAGTGGCTTTAACATGCGCTCGAAAATTGTAAGGTGAAAGTCGTTGCTCATGGACGACGAAACATACGTGAAGGATGTATTTTGGGCAGCTTCCCGGAAAGAAAATTTTTCTCGCTACAGCACAGGGTTATGTTCAAGTTTGTTTTTACTGATAAATTGGCATGGACACTAATCATCTGGCAAGCAATTTGCAACTGTGGAAAACCAAAGTTTTTATCACGAACAATACGATACGAGTGAGAGCGGCTCAAAAAGCTAATTCTACCGTTTATTAGAGCACACAGAAGACCTGTTAAACTGGGAGGTTGCTTAGTGTTACCGTGACAACAAGGTGGATTTCATCACAAAATATATCGACCCACCCAATTACCCCCAATTCCGCCCAACCGAAAAGTGCTGGGAAATAATCAGAAGGAAAATAAAGAAGACTGCAAAGGTGAAGCGGGATGCTGCACAGATGGCAAGCAATTGCAACAAACTAGCCGCTGAGGTGGACGAGGTGTGTGCAGAAAATGAAAGTTCACGAATTTATCCGGCGACTGATTGAATAATTTTCTATCGTTTTTCTCCGGAAGTACAATAACATATTGCCTACTTAACATTTTTTTCTAAGTCAAGCCAACACCGAGATGGAGCTTATTCATTTGTTCAGAGTTCTTGATAAAGCTAGCTTTAACAGGGAAAAACCGATTTGCTATTTGACCTGTGAATGCTTTATAGTACTCACAGTCTCAATTGAATTTATGCTGTTACTACTGCATTCACAGTTGAAAGCTAGTTGTGTGTCATTTTATATCTATTGTACACACCTACTAATGTGTGTTTGATTCCTTCTCTTAATAACGTTCTATTTTTTCACCTGGTTAGTTTCATCCCTGCTATCATCTGGTGCAATTTTTACCTACGACGACGACTTCATTCTGCCATTGTCGATACACACAATATGCAGTAGTGTGTGGAAATAGTGTGTGACCCTAACGCCGTTCCCTGGAAACGCACTCCATCTCTGGTGTTAACAGTCCCCTCGAACGAAATACGGCAGCTTATTTGTTGGGTTCAACATGCGCTTGTTTACCCTGCCTCGCTTCACAAGTGAGGAAACCTAGCTTGACAGAAGATACTAGATAGATGAATGCCAGTCTCAATGGTGTCTATTCATGTGTCGTTTCCTTCTCCTCATCGTCTGTTTCGTTCATTCATTGTGTCGTTTCCCTCCTGTGTGTGCCCCGTTTATTTACCTAAACTTTTTGCGGAAGTAATCCAATGTATGCTCAGTCATGTGCCGTGATTATAGAACAAATGCCTCCGGTCACCTCTATAGTGTCGAGGAACTGTTCTTTCAAGACAGCTTTATCAGCCAAGCCTGCCTCACGATAGGGCCATATGTCATACAGAGTGTATTGATAAGATACTGTTTTTCAATCAAATGAATCACAATTTAATAGCGATAAAGATTATGTCGAAGCCAGCTGCTACGAAGGGACGGAAATTTTCTAGGAGTTCAAATTACAAACCTTATTTTGTTGTTTCTAAGAACAAAATGGTATAAGAAGTTTCGTTTTGCTTCTTTATTTTTACGCACGTTTGATTGGCGCTGTGTTTCTCTTCAAGATTCTTGTTACCTGGCATAGGTTTAAGTTCCTTTCAAAACTATGATTTGCATAAAAAGAACACCCGCTATTTTCGACTAGGCTTAATTATGTAAATTTTGTTTTGGACGTTAAGGTAATAGTGAGCAAAAGACAGATTAGGATTTATCAGTGTAGTGCCAGAGGTTTGGTAGAGTTTTCGTTGCTTTGAATGGAAACATTTGCATTATTTATCACATTTACAGGTTAGGAGCAGTTAAAGTAATTTATATGTTGCTTCCTACTGAAGATTGAAATAGCCACATTCGATTTGCAGGTTTAGTCTTGCTCATGTTGAGGAACTAAAGATAGGATGCCTGGATAATATCTTTAGCTCCTCAACGGAATACATACCTTTTTGACCTTTACTATTAGTAAAATTCTTATAAATAATAAGTCATTTTAGATCACATGAAATGTTGAAAAATTAAAAAAAAAGTTCATAAATAAAGCACGTGGCTTCGACGACAAGTCTCATATCAACTGCAATATGTTAATATCGGTATAAAAAAGCAATTTTCTCGCAGGTACTAAAGTGTACAGTTTATGAATACAATCAGTCATTTCGCAAGAACAATAACGAGCGCCACTCTGTACGTTTTACTACGGATCGCAATCGTGAAAAAAAACATTGTTTCCCCTTGTTACCGACCCGGTCCGGCCGGATTCTTTAGGCCATCAGTGTATTCGAGTCATACCAGATATTTATTATGAACTATTGTGCCATTCATTGGCCTGTGTCTGGCCGCATACCAACTGTGTTTAAATATTTATTGAAAGCGAAAGCCCCAGCCTCGAGTGTCTCGGGCTGCCGCGAGGGCGTCATGCACGAAGTCTGCATTGTTTATCGATTTCTCCTTTCGGCGGTCAACTTTGAACGGAAACTGTACCAGCCTGTCACCGGGCTGCACAACAAGATGAGCTGCATATCGTTGAAAAGCATTATTCGTGATTTGGTTTCATAATATACTCGGTGTTTTTACAAGCGTTTAGATCAGCGGTTTTCAACCGGGGGGGAATTCCCCCCTAGGGGAGAATTTAACCGTTGCAGGGGGGGAATTGCGAGTGGAAAAATTTCACATGTAATGGGCTTTTGTGATTGACGGTGGTGCGACATTTTTTTCATTTTTTTTTTCAAGTGTGCTTGTTAACGATAAATCGTCACACACACCTTCACAAGAGATGCTGAATTGTATGCCCGTGTATTGGTGTTCTCCTGCTCCTGCTTGAAACCTGGTCAAAATTAAAGTTTAAAAAGCCTTATATTTTTTAATTACTACAGCTTTTCTTTCATGGTGCCCATAGGGGGGGAAAAGCTTGTAAAAATTATCAAAAGGGGGTGCATGAACTGAAGAAGGTTGAAAACCACTGGTTTAGATCCTGGGCAATGCACCGAATGCAAAATGACAGGCTATGTATGACCGGCGTGGGTTTTTTTATTGAGCATAAAAATAACGAAATCCATTTAGGTCAATTTTTATGCATATTTTTATATATTTGATCAGGAAAATTTCACTTCAAATCCTCAAGCTGATGACAATTCTTTTCGGATGCAAAATCCATAGAGAGCTTCGCGTTAAATTCCTCACTATTGTTATGAATTATTGACTCGTAGATAAATGCTAAACGCGTAACATACATAAAATTTATAAAGGGCTTCTAGTCTTCACCATAAGCAACGTGTTTGCTTTTATGATATCATTTTCTATTGGTTTCTTAATATACCGTCGTCATACACAAATTTTAATGATTATTCAAATCATGTAACGAAATTCAACAATTTATGAGTCCTGAAGTATTGGTGATTGTTTGCATTGCTAATTAAATAGAGGTAACAAAAACAGTATACTAAATTTTAACCTTTACTCAAAAACCTTCGCTAATACATTCTTAATAAATGTTGCACTACTGTTCATTCAATCGACACAACCGCTTCTAGTGCATTTTTGTGGTCGCATTCACATCGGATCAATGCGATACCTCCTCCGGTCTGGTAATCCAAGCCATCAAAACTGAACAAATAGCGCATGAAGGGGTCCTTTTCATTTAAAAAAAATGTGTGCAGTGCACTATCACGCAACTCATTTTACCCGTGACGGTGAAATATGACAATGCATTATATCACGGCTTGCCAACAATTCCAGAACTTTACACTGTCAACGCAACAATCTGGCGCGTATAGCATCATCAGCTACAATGCATGGAACATTTCTGACTAATGGCGCAGCACTTCCTGTAATCAAAACTTCGCTGACAGACAGTTTAGTAGTAATGCACACTGGAACAGAAATCCGTCGCACTTGGCACGGAACGGAACAAAAACACATGTGCCCTGCAGCGCTAGATTGACAGTAGCGTTTGGGTCGGTACGGGACCCTCCTCTTCGCAGACGTCACACAGAGTCAAGGGCAAATCAATTCCCGAAAGATAGACGGCTTGATCTAATGTAAAGGAACGATTGTCGGGTTAATAAAAAAGAGGAGTTGTACTAGGGGAGAAAGTAGAAACGACACATTTTAATTAAATAATCCACCCGCACGTTGACTAATCAGGGTTTGGTTGGTTGTTGCAAGTAACCGTAGCGCGTGGGAATAGAGCATTTCGGATTTCCTGGCAGCGAATGGTTGTGGCAGACAGGGAAGACTTCAATGCAGTGTGTGGCAGTGAGGTTGATGGTGAATAATTGGAAAGTTTGTTGGATCGATCGGGTGCGGGCGAAGACCGAGGCATCAGTACCATGAAACGGAATCAGTTACAACCGCAGATGACTGCGGGTTACCGCACTGCTGTTGACGAACGGATGACGTTTACCGCTAATGTATACGGCCAAAATTTTAACCTCTACTAAACACGTGCGATTTTGTACACTTGGTTTGCGTTGCAAAAAAAACATATTTCAGCGATATAACGTCTATTCTGAATTAGAGTTGAAACAAACACAACATTTGCAGCAGCTCGTACATAAACAGTTTTATATTTCCTAGTAATAATCTCCCAGCTCTTGAGCTTTTGATTTTTGTTCCTTTATCCTACTTGGTAATGGTCTTAAGATATTTTTTTTTTTTTATATAAGCTTATTATTATTTAGCAAATGGCATTTGTACATCATCTAATTGTTTGCATTCAGGCTGTGCAGCTCAGTGATGTTTTAAAATCAATTTTTAAATGCTTTTCATAAATTGAGAATAAAATGGGTTCGTGATAAGTTGAAAGAAATTCAAACGTAAACATCATAACAGAGCTGAAAACATAAAGATAACTACACTGAATAATCAAACTGTCAATTTGTTTTCTGCCAACAGCCAAAATCGACTCCAGGCGCCATTTTTCAATCCAAAATGACCAAATCCAACATGCGTTTCCCGGAACCTGAATGACACTCAGAGGGCAGAAATTGACTCCATATGCAATTTTTGAATCCAAGATGGCGATTACCACCCAGTTGGGTATCGTCATGATACTGCAGAAGCCAAAAGTCGACCTAAAACGCCATTTTGAATCCTGAAGCTTAAATATGCTGCTTGTTGCAAACAATGTCTAATGTTTTTTAACAATTAAAGTAATGCTTGGGAATCGCTTGACATAAGTAATTCGGCTGAACTGCTGATGAACGAAGACGATCCCCCCATCACATCCTGCCTATTCAACATAACAAAGCTGAGTATCTTGTAGCATCTCTTTCCTCTCTGATGTATACGAACAACGTATAAATAAGTTGTAACCAGTCGGACTCTCCTCCTGAAGATGGGCGGTATCACATTAATTTCCCTGATATTTTTCAGCATTCAGCACAAAAAATTGCAACGTACATAAACGCAACTCTAAAATCCCAGTGGAAAAAGTGTTCGATCGGATATGAACCAAACAGTAAAGGCATTAGCCGTTTACGCTAAAAAACAACTGTTTTGGCTAAAAAAAGAATCGCGTCTCGGTTAATTTTTTCCCTGATTGTTTTTCAGTTTTTCCTGATATTCCCTTATTTCCCTGATTTGAATTCCCTGAAATATTTGATTTCCCTGAAATAAATTCCCTGACGTTCCCTGATTTTCCAGGTATGTGTCTTCTGTGTCTGAAAAATTTTCACAAAGTTTCACCAAAACGCGATCGGTTTTCTGTATAGAACCTAAGAGGTATCTCATATCGACCAAAGAGTTATATAAGTTATGAGCCTTTCAGTCGATGTACATCTTTGTTCGACTGGTTTGTCATAAAGTCATTTTCAAGATAGGTAAACTCTTTTTTTTTTGTTAATAACCCATCAACTATGCTGTTACAAACTGCAAAATAAATTGGGAAATGATCAGTTGTTTTATTTATTTATTTCGTCAAGCAAATGTAGACTACAGTTATAATAATACAATGTTTTCTTATATTCTATACATTATTTCCAGTAGTTAGTCGTTTTTTTATTTGATTTCTGCCCATGGTGATGTCGATATTTTCGCAGTGCTGGTTATAGTAACGCATCATGCGATTTATTGGGCCATTTTTTGAGTAATTTGTTCTGTGAGAATTTTCCGAAAATATTTTACGATTTCTTAATTGACGACTGGGTGCATAAAAATTTAGTTGTGATAATAATTGAGTAGATTGCACGCGTTGAGAAATAATGTCATTGATAAAATAAAGCATTGAAAGATCGCGGCGTTCTTTAAGTGCTTGTATGTCTATAAGCATGCAGCGTGCTTCATATGATGGTAAGGGAAATGATGTCCAATTTAGCTTACAAAAGAAATTGTTTTTGGACAGATTCAATGCGTTCTTCATGTGTGGCAATATAGGGATTCCATACAATGCTACAGTATTCAAGAATTGGTCGGACGTATGTTATATATAATAGTTTGATTGTATATGGGTCTTGAAAATTGTGGCCGAAGCGTTTTATAAAGCCCAGCATACTATTTGCTTTGTTGATAATTGTATTATAATGTTCTATGAATGTAAGTTTGGAGTCTAAGGTTACGCCTAGGTCCCTTACGATTTTGCATTTTTCTACTGGTTGGTTTCCTAAGAAAATGTTTGTAGGTGGTGTTACTGTTTTTCTGCTAAAGGCTATTGAATTACATTTTTTAATGTTGAGTTGTAATAGGCTTTTGTTGCACCAAGTGTAAAATACATTAATTAATTAAAGTTGAACTTATATTTTGATAATTACTCGAACAGGGACCTGTCAGTCCAGTATAAGTAAGAAAATTTCGAGACCTGCATAAAAATGAGCCTATTTTTCGAAACCTCCGAAAAAACACAAAAACTTTTAAATCCGAAAAAAACATCACTTACATTTTTTATGGATGTTTTTTAAATATTTTCGAAAAAGGGTAAACAGTAAAAGTAATTCCATTTGTTTTATTTTATTTTGTGATTGTGTCACAAAAGCAAAGCAAAGCAGAGCCTTGGTGCTACAACATTCCGATTCGGAATTCGACCTCCTGTCTATTATACACAGACTTCACTGCGTGGCTAGCGCCACGATCTTACTGACACTAACAGTCTCTCTCGAGTCGAGACTCGAACCTATGACGACTGTCTTGTTAGGCTACCGTCGTACCTCTTGACAGCTCGGAGGGTTCCCGTGAAAAATTGAATGTGAAATTACAATTAACAGAGCAATGAAAGTTGTGATTGTCTTATTAACAACGTTTTAGAATTAATCTCCAGGGCTTCAAAATTTGTCACATCAATTCAGACTATGATTTTTGTAATAATGTAAATATAAGAACCTGCACTGTAAATTTATCACTTATGAATTACGTTTGACTTTTTTCAACCGGACTTTCTCGCACCCCGGTAGCGTTACCGGTTCCGCTCAAAAATAAAATCGGATGTTGCATGTTCCGGTCCAATTGGACTGCGAACCGGTCTTTCTGGACTCCACCCGATGCGATATCGAACACTAGTTGGAGGTATCTTCATGTTTAGATTTTTATTGGATTTTGTTAGGACGCTACCAGTCTCTGATCGATATATCTTGAAATCTGTTAGGCGTTTAAATGACTTTGCCACACTTGTTAGCGGATGTTGTTTATAAACTTCTTCTTGCCATTTTTTTGACGTGGAACTTCGTCTTTAAAAAAGGTTTTCCATAGGGGTGGAAAACTGAACGCGAAGATCGAAATAAGCAACAAAAATTGGCTATTTTCAAGTGCTTTTAACTCGATCAGTTTCCAACGGAATTGATGCGTTCTAGTAGCAATCTAATGAAAAATTAACTATGCGTCTGCCTAAATGCTAAATTCTGGTCTGCTAATGCCAAGCTTTGTTGGACGCAGATTTCAATCCATCAGAATAGATTAGAACTGGGCTACTCATTACTTATTTCCTAGTTGTCTCGACACTCGCAGACCCGCTTCAACCTAGTCAAGCCCCTCTGTTTCTGTTGCCGGTGGGATCCTTGAAAAGAACCAATTTTACCGCACTGTCGTCCGGCATCCTCGAGATATGTCCGGCCCATCGCAGCTGCAGCTCTCCGTTCTTCGTCAGGGGCCTCTCCAAATAATGCCTGCAGCTCGTGATTCAAACGCCTGTGCCACTCTCGACTCTCGGTTTGTACTCCACCAAATATTGTCCGCAACACTTTTCGTTCAAACATCGCCGGATTCAAGTCCACAATAAGGCGTTCTGCGAAGGCAAAACTAAGCCAGATTTCCAACTTGAACACGTCGTCTTCTTACTTATTATTCTGGCGTAGATTGCCTCGCACAGGTCGTCTGCGAAGCATATGAGTTGACTACCTTTGCTGAAAGTCTTGCCTCTTGTTTTGATTCCCACTCGTCGAATTACACCCTCAAGAGCAACGTTGAATAACGTACAGCAGCGGTTCTCAACCTTTTTTTGTCCGCGTACCCCTTGGCGATATTTTCCATATCAATTGTACCCCTTGGCTTGGAATGTTCATGTAGAGTGGGAAAGAGTAATGGTAGATTATGTTGTGGTAGTCTAGTTAAGGTTCCAAATTAAACTGTAGCTTGTTTGATTGCTACAGTCTTGTTTTAGGGGCTAGATTGGCCAACAAATGAAGTATTATAGAGAATAATTGCTTTGTCCGCCATTACTGATTTTTCTTTCACGTACCCCCTGAAGGCTTTCGAGTACCCCCAGGGGTACGCGTACCCCAGGTTGAGAGCCGCTGACGTACAGGATAGTCCATCACCTTGTCTCAACTATCTGTGCGCTTCAAAGGGATTTGCGAGTGTCCTCGATACACCCATGTAACACATCACTCGAGCGAGGGTAGCTTTGATAAATCGTGTCAATATATCCGGAAACCGTAGTACCAACTATCGACTGTATCATACGCTGCCTTGAAGTCCACGAAATCATGATGTGTGGACACGTTGTACGTTGTACGAATCCTTTTGCTAGAGGAGAAAGACGGCGAAGCAGAATCTAGAAGATGATTTTGTAGGTAGTGTTGGTCAACATTATGCCACGGGCATCATTCATCCATTCCTCTAGTAGTCTCTCTTCCTCCCAAATCCTGGAAGTTACACAGTGGAATACCGTTGCTAGTGCCTCTTTGCCGTGTTTATGAAGGTCTGCCGGTAGTCCATTTTTACTTGCGGCTCGTTTGTTCTCTACTGGCCCAATTTCACGTTTAATCTCCAGAATATAGGGAACTGAGACGCTGTTATCGTTTGTAGGCACTCCAATGTTAACTTTCCTCCCGCTTCATTCCGTTGCTCTGCTATTGAGGTGCTAATCCCTACGCATTTTTTGTAATTTCCCTACACATTTTTTATAAGATTTGGACCACTGCGACCATTGTTTGATCTTTTGTGGTCCCTACACATATCTGGACACGGTGTGTAGCCCTTACGGGATTAGTTTCCCTTTTCGTATAACTTGCGCATGTCATTAGCCCGACACTGTTGCTCCAGCTCATTACGATCACTGTACTCCTGCTGGTATTTCTTTCTCCTCAGAATCGTGGTTAACTCATTTCGAGGTCGTCGATATTCGGCCGCATTTTCTCTTGTGACGATGCTTAGATAGCTAGTTTTTTCTCTCCACCGCTTGCTGGCATTCCCCGTAAAACAAGTCATTTCGTCTATTCGACGTTACTTCAGCTGTTCTTCAAGACATTGATTCGACAATATTTGGCACTAAGATTTGATTGCAAAACTGGTAAACACTAATTTTCATTTTTTTTTTAATTAAAATTGAAAAAAAATACTTATCTGATCGAAGTTTGCAACTTCACTGCCAGAATTCAAAATGGATTCTTTGTCAAAGCAGGTGTACATCAAGGTTCAGTGGTAAGTCCAGTCCTGTACAACATATTGTACTTCATATCTTCTTGCTTCAGCTTCAGGATGCACAAAATCATTGTTCTGTGATGGCACAAGCATTTTTGTAGAAGGAGAAAGTGATCGTGTCATATGCAGTCTATTGCTGAAAAGCTTAGACATTTTCTTTTCCTGCTTACAAAAGTGGAGTTCTACTAATGTAGTTCTCTTAATATCTCTAAAACTCAATTGATCATTTTTCCTCATAAGCCTAGAACTTCTTTTCTCAAGCCAAATAATAATCACGTCATCAAGATGAATTGGATTTTTTTGAATTGGTCTAACAAGGTTAAGTACTTGGGACTAATCTGCGATGAAAAACTTATTTTCAAAGAGCACAGTGATAGTATACAAGCAATGTCCATTAAATGTACGAGATGTCTATATCCTCTCATAAATAGGAATTCTAAACTTTGTTTGGAGATTAAACTTTCGATTCACGAACCAATTCTAAGACCAGCAATGCTTTATGCTGTACCGATTCTGTCAACTTGTCGTTTAATAAGGAAGGAAACGTTTCAAAGGATTCAGAATAAAATTGGTTTGGTACACTCGAATTACATAGACTTACTGGTGTTGAACCATTAGAAGCTATGTCAATTAAAATTACTGCGAATATTCGACAAAAACCGTTACAATCCTCAATTGCTACGAATTACGGTTCAATTTATAGTCAATAAGTTAGCAATAACATCTAATCTATTTTGAGAAGTCAAAATTTGTGGTTTGCTACCCAAAATAAACAGGTGATTGTTCGTACATGGCAAACAAACCTTTGTATTAAACAAAGTTACATTTCACTTGTATGTGTTCAACGTGGTGATAGATTGGAGTAGTTATAGTATTTTTCTACAGCTACCAATTAAAACTTTTCTGGTTTCAGAATTAGTTAGTGAATCATCGACATATCTTTTACGTAACTTCTATCAAGAGCTAAACGTCATACTGTCAAGAAGCTATTATACGCAGGTAAGTAGTGGCACACTTATAAAAGGTCTACCCACAATATTTAGCGGCGCATTTTCTCTGTGAGTGCAATATAACGACACACTTCGAACTAGCAGATCCCACTCGAATACTGTCAAAACCTTTTGAATGCTTTTAAGTGCATCGCTAGCTTCTTGAACTTTTCGAGACACTCATGCACAAACGGCCCTGCTAACATCTCTATACGGTGCCGTGCCGAGATCGCTGGAATATCAACCTAAACAAGATCGTAAAGCCTGTATCAGACTAACCGTTGTAGCGGTTGACCGCTACCGTTCCGTTCTTTTTCGACCAATCAGAGCACAGCGGTCGACCGTCGCTTGTTGTTGTTGCAAAAAATAGAATCTTTTCTATTTTTGCCGCCGACCGTTCCCAACGGTTGCCGGCTGCTGTCATTGACATGGCGAAGGCAAACGAATCTCTTCACACCTACACAAGATCACATACAGAGACTTGACAAATGAAAATGTGTGCTTCTCTTTTTGGCACACACGACAGCCAGTCAAAACATTGATAGCACCGGCAACGCTGGTTGGCGATGTCAATTTTCGACCAACGCACACTGGCAAAAATAAATCCAAATTTCCACTAATTAAAAGCCGCTGGGCTGGATACTTTAAATATAGCATTTCTTATGTAAAATTGGCCAATAAATCGATAGGTGATATTTTCATTCTATACAGGGCACGGGAAAGGGTCTATATTTTCAAAAATACGCAAAAATAGGGTGAAAAGAGGCGAAAAAGACCATTTCCCGTGCCCTGTCCAAAATGAAACCATCGCCAATCAATTTGTTGACCAATTTTACATAAGAAATGCTAAATTGAAGGTATCCAGCCCAGCGGCTTTTAATTAGTGGAAATTTGGATTCATTTTTGCCAGTGTGCGTTGGTCGAAAATTGACATCGCCAACCAGCGTTGCCGGTGCTATCAATGTTTTGACTGGCTGTCGTGTGTGCCAAAAAGAGAAGCACACATTTTCATTTGTCAAGTCTCTGTATGTGATCTTGTGTAGGTGTGAAGAGATTCGTTTGCCTTCGCCATGTCAATGACAGTAGTCGCCAACCGTTGGGAACGGTTGGCGGCAAAAATAGAAATAATTCTATTTTTTACAACAACAACAAGCGACGGTCGACCGCTGTGCTCTGATTGGTCGAAAAGGAACGGAACGGTAACGGTCAACCGCTACAACGGTTAGTCTGATACAGGCTTAAAGCACACGGGTGCCGATTGGGTTTAGTGGCCTAAGTCTGTATTCCTCGTTTAACCATAGCTACTTGCGTTCATCGTTCCCTTGTTCAGTATACGACAGCAGCACCAGCAGCAGCTTCAGCAAACGTGTAAATATTTGTTTTTGAAGGAGCAGAAGGTCTCCAGCTGGCGATGCCTCCAGTCACTGAAATGGCTGAGTGAATACATCAATTTACGTAAGACAACTCCCGTTCCATAGGGGAAACAAAGAACTAAACAGTCAGGGAATGTGACGACTAATACAATTATGAGACTCGGTAAGTGTTTGGGTGTAATAATATTCGTCAATAATATATGCGCTAATATTGATAAATCAAATTTGCACATTTGATGAAAATAAATTAATACAAAAAAATCCTTACCAGAACTTTCGCGAACCGCCGATCTAACTCGCCAATGTCCGGCATGGGCTGCAAATTGCGTGACCGGATACTGGCCTGCCGTACGTGACAGCTGGACGGTTTCCATGTATCGATGCTGCTGATACCACTCGACGGTGACGGTAGCAGTGAACACGGCTGCTGAATATCCGGATGGTGCGTTCCGACGATCAAACTGCCGCACTTGGAACCACCGACGCCCCCGTTACTGGCGGCTATGCTGTTGGCCGCTTTCGACGATGCCAAGCCCATTTTCGGACAGGAACTGTCGCCGGGGGTTACACGGTTTACGACGTTTTCGTAACTATAACACGGAAATTATCCACAAAACACTACTGCATACACGTGTAGGATTTGGCTCATTCATAGCACTCAATAATTTTGTTCTGCTTCATCAGCAATTACGTAAGCTTTGCGTTTAAATTATGCAAGACACAGGCCTTGCTTAAAACGGTAGCACAAAGCACAACATTTACACCTTCGAATGGAACCTTTTCGATCGTTACGGTTGAATTTAATTTTTATGCTCTTATAGCATGTCACAACATATAACACATCAGAATCACGCGCTTCCAACTTTCTTGCTGCGTACACAGCACGTAAATATGCAAATAAGCTGGAATCAAACACACACAAAACAACAACTACAATTACTTTCAATTAATGCTCACAGCGTTCACCACCGAAATAGAAGCTAAATTCTCACTTCCGGCGATGGCGATGAATGGAGATGGGACTCGGAGCTCCGGATGACCACCCACGCCAGCCAGCCGCTACCGGTCGTACCCGTACACACTATGAGCGGTCAATCGAATGCTTACTATCGTTCACACGAGTGGTGTTCAGTGTCTGTTCGCCTTCACCGTCGGGCTTGATGTGGAACGTAAAATTCATCGCAGTTCAATAACCAAACCCGATATGTATGGGCCTAGTTCTATACGCCCATTTTGTCCGTCCAGCGGTTCGGGTAATTTCAGTAAACTGATGAGCACAGACAGACTCGCAGTTGTTGGGGTTTCACGGGGCTCCTCCTGACATACAGACAGCGAAAGCCGATGGATGATTGGTGCTGCGTATCGATTTGCAGTGGATTTCGAGTGTTAGCGGTCACTGCCACCGGGCGCGTTTAGCAACGGTCGCGAAACGACAAACCAACTGCCAACGTAGTTAACTTTTTTTTGCAGGTGATGATTTTTTTCTGTCTGCACTATGCGGTGCATTAACGTGTACCGGATCAATGTAATGGATAGCTGTTGTTGTGCTGTAATAAACAAAATCGAAAAAAAATGCTTAGAATTGGTGTATGGAATTATTCACTAAAATATGAAACTGTTTTAATTAAAAAAAATAACTTCAACAGCAAGTTTTCTTGAGAACTGTCAAGATGGTGAGCCTTTATGACTTGTTGACTCAAGTATGTCTGAACTATTTTTTGAAGTTTATTACAAAAACCGTGACTCTTTGAGAGTGGATACTCGTTCCGGAACACACAACGCTCGAAAGTTCACACAAATGACTCAGACTCAATCGCCCACTACTCCGCTACTGTGCCGAGGCAGTCACATGTACATGATTATGCTGAAAAGCAAACAAATTAGCATCGTTCATGGCTCGATGTAACACCATATGCTATACAAACATCATGCTCTTGCTGATTCAGTCTGCTTTTTCCCCAAATGCAACTCCGAAGCCGGATCCTCATGATACTTCCAGTCTTCATCCCACGTTCCCATGTACAGCGTTGCAGCCTAATGTTACCGGTAACAAAGCACACAGAAGATTCTGTTAGGGTAGCCAAAGAAATACTCATTCGAGTTTTTTTTTCTGCTTGCCAAGTCGACGATTAATGAGTTCCTATTGAAAAATGTCTTAGTTTTCCAAAAGTCAACAGTGTCAGTGTGTCCCAATACTATCCCTTATTGAGTTTCATAGAGAACCACCCTCAAATTTTGTCATCGGTACATCAGTGATATTTATCCCCTTTTACGTTTCTTTCTTGGTGCTTTGCTGAAATTTCAAGATTGTGACTTTGCCGTTGAGAAAATAAAACTAACTGAAAGGTGCATGAAAATAGTGTTAAGAAATTAAAACAATGGTCCTGAAAGTCACATTTACAATCAGGATAAGTATGGAACTCGCACATTCGTCATCAACACGAAATAATTATTCAATTCCAGTCCTTTTTTCACCGAAAATCCGAAATAATGCAACAATAATTCTATTTGTTCAATTCAAATGACACTTCTTCTAATATTACCATACACTAAAAAACACTTAACCTCTAAGTGGGTTCTCGCGGTAAATGCTTCGTGGCGAAAGACAGAACGCACGCTTGCTTTGCCACCCGTTTTGATGCCACTCTGCCTACTGCCACCGAAGACGCGAAATTTATTTCCCTACAGTAGATGCAGTCTTACTGGCTTCTGTCGGTTGTTGACATAACGGCGGCTTGCCTCGCAGTATGCGTAGGAACGGGAAGACTTCGGCCAGTGTGGTTTCAGGCAAAGCGCGACTCAAAACCGGCTCTTTCTATGTTTAGAGTTAGCATTACCAGCTTCCTGATGTTGAACCTACGGTCGTAAGTTCGATAAACACTTCGAGGTTTAAAGCCTATAGATCTTTTAATCTCCGGAAAGGTGAAGCCCTCTCGCTTACAAAAGTGTCCGCCTTTACCCGGTTAAAAACCGGCACTGTCGTTACTGTGCTCTCTTGCTCCAATCATTTTCTTAGCAAAAATATTTCAGTGTAGTGTTGGTTCCAAACGTTTGAAATTTGTACCCAAAATTTCTAAACCGATATCCGAAGAACAAAAAACATTCAATTCATCTGCAAATGGATCAATACGCAACGTCAAAGACAAAATATCAAACGCATCAGAACAGCCTTTGAGGGCAGATTCCACCGGAGACAGTGCAGCTCTACTCTGGAGTCTGGACAACACAGCAACAAATAGCCATGGAAAATATTTTTGAATTAACATTCTTTTCTATTTTTTCTCCCTCTCTTTGACTTTCATTGGTCACAATATAACCACCAACATTGTACATATACCGCACACTAACAAGACCCGGGGGAGATGAGAAAGATTGATTGCCATGGCATTCCAGACTTCGATCCTCTCCGCTTTGGACACTTGGTGGGCCCGATTTATGTGGTCTCATGAAAATGGCCATATTCCGGGCCGCGACGCATTCCACCGGGAGTTGCTGGGACGCGATGCAAATGGGAGTTTGATGACCTATTTCGAATTTATGGCAAAGTGCACTGCACAGGGATAACGGATGTTGCAGAAAAGTTTTCTTGTCAGCGTAGAAGTTTGGATCAGTTTTCTGGGAATCTGCCAATGAGCAGAGCCAATGAGCAGAGTAATAGAAGTAGCGGGGTGAAGAAACTAACTGAACTATACCCATTTTGTTTTGAAAGCCTTCGAATGCATTCAAAGTTCTGTTTTCGTAAAACAGCAAGAACAGTACAGCCAGTAACAACACTCAGGATATTCTTACGAGCTATTTAACTTCAATGGACAGTATTATGACCTGCACTAATTGCTTGATACACTATATGTGAAAATTATTCGATCCCAAATTTTCATTTAATACATCAAAAATGCGCCTAACAATAAATAAAGTTATTGGAAACCTTGCATTAAACATCATCATTAAACATGCATTAAAGACTAAACACTGGAGTCCGAATCCACTTAAATCCGGGTGTTGATTTCCACCGAAAAATACAAATTTCAGTCAGTAAAACACTGTTCAAGAACAAATCAAGAAACCCGTTCAAAAAAACAAATGCAGATCTGGGGTGACAATGCGCATTTCGTTTCGAGTAACTCGAACAAAACTAAATGATCGCTGGTGGGCGTTACGTTTCGTTTTTATTATTTTTTTTTTTCGAATTGGCGGGTTAGATGAGCCAAAGGACAAATGACAATGACAGCCCCTTTTGAGCTTAAAGCAAAACTGGCAGTATGTGACGTACTCGAAATAGTGAAAATTGCTCGAATCGAGCTGCGCAATGCCACCCCTGGATTTTGATCCAACTCTAGATTCTGGTCCATGTACGATTTACAATTCCGAATTTCTATCTTAGTCTAATTTTATGATCTTCTTGATCTTCAATCGAATAAAATTTTCGTTTAAACCCAAGACTCCGTCAAAATCTGAATTTCAACTCAAATCAGCCTGAGACCGGCCTAACTCAAAATCTCAGTAAAAATTTCAAATCAAGAAATTTAAATCCCATTGCATGACCAAGTCCCAGTCCGCCTGAATTTTAAAACGTAAATTGTAGAGATTATATTCCGCTATCCAAATTTTGACCTTCTGACACTGACAGACTTCGTAGCCAACGTACATGTTAGAGTATAAAAGTAAAATTAAAATTCGGTAAAAATTGAAATCGTGATCTACGCCCAAAGTCCAAACGAAATCCCGAAATTATATTCCCTCTCGTATCCGTTGGTCGAATCCAAACTCTAGTCCTAAGACACGCCAGGTTGAACTTTAAATCCTAAACAGAAGCTTAATTTTGACTCAAAATCTATTGGAAAAATAATACTGTTGCCAATTTTAGGTAGTCAAATAGAAGGACGTTGTATCCAAGACACGACCGCATAACTGACGTAGAATACGCACACTGTCAGGCAACAATTTTGTTGGTTTAGAGCTTGTTAAGCTACTATTAAACGGTTTTTGGCTGAGCTACAGCCTAGTAAGCTGTTATAAACCGCAATTGTTTGTAGGGTTGGTATTAATAAACGCTTTGTTGAGTGTTTTATTAATGAGTCATAAAGTGTACTATTATTTGTTCAAATCAAGTATTTTGATTTGTGCAACTCGAAATTGTGAAACAAAACAACTGATGCAAATTTCTCAACTGACTAATTTAAGAACAAACGTCACGAATAAACGCTTTTATTTTGATAATACGCTTTTTGGTTGGCAATCTATAAAAAATAGGTTTTATTCCAGACACGTTCGCACGAGAAGTTGATAAACTCATTCAGAAAATTGATCGCAGACATATTTATTATTCTGGCTTATAGGTAGGTATTTACGATGCTTTTAATTGGCTTTTTTAAATGTGGCTAGTTCAAGAATTGTGTTAATTTTTTATTGATAGTAAACTCACGTGTACCGTATAATACTAAGATGTAAAAAACTCGTTGACTGCTTCAATTGAAATCAAGTAATCGTCCCTGAAAGGACAGTTGAATTAATTTTATGAAGAGCTGAGAACTATTCGAAAATGCTTTTTTCTTGTTTTCTTCGGAGGCATAACAGCTTGGATATTCGGAAGAACATTTCCCTAGGCAAATTTTATTATCTCTAGCAGCGTTTCCCGCAAATTCCAACACTTCCACAGCAAAGTACATTGTAGCCGCCAGATCAATAGATAGTCAGGGCATTACTACGTACATGTAAGCGTGTCAGAGCAGTGTGCTCGTTCTGTTTCGCCGCCCCTACTGACGCGTCGATGCGCTTTAAGTATGACCGGTTTGAGCGTTTTACATAGACGTTCGAAGAAATAGCTCAGGCGCTTTTGCGACGCTTTTTGCTTCGCTTCGTTTTACGCCTCAGTATGTCATCAGCCTTTGGACTGGCTGTGCGTCTGCTTCTACGTCTACCTCCCACGTGGTAGTAACGTAGTCACGAGAAACACGAAGAATAAATATGAACTGGAACCGATTTTAAAATATATACTCGAGTCGCGCGAAAGTCAGAGGACGAATGAATGATGATGTGTTGAAATAAACCCGTGCGATTGTCTTAAACACCTACGGAGAGGATTAACGCGACAAGTGGACGGGGCTACGCACACGGTGTTATGGAAGAAAGTAAAAAATAAAGTTGGGCTACGCTGCCCGTCGTTTTTTAGGTATAAAGACGAACGATATGCGAGTGCCTTTTTTTTCAGTATGGACTTCCTCACTGCGACCAGAATCGTAGATCTATTGTGAGAATGCGAGAGCCTTTGTTTTTCGTCAACTGTTCAACCGTCTACAAACTCGTCATTAAGATGGCATTAAGGACTCAAGCGGGTCATGGACAAGCGGTAGAGCAGCCAAGTTTAGCCTCCCGTACTATTGCTGTTACCAGAAGAGCTAGCCAAGTACGTTGAGTCCGAAGCTAAAGCTATTACGAAATACATTAGCTCAAAGGGAAGCAGTGCTGATTTTTCTTACCTTGCAAATTATGAAATATGCAGTACTATTCATTTCAAGCGATTAAAATGTCGCTAAAATTGTTTTCTTATTAAACGCGATCGATCATATTCTACCTATCGGGCTAGTGTTTGAAATTTATTTGTTGTTGTTATTGAGTAGTTTAGTATGTGTAATACAAATTGAACAGCTAGATCAAGACAATTACATAGCAATAATATCGCACGCTAGCCTGGGGGGCTAATAGCGGTCTTGATCAACTGAATTAGTTGAGAGAATTCGTTATCGATATTGTTTTTGGCACATTTTGCATGTTGTAGGATAAGTACAACGATACACCGTGCCCCAGTGCTGAGTCAAGAAAATTTCCAGCTCGAACCCGAATCCGACCTGATCGGAAACCGTGTGAGGGAGCTAGCCGATCGACATCGCTAACCACAGGGCAAAAAAAAAGACGAGGAAATAGTGAATTAATGAAAACATTTTCGATTGTTGCTCTTGCCGTCTGCGGTCGAAAAATGAACACTAAGAAGAAAAGCAAGATTTCAATGTTTTAATTACTACTAGCAATATTCAGCAATGACTTTCCAGTTGGTCTCGAGGTACGGTGCTGGCCTAACAAGCCAGTCGTCGTAGGTTCGAGTCTCGGCTCGGGAGAGACTGTTAGTGTCAGTAGGATCGTAGCGCTAGTCCCGCAATTATCCTGTGCACTAAACAGTTGGCTGCTAAAATCGTCGCCTGCTGCGCTGTAGGAAGTCTGCTTGCTACTGTTCGATCCGGTTTTCAGTAAATCATCTTTTTGCTAGAGTGCACATAAGACGGTTCCCATATAGAGGAGCATCCTACATTACTAAAACGCGAATTTTTTTATTTAGGCGCCTTCATATTTGTACATGATATTTACACATGATTTTTAGTTTTTGATCTGAACAAAATCTAGATACATAAAACGGTTCATGTTGAAAAACGCTTCGAAAGTTAGTGATTTCAGAAATGAAGAAAAATAGTTATTTTGAATATGTTGGAATATAAAAAATTCTACTAAAGCTTTTATGGTATTTTTACATACAATTAAGAGCTTGTTGTTTAAGTTTCATAAAACTGGGAAAGTAATGGATTGTAACTCCACAGAGTCTGCCATGGGCCACACAGAAAATATGTTGAGTTTTTCTAAATTTGACCATCAAAATCATCAAATGTAAGTACAGTTCCTGACTTGTTTGTGTTCCCTTCAAAAATCTATAGAAAAAAGTTTTCGAAAAAATGCATTTTTGTAGAAAAAAATGATTGAAATATTTTCATTTTTTGCAAATTTTTTATTTTTTGGGTGACTCAACGAAATTCTTCGTAGACCGTAGCAATTTGGCCCAAATTCATTGAGAAAACGTACAATTAATATACAGTGCTTTTTCGATTTTATAAACAGTCGTATTTATCACTACTCGCCAAGTTCACGCTCGATTTTCGTTTTTGTATAGTTTTATGAGCTCAAATTTCTGGACAGGGCAATCAAGATAAATATTATGAACTAATTATTTGATGTATATTCGTTTGTATCTTATATATTTGAACTTATATTCCATTGAACTACGAAAGCGCAAAAATATAAAGAATTTATTATTTCGCTAAATTCACGGTTTCGACAAATTCACGTTAAAATTTTTCGACCGCAATAAAATCGAACAAGCACTGTAATTATTAATTTGTTTATATCAACGAGTTATTTTTGTTTTTCGAAAATACATAAAATTTGCCTCAGTTTACGTACTTTTCTTATATAACAAAATCATTTTCAGTAGAAAACCAACAATTTAACACCAAAACAATAATTTTGGCTGCAAATCGTGCTTGGATTATATTACAGGTTGCACTTGACTATCCGAAACATCAAAATAAATTTCATTCCGGATAATCGAGTTGTCCGGATGATCGAATCAAAGGAAAATATTCAAATTTGCTATTAACGAACATAAAATAAATATTTCCTTTTTTTATTTTACTTGTATGATGCAGTGGCGTAACCAGAAATTATTTCTTAAGCGAAAAAGGCTAAAATCTTGAGAAGCAAAAAAAAATATATTGGAAAAATAAAATTCCGGATGATCAAGTCCGACCTGTATTGTGGGCACGCGCTTGATTATGAATTTTAACCTTCAACTATGAAAAAATATTTCAAAAATTGTTTTCATAAACTAGAGAAATTCGTTCTCGAGATATCAAAGACTTAAATCCGTTCAGTGGTAACAACGTTGTAAGCATTTGGAATCTTGATTTCTGTTAAAGTTTCATGCTGTTTCACCCTATTAAAGTAAGACGCATTCTACGACAAAACGTTACTTGCTCAAAAACCTAATTATTAAAAGCTGGCATATAATCAATTTTGACTCATAACTTTTGATTAAGGATACATATTGAAGGACAATATAAAACCTTTATCCACTCGACATCATTCCTAGCCTTTATTTCTGTTGGTTACAACCATTTTTGTTTTGTATAGAGCTAAAGAAATATCAGACATCGGAGCGCTACAGCTAAAACTAAACAACGAGTAACTAATTTTTCGTTCCTAGCCAACGCCAGACAACAAAAAATCTCCCTGATGATAATTCAATGAACTTTGACTCCCGGACGCGTTCAGTTTCCGCTGTTCTTCTCTTTCTTCGAAACCATGCTTGCTCTTGCGCGAAGGTTATAGCGGTTATCATGGGAAAATCGTAAAAAACTACAGTCTGTTTTGGTGAGATCTAAACTAGAGACACATTCGATGTGCATCTGCTAGTGGAATTTACGCACTAGTTGTCAGATCATTGTACTGAGCAGGCGATATGCCGGAACGGTTGCAGCAGTTACTGCGCCCGCGCATTTCCTCCTTCATCACAGACATTCCAATAAACATACCGAGGTGAATCGGACGTTGGAGTTGTACTTTCAGACAATACTGATTTCCGGACAGAACACAAAAACATATTTTCAAAAATTTGTGAAATTCATTTAACCACAGACGAAAGACATTTTCGAATATTAAGTTCTTTTCCTAAAACAAAATAGTAACCTAAATTCTATTGATTTTGAAACCATCATTGTACGACGGCAATCAGAACCCACACCTTTATTTGGAGCTTTCGAATGGTATGCTTTTCATGCTACATTGGCCGTTAACATGGAACCGTGTGTTGACACCACGCTCCAACCATTTGCAGACAAGTAGCCAGAAAAGGTCCGCCGCCGTAGGGGGAATCGCTTAACTCTTGTGCCGCATGTCGCAGAGCAGTGCACCCACCGCCCGGGACCAGCATGTTCATGAATGCAGTGGATTGCGAGACCATTTCGACACGCAGTTTGAGGACCGGTTCTGGCTGAACCAATACCATAACAATATCGCGGGTGCATTCTGATACATTGCATTGGTTTTCAACGCTGTTCAACAGTTTTCCAAAGGGAATAATATAACTTTACCATGAACAAAAATTTAAAATTTTACATCATGTTTAACCGCGTGTAAAATGAACCGAGTGTAACTGAATGGATTTCTCTCACATTGTTATAGAAATGATCAGAGTCCTTTACTCATGTACATTGCACAATAAACGGATACACACGCACACGCTTCAGAAACCGGTTGGTCCTTGTTCGTGGTTCCAGTCCAGCCGATTATCACACCTCCTGAAGTTTCCCTTTGCTCAATCAACGATTGTTTGTGTTTCGTTTTTCTTTAATTGTTTTCAATGCTATGATACATTTGGAAGAGTGCAAATTTTCGTCATAGCCAACCAATATGCACTTTTTGCTATCCCTCGCGTTTGTTTATAACCGCAGCTATTTATTTGTGGAGATATTGCCTACACTAATTTCGATCACGGTGATTTTGAAACCATGCTGTCAGCCGGTTCGTTCCTTTCTTTAAATATATTGTTCTTTAAAAACAGGAGAGGTTATAAAACCATTCGTATTATTCGTTGGAAAAAAGAAACTCGAAGAAGTAGTTTTATGCGAATAAGTTTTAAGATTCGTGTGATTGTTCTTAAGTGCTAGACTCCATTGCAATTGCTTTTTAAAAATTAGCAGTTCTACAAAAAAAAATTTTTTTGTCATTTCTGATTTGGCAGAAACTTTGAGAAGCTATTTTAAAATTATGGAAGGTATCGATGATGACAAATATTTTTAAAACCAAAACGTTTGTTTGATCGGTGTGACGTCTTCGGCAAAGATGTAGATAATAATTTTGTCTTTTCAAAAAAAAAACATACACTCTAAAAAAATAGTGCACTCTAATCCGAAGTTTGGAATTTCTTTAAAAGAGCAACTAGCTTCACAGTGAAGCTAATTATTTAAAGTATAATGTAAGAACTGCTTCATTCGAACAGTTAGCAGTAAAATTTTAGACATAGCGGGTTTAAAAGAACGTTTTAAATCCGAATAAAACAAGCTTACCTTTGATGCACTCTGGCAACGCTGGTAGCTTGTGAAAACGCTTTCCAACAAGCCTCCTCTGCCTTTACTTTCTAGAATCAGTGTAACAGCCCAGCAGCAGCAAAGCAACAAACGGCTCAAACGATAGAGAGGGCACCGCAGATGAACGCATCGCAAGAACACGACGATAAAGGCGAACAACACACACTGTGGAACGGCAGTAGAACCGTCCAAACTGAGCGATCAGAACGAAAGAACACACTGGATTTAGATTGCGATAATATAGTACCGCTCGTTGGTGTTCAAATTCCGAGAATCATTCAGCAGGAATGTGTGTGGTTATGAAGTCTGGGAGCAGCAATCAGACACTGGCGATTTTAGTTTCACATTCATGTTGGGCCGGTAATAAATCACTGTATCAGGTTTGAAAATTTATTTTATTCAAAATAAATACCTTGAGTTTAGAAAAATAAACTAAAATAAAATAAAGACGTTTATAATTCACAATTTCTTCCCTTCGCACTGGAAAAAACTTTAATACTGACACTATCAATTAAATGGATAAAATCAACAGGTAACTTTGATGTACAGAACTTCTCTGCTTGATAAAAAATGATCAATCATTATCAACAACACTAAAGTGATTGATTGAACGGATAGGGTAAAAGTTGTTTAAGCACCGCCCAAACTATCCGTGCGCTGGCACTGCGAACTTGAATCCATGATTTCACTCACAATATGCAACGGAGTACTCAGTATAGTTTCTTTTCCGATTTAATAAGAGTAGTAACACCAGAGCAATAAGACGATCGCGAGAACAACTTGAACCTACCCGAGCGCCAGCGGTGGTACTGGTATGGGCTCAGCGGGGAACGTACATTTTCAATTCAGAGCTACACAACACAACGCCGCCGTGTACAACACACGGTTCAGTTCAATCACATATCCGGCATTAAGGACAGCGGGCAAACAACACTCGAGAACCAACTTCGCGTCACAACATTCTCCAGCTAACTGACTCAACTGTGTCCGTGTTGCGATCTTTGAAGCTGCTCGCAAACGGCGACACGGGAAAAGCTGAACAAACATAAACTGAACAGAGGCGAGCAACACGCACACAGCGCCAGTTGCCCTATAGCACTGTGGCGGAATGAAACACGAAATTGGTTAAAAAAGCATCAATGTGTGACTTTGTTCGCATGTTATTTCCTAAAATCTTTTATGCAACTTTTCGAAAATTGTTAAATTATATTTTCTATTGGAATAAAAACGTTGTTATCGAAACTGAGCTCATTGATATACACTACAGACTTTTTTTGAGTTGAAAGTATAACGAAGAAACCGTCCTAAAAAGTTTGAACCTTGTTTGAATATAATAGTGGTCAATCTAAAACCAAAATGCAATACATATTTTAAATTTTCGGCCAATCCAAAAACTGTTTTTAAGGGTACATATATGATTACTTTTGGCCTAAAATGGGAAACGTGATTAGAATAAGGTCGATATCTTGCAACGTTTTTGAATAATGAAGAAAACCAACCCGCGTAGAAAGCTTCGTAAAAAACTTTACTGTATGTGTTATATAAGTCCTCATTTTTGGAGTGCAATAGTGAAATTCTGCGTAACAAGGCAAGTCATTTTACTGTAATCCCTTCGCCCAGACCTTTAGAAATGGAGAAGTATGATCCTATTGGTTTTAAAAATTATTTTCGATAATTTACGAAAGTTTCGAATGTTATTTTATAATTCGATGAATTTTAGCTGGTTGGATTTTTTAGACTTCCTTTGGTTAGGACATTCTTATAAATCTACGCTAAGTGAACAGTTGACCTGTCTTTGCTGAATTTGGGAGGAGTGACCTCTTTGAGACTCTACCGGACTATAGTGGGCCTCGAACAAAATGACTGTTTCTAGTTTAGATAAAATATAAAAAAGTTTGTTCTAAAATTAGAAATATTTTAAAAAGGAATATATTTATGATATTTTTTGATTGAGAAATCATACGGCAGGTACTTATCGATTAGAAATTCTCTCACTCTTCGCCTACGTCGCTGCTAGCTGCTTCTCCTTCTCCACCATCACTCGAGTCGCAACTCGCCTTATCCGGCTGAGGTTTTTGTTCTAAATGTGCCCATGGATCTTCCAGCATCGAAGGATGAAAGTAGTCTTTAATATCATTACGGTAGTTGTCCCTGGCCTGGAATAGAAATATAATTAGCTAGTTTTATAACAAGTTTTACATTTAAAGCCGTACTTGATGACCAAAACCAGACCTATTTCGTCTCTGCTGTTGGGGGTGTCGGTTGCGTTGATAATCTTGTCCTTTCCAGTTGCGCTGCTTGAAGTTCCTGTGCTGCTCTGGGTGGTGAGCAAAACTACAACCATCTTCACCTCCGGGAGATGATTTTTCCGGTGGACCTGCACCACCAGGCGGCTGTTGCTGAAAATTACCACGGTTCCGGGGGCCTCTTTGTCGCGGTAACATATACTTTGGCTGGGTAGAATAATAGTTTCTACCTAGATTGTCATTCTGTGCGGTGTTACGGTGTTGCGGTGTACTGAAACCAAGCGGGATAAAACCATCGGTACTGTGATACAACGGGGCACTATCTTTGTTCTCTGGTGACTCAAACGGATGGCGGTGATCCCCCGGCGAAGAGGACATCTCCAGTTCTTTGCACTGTACGGTTTAAAAATAGGAATATGCTTGTACTTTTTGCTTCTAGTACGCGGTCAATGTTTATAAATAATGACAATCTTCAATAAAACGCCAGCTTGGTGCAGGGATGCCAGATTAAAAAAATGACTGCTCGAAAATGAAAAAATCTGCATAGAACCAGACAAACATACTTGCGAAATAAAATAAGCAACGTTTTGCTCAGAAAATTTACACAGGTCAACACAGGTTCACTCCAAAAGCTCAAACCGGGAAAAAACGAAAAATTATAGCTATTCCACAATTTCTGTGAATTTTGGTGTCCCTATCCATTACCGTTTACTTGAATGAGTTCCCTTTGAAGCGACGAACCCGGCGAGCAATTTGTTGTAGTTGATGCGTGTTAGTAATGGCTAGGGACACCAAAATTCACAGAAAGGATTGAATAGCTACAATCTGATAGCTATAATCTGAGTTTGAGCTTTTGGAATGCAACTTTTGTTTTCATTTTGTCGATGAGGGCTATAATCTTAGCTAATACATAAATTTCAGAAAAACGTGTTAAACGTTAGGACGCAAGTTGCCTAAAATATATAAAATATATATCGTCGTTTTAGCTTAAGCTGTACAACTCATGATCTGTACACGTTACCACTAAACTTGAATCGGCTCAATTCTGAATTAACCAACTATTAGAAGTGAGTTGTCCGCGTCGCTCATTGTGTTTTTCTCTCAGGGGCGACTCGTGGCTTCGAAACCTACCTGTACAAAAATTATTTATAAAACAAAGGGATTCTACGTCCAACCTTTTCAGCAAACAAATCAATAACGTTCTCATGAAAACTTGGCTTCTGCTGTAACTTCATTAGAAAATCTTTTTCAATCGTCATCGACATTTGATAGAACAAGCGATCTTCTCCAATCGTTGTTCTCGTATAATCTTTAATTCTACGCAGCACGGAGAAAGATCGTTCTACGGTGGCCGTCGTACTTGTTAATGTGAGAATCAAAATTGCCAGCTTCAATATTTCGGAAAACACATCTTCCAGTCCATTTTCTACTATCATCAATGCCATTTTTTTGACCGACTTGTTTCTAAAATCGACCTTAGAATAAAAAACTTTCAACTCGTTGCTTAGTTTTGCTATATCGTAAGACTGGCCAAATGATGTTACGAGTGAATCGAATAGTTGCTTGGGAAAACATTCACTATACTGTCCAAACTTTGAGCTGTTAAGTAGTCCAACATATTTGATGGATTCTAGCGAAAGAAATCTATGGTCCAACTCTTTTAGCACCTTATCCAATATCGTATCATATAATGTCTGGTAGGAGGATTTTGGATTTTTGCGCAAACTGTCATCACCTCCGTGAAGCTCAACACAAGCCCCATACAAATCTTCAAAATGCTCGACTGATTTCAACTTTTCAATCTCAGTGCGACAAGATTGAACATTTGTATTGCATTCTATAGCATCCAAATCTTTGTGCTGCAACACACTGTAAAGCACGTCAGTAAAAGTGAAGATTGCAGCAAAAACCTTTAGCAGAAAGATTGTTTGAAACTCCAATAGAAATCCATGTAAACCACGGGCAGTAACACATGTATCCCAATCTGAATCTTCCAGATATAAATCTCCAATGCAGGTCACAATGCCAGTGTAGTTGTCGTTAACCACGTTGATTAAACGAGAATTGTATGACCATTTTGTACGACAAACGTTAGGAATTTTTGAATTGATATGCTTTCTCAACGCTTCATTCCGTTTTGTTGATTGGGAAAAAAATCCTGCAAGAGATGATAGCGTTCTGAAAAATTTGGAGGTACGTTTTTCCTCAGAACAGGAATGGAGTAACATGAGATTGAGGATATGGGCTTCGCAGTGTATGAACTCAGCTTTAGGAAAGCTCTTTTTCACCAAAGCTTGTGTTCCTCCAATTTCGCCTGACATTACCATCGCGCCGTCGTAACTTTGAGCAATTATTTTGTCACCATTCAAACCAAAATCCGAAGCAATCGAGTCCACTTGAGCCGCAAGTGCGGTGGCTGTTTTGTTGCTACTAACATCACAGAGACGAACAAACCGTTCGACCGGCATACCTAATTGTATACACGCACCTAACCACGGCATACCTAACCAATACACGCAAAATATAGCATAAAAATAACAAATAGAGACTCAAGGTCATCGAATAGACCAAAATGTTTCATACGTACCGTCTTTTTGAACGTAGCGTAGAGCACAGGAGAGCTGGGCTAACCGTCCTGCATCAGTCGTTTCATCCATCAAAACTGCAGCGTAGGGAGCTTAATTTACCTCTTTGGCAATTTCTTGCAGGACAAACTTTCCGATACTTTCGATTATATCGTTCTGAATTACAGACGATGTTCCCGTAAAGACGTTTGATTGGTGCAGAAACTCTGCAAAACCACTGTCACGCCGTGCTACAAATGAGCACAGGTCTTTATAGTTGCCCCTGTTATTAGAATGTTTTGATTCATCGTGCCCACGGAAACTCAGCCCATGAATGCCCAAATAACAAACGATTTCAATGAGCGTTGTCATCTCTTTTCTATTCTTAGCTACTCGGGCATTGTGATTCGTTTTGGCAACTTCACGCGTGTGGTCCAGAGATTCATCGATCCTGATCCGTCCAAACGTTTTATGAGACATGGTGTTATCAATGTGGTCTTTTGACGAAGAATGAACTTTCATAGCAGCTGTTAGATGATTCAAGTCGGTAAATCCTACTTTTGACCATACACCACGATTCTGATGACGCTGGAATAACAAACACGGCCAACAGTATAGCTTATCCAACTTTTCTGATCCACAAAGCCACTTGTGGCCGCAATAGGCCGATCGGTTGAAATTTCTCGTCATTGATTTTTTTGATTTCATGTAAAATGATTTCAGGCTGATGAGTTTTCATTTTCACTACGAGCAACTTTTCCTCTATGGAGAGCACAGAAAAAGGACGAGAAAGAATATTTTCCACAGCACATTCTTTTCGTATATTCGATGCCATATGTGAAGCAAACTCTTCTTCCACTCATTCACAAGAAAGACGGTGCAACTGGTTTGTCGCACATTGATAATAATTTTCGTTGAAAGAAAGTCACTCACACACTAAAAACCGTGCAGTGTATTTCTATCTATACGAGAAACTCCCGTGCAATGTGTTAAATGGTCATGCAACGAAAACATTGTTGCTTGAATTGTCAAAAAACCTTCCAACGCAACGCCCATGTGAAAGCATACGTGACATGCTGCTCATAATTGTGTATGTATGAGCGAATCGGTACGTACGCTGGGTGAAATTGAACTTGTCGCTTCGGTGATGTACGAGAACCTTCGTCTCGTCTCACAGATGCTACAATCTATGGATGTATGAGTGCACCAGTACGCTGAATGGATTTGAACATGTCGCTTTGGTGATGTATGGAAACCGTCGTCTTTGATGCCAGAATGTATGAGTGCATCGGTACGCTGGATGAAATTGAACCTGTCGCTTCGGAGATGTACGAGAGAGAACCGTCGTCTCGTCTGACAGATGCTACAATCTATGGATGTATGAGTGCATCGGTACGCTGAATGGAATTGAACTTGTCGCTTTGGTGATGTACGGAATCCGTCGTCTCAGATGCTACAATGTATGAGTGCATCGGTACGCTGGATGAAATTGAACCTGTCGCTTTGGAGATGTACGGAAACCGTCATCTCGTCTCACAGATGCTACAATTTTTGGTATTGTTACACTTAATTCAATCAAAATAAAATAGGGTTGTGTATAAAGTGCAAGAATACCAGTGAACGTTCAATAAAAATATGAATTTGTAATTTGGTTTTTACTTGATGTCCCCATGTGCAATGCACAGGTTGCACCTATGGCCCCTGTTTTCTCTCAATGCGTGGCGTGTTGTAAAAGAACAATGATAGCGTAAAAGAATTACGATAGAAACAGGATAGTTAAGAGCGCTAGTCGATCGGATATGAGTGAGCAGCAGCAGTGTTGCGGTGAGGTGGGAGAAAAAGTGTAGAGAAAGGGAATATTGCGGCTGTCCCAAGAAACATCTTTTGGCTAAATGAGCGCTTTTATAACTAATCTTATTCAGCTGACGGCTGAACACAGGTCGAATAATGTATTTCTAAGTGTTTAATCAGCTTTCAGTCAGTCGGTTTTGGAGAACTACATCAGCTATCTGTTACATTTGGCTTCCTAAATAGCCGAACACGGGCTTAATAAGAAATAACTCAGCCATTTAAACGACTTTTATACATGCTGATTGATTCTGTAGAAGCGATTATTCATTCTTTGTAAAGCTTGTAGAAAAACTCTTTTACAGCCAACAGTAGCTTGCTTATAGTCTATATAAGTGCTTTTTCAGCTTTATTTCAGCTATGATTCAAAATATATAATAGTCTTAATTAGACAATTTTTTTTGCTTAGGTGATTCGAACACATCCAAATCTTTCGATGTTTTGCATTTTTGTGTGTATTTTTCATCGTTTATTTTTATATTATTTTTCGTGAAAATTACCTTTTAAGTATCCAATTAATTTACTGCCAGTCTCAAATCTCGAACTCATGCTCATGAGGTTCCTGGTAGAACGCGGTACCGATTCGTCTATCCTGACATACATGCATATGTATCGATTTAACCCGTATATGTATTTCTAGTTTATTTCATGAACAATTTTACATTGGCTGTACATATGTTGAACTGTTGCTGAACAAGCGCTTCAGCATTTGTATCATAACCCTTGAACACGATAGAACACGTTTTGTCAAAGTGACGGCTCTCTATAATTGGTCGATTTAATACAAGGCACTGTAGAGTTTTAATATTAGTGGGTACGGATAGCCGTGCTGCAAAAACTATCATTATTTTTCGTTTGCACTGTTTGTTTATATTTACGAAGTGGATAAACTAGCAATGATTTCTACAATTTCTACAATTAGGGATACAAATGCTTAAGCGCTTTTTCAGCTACAATTCAGTATATACACAGCCAATGTAGAACTTTTTATGAAATAAACTGGAAATATATGTACGGGTTAAATCGATACCTATGCATGTATGTCAAGATAAACGAATCGGCAACGTGTTCTACCAGGAACTTCATGAGCATGAGTTCGAGATTCGAGTATTTTTTTTTTTTTTTGGAATCGGAATTGGAGAATTGGATACTAAAAAGGTAATTTTCACTAACAATAATAGACAACAAGCGATGGAAAATACACGCAGAAGTGCAAAAAATCGAAAGATTTAGATGTGTTCGAATCGCCTATACAATAAAAAAATTGTCTAATTTAGACGAATATATATTTTAAATTATATTAGTCGTAGCTGTAATAAGCTGAAAAGCACTTTTTCAGAAAAACAGAATGTACAATTTTAGCCATGGAATTGTCATATAGACGCTTATTTATACTATAAGCAAGCTGCTGTTGGCTGTAAAAGAGTTTTTATACAAGCTGTACAAAGAATGAATAATCGCTTCTACAGAATCGATCAGCATGTATAAAAGTTGTTCAAATTGCTGAGTTATTTCTTATTAAGCCGGTGGTCGGCTATTTAGGAAGCCGAATGTAACAGGTAGCTGATTTAGCTCTCTAGAACCGACTGATTAAAAGCTGATTAAACACTTAGAAATACATTATTCGACATATGTTCAGCCGTCAGCTGAATAATATTAGTTATAAGCTTATAGAGCTTATTTAGCCAAAAAATGTTTCTTGGGGAGTATCAAGAAGCGTTTATTCAACCAGTTCGTTTAGTGTTTGATTAATGTTGTCTAATAGCTATTTTTTAAATCGAAATAGCGCTTAACCAGCCAACAATTAAATAATGGCGTGGAGTATGTCACAAGTTTTTTTTAACCCGAATTTATTGCTTGTTCAGCTGATAAATCAACCTGAGCGTTGTGGCAATCCGTTTCACCTGTATGCATACTTTATTCAGCTATTTTAAAATTATTAGCTGTTTTATTCAGCCCAAATGTTTGTTGGGGTGTTCGTTAGAAGCGTTTTTTTTTCATCGCTGCTAAATTTTAAATGACTTCTTTACACACGGGTTCAGATGGAAGAAAATGGAAAATTTCTAGCCAGCTCGCATCAAAGATTCAACATCAGACGCTCCTGATTTTTACCAAAACGGCATCTACGACGCAGACATCTTTCAAGTGATGATATATTTTGCAGACTTTGACCCTTTTGACTTTGATTTTATCAATTTTCGAGCAGTTCTAGTGTAGTAATGTATGGCATCACTGCATAGAAATGAAAATTGTTTTCATTATCATCCACTGACAGTTGCTTGCAAAGTTTGTTGTAATCGTTTGTAGAATAGAGCCCGTTCAAATGGAAAATGTAGTTAGCGGAGATTAGTGCTTTTCGTGTGTGTCTAGAAAATATGACCCCCCGAGAAATTTTCTCAAATTAGCTGTAACTGAAAAGCTGATTCAAAATGCTGCCTCAGTACGAGCTTATTGGGTCTAGCGCATCGGAGCTGACTGGCGCCCGTAGTACCTTTCGGATTCGCTTCGGTAGGCTGGCAGTCATTACGGTGATGTTTCCGGTTCTTGGATTTCTTTTTTGCGTTGTATGGTCCTTGTTGTACAACTTTGACCAGGCTAATTCAACCCACTGTATGGTATACAATTTTCTGCCTTCGCTGTCAGCCGCTATCGGAAACTACCAGCCTCAGCGATTTGTCTGGCAATTTTCTGTTTTAATTCATGCCCTACCTAGGTACGCGATTGCATTTTTGTACAAAGACTTCCATGTCGGTCTACTACGGAAACGACGAAAGGAACTTGCCTATGTGGCTTGTTTTCTTAACATCACCGAACTTAGCTCTCTGGTCGGGCTAACAATGTGGACCTCTGTTTCTAATTACGGTAGGTTAGCTCATGTTGTATATTCGTTCATTTTTGTATTTACTTTCTACTGTTTGCAGAGGTGCACAAATTCTGCTTTAGCACTTTTGTGATCGTTTCAATGCTGTACATGGTGGTGCTAATAGTAATAAACCGTGCAACTCGTGAGGGGGACATGATGACCGCTTCAGAACGCAAGTCAATTAAATTCAAGAAGAGATTGTTTTTGGCAAATCTCTTATCGATTCTACTAGCTGTATATTTCTTTGTCAGGCACAATACTTACTGCGAACCGGGAGGTAGAACTGTTTCTTGATTGCATTTAAAATTTATTATAACATAAGTATCATTTCAGTCTATTCGTTATTTGCTCTAAGCGAATACGTCTTCGTCTACAGCAATATTGGCTTCCACATGACGGCTTACTGGGATTTTATCAACGCAAATCTGTACTTTGACTGGAGAACTGGCATCCACTTTTCGGGTATCTAAAATCGTCTAAGTAAATAGTATAGTAGTTTTTTACCAATGATCTATGATAACACCGTAAGAAAGTATGTTAGCATCTAAGTAGGCATTATTGTAGTATTGAATACTTATCAATTAGTAATTGCAATCAGTTTACTGGAAAATTACTAGAGCTGGTATTACCATATACACATGCTAGATTTTTTAATTGTTTTATGGTTACAGTTCGTGTATCACTTATTTTGTTTTCTGTCTGCCTCAACGTAAACATGCTGAAAGTCATACGTTTTAGAACAGTTAAAACTTTGCTGTTTATCAAACAGAATAAATGCCAACAAGGAATTAATTTACAATTTCTTCAGTACTTTTATTAACAGAAGATGACCACACTCTTTGTGGCTATTTTATACCAAATACTTCGAATTAAAAAGTTTTGTTAGAGAAAAAAGAATCCTGTGTAGAATTATTTTCTGAGAAACCTAAAATCTGGATGTCATCTACAACCCTGGGCTAGTTAATCAATTAATCCGTTAGATAAATATTATATTTAGAGTTATTTTTATTTACAGCCTATTGGTTGACAAACGAACAATTTATAAAAGAAAATCGCTTTCTTTGCAACTTTGAAGATGTAGTATTGAAGATTATTTGGGAATTTCACCCGACGATAGGACAATTCCTGTATGAAAACTTACCAATCTACGCTTTACGTTTACGTACTTTCTCAACCACTGGAGCTACTTTTTTTAATTCTTTAGAAAAACTTTCATACACATTGAGAAATTTGTTTTGTTCACTGTTTTGGGCGTGCAATACTGGTTCCTTTGTTTGACTGTTTCGTTTGAATGACGTTCGAGAACCATCCAGTGGAACAGCTGTTCCAGGATTGTTGTGTGGTGTAAAATCAATGTGTTTTGCTATGTGTAATTTGTAATGCTGAGCATTCTTACAATCCAAATTGCATTTGGGGCACACATAAACACCGTGCAACTTCATGTGCTCTAAAATTTTGTGCACCAAAAAGCCAATACGAAAGGCATACTGATGGTTACACTCGTCACATTGGTAAGGTCGCTGTCCGGTGTGCCCATTAAGGTGATCTTTAAATCGAGAAAAATATTCAAACTTGCCATCGCAGCAATCACACTCGAAGAGCTCGGTCTGGAAGTGTACCTTCTTTATGTGCTGATTCCAAATCCGGTTATTGGAAAAAACTTGAGGGCAATATTCACAAACCTAAAAATGAGACAAATTTAAATCATTCAACTACTGATCTACCAAACGCTTGATGCAATTATGTACCATATTTTTCATTTGATCCTCAATACACCGAGCATCTACTATGTGATGTTTTAAATCTTGCAGTTCTAGAAGGATTAGAATTTCTTGGTTGGCAGTAATGAGATCGTTCCAAATATCTGATAACTCTAGCGGGTCGACATCTTTCATCGATATCGTCTCTTCGTCTGATGGCTGGAAGTTAGCTATTTCGCCATCAGTTTGTAATTCAAACACAGGCATCTGTTGTGAACTATCTTCCTCTAATTCTTGTATTATAAACACATCCTGCCCATCCACAATTATTGAGTCTGTTATAGGCATCGATCCGTTACTTGCAGGATGCCCAAACGTGAGGACGCTGCCAGCATGGACAGCTTCCGTTGGTTCCTGACTTGATATGACCTTGCCGTTGCGGGAACGCTTGCTTGCTCGGCGTCTTTGACTTGGGCCGGGACAAACAATTGGTGCGGTTGTGGACTTCGCTATTTGCTGTTCCCAATCATCTTCGACTAAAATCACTTCATTCTCCACGGCATAATGCATTTTCAGAAATGCACAATTTAGATAATTAACTATTCAATTGGACAATATAGTAAATTCAAGTTTAGTAAAAAAAAAACAGCCTGAAAATGAAAAACAAAGGTTACGACGTTTGGATCGTTTAAGTTCAGCACATTATAGACGAGGGTACAAGTTACAGGCGACATCATGGGATCTGGATAACGTTTAAACTAGACTTTGCGCCGGTCACATTCGCTACACAGACTACGCTTTAAAATACATTATTATTACCCTTGCTATTACATGGAATCGAAATCGATACAGTAACACTACGCGAAATTAAATCTTTTGCTTCACTACTGGGGTTAAGGGTGTCCTGTACCTAATAGCTCTGTCTGTAGAGAGCTTTGGCGACGTAAGAAAGAAAAGGTAAGGAGTACAAGAACCAGGGATGCCAGGTCATTTTTGCAAATGTCTTCACGATCTGCGAAAAATGCCGGGGGGATCTATCTGTCAAACATCATGTAACCAACATATTCGGCAACATAGCGTTTGTTTTGGTTTTTGTTCTTTTTGGTCATGAAATTGATCGATGTGAAATATTATGGAATTAGTACTTTTTGTTTTCAAAACTCGAGAAATCGCGGTAAGCTTTCATGAATGTGTTGTGTAGCGATTTTTCCCTCATTATTGTTCATAGTTACAAACGTCATGGACCAGAGTTGATCTGCGATAACGCACACATACATGAAATTTGACAGCAGTGAATCCCCTCTGGAAAAATGTCTTTACATGTCTCACATGTCCCACGAGATGTCAGGTGAAAACCACCCTGGGAAAATTACCAGTGAACCACAAGATATCGAGCAAAAAAATAGGTCGCCACCACACATATTTTTCAATGTCTTCAATCTTCGCAAATTAAAATGCCTTCACAGCAGATTAAATGTCTTCAAATAAAAGACATGTATTCCAATCTGGCATCTCTGATTAGAACGTCTGAATGCAGCGTTGCCAAAAATGTTGTTTGAAGGAATAAAAACAAGAATCAGCATCAAAATCAAAATTTCAGCAAAGCGAATTTGAAGATATTCAGGTTTACAACAAATAAGTTCAATTTACGAAATTTCATCGAAGTATTTTGCTGACTTTGTCAAAAAATCAACGACTTCGATCAGCAGAACTTTTGCTCACATCAATTAGGTGTGTAATAACACGAAATATTCACAGGTATTGGTAACACATACAACATTTAAAGTGTATTTTGGTCACAAATAAAAAGATATGGGAGGTTTTCCGAGATAAATTGAGTAGGTAGATTTTATTTCCAAGAACTCAACAGCTGATAAACTCGGCGAAATGTTCAACAAGTTTTCGGCAGAATTTTCAAGAACTTTGGCAAACAAAATGTCAATACGTGCTGGTTTACTGTAGATCGATGCATTTGCTGAATGTTCGTCGAAATATATTGCTGACATGTGTTAAAAACTTCGCCGAGCTTGATCAGCTGTTGGAAAGTTTACCGAGATAAATTAAGTGTGAAGGACAATGATATGATATAACATTTACGAAAATCACGTTTTGCTCAGTGTTGGCTCTGTCAATACTGCTATGCCAGCTACCAATATCTCCGATAGTGAAGTTGCTACCCAAAACGAAAGTGGAGCTGTCAAGCGGGCGGAAGCACCAGACGACAACTAGGAGACCAACTGCATACACGTCGAGTGGAAGACTGAATTTGCGAACCACAACCTATTGTCAAAATTTAAACAGTGAATTACAGCTAAAGATAAATTAAAATTTGTTTAAATAAAATTAGTCATACAATAGAATTAATAGGATTGGAAATAGGATTGAGTACGAATACGTAAGTAAAAATAAGTCATATAAAATAAAATCTAACCTAACAGACTGTGTCAGAGCAGAGATTACCGCCAAGTGGAGAAAAAGCAGAATTTTTCCTGTATTATTGTAGGAAAGACCGTTTATGTAAGTCGCATTGGATTATATTAAAAAAATCAACTAAATATAAATATTTCACAGCTAAAAGCTGCATTCGCTAAAAAACTGCGTGCTGCTAAAAAGAACTCGGTTCCTCATACAACTCCGCTATTTCGGAACAATCTTTTAGATAAACGATCGATCATGGATAGCACAGCTGCCGATAACGAAATAACAAATGTATTCAATACACCCAATGCGGACTTATCGAGCTGCGTGAATTGCGAACGCCCGGACAGCGATGATAACTTCGTCCAGTGCGACACATGTGATGCATGGTGGCATCTATCTTGTGCTGGAGTTACGCCTTCTATAGCCGATCGACAATGGAGCTGTCGTTTGTGTGTGCAAGATGTATCATCTATACGCACTGTGTCATCCGTGGTAAGATCGACTCGCCTTGCGTTGCAGGTACAAAAGCTGAACGAGCAGCGTGAAGTGGAGCGAAAATACATCGAAGAAAAATACAAGCTTATTGAGGCTGAACTGGATGCGTCTGAGAAGAACGATAGTGTCCGGACACGAGCAAGTAAACGGGCCAACAATGATAAAGTGAGGAAGTGGATCGACGAGAACGCAGGCACAGAACGGAAGGTCATCTGTGATTTGAAAACTGCTTAGTGCTCAGTGAATTTTGCACCGCTCCCTTGTGGTGGAAAGAACGTATTTCAATCGGAAAATAAATAGAATTTATACTTCTTTTATTGACATCTGTCATACACACTGGTATAAATCTGCCAAGCGAAAACACTACAGGTGCACTCTCTTAATGCGGTTATATGTTTATTCTATATTATTACTTTTAAATTCTCTCAAGTTTCCCAGCAATACTGGTTATCACAAGCATTTGAAAGATGTTTTATATTACACTTTTGATGTATGAGTACGAATAATATAATCGATCTGGAAATTTGCAAATTTTTATTACTGAAAGGTACGGGGATGAAAGCAATATTTAAATTGCGTCCGTCACGAAAAGTGATTAGGATTCGAATGCTTATTGAATCTGCGATCTCGAACCGTCCCAGATGGTCTTGAGGTACGATGCTAGCCTACCAAGCCAGTTGTCGTAGGTTCGCGTCTCGGCTCAGAAGAGACTGTTAGTGTTAGACTGACACTGTCAGTAGGATCGTAGTGCTAGCCCCGCAATTGTCCTGTACACTCAAACAGTTGGATGCGAAGTCGGTGTATAACAGAATGTCGAGTTCCGATTTAGAATGTAGTAGCAAGGCTTTGCTGTGCTTTAGAATCTGAGACTTACATAGTATCGCTGCACCAGAGAGATTGCATATGCTATTTGCTAAATCCTTTGTTCTACCATTGAAAAGAAGATATTGGTTACATCCACATAATGTGAAAGATCATTCTATGACTTATTTCAATTTAATATAAAAGTGTTCTAAATTAGTTTCGCTTCGACGCATATTGATTTTGTGGAATAGAACTCTGTGTAAAAAAAGACCTGCTTTTTCGTGTGCATTTTTCGAAATAAGACCAGTAAATCAGGAGGTGTGAAACGACCCGGGGACAAGCTATTTCATTCGCACTCCTGCTCAACATGTCGACTGGCTTTGGCAAAATGTATAACTGTGTTATTTAGGCGGAAGAGCAAGACTTCACATAGGGGTGTGCGGAACGGCTCTTTTGCAAAAGCGGCTCTGAACCGCTCACTCACCGTTCTGAACAGACTCATATGAACCGCTCATGGTTCACAATGATTCACGAGCGTTGACAGTTCGTATTTTCTCGGTAAACTTCGGGTTCGCGCGAATCCATCAGTTCTGGTGCGCTCAAAAAACCGTGGCTCTTTTTCGTGAGCCGTTCATTCTTTCGCTCTTTTCTAAGAACCGGTTCATTCACACATTCAAATAAAATCATGATTTTAAAAATATTCTATCACATAAAATCATGATTTTTATTAATTTTCTATCGTTATCCTCCGGTTTCAAAATTCCGATTTAAAACAGTTCAAAATCTGCTCAAAATCGCTAGAATATCAGTTCGCCCATGTACCAACTGTCATTTATGCGATTTTTATTCTTCATTAAAAAATTGAAGGACAATGATATAAAATCACGTTTGTTCAGAAAATTACACTCTTTTAGCTGATATATAAACACCAGAAATCCGTGAATCCGACTAAGGTATTGATTCAATATTATAAAATTTCGGCTCGTAGTCGGCAGCGAGCATAAAAAAATTGCTTCTAGCTTATAAGATATTTTAGATCATAAGGCATTACAACACGAAGTAGCACTCCCTTTAAACAAAAACAAAAAAAAAACACTTCATATTTGCTTTATGACAACGATAAAGTTTCAAACTAATTTTTATAAATAACTGTCGCTAACACATGATACAATCGTGAGAGGAAGACCTTCGCAATATGTAATTGCATCATTAACAGTTTCGAACACCCGGTTTTAAATAGCATTGATTGTGGTTCGTGTTCCAAACCAACATGTACGGGACATCAGATAGCTTGTGTTGATACTTTTACTTACTTCCACTATGCCACTTTATTGGTTTTCGAATATAAAAAATTGCACACATGTGAAACTTCGCTGTTTTCGCACAACGTTTTTGCATTGCACGTAAAAGTTCGAATTAAACAGGTTAAACTGTTGAAATAACCGTCAATTCAAAACAACGAATAAATTATGCCACTTTATACCACTGTCGCAGTGGCATAAACGTACACGACAAATATAAATTGCTGAGGGCAAAGAAAATTCATTCGTGATTTTTCAGTCCTCTTTGTGTGCACTTTCTGTTTGATCATATACCTGAAGTTGACCTTCCGTTCTGTGACGCAGGTCAAGCTGAAGGCGAGTAGGCACTCAGAAAATTACACTCTTTAAGCTGATATATAAAAATCAGGTTTCCGTGAATAGCTAAGCAACCCAATTGACAAGATTGAAATTCTAGTAAGAAAATTGAATATTTCGAGAATGGTTCAATTCTGGTTCAATTTAACTCCAGCTTGGATGTCTGTCTGCGTACAGACCGTAATTTTTTTTATTGTTAATACTTCAATTTTACATCACATATATTTTGTCCAAACCGAGGTCCGAACCAATAAAAAACATTGCTCTTGCATATTCACCATAAAAAGAAGAGCTGTTATCTATCTTAACAGCAATACAATGATGATTCTCTCGTTGGATGTTCGTTAGTTGGAGGTTCGTTGGGTGTTCACTAGTTGGGCTGTCACCCAACTAAAAAGCACTCTAATGTCAGAATTCAACGTCATTCAAATGCATTTCAGGGATCCGAAAAGTGAAAAAAAATATTACTAAAATAAAATTATATTATTTATTGTTGAAAAAAATTTGTAAACATGTTTAGTTATTACGCTTAATCCATTCAGCACTAATAAGTTTGTTTCTCAGCGCTATTCACTAGACACTTTATGCAGATCATCTCTGGCATAATCAACCGCGTAATTTGAAAAGTACATGTTATAAATTTATACGATTTTGTGTGTAATTTAGAGGTTTACTGTCCGGTTGTTTGTTTTTTTTACTTCTTCAACGCCTTCACCGGAATTATCCAACGTAGCAATCTTACATTTTTTAGGCAAGAAGCAGAGTGATGTGCTTGCGCTTTATCATTTTACTTCTCGTTGGAATTTTTGTATAAAAAGTATTGACAAAATACATAAAATATTTACTACAGCAGCAAGACAGATGAGCAAAGTTCATTTTCTTTGGCATATAGTTTTACCGCAATGAAATTAGGAAATTTTCCATAGCAGGAAGAAAACAAACAATCGGCGCTCCCCATTTGAAAAATTTGCCCAGTTGTCAGTTCATCCAACTAACGAACACGATTCGCTAGTTGAATGCACGGGGATGGCATCGCTGTCAGCTACCATGCATTTGTAGAGCAACATGTCAAAAGGGTCTATCTACTTTCATCGATTTTCTTGATTGACTTTTCATTTGTTTAATAGTTCAGCTAAAGTAACTATTCCCAACGTGTTTTTTTATTCAAAAAGCTAGATTAGATACTCCGCTATCATATGGTGTAAAGGACATATCATGAAACGTGTTTAATAAGCCGTGGCGGTTGAAAGAAACCGATCGATTAAAAAATCGATCAAAGCAGATAGATCCTTTTGACATGTTGCTCTACATTCGACGCGTTACCAACATCACTGGCACTGGCACCCGCAAAATGGTCAGTTTACCCTTCTCTTATGTTGATTCGGGCAAACCGGCTTCATGTTGACTGCAATTATTGATAGCATATCAGACAGTTTTGAACAATTTCTTAAGGTTTTTACATGGTATGTGATATTCTAAGTGATATTTAGTACATTAATTGTTTCCCAAAACCAAGTGAAGCAAACTGTGACAGTAGAGAAAGTAGTTTTGGGATAAACGGTACAAAAATAGATGTTCGTAACGCTTGAAGGCTACCATACCATTCCCTTGGTTGAATGGCAGTTGTGTTCCAACCAACGAATTTCGGCTGTAGTACAATGAAGAACATAGACCATTTTACGAGACGTTCCTGCACTCAATTCATGAATGAAATTTTGACAGAAAGCTCGGAACCGCTGACATAACGCACGTAAAGCAGCATCAATATCAGCAGGATCCGTGACACCTGTCAGTTCGTAAAATGTAGAGTAACATGTCAAAAGGATCTATCTACTTTCAGCGATTTTCTTGATTGACTTTTCATTTGTTTAATAGTTCAGCTCAAGTAACTATTCCCAAAGTGGATTGTATTTAAAAAGCTAGATTAGATTCTCCGCTATCAAATGGTGTAAAGGACATATCATGAAACATGTTTAATAAGCCGTGGCGGTTGAAAGAAACATGTTGCTCTACAAATGGTCTATTCTCTGTTCTCGTCGCACTTTTGGTATTTTTTTTTTCGAGCGATCAAAAATGCAACACGTTCTGCTGTAAACAGAATTTCGAAATTTGCCACCTAGGTTGCGCGCGTTCTCGTAATGTTTGTGTTTTTTTGCTCTTTGATTTTTTTCCTTCCCAACAGATGTCAAGCAGAAGACGTAGAAGACAGCGCGGTTGCTGTATAATGCAAAAAGTTTTTCCTGAAAAAAGTTAGAAATTAGCGCGTCATTTGCTAAAAGCTGTATTTTACTTTAATTATTTATCTTGTGCTGTGGAAAGTGAATTAACATGACAAGCCGCTCTAAACTAACGCTGGATTGGAAGAAGCGAGTCAAATCAGAGTATCTTAAAATTCGTGCTAGCAAGCGGCTCAAGCGGTCAGACGAAGTGAAATCGGCGTGGAATCGCAATCGGTGAGGATCTCTGTTGAATATGGCGTCAAGAAAAATGATTCTTATGTTATTTTTGTGGTGTATTCATACAGCCAAAAGTTACTGGATCTTCTGGTGAAAGAAAACGATTCCTGGCTAACAACGAATGCTGTTTGGACCCAGAACGACTCCGAGCTTCCGCATGTAGAATGCATGAAAAAGTCGGAAGTGGTTAATCATGAAGGAGTTCATCAGACCGTTCCAATCCGGGTAATCAATGCCGTAACGCCGATCCCAACAATGTACACTTGGGCTCCAACCCAGCAAAACTTTATGGTAGAAGATGAAACTGTTTTGCATAATATTCCTTACATGGGCGACGAAGTACTAGATCAGGACGGTTCATTCATCGAAGAGCTCATCAAAAATTACGATGGGAAAGTGCATGGTGATAAGGAGGGTAGCTTTATTGATGACTCGATTTTTGTGGAGTTGGTCCATGCGTTGATGCAATACACTGGACGAGATGTAGATTCTAACAGTAATGACAGTTCTAAATCGACCAAGAACACAGTGAAAGTGCCTGAAGAAACTGCACCAAAAGAACCGGTGCCGTCGAGTTCTAGAAATAAAACTAAAGCTGATAAAGACGTTGACAATGTTATCGACATTTCAAAAGATGAAAGCTTGCCGAAGTTCAAGTTAGAGCCGTTCGTTGTAGTAAAGAAAGAAGTTATCGATGAGAAACCATTTCCATCGCCGATAATTTTCCAAGCTATAAGTTCCCAATTTCCTGATCATGGAACACCAGAAGAGCTGCGGGAAAAATACATTGAGCTAACAGAGCGTGTGGATCCGGAGCGACCCCCCGAGTGCACTCCGAACATCGACGGACAACGTGCCGAGTCCGTGTCCCGTGAGCAAACACTACATTCCTATCACACTCTTTTTTGTCGACGTTGTTTCAAATATGATTGTTTCTTGCATCGTAAGTATCTTTCGCATATTTGCCAAACAACTTTCAATATGAATTTCGGCGTTTGATTCACTGTTTATTAGCGTTTTAGAAGTTGTTTACATTCTGCTCTACTGTTTCGGCTAAACATTTTTGTATTCAAATTTCGATCCTCCCAAATCTCTTTCTCCTAATCAAAATATATCACAAAAACACGTGTACTAAAACACTGCTCATGTGGCGCCGCAGGAAATCCACTTGTTGGCGAGCCGCCGAATCGTAAGTTATAAATAACAAACAAAAAAATCAACGACAAAGATCTGATACTCAGCTCAAAACTCAACTCTTCTAGTAAAACAATAGTTGTTTAGTTTAAATAAAACGCGTTTCAAAATTTTTGTTTCAACAAAAATCTTTGCATCATCTTCCTAAACCAGATTCGATAACTACAATCTCATTGCTTTCCCTCAAAGATGTGCGTCGATGTTACGCCATCGCTTCAGACTGTCAATTTTACACATGCTCATAACATTCATTTGCTGTATTCTCATTCAACTTGAATATTGTGTTTCACAATGAATTGGTTCTTACATGAATTGGAGCAAAGCAGACCGAGGTTCATAGGAATGCTCGTTGTTTGCACAGAACCGTGCGCTTCACTTGTGTTAACCCATCTTTTCCAAACCATCATAAATCAATCACACAAAATTCATACGTTTAATCAACTTTACTAGTACACTAAATTCTACCGTGATCATACTGTAGGTTTTCGATTAGTGCGCTGTAACCTAATAGGTATGAATCTTTTTTCCCGTTTGTCTCGTTCCGAATGCAACATTCGTCGTAGGTCTGCAAGCTTGTCACCCTGGCCCTAATCTGCAGAAGCGCCGCTGGCCGGAACTGAAGCAATCGACGAAACCCTGCAGTACGTCATGTTATATGCTGCTGGTAAGATTCAAAGGTGTTCGAATTAAGTTAAGTTCAAATAATAATTATCAATCGGTTGTAGGAAGGCATGAAGGAGCGTTTAGCGGTGGACAATAAAAATAAAACTCCGATGGATTCCGGTAACGAAGCCAGCTCTGAAGATAGTAACGATAGCAGTCGATACAGTAAAGAGGCACCGTTCGGTAGTTCTAAGGAAGGGACGAATGGCGGGTCTAATGGTCAGCGAACGACTAATGACTCTGTTAATAATTCCGCTAATCTGTTGAGTCTGCTTGGGGTGGCAGACGAGGAGTGGAACGGGTCGGATAAATCATTTTTCCGTACACTACAGAAAACCTATCTGAACAACTATTGCGCCATTGCGGAGGCGATGCTTATGAAGACCTGCCAACAGGTTTATATGTTCGCACAGAAAGAAGCCGCCGATATACCACCGATTGAGGCCAACAAGGATAACACTCCGCCGAGGAAGAAGAAGAAGAAGCATCGACTTTGGTCTATGCACTGTCGGAAGATTCAACTGAAGAAAGATTCCAGTTCGAACCACGTGTATAATTTTACTCCGTGTGACCATCCGGGTCAGTGTGATGCGAACTGCCCTTGTATCGGGGCTCAAAACTTCTGTGAAAAGTTTTGCAACTGTAGCAGTGATTGCCAGAATCGGTTTCCGGGCTGCCGGTGTAAGGCACAATGCAACACCAAGCAGTGTCCATGCTATCTTGCCGTTCGAGAGTGTGATCCTGATCTATGCCAGACGTGCGGTGCGGAACACTACGAAATTTCGAAGATAACGTGCAAAAACGTCAGCGTGCAGCGAGCATTACGTGGGTTTTTTTTTCGAATTGGTTTGAAAGGAGAATTGGATGATTTTTTTATTCTTTTGCAGATAAACATCTACTGATGGCACCATCGGACGTGGCCGGCTGGGGTATCTTCTTGAAAGAGAGTGCACAAAAGAATGAATTCATCTCGGAGTACTGTGGTGAGATCATCTCGCAGGACGAAGCTGACCGGCGGGGCAAAGTTTACGACAAGTACATGTGCAGTTTTCTGTTCAACTTGAACAACGGTATGTTTGGTGACATTAAAGTTCCATTTCCTATGTTAGTATATTGCGTAATTACTTGTAGATTTTGTGGTGGACGCTACACGCAAAGGGAACAAAATTCGCTTCGCGAATCATTCGATCAATCCAAACTGCTACGCCAAGGTCATGATGGTGAACGGTGACCATCGCATTGGCATCTTCGCCAAGCGGGCAATTCAACCGGGGGAGGAACTGTTCTTCGACTACAGATACGGGCCAACGGAGCAACTGAAGTTCGTCGGCATCGAGCGGGAAATGGAATTTCTCTAAGATGGATTTTAATATGGCAAACATTATTTTTTTACTTGTTTTTAACCAATAAACTGCCTAAAATAAAAAAAAGATTTTTACATACTAAACACTTTTTGACACGTTTGCAATAATCGGCTTGGGGCGGGCTTTGAATAAAATTTTATGCTTCACGACGGCTCGAACAAGATATTCCGTTTTTGGTACTGTTTTGTGTTCCACTGCTACCGTTGAGTCCAAAACCGTACGATTGGAAGATGCAATTGAGCTATCCAGTTGGCTTACTTGGCTTATGTCAAGCATCGTTTCGCCGCCATCGTTGTCATCACTACTTTTGGTGGTGGGGCACTGCTTGTGTATGTCTGATTTCTCCATCACCAGCAGCGGTTTATCGATTTTTTGCAGCCGACCGTGCAGTATGTGGTGACCAATAATCAAAATCTAGAACAAACGAATCATTGGATGCACTATTCTTATAGAAATTATATATGGTTATAGAAAACATTTTTTTTTCAAAATTTACCGGTTGTCCATATTTATTGTACAGTAGATCGCCTATAAATTGGCCAGCCATCGTGAGATCTCCTCGCACTTCTAGATCGCCCTGCAGCTCCACTATGCACCATTCTTCCAATGGCCCATCAGAGTTAGTACTAGGAAAGTGAAACAAATTGTATCTAAGAAACGGCCTTATCGTAAAATTCATATCAGAAGTATTTCCAGACATGTATCGAGACTAGCGTACTTATGTTGAATCACATGGCATTTTTCATTATGGTTAGCAGGGTTTTTTACGTTTTCGTAAAATTCGCGCAAAGGTTCACGGTGAAGAAGATCGAAGTAAACCACGAACGCGAACGGATGCGATTTATTCCTGCGTCACAATTTTCTTGTTGAAAATTTTAAAATTCAATGTTTTCGGATGAAACAGTGTTGATTGCCTGCTATGAAGAAGCAACCGTCGAATTGTATGACAGTGCATGAAGATCAAGCTAGAACTAAGAAGTGATGTCTCTTGAAACTTGTGAACCAAACATCTGAACCTGAGGTAAAAACTTTTGTAGCCCTTCTCGGAAGATCTGGAAGGCGCCATAAGTAGGATGTTCCCCAACAGTTGCCACCGATACTGAATATCCAAAGATTATCTTTCTGCAACTATATATAAGCCGAGTGGTACTTGACAGATCGATAAATATGAACAATTAAGGCCACAAAATGGAGATTTAATGAAAAGGATTTGGATAGCATTATAGCTGGTGAGAGCGTTCTTTCCTTAGTTTTTTAGGTAATTCCTTATAAGCATGTTCAACATTATTGCATTACGGCAGCTGGATTCCTGCTGATCTGTATCGCGTGGTTTGTAGAATTTACTAATACCGACACTCAGATAGGCAAATAATAAATTAAAGAATTGTTCCTGAAATACCGGGTACCAAAAATCAGACAAACCTGACAAAGATCATAAGTTCAGTGTTCGACTTTCATCATTCATGTTCATCATTATACGTCCGTGCGCGAAACTAAAACAAATTTTCGATCTCATTAACTACCAAATCCTGATAATATCTAACTTAATCCTACTACAACAAACATCGGTTTTATAGAGCAATAGGCTTCTTTATATGCAAAATCGTAATTCGTATTTCGACCAGAGCTGTGCCCTTTTAATTAACACAACTACTATCTTGTGCTACTCGTAGAGATGCAGTGGTACCCGCGGTTTCTGAACAAAACGAGTATCATCATCCTTTTCCTTCCCAGGTAGTACACCTCTTGGTCGTGGCCGGCATCGTTATTGCCAATAACTTATTGCTCAGTGGTAGAAATTTTGTGAACCAATAAAAATTGCACAATGAGAATGTAATACTAGCCCCAAGCACCATTCATCTGGTTCGTTTTGCAATTTTGTTGATTCGGCCAATTACGGACTGCAACAGTCTACCTTAGCTAAGCTTAGCTAATTCGCACGAAGGTTTACGGTGAAGGTAAATTAGAGTGGAATTAGGAAAACCCGCTTCGTCTTTTCTCACTAATTTTTGTTTTTCATTTTTCATTTTCGGGTGCAGTAGGGGGCCCCAGGGCCAAGTCTCCAGTGCTTAAACACTTTCCATGCTGTACCAGTGGAGAGATTAGATTTGGCATCGCAGCATAGTAACCCGAGAGGTCAAATAAATTCTGCGTTGGAATGCGTATACACTGGGGTCGCTTTTTACGCGGTTGGTTGTACCGCATTTAAAAGATTAGATTCGATATATTTATACTAAACTTATTTGATACCGCGTACAAATAATCTTCCGAATCGAGTAAAAATAATCCGCATTATTGTAAAAATATCCCGTTTGAAAAACGCATAAAAACAACCCGCGTAAAAAGCGACTCCAGTGTAGTAAGACAAGGTTGAATATAGTGGATAGTCGAAGGGAACAGTGATAGTAATTGCAGAAAGGTGCATGAAAAGAAAAAAAATAATAGTTGTAACTGTGGTTGATGTTAATAAATTTCGTCCATTTGTAATATATGTATGTAATATTTGTCTCATATGCCGGTCTGCGTCCAGGGCCTCTCAAGGCAACCCCTACCAACTGCACATATATTTAAATATTTTTATTCATTAAAACTCTTGTCAGAAGAAACATCTGATAAATAGTAATAATAATAGTAATAGTAATTTGCTTTTTTATATACCTGCCGTGCCTTAATCCTTTACTTACCCTGTTTTATGTTTGTTACCTTTAATCACTCTTTCATTGACCTTTGTTTGATTTTAATCCTTAGGGTAATTGCTTGATTCTTCGTTTGCTCTAATTCTTGATTTTTCTCGCATTTTTTTTTCAAAAAAAAAAAAGAGGAAACTGGATTAATAATTTGGTTTGAACAATAAAAATTAATGTAAATAAGTCTGAATTACGACCGCGCATATATCTAACTACTGGTTGAGCGTTGACTTTGAGAAAGTTGATAACGCAATCTTCTGATTACTATACCAAACTTCTTTTACTGAGCCCTCTCGGCACCTCAGTAGAAAGCATGTCTTAGTTGCCACAATAGTCAATTAAAACTGCTTAATCCGTAAAAGACGAGATCAATCAATCTGACCTTTTATCAAATTGTTAAATGATACAAACATTCCACCCAATCATTATCATTAACATTCAGCTTCGTCTTATTACGGCAGTTACAATGTAAGATTCTAATGAGCTTTATAGACATTCAAAATTATTTTACAATGGTCATGCTGTATGCAGTATTAGGTAAAGTTTTATTGCTTATTTATTTTGATTACAACCGAAAAGCCCGTCAAAGTCTTTTCAAAGAACGTTTGAGGTGTTTTGCAACTAGCATCTGGCCTTATTAGACTGGATATATCTCGTATAATACATAACCGAAAAGAGTATTTTAGTTCACGAATTTAAACCAGATATTACTAATTGTAAAACCGTCAAGCCCCTCAACCTTGGAGAAGGCACTACTTTTTGTTTTTAAAATTAAAATAAAACAACCAGTTTGATTTTTTTCCATTTTTATTTATTCAGAAATACATAGCCTAAATACATCCACCCTAACCCCGAAACTTCTTAAACAGTGGATGCAAATGTTCCTTCTTCCTGCGGAACTCCAAGTAGATAGCATCGTCCGCACCGGACATCGAGCTGAGTCCCCCGGTTCGCTTGGACGCCCCAGGCCTAGGCACTCCGCCTCCTTCGCCGGGAATCCTCTCATCTTCGCAGTCCATGTCGGAGGCGGAAAGCACCTGCTGCAACAGTTGGCCCTGCTCTTCGCGCGTCTTGTAAAACAAGTCCGCATCGCTGTCCATTCCGGCCAGATGTGTAATCACTTTATAGCTGTAACCCTGATTCACCAGGAACCGTTGCCTCTTGCGTGAGTATCCCATCTCAAGGGTGTCCTGAGACACGAGCGTGTAGAAAAAGGCATTGTACTCTTCGGCGATCGCTCCCTTTTTGGCACGCAAAATACGACCCAGACGCTGGGCCTCCTGTCGACGCGAACCGCCATGCGAGGAAATTTGAATTAGCACATTAGCTTCCGGTAAATCGAAACTGGTATCGGCCACTTTGCTCACAAAAATGGTATTAACCTTTGGGTTGAACTTGAAATTCTGGAGGATTTGAATTCGTTCGCTTTGCGATGTTGGCCCATAGATGTACGGTTTGTTCATTTTGATAGCGTAATGCTTGAGTGCAAATACGTTATCACTAAAAACAATCGTTTTGTCACCACGCTTCTCGTGATAACGGATGAGATACTGACAGGCACGGAACTTGGCTGGATTCATCACGTAGAGTAACATCTTCTTGGACGTTTTTGTAATGAGATATTCACGATAAAACTCCGGAGCCATCGGGCACCAAACCTCAGCACACTGAACTCGGGCTATATAGCCTCGCTTTTGAAGTTCCAACCAATTTGCCTCGTATAGCTTTGGCCCAATGAGAAAATTTAAATCAGCAATTTTATCATCCTCTCGTAGAAGGGTAGCCGTTAACCCAAGCTTGCAGTGTGACTGAACAATCGTTAAAACACGTCGGAACATTTTCGCTGGAATGGTGTGTACTTCATCCAGGACCATGATGCCCCATTCTTGTTCCTGCAGCCAGCGCATAGTTTGCTCAGCTTCCCAGGAACGTTTCTGCGTATGTGTTATCATAGAATAGGTTGTTACCAAAATTCCACAACCCATAGGCTTGTCCTTGGCTTCGGATGTAAACCGACAGATCATACTATCGTCCGCTGTGGACCACATTTTAAACTGCTGTTTCCACTGCTCAACCGAAACTCCACTGTTGCAAAGAACTAATGCACGCTTACGCACCGTACAGCATGCCGTTACGCCTACCAGTGATTTTCCAGCACCGCAGGGAAGAACAATTACACCGGAACGAGCTCTTCCATTGCCGAACATCTTTCGTAGGCTCTTCTCCTGATATGGGCGCAGCACAGCTGCTGGTTTCAAATCTATATTTATATCTACGTTGATTGTATCATTGCGGAAATCATACTCCGCCAACAGAGGAAACTCAATCTCGATGCATCGCTTCTGTAGCACCTCAATCTTCTCCTGGTTAACCTCGAAAGAAACGGTGTTAAAATTTGCCTCTTCTTCATCCTCTTCGTTGTCCATTTTATCGTAGAAGTTCGTAATATCTTCTGGAACTACGGTCGCAGCAGCAGGCTCTACGGGCTTTTCCCCTTCTGCTGTCGCCCCTGTAGCAGTTGTGGGTCCAATCTTGGTTGTTCCAAAAGCCGTGATTCCTTTTGTTTCCACGGTTTGTGTTATAAATCCATCACCCTCCTCGTTGGTTCGACGCAAACGACAGGACTGAATTACCGGATCTTTCAAAAGCTTCTGCAGCACTTCCGGATGAGGACTTTCGACAAAGTATTTATTGTGCTTAAGCACCAGTTTCACCTTTCCGTAGGAAAGTGTACAAAGACGAATAAACTCCTGAATGCCTTCTGGAACGGTACACTTGCTTAGACGTTTGAGGTACTCGATGATATCATGTGTCTGCAGGCCTACAGAAACAGCGGCGTACAAACTATATGCCGTCAGCTTATATTCGTGAATGTGTTCCGGGCTGAAAAAAATTTGAATAACATCATAGCGGAACAAAAAACAAATCTTTCCAATACTCACCGACAAACTGGCTCAGATATGGCAATCAAAAAATCATGTGCATGTTTGTACACGGGTGAAAAGGATTCCAAAAATATGTGACCATTAGGAGCAACCCAGAGAGGTCGTGATGCGTTATCCGGTTTTAGCTCCATCTGAGAGCGATAGTCTTTTGCTCCATATTCATCCTCTTGGATGGCATCATCAATCTTTTCAGCATTTTTCGTTGCCGCATCCGGTACGAACTCCCCATCCATGGTGCTTTCATCGTCGTCGATGTTACCGCTAGCTAACGCCGAGTACGCTTCATCTTCCGGTCGTCGTTTTTTACTGAACTTATGTTCCCCGAAACCTCCCGTAGTGGTACCAGAACCACCAGGACCAGCCACCGTACGGTCTTTTTTTGAGGTTTTCTTCGGTGGAGCCATCGGATTGTTGCCGTTCACTTTCTCATTAGACACAGTTCAAAAGAGTTATCTATTTATTCAACGGAGAATCTTAACTCGTTAGCGGAACGAGAAAAAACACGATACCAATCTACTCATGCGAGATGACCGAGATGACACACTGAACTGACTGACATTCGTGCTCTTTGTGCCAGATTGACAGATCTAATTTTGTTTACTTCATGATACACGAAAGATTCACTTACCACTTCATTACACCCAAATTAAATATAGAAATAAAAGAAAATCACTTACTTTTTAATATAAATAGGCATCTTTAGGAATTACGATAGCAAAAAATGTTCCTATTTTGTTGATTTTTTTTCAAAGATTTGAGTTTTTTTATTTTAAATATAACACATTTTTGGCGCCTGATCACCGGTTTCAAATTGTATACTGGCGGGCGGTACTAGTCACTTGTAAGGTACCGGCATAAAAAGATTACGATACCTTGTGGCAGATTTCAATAAAGCATGCGTGGATAATTTCTGGAACAAGTCGTGATTTGGTTGAAACAAACAATGATTATGAAACTTCTCAGCCACACCACACTGAAAATAGGCACTCTTCAATGGTGTGAATGCTGTGAATACCCGAAAAAAAAAATAACATCAAAAAAACCTCAAAAGTTGCTGTAATTGTACATAGTTTTACCATAATTTAACTATAATTTTCATTATAAATACATCATTTTTACATTAAATATCATTGTCCAGAACAATAAAAAACATTGTTTCTGCCATTTTTACCATGAAAAAGGGGGGTTGTTATGTATCTTAAGAGTATTTTTCCAGGCACTTTTCCCATACATTTAGAAGTCACTGACGATGTTTTTTATGGTAAAATTATTGTCAGTGGTAGATTCAACAACAAAAAACGTTGTTAAAACATGCTAGTAACAAAAAACGTGTGCAAGCTTACAGTAAAAATACCATGTTTTTTATTGCTACAATAAAAAACATTGTGTTTTTACTTTTCTCACCGCACCATACATCGTAAATTTTTTTTTCGGGTAGCGTTTGAAAGAGGGCACATTGCTGTAAAAACTGAAGTAATGTTTACGAAATATTTGCTAACAAATTTCATTAAATGAAATTTTTCCAATACGGGGAAAAGGACGGCGGTATCTTTCTGATCTACGCAAAACAAATGGCGACATTTGTTGACGCTGATCCGGACTGCTAGAAGGTGGTAAAAACTGAGCGTCTTGCGTACTGGAAGCAACGGAAGATCTTCTCGCGGATGAATTCTGCATCTGATAGTATTTCCTGTGACGTAACATTTTCTCCATGATATCGAATTCGACGTGATGCCACACCTGTTTGTTCATGTGAACTTGCTGCATGTATCGATATGCGCTCATTGCTTTCAAATAGCGAATTTTTATTTTTTTATTTTTTTTAAGGGGGGATTTGTTAGTAGCTTAAGTATTTATGATAAATATTAGTAAATAATGAGTATGTGTGTCCAATCACAAATGGTGACTTCTCAACACTGTAAGAAATTTGTAATTTTAATTGTTAGGATTTGTTTGCTTTCGCAATTAGGACTTATCATTCGTAGGGATTTAAACCTACTTGTCAGAAAAGGGGAAGTAAACTTACAACTAACTTAATTGCTAACTTATTGGCTATAAAGAGAGCTTATAGCGATTTTTGTCGAAAATTGTTAATTATTTTATTTGACATAGCTTCTAATGGTTCAACACCAGTAAGTCTATGTAATTCGAGTGTACCAAACCAAGGAGGACGCTTCAAAATCATTTTCAGAATTTTATTCTGAATCCTTTGGAGCGTTTTCTTCCTTGTTGAACAGCAACTTGACCAGATCGGTACAGCATAAAGCATTGCTGGTCTAAAAATTTGTTTGTAAATCAAAAGTTTGTTCTTTAAACAAAGTTTAGAATTCCTGTTAATGAGAGGAAACATCTCGTATATTTGATGCACTTGGCTTGTATACTCTCAATGTGCTCTTTGAAAATAAGTTTTTTATCATAAATTAGTCCCAAGTACTTAACCTTGTCGGACCAACTTAAAATAACCCCATTCATCTTGACAACGTGATTATTGTTTGGCTTGAGGAAAGAAGCCCTAGGCTTATGCGGAAAAATTATCATTTGAGTTTTAGAAGCATTGGGAGAGATTTTCCACTTTTGCAAGTAGGAAGAAAAAATATCTAAACTTTTCTGCAATCGACTGCATATGACACGAAGACTTTTTCCTTTTACGGAAATGCTTGTGTCATCGCAGAACAATGACTTTGTGCATCCTGGAGGCAAATCAGGAAGATCTGAAGTGAATATGTTGTACAGGACTGGACCCAAGACTGAACCTTGAGGCACACCTGCTCTGACAGGAAATCTATCAGATTTTGAATTCTGATAGACAACCTGCAGAGTTCGATCAGTAAGATAATTTTTTAAAATTTTGATTAGGAAAATTGGAAAATTAAAAGTTTGCAATTTCGCAATCAAACCTTTATGCCAAACACTGTCGAATGCTTTTTCTATGTCTAAAAGAGCAGCTCCAGTGGAATAACCTTCAGATTTGTTAGCTCGTATCATATTAGTAACTCTGAGCAATTGATGAGTTGTGGAATGCCCATGGCGAAATCCAAACTGTTCATTTGCAAAAATTGAATTTTCGTTGATGTGTGACATCATTCTGTTAAGAATAACTCTCTCAAACAGTTTACTTATTGAAGAAAGCAAACTGATTGGTCGATAACTTGAAACTTCAGCTGGGTTCTTATCCGGTTTTAAAATGGGAGTAATTTTTGCATTTTTCCATAATTTGGGAAAATATGCAATTTTGAAGCAGCAATTGGAAATTTTCACTAAAAAATCCATTGTGCTCTCAGGGAGATGTTTGATTAGTATATTAAAGATTCCATCGTCACCAGGTGCTTTCATATTTTTGAAATTTTTAATAATTGATTTAATCTCATTCAAGTTAGTTTCAATTATTTCTGCAGGTAAAAAATTTTGGGAAGAAATTAAATCAAATTGACGTGTGACTTCATTTTCAATTGGACTCACAAAATTCAAATTTGAGTTATGAACACTTTCAAACTGCTGAGCAAGTCTTTGAGCCTTTTGTTCATTGGATACAAGAAAACGTTCACCATCTTTTAAAACTGGAATAGGCTTTGAATGTTTCTTAAGAATCTTCGACAGCTTCCAAAATGGTTTTGAATATGGTTTCAATTTTTCAACTTTAGTCTCAAAATTTTGATTTCTCAGAAGAGTAAATCTATGTTTAATCTCTTTCTGTAAATCTTTATAAATAGTTTTAAAAACAGGGTCACGAGAACGTTGATATTGACGTCTGCGGACATTTTTCAAACGAATTAGAAGTTGAAGATTTTCGTCAATTATTGGTGAATCAAATTTCACTTGAGTCTTTGGAACAGAATAATTCCTGGCATCAACAATTGCACATTTTAATGCGTCCAAAGCGGAATCAATATTCACTTCGTTTTGCAAATCAAGCTCATTATTGAAATTTCTCTCAATATGAGTTTCGTATCTTTCCCAATTAGCCTTGTTATAATTAAAAACAGAGCTCATAGGGTTTAAAACTGATTCATGTGATAAAGGAAAAGTTATTGGAAAATGATCAGAATCAAAGTCAGCATGTGTGATCAAATCACTACATACATGACTTTGATCTGTAAGCACCAAATCAATTGTTGAAGGGTTTCTTACAGAAGAAAAGCATGTAGGACTATTCGGAGACAAAATAGAATAGTATCCTGAAGAACAATCGTTGAATAAAATTTTGCCATTGGAATTACTTTGAGAATTATTCCATGAACGATGTTTAGCGTTGAAATCGCCGATTATGGAAAATTTCGAACGATTTCTGGTGAGTTTTTGTAAATCACCTTTAAAATAATTTTTGAGCTCGCGTGTGCATTGAAATGGTAAATATGCTGCGGCAATAAATAAAATCCCAAGTTCAGTTTGAACTTCAATTCCCAAAGTTTCAATAACTTTCGTCTCAAGATGGGGAAGAGCACGATGTTTGATTCGGCGATGAATAACAATTGCAACTCCACCGCCGGAACCCTGAATCCTATCATATCTATGAACCACGTAATTGGGATCATATTTTAATTTTATGTTAGGTTTCAAAAATGTTTCAGTAATAATTGCAATATGCACATTATTTACTGTTAAAAAGTTAAAAAGCTCATTCTCATTGGCCTTCAATGAGCGAGCATTCCAATTTAATATTTTAATTGTTTTATTTAAAATCATTGCTAAATTTTAAATTAGAAACAATTTTAATAGTAAAATTTGTGCCTATTTGAATGGCTTCAAACATTGATTTTGCCTGCAACATGGCGTTCATAAGATCGAACATTGCCTGTTGCAAAAAAGAAAGTTTACCTGCCGTAATAGGCCCCAGGCAGTTGACATTAGAAAAAATATTTTCGGCAGCAATATTAGCTGGAGTGATAGGTGTACACTTATTTTCTAGCCTGTTTTGCTTACCCATATTAACGGTCATTTTCGAACTACCAACACTAGGCGGTATAATGTTCGAACTACCTGTAACCTGTGCATAAGTTAAACGGGTATGCAAAGGAGTAGGTAAACTATGCGCCACTGGTACGCTTGGAGAATTTTGTTTTGAAGTTGGTTTTAATTGAGAAATTGAATTTTGTTTACCTTGCCTTGCCTTAACAATTGCTAAACGGACTGGGCATTGATAAAAATTTGACATATGGTTGCCGTTACAATTCGCACAGCGAAAATTTTTACTCTCTTTCACAGGACATGTGTCCTTTTTGTGAGAAGAGTCTCCACAATTAAGACATTTTTGGTCCATGTTACAGAATTTGGAACCATGGCCATAACGTTGGCAAGTACGGCATTGGGTGATATGCTTTTCACCTCCGCCACACTTCCTATAAACTTTACACGCACTTTATACAAAGCATGTGCTTTTTCAAAAAATTTTAAGTTGTTAACCTCATTGCGGTTAAAATGAATTAGATAATTAACAAGGGAAATTCCAGTTCTCTGACTGTTTTCGCCTCGTGATTTTTGTTTTTGAATTACTTGGGTAGGGGCTATGCCAAGTAATTCTGTTAAAGTAAGTTTGATCTCATCAACGGTTTGATCGTTGGTGAGACCTTTCAAGACAACCTTGAACGGCTTGGCGTTCTTGGTGTCATATGTAAAAAATTTGTACATCTTGTCAGTTAAATACTGAACAAGACGATCACGACCCTTTACTGAGTCGGCTAATAAGCGGCATTCACCTCTACGGCCAATTTGATAGGTAACTTTAACGTCAGAAACAAACGTTGAAAGTTCCTTTTTGAATATATTAAATTCAGAAGAAATAGTTACCACAATAGGTGGAACTTTCTCCTTTTTTGAAGATTTTATATTTTGTATAGTTTCATTATTGGTAACTTCCATTTCACCAGCTTCTTGCTCAGGCAAAATATCAAAAGGATTGTCACTACAGACACTCGATGTGTCAGAAAGAGATGCCTCTCTTTTCCTCCCCGCAGCGATGCGAGGTTTCTTTTTCCGTCCAGCCATTTCAGGTGATACGAAAAAAGTTAAAACAAATGTTAAATTCAAAAGTAGGTAGTCTTGAGAAAGACTGATGGGAAATAACTTTCAGGTAGTCTTTAAAAGACACACTGACAAAACACAAACTTTGAAGCTATAGGCAGTCAAAGACCAGTCCACAAGCAACCGAAAAAACGTCTGATCTGTAGGACAGTTCAAGACGCACTGAAATAGCGAATTTCTTTATTCCAATGTGTGCGGGCAAAACTGCCGAGGAATAATGAAACGTCATCGCCATTTAAGACGCAAGTGAGAAAGAGATGCCTGATAATTGTTTACGAACTTAGCGCGTGCGGTGGTGGGTTGAAGCTGACAAATTTTACAATGCGCTTCGGGCAGCACGGCAGGTCAAAACTGGGTCAAAATCGAGCGATTAAAGAAGGGTTTTGACAGCAGTTAGTGCGCTTTTAGGTCAAAACGAGGTGAGCTGGTGGAATAAAGAAATTCGCTAAAAGTATCACATCTGATCAACATGCCGTTTCAGACGTTTTCCGTTGTAAACAATTTAATAGTGCAAATCGCCCAAACGAGTAACAACAGTACCTGGAATCCATTTGTCCATTCCCGCATTTCCTGATAGAAAATAGACGTGTTGACCAATACTAAATGAACGAAACGATGGGTCAAATGCTGCTCGTTGTTTTTCTGCCAGTTTGGAACTTGCTTCTTGCGGTCTGACGAGATCCAGTCTTGTTCGGATATTTCGACCAAGGAATAATTTCGATGTTGACTCTCCTGTTTCAGTGTGAGGGGCCTTTCGGTATTGCTGCAAGAATTCATTGATGTTCGTTTGCAAAGTGTCGTGTGTTGTGTTCCTCGCCTTTGGTGCCCTTTTCACTGTTTGGACATATCGCTCGGCCTGGCCGTTTGTAGCTGGGTGGTACGGCGCTGAAAGTTTGTGAAACTTTACTCCACTCTTCTGCAGAAATTGTCGGACACTATAGTAATCGGTGCTCCGTAAGCAGAGAATACTTCATCGAGAATTTTTACAGTGGCTGCGGTTGTCGTCCAGTGGGGAACTTTTACCTCGAACCATTTACTGTAGGCATCGACGATAATTAACAACATTGAACCATAGACGGGTCCGGCGTAATCTATGTGAACGCGCTCCCATGGACCATTTTGGTACTCCCAGTGGTGGCTGCTAAACTTGCACATTCGCACATGATTTCGCTGTACGTTCGATATTGGCGTCGATTCCAGGCATTAAACGAAAGAACGGGCTAAACCTTTCATTTTTACGACTCCGATGTGTGCCGTATGCAAATCGTACAGAATTGCTTGTCGAAGAGCTGGTGATATTACCACTCGATGCTCGAAAAGCAAACAATTAGCGGCTAACGTATATTTTACTTCCGGGGCCTTGTAGCCCAGCTGAGTTAGATTGCGGCCTAATTCCAAATCTCGGATAATTTTCCCGAGGTGGGAGTCCTTCCGTGTCTCTCGTGCAATATGTTCAGCTCACACTGGTAGCTGGTGTATTTGGTGTAAAGCAAACTGTTCGAAGTCGTCATCGGCATTTCTTCCCTCGCCCAAAGAAAAACTGTTGACATCTGATTGTGTTGATTTACTCGCAACCACATCTGTTCAACTAAAGAACCAAAAACGAGACAAAATCTCTTAATTTTAAGTATCGACATCTAGCGGTGGAGAACGCATTTTACACTCAAAATTTTATTTCACTTGTATCATTCATACCTGCTCGTGGTGAAGAATTATTTCGGTCTCTCTTGTCCTCATTCAAAACCAAAAAGCAAAAAAACTGTGCGATCTCTCGCCGCTCTTTCGTCGAGAGAATTCTTTGTTCTCCCCGGTACTGGTAAGCCTGTAGTACACTCTTTGTCTAATGGTCAAATATTTGACCTTCTGACATAATGGTCAAATTTATTTGACATCATGGTTGTTTTTTTTGCCCGTGTTTGCCCCATGTTAAAATTGGAGAGTGACAAACAATTGTCTTTGACCAAATTTTTATCTGTCAAAAAGTAACAAATATTTGACACTTGGTCAAAGAGTGTAATACTGGCTGTATAGCGAGAGTGCCTTTTCATGATAATCGTACGTTCATGATTTGTACACATTTTTTTAATGAATTTCATTGTGGCCCGAGTTGAAAACCGAAAATCTTGACTAACGACAATCGTTTTTTTACATTGTACCTAATATCGCAAGCAGTACTGTGTATAGCGCGTCTGATATGCATTATTCGCAATATCAGGTATAATAAACGGTACGAGGAATTATTGTCGTTAGTCGAGAAACGCGGTTTCCAACTCAATCAAAATATTGAAGTAATTCTACTAACTGGTTAAAACGGTTTCAACAGTCGTGCGGTGTACGATCCAAGGAAATTTATTAAGCAATGTTTGAATGGTTGAAAGATTTTTAGATTATTTTTTTTACTATCAATGTTGATTGTGAATTGTCACTTAATTTCTGCTTAAAAAATCTCTTGGATGCGATCCTGTGTTACCTTGATTTTGATAGATTTATGATCAACATTTTGTCCGGTCATTGAAGCAAAAAAAAGAATAGATTCTTATGCATGTTCAAACTATTGGAGCGAACTGTATGTACGATGCACTGTAAACTCAATGTAGGATGGAACAGCAAGAAATGAATGCGAAAGCGTGGGCTAGGATTTGCAGCAGTGATTTGTTCGAAGTTGCATATCTGTTCTGTGGTAAATCGCATCATGGTCACACTCCGATCTGGCCAGTTCGGTCAATTCTTCGCGGGTCCCTTCTGCGGGAATGGCGATGCTGAGCCCTTGGAAATTGAACCACCACCAGTTGCCACAACCGGGCTAATTGAGATGTCTCCTGGATCGTTATGAATTTCTTGAGATCCGAAGCATCGTGAGCGTTTCAAGTTTTGCGCAGCTTCCCGATCTAGCTCGGGGATAACGGGAGCGGGGCTCAAAGGTCTCAGGTCCAGTTGGTCAAGGAAATCGTCCTTCTCTGATCCAGAGCTAGAAACATCATGCATGCAGTTGAACAGCTTGCGTCTACACCGCATATCACCTGATTTCAGGCAATTCGTGCTGTCGAGGCCATTTCATTTTTTTTTAGTCTTTTTCAATAGACCAACACACACAATCGAGCTGTCATCGGATATCACCTCAGCTACATAATATCGCGGATATCATGTTCGAAAACCAATAAAAACCAGATTTGCAGCAGTTGAAAACCCTGCCAACAGACTTTCGACGCAACCCTACAAATTTCGCAATTAACGTCGCATTCGAAAAAGAAGGAAGGAAATACTGTTGCTTTTATCATCCCGCACATTTTGACAATCGCATATGAGGCTTGGCGTTGGTGCGAGCCAACTAGCTGACATCTCTATCCTAATTGCATTGCTCTTATTGTCTTGTTTTTGCTTTGACCTGTTTTTGTTTTCTCCGACCGTTATTTCAAAAGTTACCGAAGAAGCCAGTTTACTACTCACTTATATTAGACTTTTTGAAATATTTACTGATTGTCGCCTGTGCCTTGGCTTCCATTTCTGGATCGGGAGTATAAACGAACTGCGTTTCCTCTGGTATACTAACAGCTACTAAGTACGCTATTTCGTCGATTGTCCATTTAAACTGCGGGTTACTGCCCTTTTGCAGTGTTGAACAATTAAAGATAGAAGGGCTATCGCAGATCAGTGGCAAATGCTACTGATCTACTATGAGTCTCAACCGGATTGATCTTACCGTTTTTTATCAACTGCGAAGGTGGAGTTGTCAAAAATGGTGGCACATTGAAGTTGGGTGTATAGGCCATCGCACCGTTTCTTTTGAAACTCACTTTCTCGACAGCTAACCTCATCTACGTTTTGGACTCTGCTTCTTTCTGATGGAGTAATCGTGTGTGTTGTGGAAACCATACTGATTGAGGATCTTCACCAGGGATGCCATTTTTTCAAAAGTCTTCACGCTCCGCGAAAACATGTCTTCACATGTCTTCCCGCCCGAGGCGTCAGGTGAAAACCGCTCAAAGGTTACAAAAATTACCGGCAAACCGAAAACTGTCGAGCAAAAAAAAAGGTCGCCACTTGTGCGAAAAGCGGGTCACTATCACACGTTTTCCAATGTCTTCACTTTGTTTTCTCTTCGCAAAAGAGGATGTCTTCATCGTAGAATGAATGTCTTACAAATGAAGACATGTCTTCCAATCTGCCAGCGCTGATCTTCACACAGAAAAAACTCTGCCAGTATGCGCACACAAGATGCGACATTATGCGCATTGTTCATTAGGAACCATTCAAATATTACATGCCGCGGAATTTGACAATTATCAATATTCACCCACCTCAACGTAAAGCCTGTAGTACACTCTTTTAGCGAATTTCTTTATTCCACTGTGTGCGGGCAAAACTGCCGAGGAATAATGAAACGTCATCGCCATTTAAGACACAAGTAAGAAAGAGATGCCAGATAATTGTTTACGAACTTAGCACGTGCGGTGGTGGGTTGAAGCTGACAAATTTCACAGTGCGCTTCGGGCAGCACGCCAGGTCAAAACTGGGTCAATATCGCGAATAAAGAAGGGTTTTGACAGCAGTTAGTGCGCTTCCAGGTCAAAACGAGGTGAGCTGGTGGAATAAAGAAATTCGCTATTTGTCTAATGGTCAAATATTTGACCTTCTGACATAATGGTCAAATTTATTCGACATCACGGTTGTTGTTTGCCCGTGTTTGCCTCATGTTAAAATTGGAGAGTGAAAAACAATTATGTTTGACCAAACTTTTATCTGTCACAAAGTGACAAATATTTGACGCTTGGTCAAAGAGTGTAATACAGGCTTAAAGCCTGTACACTCTTTGACCAAGCGTCAAATATTTGGTACTTTTTGACAGATAAAAATTTGGTCAAATATAATTGTTTGTCACTCTCAAATTTTAACATGGGGCAAACACGGGCAAACAACAACCATGGTGTCAAATAAATTTGACCATTATTATGTCAGAAGGTCAAACATTTGACTATTAGACAAAGAGTGTACTACAGGCTTAACGCAATTTCACATGTTTGCTACCCGCAGTGTAATGCTTCGCTGCATATCGCCCTTCCACTCTTGTGCGCGTTATGCATTATATGAACGATCCCTAAGGCAAAAAAATCGAAAGTTGCGAGTCGTTATTTCGATTTTCAACTGTAATAATATAAAAATATTCGATAGACCATTTAACGAACTGACATCCTTAATAAATATGAACCATGAACGGACGATAATATATATGGATTAACGATAACCCAGACAGTTCGGACTATACAGATATTGATGTTGCTTTTACGTGTGTTGTGTCAGCGGTTCCGAGCTTTCTGTCAAAATTTCATTCATTAATTGAGTTTGGAAACGTCTCGTAAAATAGTCTATTCATGCGCACGTTCGTTGTCAAAAGCTAAATTGTTACCACAGAAATTGAAATATACTTTGAAAAAGACTCAAAAAAACTTGCCCGCCGTGTTCGCTCGATGACAATATTTTGCTCGTTCGCTCTTTCGTCTTCTCGCTCGCGCGGTCTGTCAAACGTTTTTTCATCCTCCATATTTTTCGCAAAGATCTCTAAAGTCAGTTCTGAAAGCCGACGGTGCATCTTTATTTTCAAATTTATTGCGTGTATTCTGTTGTCTAATTTCTATTTCGCGTTTGCACCGATTACTTCGGACTATTCTGTTTGATTGTACGACTGTTGATTTGCGGTTCATCCGTTCAGAGTCAACGTGTTTTGTGTTTTTCATTCTCGCTACCATCATCGCCGGAGGTACTACTGCAGCAGCAGGGGACTGAACTGAAATTATTGTATGATTAATCACGCTCTACTTGCTTTGAAAAAAGTGAGCGAAAAAATTCCAAAGCAGTGAACAAGTGACCGGAAGTGGACCTCCGATTCAACCGGACTCCAGCGGGTGACAGTTCGAAGTCGCTAACGTATAATGTAAGTACGATATAATTGCGGAATCCTAATTTCCTATGATCCCTAAGTGATTACTCATCGATAGCGATTGTTCCGTGGGGGGTTGGGAATGAGAAGGCAAAGCAACAGCAGTGTCTGGGAAGAATGGGTGGGATCGGGCAGGAGGTCTGGATGCAAAACACACGAGAGGTCGAGACGTCATTATCCTAAATTAGATCTGTCGGCTTGAGGAAAACAGACATTCCATGAGCGGGTGTTTGCCGTTTGAATTTACTTTGCTAATTACACATAACAGATCCTATCGGGTGTAGTTGATGTTCAATAAGAGCTACCGTTTTTTTGAAATTGATTTGTTAGAAAACAAGAAAATTAAGGTGCAAATGGATAGAAACATACTGATAACAAGATTTGTTTCGCTTTTACAGCATGTCAGCAGAGAAGCCAGTAGTGGATGCGGTGGACGTGGAAGGTGAGGAACATGATGCCAACTATCAGCCGCCTCCACAAAAAACGATCGAGGAAATTTTGGCCGCCGATGCAGAAGACGAAAGCTTACGAAAATACAAAGAAGCTCTGCTGGGTGAAGCTCAAGCGGAGAAGATTATCTACGGTACTTTTTAACATGAATGAAATGCTTTCTCGTACTGAAAAGTTTTCTCGATTCGTGTTTTAGATGCTTCCGATCCGCGAAAGGTTATCGTGAAAAAACTATCACTTCTGGTTGCCGATCGAGATCCGATGGAACTTGATTTGTCTGGTGATATATCTAAGTTGAAAAAGAATGTAAGATTATTGCCAGTGATTATGGGAAAATGTGATATATTATAACTAACTATTTTAGGTGTTTGTTATCAAGGAGGGTATTCAGTATAAAATTAGGATCGACTTTATCGTTCAGCGAGAGATTGTTCATGGACTGAAATACGTTCAGAAAACCTACCGAATGGCTGTGCCCGGTAAGTGCTTGCTACAGCTTCTATCCTATTGATGGAATATTGAACTTATTAATCGGAAGCTCGGTAGCAGCTTCCCTGAATGGGTTATTTCATCGAAGTTTTAATTCCTTTCAATGTTTGTCCATTTTGAAACAATTCATACTTCTCCTCCCACATGCTTGTTCGGGAAACTTTAACGCCTAGCGGTTCATGGTAAGATATCGTTAATGAACGCATGACTTTAGTATAAACTGGCACCAGTTGAGGTTTCTGTACACGAGTGGTACTTTGTTTTCTTATCTCTGTTTTTTCGCTTTTATGTGTGCATTCGACTTAGCACACGATTAACTTTTATCAAGCGAATCGCGGTTCTGTAATATTGATAAATAATGATAAGGACATATTTTCATTTGTCTATCAAACCAAATTACTCGGTATGATTCATATTTCAGCTCTTAAACATTTATTTCAAGGCAAACCGAAATTGGTATACATGTTTTCAGTCTTAAAAAATGTTTTGCTTTTTATTAGTCAACGAATATTCGAAATTGCTCGTCACTTAGCTTCTTGCACCTACATAAAACCATTGTATGCGATTCTTAATTTTGACTCGTTGGATTCATTCATCATTCCACAGTGGACAAAATGACGCAGATGGTTGGTTCCTATCCGCCGAAAAAGGAAATACAAAGTTACACTACCCCCTTCGAGGAGGCCCCCTCCGGGATGATGGCTCGGGGCACCTACTCTGTCACTTCACTGTTCACCGACGATGACAAAAACGAGCACCTAAAATGGGACTGGAGTTTCGAGATTAAAAAAGACTGGCAGTAAAGAATTTATTCCGGGTAAAAGCACGGTGTATAAAAATTCACCTATTAACAAGTTTATATTATATACAAAAAATGATACTACAATGTAAAAGAATAATGTGAAGTCGAGATTGATGCAGAACCGGAACCGGTCACATGGGAGCACATAGTGCCGGAATATGTGAGGGATATTTCATGAAGGAAATTTTATTGCTTTAAATCATAGCCAAGTATACAATATTTCCATACTGAAGCTGGTAAGCCCATTATAGTAAGCGAAAAAAGTGAATAAAAATGCTACCTTAAGCGGCCAGCGATTGTTAAGTAAATAAACCCTGAGAACGTGTGGCTGTTTAATAATTCGTCTCTGTATTGCTGCGATAATCTGTTTACTATATATAAATGCGCGAATCAGTTCAATGAAGTTTTTTTGTGCGACGTATAGACATGGTATTATTAAAATGGTATTACGATTATTGCCCTCTATTGTGGTGTCCGCTTGGATACAGTTATTTAAAATTTGGCTCTGTGAAATTTTATTCAGCTTATTAGTAATGTGTCAGACAAAAGTAGTAATGGTATGCTTATGCGTGAAACTTCGCAATCTGTGAACTGTTTAACCATCAGAGCGAGTATCAGCTTCGAACAGCAATAAGAACCTTATATATGAATATAATTAAACGGAAATTGTATATCCAGAAGTGCTACATTTTTAAAACATAGAATACAAACTCTACAATATTATTCTGGCAGGCATGATGATCTTTACGTTAATACTGAAACCGAAAATCTAAAACATTGCTTGCTGTATTTGTCATGCTCCTTAGCTTGGTTTTGAATATTTTTATTTTAATTTTCAAAACAATGCGTACCCAAACAAAACAAAATCATCAATTTTGTAATCTGGAATCGTTGAACTAATCGCATAAAAATATATTTCGTACAGCACAGCCTTGCTTAATGACACCAAGAAATTGCTTAGATATACGGTTTGTTATCCTGCGTCAACTGCCAGAGTTAGCAAGTAATAACGTAACTTCCTGGGCGGTCAGATCATGCATTTATTTCGCAACACAGGCATTATATTTTTAGTATTTTAGCTATGTTATAAAAAATTTCCTTTTTTTTTTGGCTACCTAAAAAACAACCGCCAAAACTCTAGTGCATAACTAGCACCGAAAGCCATAGCCAAGTAGTGGAAAAACACGCCAGAAAAAAAGCTCCAAACAGTACTATTTACAATCGAAACAAAGTTCAACCAACATGATAAAACACAACGCCTGTAAACCGGATAGAATCGGTAGAATCAACCAGTCAGTATGTAGAATCAGATGCGTTATGGCATAAAGCTAAAACGATTAAAGTCAGTTTTGTGCTCAACTTGTTCAAACGAAAGTGGTTTCTTTTTTTTTTGTTTGCTCTATGGCATCCGTTTTCGTAGCCCACAATATCACTTCCCTTTTTCATATATACTCGGAGATAACGTTTTGGTTAGTCTCGCGAGGCATAATGTGATAATAATGCTAGATCAGAGCTCAACGGTATGTGTTTTCCGAAACATGGTTTGAATCGGAATAGGTAAATATTATTCATAATCGTATTTCACGACAGATTTATAGAGTATAAGACAACTAGAAATGTAACAAAACGACCTCACAGCAACAGCAACATTTAGCAGACAATCGATTCAGCATTAGCATACCACTCAGCCCGGCTGCACCATAATTTCGCGAAATGTAATGTAATCACATTCGGAATTTGACTCTTGGCCCTTGGCTTGGAAAATCTAACCAACTTTTTAGTAGCATTAGGGACAAATTTGATCCCATTTTACGGTTTTTAATTTTCTTTTTACACCCCTGTACGAAAATTGACTTTCTTTGATATTCGCCAATTTCAATTTTGCTACTTATTTGAAATGACTCACTTGAGAAATTTTCAACTGTTAAGGACCTCCTAAATAGGAGGGGGAGTGCAAACACAATTTTCATTTTACTGTACAAAGCACAAAGCTTTATTTATAAAAGTTTATCAAAAGCAATTAGTGTGTGGCACATTGGTATGTCGCTATCCATCAAAAGTACACATGCAAATATCCACTTTTCCTTTGACGACTTGCGACTTATGAAATGGCTTCTACGGGAACAAAGAAAACCTAAGATAAGCGGCCAATGTGACCGTGAGTTTGAAATGTGCCCGCTATAAGGACTAATTATTTCCAGGAGCTTTTAAGTTCCTTTTGTTCATTGCTTTCAATTGACCGGAGTGTACGGTCAAGGTCGGTTACCATCGTGAAAAGCAGGTTCTTTTAAATTCTACTCACAATTGGTTGCCCGTCTCCCAGTTCTATATTGATTATATCAAACCTCTCAAACCGTTGAATGGCTTTCGTGTGGGGGTTTAATTCTGGCTTTATTTCGTGCGGTGCTAATAAATATAATCTCACAAAATCTAATCCTTGCCGTAAGCGCACAGTGGGAAATCGTTTTCTTTGAACGTTATAAATTCAATCTTCGTCAAAGTTCAAATTCGCATTTTTTTTAAAACGAAAAAAAAATCGTTTTATATAGTTTGAAGGGCAGCTATCTCATCATGGAACAAATACCATAGTCAGTAATACCTTCGAAGCATCGGTGGCGAAGATGGTAAAATAAAGAAGTTTCTAAATTAAAGAAGGCTGTACGTGGTACTCCGAAGAATTGAAAACATTAAGGATGAAGGAAGTAATGCACATGCAAAATTTGGGAGAATAAAACATCTAAGCGATTCGACATATTACAAGAGACTGATAAATAAGTACGTGATAGCAATTCGACGAGTCAAACCCAGAATTGTACTATTCGAGAAATGATTCGAAAAAGATGTGTAAAACAGTACACTAAGGTCACTTTTACGGGTGTTTTTCGCGGATTCCGGAATTTACGCGAATTTCGGATTTTACGCGGATCCCGGAATTTACGCGGTTTTTTACGCTGTTTCGACTTTAGTGTACTTCCTTACTTTACTTTGTTGGCAGACAGACCGTTCACCGATTTAGGGCCGAACGAGAAAAAGATGACCAGCTTCTCATGTCTTGAGCGGTCGTTCTCCAGCCACCTCATACACGTGCATCTTCTTCCACCGTGCGAGGTCTACTACGGAGTCGACGGCCTTTTCTTGGTTCTCTGCAGAAGATAGTTTGGCGGTTCTCTCGTCAGGCATTCTGTCCACACGTCCAGCCCTCTGAAGCCTGCCACGCTGTGTTACCTTCACTATATTAGCATGTTTGTATACTGGTACAACTCGTGATTCTTGTGTCTGTGCCCCACCAATTTACCGCCAAGTGTCGATCACAGGACTTTACGCCCAAAAACCAAGAACCATGTGAGATTAAGTGATTGCACGTTTGGTTCTTCGTACCGCATTTTCAAAGGCGATGTTGAATAACAAGTTGTGGAGCTATCCGTACGCATGGTTCCGATCCCTCAAGGGTAAATCTGTCACAGCTCATATCTTTTCACTGAGTTGTACGCCGCCCTAAAGTCTACAAACAGATGGTGAGTCTGCAAATTATACTCCCGGAACTTTTTGGATCTGCAGGGTGAACATTTGATTCGTCGTGGAACGCCCCTGTTGAAAGCCAGCCTGGTATTCGCCGACGGAGGGTCTCAATCCGAAGAACAGGATACGGGAGAGTGTATGCGGAGTTGAGTAACGTATTGCCTCGATAGTTGCAACAACCCAATCGATGGCCCTTCTCGTATTTTGGGCATATGAGGCCCTCAAACCTGTCGTTAGGCATTTGTTCATTCACCCAGATCAGCGGTTCTCAACCTTTTTTCGTCCGCGTTTCCCTTAGCGATATTTTTCATATCGATTGTACCCCCTCGCTTGGAATGTTCTCGCAGAGTGGGAGAGAGTAGTGGTAGATCATGTTGTGGTAGTCTACTTCAGGTTACAAATTGAACTTTGGTTTGTTTGCTTACTACAGTCATGTTTTAAGAGTAAGATTGAACGACATATGAAGTATTTTAAAGAAAAATTGCTTTGTCCGCCATTACTGATTTTTTTTTCGCGTACCCCCTGAAGGCTCTCAAGTACCCCCAGGGGTACGCGTACCCCAGGTTGAAAACCGCTGACCCAGATCATCAGCATGACCTGGTAGGTCGCATAGTGCAGCTCGCTTCCCGTTTTTAAAAGTTCGGCCGGGATACCATGCCTGTTCCTGTTTTACTCATCTCGGTAAGGAGGTTCATTAGCGCCCGAAAATGCTTATTACACCTGGTTGCAACCGTTGGTTTATCAGTAAGCAGGTTACCGTCCATGCCATTAAACATGACTGTTCTATAGAAGCTCCGAACGTTGTCTCTAGCACAGTTGTCTCCTGCGCTGGCAAGCACCTGCTCCTCGGCAGCTCTTGCCTCCCTGTATTTCTCTTTGTTCTGAAGCGTAGCCGCAGTGAGCAGCTAGGATTCTGCTTTCTGCCACCCAGCATCAAACCAGCCGTAACGCTGTCTTGCACGCGTCGTACCTACCACCTGTCTCGCAGTCGTTTCAATGACACCGTGAATACTACTTCACAGTCCATCAAGGTCTTGCGCTCGTTCCTACTGCTGTTCCGCGATCCATTGATCTAGTTCTCTGGCGTATTCTTCTGCCAGAGTGCCAGTACATCAGCTTTCAACTGCTGTGTGCTGAAGCGAATCGTGCTCTCTGTGCGAGATTTCAGCACGTTCGACAACCCAGCGCGGATTCTTCAAACGACGAAAAAATGGTCAGTGTTAATGTTTGGTCCCCGAAAAGACCCAACAACAGTAAGATCCGAAAAGTCCGACCGTCGATCAGTACATGATCGATCTAGAAGCAGGCTTCTTGATTTAGATGCCTTCAGGTGTGTTTTCGAATATTCAAACGTGGAAAATAGGAGCTACATATGGCCATTTCTCAGGCCGCGTTAATCTGCTTCAGGCTGTTTTTATTGGTTGATGAGTGAAGGCTATGCCTTCCAACGACCGGACGAAGGTCATCTTTGACGTCATCGAATTTGTCATTTGTCGGTGCGTAAGAGTTGATTAAACTGTAGTTGATGATGTGGTACTTGAAAAAAGTGTGCAATAGGATCTACTGCACGGAATTTCCTTTCTCCGGAATTTGGCTACCGAACCTCCTGAATCGTAGCGATTTCGACTTAGGGAATATACTTAAATGACGTAGCATTTTTTCATGATTTTCAAGCCCCCCCCTACCCCCTCGTAGCATTTGGTCACAAAAACTAAACCCCCCCCTGAAAAAAAACGTAGCATTCGATTACCCCCCCCCCTCTGCGCTTCTGAAAAAACGTACAAAAATACAAGTAGTCAGGTTTTTTACGCGTTTTTTTATACGCGGTCTTTTTTACTAGGTTTTTTTACGCGGATTTTTGCACTAACGCGGTTTTTTTAAGCGATACCACGCTAATTCAAAAACTTTTTCGCGAATTTTCGAAACAACGTGGGTTTGGAACCAGTGTTTATCTAGTAGAAGACTTAGTCCAAAAAAAAAAAAAAAACACCGTCCTCCGTAAGATCCATAATGACCGTCAAAGAGGACTATTTTAAAAACTAGTTTTAGAGCGTCTCAGGTTTTTTCAAAGCCCTTCTTGCTGGTGAACTTTACGCAAATTTTAGAATTAACGCGGATTCATGAATTAACTCGGTTTTTTTACGAGGATTTTTGAATTAGCGCCTTTTCTTAACGCGGTTTTTTACGCGGTTTTTTTTACGAGGTACGTATCTCCCGCGTAATAAAAACCTGACTGTAGTAACATGCATACAAAAAAATACTTGAAAAAAACTGTGTCCAATTCAATTTATTCACAACTTATAGACTCGTGACTGCATCTTCTGCTTCCAAGGGCTTGTTTTGGTATAAGGAGTAAAAATGTTTAAACAACTTACACACTTAACTGCGTAATGCTTTCTCGGTAAAGTAAAATGCCGAACTACTTAAAAATATTTTAGTTTACCGTTGTTCGGTAAAAAAATTACAGAGAAATCGAAAACTCAACGTGTTTACCGCAATATCGTAAATTTGTTTACCGAAAAAATCTGTAAACCCGAAAACTTCCGAGTTCAGTAAACTAAAATACCGAATCTCGGACACCTGACATTATTTAACCGAGATTTCGTCGAACAAAAACGCTCTTAACGAGATTCCTTAAAACTGAGCTGTCAGAATAACGCGTGTTTCAGGACACATACTAACAGTTTTTTCGTGTCCGGATTTAGAAAAAAAGGAGCAGATTTTGCGGCTGATTAAAAAAAAAATCTGCAATGATCTGATTAACTAAAATATTGAGTGAGTATACACTATTTCTTCTCAGAGCTTGTTTTTTTGCTGCAAAGAAAATTCGAAGAAAACGATTAGTTCTTTCTTCACTCAATTTCCAGGTTATCAACTCTTCGCAGGATGGAAGTTGCAGAGTGATAGATGTTTGTTTATTTCTTGGAAGCAATAAAACTCTCCAGTTTTCAACAATGCTGTATTTAATTGAATCAGTTGACTTAGTAATTATTAAATTAATTTGTATATTTAATCGTTTTAATCATATCCTGGGTTATCTAAAAAAAATCGCAAAATATGTACCTCAGTGAATTTTACCGAAGTTCTCGTAATAATTTGACAGTTCGAATTCCAGAGTAGCTCGGCGAAACTTTACCGAGAATCTCGTTAAAGTTTGACAGATTTTTGATTTTTGCTTTTACAGAATCTCGGTGTTTTGATGTATTACCGAGATAAATATATAAATAAATAAATACAAAGATTTTTACAGAGATCTCAGCTGTTGAAAACTCGGTAATTTATTTTACCGTACTCGGTGATAATATCTAAGTGTGTAGTATGATACATGTCTGCAGAAAACACAGACACACATTTGAAGCCACAAAAAAACAACGATTTTTGTATTCAAAACAGATTGTGTGTTTGGAAATCCAAGTGATTGTTTATGTAGCAGAGCTTTTAGAAGATTTCAGTATGGCACAGATAAAAACATTTCGGCAGATCTCGCTGCAATACTTTGTGAAATGTTTTAGTATACATTTTTCCCCCAAAAAAAATCAGTCTTTGAAAAAAATGCTACGTCGATTTCACTACAACCCCCCCTTCCCCCTTGTCACAAGATGATGATATCCCCCCTTCCCCCCATAAATGCTACGTCATTTAAGTATGGTCCCTTATGTCGCTGTGGTTTTTAAGCCAGCAAACCAGCTCGCGCCGGTTCATTGAGAGATCGGACAACGGAGAGGTCAGGCATTCCCAATTTGTGCTCCGTGAAGCATTCGCAAGTACTCCGCGGTGTTTATGATCAAAATTAAAACCAACCGCAGAAATAAAGATATGTTTTTTTCTGTCAGCTTTCCACATCGACGAAGTACTTTTCAGTTCAATAGATTTGCGGAGCACTTGTGTTCTTTATTCAAGGACAGAAACTTCTGTAAAAAGTTCTATCTGCGGCAATGCAACAGCTGCTCCCAACCGACTTTGGATATTTCGGCTAAAATTCCGTCCTTTTCAGCTGTTTTGTGGCTTTTAAGCTCTCCACAAGCTTTCTTGACCTCATTCTCATACAGTTTGTCCATCTTCCTCAATTTCTCTCTTTATTTCCGGATTTTGTTGACTACCTCATAAAACCTCCTAGTGTCGTGCCTGAGAGCCAAACCCCAGGTTCCGCAAAAGATCGTTAGCAGTGCTCGTGTTTCTTGCGTTGTTAGAGACTCTTTTCGGATGCTCCAGCCTCCCGATAAGTCTTCCTCATCTGGCATGTAGGTGTTATACAAATTGCTGCTACCATCGTGCGAACACGAACCGGAAGAGCTAATCCTATTCAACATGTGCTTTTGCGTCCCTGGTGACGATATTTATATTATGTTTTGGATACTGCTCAATCGAAGAGATCTTTGAACTCCTCTTTCAAATCATCGTTTTTTTTGTTCACACAACATTTATTTGACCAGCACAATATAATAAAATGTTAAATCATCGGGTTTGTCGATTTTCTGTGTGCATAAATTGATCAGGCTGCAATTGAAAAATCTACCCTTGATTCTTAACACGCATAAGTAGTAACTGGTGAGGCCTCAGCTTTTAACTAATGATAATAACGCTTGATCGGTTTCCCTTACATGACGAAATCGACACCACATTCACTGCCCATAAATGCATAACAGTCCCATGTGAGTTTTCATCACTTTTGAGATAAACCTTAGAAACTGCTTTACATTTCGTGTGCTCTCGAAAATTTACAACAAAAGTTAGGTTTGTTGCTAAAATGATGAAAAAATAGTGATTTTGGTCAGTCCCACGTTACGAATAAACGCATAACAGGCTCAGAGCTAAAACCAATTAGCAGAAAATCTGGTAACTTTTATTAAAAGACTAAATAAAGTGTACTGATCGGAACAACAATAACCTTATTGCATATAAAAGTATTCTGCACAAATATATTTACCTCGGATGAATGCTTATTTTAAATTTTTGTTTCTTTGATTGAATCCATAGGAAGGAAAAATGCTATGGTTTACCTGCGTCTACTACGTTTTACTCAGTTGTACGTTTTTGGCAGTGTGACTCTTATGCGTTTACCTATGGGCAGTCCACCACTTGGAACTAACGATATCTCGTCTCCGGTGATTGCACTTCTTGAGTGGCTGCGACTTCCATCGCTGTTCTCTGGTTAAATCACTGAGGTTACTCGTATCCCATTTAGCAACTCGAGGAGGTTGAAATAGGGACGTTCTCGCTAGAAGTGACAGGTCGCAGCAGGTCCTCGATAAAGACTAATGTCAAAATTTACTAAACCAACCTGCATTTTTGAACCATTGAGTCACAATTGCAGGTACGCCAACAAATATGTTGTCTTGAAAACGTGCTGCGTCGAGCAAAAGATTTAGGTACTAGAGGCCCCTAACATGGGGACACAACTGCGTACGACCCTCCTTCCCAGGTACCGATTACCACGGTTACTCGTATCCTGGTCGCACCTCGAGGAGGTTGGGATAGGAGTAGCTGGACAGATAAAAGTGATCACAGGGGAGCTCCGTAGTTGCAAGGTTACAGAGTCCGCTTTAGTAAGTGGGTGGTCGTGGATTCGAATCTTAGTAGAATCAGGCCATTTGGTTGTTAAAGGATTTCAGCATGGGTTTATTCTCAGGCTCCCCACCACATACCCTTCCTTCAATCTGAATTCTACAGTACCCCTGTTGAATCTTCTTCAAATAAAAATAAGTCCCTAATATAATAAAACTGGTTTGAGTAAGCGCTAACGTCAACTCGGACTACTACATGGTGATGGTTAAGATGCGCCCAAAACTCTCTGATGTTAAAAACATTCGTAGCGACGCCCGCCCCGCTTAGATCTCGCGCGACTGAAGTAGTCTAGCGTCACCGAAAAGTACGCGCATCCGCTCGAAGCTGCGCCACCGGGAGAGGACTAGGACTAGCTGGAGAAAACTCCTCCACCATCCTAACAGTCATCAACAGCAAAAAAAAAGAACAGAAAAAAAAGTGCCACCTGAAGGAGGAGGAGTATGCAGAGCTGGAAAAGCTTCATCATTCTCAGGGAATGCGGAAGTTCTACCAGAAACTCAACGCATCCCGCAGAGGGTTTGTGCCGCGAGCCGAAATGTGCCGGGATAAAGATGGTAGTATTCTGACGGACGATCGTGAAGTGACCAAACGGTGGAGGCAGCTCTTCGACGAACACTTGAATGGCGCCCAGGCAAAGGACCATGGCTGGGGAGGATGTGATCCCGTCGGTGCGACAAACATAGAAGACGAGTCAGCCCCAACGATAGGCGAAGTTAAGAATGTCATCAAACAGCTGAAAAACAATAAATCGACTAGGAAGGATGGCCTCGGAGCGGAGTTTAAGAGCTTGGCCCGGACACCTGTGACCTGTTTGCACCGGCTTATTGCAGAACAGCTACCGGAGAAGTGGAAGGATGGGGTTATCTTCTCTATCGATAAGAAAGGTGACAAATTGGAATGTGGGAATTATCTTGCGTCCCGAATGCCGCATACAAAGTGCTTTCCCAAATCATTTTCCGCCGACTCTCACCAGCAGTCAACAGAATAGTGGATAGCTATCAGGCCGGTAGTGCCGTGTGCGGATTCCGGGTGGATCGTCATGTTCATTTGAATCCCGCAGGGTGCAATGAATCGAGTTGACATCAACACGTGGGGTATTAGCCTGCGGAACCGAAGCCGAACGACAACGCCTAGGCAGAACAATTACGATCAAAATATCTTGAAGCTGTAAAATCGGCGGAAAATTTTTCTTGTACAAAAGAAGTACTTATAAAACAACAGGGGGCGTCAATATTTTGCCTACCAATCATAAATTCATCACGGCGTCAATATTTCATTTCAAATGCTTACAAAACCTATATTTTTCATTAAAAGTGCACATTGTACTGAAAACAAACGTTGAGTTCTTGTTTTTTCCACCTAAAACGATATTTATTCGAGAATAAGTCTACCGACAATTATGGGACGTTTACTCTATTCCATTTGTTTTAGGGCAAACCAACCAAAAAGTGGGTACCAGAAACGCTGGTACCAGAATCAATGAATGGTAGATGGAAAATGTATGGAGTTTGACAGCCGCACGAGTCTATTCTCACATTTCAACATCACATTTTTTGCTTGGCCAGCATTTTCATGAAGCTGCCTCACTGTAGACTGGTACTGTAACAATTCATCGCCCCATTTCATTGGTCCTAATTTCCATCGGATTATTCAGGACGTATTGGAATGGTGTGGGAAGTTGAACCAATGTTTACGATGTTATGTTAATGTCATGAAAGAAATATTGAAAATATAAGAGACGACATTCATGTTGACTTTACTGTTATTTTGAAAATGTGAAGGAATGAAATTACAACAACAACATACAAGAAACCCATTTTACTGTCCTAATTACATATTCAAATGAAACAAGTTTTTATTTTTAATTAACTCAGACTCACTTCGAGGTGCAGTTATGTTGTCAATCGGTAACAGCAAAAAGTGTCGAAATGGTAGCTAAGGTATCACAACAAAAGATGCATTTATTTGGAGAAACAACTGTTCCATAACACGCGAGCACTGCAGTAATGCAAATCTTTTTAAATTGGTCATCAACACGATTCTTTCAAGAAGTTAGACATTGGGTTAGTGATATCATCACCATAAATTTTAACAAAGATTGTTTTTCTTTAAACTGGTTCATTTAACATGTGTATTGTATTTATTTTTCAAGCGATAATTTTGCCTGTGAATAATTGCACGATTAGCAGGTGTGCAGGTCACAAATTTTGAGATTACTACAAATCTTAGCGCCGTCATTTTCGCAGAAAACCCAAACAAAACAGTTCTACCATGCAATATGTAGACATACTTTAAGTGTTACGCAAAAACAAAAAAAAACTACTTTTATTATTCGAAAACCATGTGACAACAAGCAACAAAAAGCATTCTACTCCCAGTAGATTTTGATAAAATTGATAAGTCCGTTGGTGGATGAATCATGCGAGGTAGTTAAGTTGCTGTCCGCTAAGTCCACTTCGATCGCTTTGGCCAACGCTTTGCCCAGCTCGACGCCCCACTGATCGAAGGAGTTCACATCCCAGATGACACCCTGGGTGAAGATCTTGTGCTCGTACATGGCAATGAGGGCACCCAGGATGAACGGGGTAACTTTCTTCACCAGGATCGAATTGGTCGGACGATTGCCGGTGAAAACCTTGTGCGGTAGGAGTTTTTCGAGCTTCTCGCCGGACATTCCAGCCTTTTCCAGTTCGGCACGGGCCTGGTCTTCGGTTTTGCCCATCATTAGGGCTTCCGTTTGGGCCAGATAATTAGCGAGCAATATCTTGTGCATCGCACCGTCCTCTACCGGATTGTGGGTGATGACCGGAGCGATGAAGTCGCACGGAATAAGACGAGTGCCCTGGAAAAAAAGCGTCGTTAACATGTTGTATTGCTATAAAAAAACCTGGCAATAAAGGACGATAAAGAACGATAAATCGATGTTGGCAATCAGGAGGTTATTTGGTAGAAGGCGCCAAACTTTACCACCGAAGGTTTTATTTTTTTTTTGCTACAGCAAAGTGAACGCAATAAGTAAATTTTTGATTAGTTTTTATGGGTTTCTTCCATGCGAGAGTGGAGTGGAAAGCAGTCTGAAGTGGTCTACCTTTGGTTCGTCGTACTGGCGAGGGAGAATTGTTGTAACTTTCACTTGACATAGACGTTGACCGCAGGCCACTTGAGGCGAATTGTGGTTGGGGTGGTGTGAAGGTGTGATCCATTACTGGAAGTGTATCGTACAACTGGTCCAAAAATCACACCATGGTGCAAACGAACGTGGTTACTGATTAACTCTTGGCAATAAAATAGCGCGAAATGGTAACTTCTCGGCCCTGGATTTGCTTCCCATAACGCATTGCTGTTGACGGGGGTTGCGTGTTATAATATTCTGATTATGGCTATACATTTCGTCAGCGGGTGAGGATATTTTCACAGAATTTATGTTAATTTTGTTTCGGTTATCAAAGGGTTATATCTTTTAAGAAGTCATCCACAGGAAATGAATAGTCACAGCGAATTGAAATGTGTGACTTTGACATGTACAGTTGAGAGCAGGAATCCGCAGAGGTTGTGGAAAAATGCAGGATCATTTCAACACAACTGCTCGAAACGGCTAAAAAGTGGCACGTGCACGTGCTTGGAAGTATCTGAACATTTCATTGACAGGTTCTCCTTGCAGACGAATTTTACTGTGATGATATTTTTCGAAATTTTAAAGAGTCGGGTTAATCCAAGCAGAGAAAAAAAATCCTAAACTTAAAAAAAATCTACGTATAAATTCAAACTCAAACCGAACTATGAACTATTGAAAAATACTTTAAATTTTGTACTCCAAAAACGTTAAAATTCATAAATTTTAAAATAATTTATTTTATTAACTAATGTTTTCAATGAAAATATTAAAATTTGCTTCAAATTGTTTGTATGGAACTTTTGGTAGAGACTTCAGGATTGAATTTAATCTTGTGAGTTAAGGCTTGGAGCATTTCCTGGATTTCAACATGTATAAAACATAATCTATTCTAATGATGTTAAATGAAATGTGTTATGTAGAATTTACGCCCCTTAGTTTTGTTCTTTTTTCTGTTCTTTATGAAATTATTCCTTTTTCTTGAAATACTCGTAATTCTTGACCAACATCAAACAATACACCGATAGGCATAAAAAAATAGGATGAATATTTTAGACATCTCCCAGATGGCCTCGAACGATGTTGGCCTAACAAGCTGGTTGTCGTAGGTTCGAGTCTCGGCTCGACTGTAAGTGTCGATAAGATCGTAGCGCTAGCCCCGCAATTGTCCTGTACACTTAACAGTTGGCTGGGAAGTCTGTATATAATAAACAGAAGGTCGTGTTCCGAATCGGAATGTAGCACCAAGGCTTTGCTTTGCTTTATATGTTGAACTCTAACCTTCATAGCGAAAACAGTGAAGTTACTACGTTCAGAAGTGTGCGCGTTCAAAGAACGATACCCCGTCGCGTTGAAAACGGACATCGTGCGGCACTTTGTGGACGCCGGATATACCCGTTCTGGCATCTACAACAGCTTGGCTGATGCGCAGTGCCACTCGTCAGAACGTTGAAAGTCATAGACAGCAGAAGATGGAGCGAAACCAAATCTTCCAAGATAAAAAGCGCCGCTTGGAGGAGGAGGAGTTTGCAGAGCTGGAACAGCTGCAAAATTCTCGCGAAACGCAAAAGTTTTATCAGAAGCTCAACGCATCCCGCAAAGGCTTTGTTCCGCGAGCCGCACTTTGACGAACACCTGAATGGCCCCCAGGCAGAAGACCATGGCGGCGGAGAGAGCGATCCCGTCGGACAAACGTAGAAGACGTACCAGCCCCAGCGATAGGCGAAGTTAAGGATGCTATCAAGTAGCTAAAAACAATAAATCGGCTGGCAAAGATGGTCTCGGAGTGGAGCTTATAAAGATGGGTCAGGAAAAGCAGGCCTTTCACCGGCTGATTGCAAGAATTTGGGATACAGAACAGCTACCGGAGCTTTGGAAGGATGGGGTTATCTGTCCCATCTATGAGAAAGGTGACAAATTGGACTTTGGGAACTCTCGTGCGATCACCGTCCTAAATGCCGCCTACAAGGTGCTTTCCCAAATCATTTTCCGCCGCCTCTCACCCCTAGACAACAGATTTGTGGCAAGTTATCAGGCCGGCCTCGTAGAATGACGGTCTACGACGGACTAAACCTTCACCATGCGGCAAATCCTCCAGAAGTACCGTGAATGCAGAACCCCCACGCACCACCTATTCATCGACTTCAAAGCCGCGTATGACACTATCGACCGAAAAGAGCTATGGAAGGTCATGGACGAAAACGGCTTTCCGCGGAAGATAATTAGACTAATAAAGGTTACGGTAGATTGGACGCAGTGCTGTGTGCGGGCTGTCGGGTCCATTTGAATCCCGCAGGGGGCTTCGATGGTCTCTTGTGCCTGCTATTCAATATTGCGCTACAGCGTGTAATGAATCGAGCGGACATCAACACACGGGGAACGATTTTCAACAAATCCAGTCAATTCGTTTGCTTTGCTGATGAAATGGATATTGTCGATAGAACAACTGCGGCGGTGGCAAAACAGTACACCAAGCATTACGATCGACGGAGATGAGTTCGAGGTAGTCGACGAGTTTGTCTATCTTGGCTCACTGGTAATCGAGGACAATGATACCAGCCGTGAGATCCGGAGGCGTATTATCAGCGGAAGTCGTGCTTACTATGGGCAATTGCGGTCGAGCAGACTAAGCCCCCGTACGAAGTGTAACCTGTACAAAACGTTCATGTGACCGGTTGTTCCCTACGGGCATGAAAAGTGGACAATACTCGAGAAGGACCTGCGAGTGCTCGGAGTTTTCGAACGACGGGTACTCAGGACGATCTTTGGTGGCGTGCAGGAGAACAGAATATGGAGGCGAAGGATGAACCATGAGCTCGCGCAACTCTACGGCGAACCCAGTAAATACTGGTGTCCAAAACTGGACGGATACGCTGAGCAGGGCACGTTGCAAGAATACCGGACAATTACCCTGCGAAGATGGTGTTTGCGGAAGGAAGAAGACGAGCAGGGGCGCAGGAGCGTAGACCAGGTGGAGCGAGATCTGGCGGAGAGTACTCGGTGTCCCAGAGATTAGCAGCCAGCCGATAACGGACAAGTAGCTTCAAAAGATGCTGAAGAGGAGGACCGAGGGAAAGGTGGCTTCATCGGTGCGTGCGCTCGAACGTGAAGTCGGTGCAACCGGCCAAACAGTGAAAAAATACTTGTCGAACATGGACATACATGTCAGGAAGCGGCAGTCCTGTCCACTGGCTGAACTGGCTGGTCAAGTCGATTTTCCCGGCGAATAGCAACGTGGTGGTGGTGATGGACAACGAGACCTATCTCACCTTGGATGGCAACGACTGGCAGGGCGCTCCGCATTTTACTTCCCTTACGAAGAAAGTGAGCTCCGAGGTTGAGTTCATTTCACACACCAAGTTTTCCAAGAAGGTGTTGCTGTGGTTCCCAGACTCACTCAGGACTAGCCGTGAACGGGGAAGTTTATAGTATGGAGTGCCTGCCAAAAGTTGCGTCGTTCATCAAGAAATACCATGAGGACTGAATATCGATGTGGTTCCCATGTCGGCGAACCCGCCCAACGTCTCCCAGCTGCGTCTCATCGAGAATTTCTGGGCAAACCCGAAGCTTAAGATTACCTCCAACAATTTATCGCCCAAAATGAGAAGGAATTGATAAATAAAACGCAGAAAAAACTCAAAAACTTGTCTATACGCAGGTTTTCGTTCGCCATGGCGATTGTTCCGGTTAACTGCCGGAATGCTGCTCACAAGTGTGTGGATTTTTTTTGCAAGTAAGCAAATGTGATTACCCTCCATGGGAAGTTTGTCAAACGCAATCATCTGCCTTAGTTTTTTTTATCATCATCCGAAAAAAATTTCCATTTTTTAATGCAAACGCATTGCAAAATATAACTCAAATCTGACACCGTGGGTTAATTTTTTTAAATAAAATTGTTACTAAATGTCGTTAGCAATTTGTACAAAATATAACCGGACAACGCATTTTCGTTTACAGAAGCAGCGTTGTTCGAAGTAATACATCTGCATGACCTTGAAGAAGGAGGGAATAGTGTGTAGAAAGAAAACCAGACCTCCAGATCAAATTTCCGAAATCCGATAAGGGAGTTTCGAAGCTGTAGGTCAAACCAAGTGGCTTGGCCATTAATCAGGAAGTATATCAGCAAGAGTGTTCGCAGAAATACTGATTTCCTTTTTTCGAATGCATTTCTCGTATGGAGAATACGTGTTTTGGTCGAAGAAAGCATCATCGCACTACGCCAAGAAAATGCTAATGTTTCTGGAGAGCCAGGATATACCAGATTTGTCAGAAGGCCCGAGCACGACAAATCTTTTGCAGTGTTATCCAATCGAAAATTCTTTCGTTTTACTGAGCTTCATTACAAACATAATTGGAAAACCGAGAACACAAAGCAACTCATCAACAGGATTATCCACTGCATCCGGAAAATCTATGTGGCTTCCATACAACGGTCATGTTTCAACGTCATGACTACACTACGTTGCATGACCAGTCACGGACCGGGACCGTATGTCATTGTTCACCAGTGGTGGGCACCGCTAACCGAAAATTTAGCGACGCTAATCGCTAAGTCGCTAACCGGAAAATTTAGCTCGATAATCGCTAAACGCTAAACCCACATTAGCGGAACTTTCGCTAATCGCTAACTTTTTAATATGTAAAAAGTCAAATCGTTATATTTATTGCTCGTGTTTTGTCAGATTTGGACCACTTTGATCTGTTTTGGTTAAACAAACGAAACAATTACTTTTTAAAGCTATTTACAGTAAGAGGTTCACGAAACGGTATTCATATTTGATTTTGTAAAAACAAGAATAACAAAAGTTATTTAGCTTGCATTGAAAATAGATACTCTTAGGAATGTTTTCATAAAAATTCAATTATTATCTGAATCGGAAAAGTAGAACCAAAGTTGTCATAATTTCAAGCGCATTGCAATTTACCAAAGTTTTTAATGTGCCGAAAATTCAATCTAGACCTTGTGCTTGTTCTTCAAAATGCTCCTGTGGCTTGTACGATAACTGGAACTCCATTCTAGGGTAAAAAACTCACAAAAATAACTTTCGCATTAAAGTATGTTCATCTTTCGAAGCAATTACGTACGCCATCAGCAATTCACAGTTTTTCTATATATTTCTATTGTCGCTACTCTACAAAATTTAGCGAATTAGCGATTAGCGTTTCGAAGGCCAAAATTTTAGCGACGCTAACAGTTTCGCTAACCAGCTCAAAAATTAGCGAAATCGCTAAATCGCTAACTGAATTTTAGCGTTTAGAATATATTTTTTTGGAATTTTCCGAAGAATCTATCGAATCGTTAGCAAAAATTTAACATTAACCTTGTACTAAAACTGTGTTACAAAAGTCTGAAAGGTTTTCGTGAGGAATTTTTCAAAATGTTACTAATGTAATTTTGAATGGATGTAACAACTCTAAAGATGACACATTCTTGATTTAATACAAAATAAGACAGAAAATATCAATCGGAAAAACGATAGAATCGTAAGAAAACAAATAAAAACTCAATTAAAAGTAAAATTAGTAGATATTCATGCATAGAGCTTCCGTATTACAATTATCATATTGAAGTTCAACGCGGTTGGTGCCAATTATTTATTCTGCAAAAAAATGGATACCAAACTGCAAAAATTTGTTTTCATATCCTATTTTTCGAAGTTTAATTTTAGCGATTCCATTCCCAAAAATTTGATTCAAGATCTGACCTTCAATTACGACAGTCTTGATATCATCTTATCGTTAACGTGCGTGAGAAATCTAGTCATGATTATCGAACTAGAAAGCAATATGCTTCATGACAGTGCACATTTCCATATCAGAATCAAGTTTGTTTTCTTAAATATTTGCAAGCAACGGTTGTTCAATTTCAAAGTTGCGTTTCGGAATCGCGCCATATATGATGTGATGATGATGTTATTAACTTCAACTGCGAAATTCTTCATGAGGGTTCAAGTTCTTTCTCAAAACCGGGTTTTAAACTCATCGAACTCACCTGATGAATCAGTTGGTAAAATGCATGCTGCCCGTTAGTTCCCGGTTCGCCCCACACAATCGGACCGGTGTTGAAGTTGACCCGTTCACCGGCCTTGGTGACACCCTTGCCGTTGCTCTCCATGTCGCCCTGCTGGAAGTAGGCAGCAAATCGGTGCAAATACTGGTCGTACGGCAGCAGAGCGTGCGTCTCGGCACCGTAAAAGTTTGAATACCAGATACCCATTAGCGCCAGTATAACCGGAGCCTGTGTGTAGTGAACAATAATTTCGTCAAGATTTGTTATCAACAATCAATCCCCGGATGCTTACATTTTCGTTCAGTGGAGCCGACAAAAAGTGTTGATCCATGTAATGAGCACCTTCCAATAGATTCTCAAAGTTATCGAAACCGATCGCCAACGAGATAGAGAGACCAATGGCAGACCACAGAGAGTAGCGGCCCCCAACCCAGTCCCAGAATTCGAACATGTTCTTGGTATCAATGCCGAAAGCCGCGACTTTTTCTTTGTTGGTGGACAAAGCGACAAAGTGCTTGGCGACGTTTTCCTTCTCACTGCAACGTTCTAAGAACCATCTCTTGGCGGCGGTCGCATTGGTGATGGTTTCCTGTGTAGTAAAGGTCTTCGATGCGATGATAAACAGTGTGGTTTCTGGGTCAAGCTTCTTCAACGTTTCCGCTATATGCGTACCATCAACGTTCGACACAAAGTGGGAACGAATGCCGGTGTTGTACGCCTTCAGAGCTTCCGACACCATCAACGGACCTAGATCCGAACCACCAATACCGATGTTGACAACATCGCTAATTTTCCTGTTAGTATAACCGCGCCAAACACCATTAAGTACTTGCTCGGTAAACTCCTTCATGTGCGCCAGTACGGCATTCACCTCGGGCATTACATCCTTACCATCAACATAGATCGGTTGATTTGACCGATTTCGCAGTGCAATATGTAGCACCGCACGGTTCTCAGTAATGTTAATTCGTTCACCACTGAACATATCGTCACGGGTTTTGACCACGTCACGTGACTCCGCCAGCTCCAGCAACATGTTCCAAGCATCATCGGTGATACGGTTCTTGGAGTAGTCCAGCAGAATTTCTCCATCGGCCGGAGTCGATAGTTTCAAACTGAAATCAATCACACAGAAAAACGAAATCTATTTTTAGCGCCTATCGACAGACAAGACAGTCCATTATGTTTTATTTAAAAGGCCATGAGAGGGTCAAATGTGACAAACGTACCAGCTATTGCGTGTAGGCATGTATCTAGATGTTCGCCTTGACTCTCACATTACCTAAATCTGGTTCAATCAGACTCACCTGAACTTATCGAAGCGAATGTCATCTTCTTGAAACATTTTTTTGATATTAATGGAAGCGCCATGCTTCTTGTAATATTCCTGGATCTGTTGGTAGATAGGATCCTTGGATAAGAGCACCTTACTGGACATCTCGATGCACTAAACCACGACTGTTTGAGTAGAACGTAAGTAGAACGTTGAGTGGAACAGACAAGCAGTAATTATCAGCACTTGTTAGCACTACAATCAGCGACACCGAACACAGTTTTACTAAGCGAAAAATGGAAAGCCGGTAGAGTACGAATCCTTGAAGCGCTGTCCAACGACTGACTGGTTGGCACAAGGATTCCGTTCCGAGTTGGCACAAGATTAAGGACTAGCAGCACTAGAGTATCCAGAAACGCGATGGAATGAAGCACCTTCGTGCGAGGCAATTTTTGCTTGCTTAGTAGGTACCTAGGTTTCTCAATGTCAAATGAATATCACTGGTAAAACGGCACAGCAGCGGCGCTCGCGAGAAGAGAGAATCCCCTTTCCTTCCGCGTAGTTGTTATGGACGCTATCGGCTTCATGCCAGAGCTACGCTACGCCATACAACGCAAAGGCGCGAGCTCGGCCGGAGCGAATCGCGCGAGAGTGCGGCTCTGGGCGGTGAACATGAGTGCGCATAATCAAACTTATTTTGCATTATTCCGGTATGTCGTTCAAATTATTAGGACGTATCTGATTTCACAGAAATGTTTAGATTAATTTGAAATAAATTAAGAAAAAATCAAACAGTAGAGAAACTTATTGCTTTGATTCGGAGACTAGCCTAATTAGGAAACATTACTTTCATCCTCTTCATCCAATGGATACAGGAGTAAAATTTAACTTGGTCATTTAATGCGTGTAAAAAAGCGCTAGCTCAAATATTTGTATATATAATTAGGTAACACCACTTTTGAGGTCCATTAACAATTATTCTTAACCGCGCTGAGACGGTCAAACCCCTACAGACCATTACCATTACCAACTCACCGATCAATTTATTCTCTCCCCTATTATCAGTTAATTAATTCGAATATCGCTTAAGTACATGGACAGAGTCTTTCTCTAGACAAATTGGCTCATAACATTACAATGAAGTTTTTGGTAGTTTTGTTTGTGTTACTCAAATTGATGTAGCAAGCTGTTTGATAGAATCCCATAAAAATATTTGATCAAACTTCACCTTATTGAATCTGATAATTTCAAGCAATAGAACCAATATGGAGCCTCAAAAGTTTGAATAAGTTGCAACCCTATATTGCGTTGTGAATTAATCATTATCGATTACTTATAACGAAATACGCAAAACAGCGCGAATGTTCTGCACCGTTGTTGGCCGGACCCTGCAGTCCAAGAACCCCACCGTCGTTCGGCTAAGGAAGTCAATCCTCTTCCTCTGTTACGTTCATTGACGCTAGAATCGGCCGGGACGGTTCAGAAATGTCGCAATCTGTACTCTTGATTTGTTGTGTCGCATACATTAAAAGCGCCGATTAATTAAAATACGGCCTACACTTCACCCTTCTCTGTTGCTTCGTTTGCCGCCTGTACGATTATTCTAGCGGGTTTCGATTAGGAATAAATTTCGTATTTTACTTCCGCTCGTAGGCCGGTATGAAGCCGTATTTCACTCCAGTCAGTTTTTGATATTGTGTATGAATAACCAGTAACTATACAGAAGTCACATCCGTCACGCAATTGGCAAATACAAGTAAAGGCACTTTACTCGAAAGTTTGGTTTTCGATTACACATGGATCATGAATTTCGTGATCAAGTATAACATACTTCCGTAAAACATTTATTACTAGTTTTCCAACTAGCAGCATGTATTCCAACCTAATTTACTTGAATTTGGGAACGATAATCATTTTGTTCGGTTTACCTGTTCCCCCAAAACATGAGTAGATAGTCAACGCCCTCAATTTTGGGAGGAGAGAAAATATCTAACACTTCCCCACTCTCAATAACTTAGCAACTTACCATTCTCCCAATATCCTCTGTTGGAAGAAATATTACATCATCTCTACGCCACATGTAACCTATTAATGAGTTTATATCAAATGAAGAATATTTGCAATTTGCTGTTTCATAATAAATTTGAGTAATCCAAAATACGATAAATATCTATGAATAATAGCAGATTGATTTCTCTTAAGATGAATAACTTGAACCCAAATATGAAAGCAAAAATGAAATCTTAACTCAATCGACGTAAAACAAGAGAAAAACAATATTGTTTGAGTGCAATCGAATTTTCGTTGCACTTGTTAGTATTCAAATACAAATAAAGCTGTACAATTAAACAGTATAGTGATAATTTCATATCTAACCCTGTGCTCGCAATGTATATTCATTCTCGTCTATTCTAACAGATAATAGCGTATGATACTTGTGTTGTTAGTAAGATTTAGTTAGATCTTCAGTGAAATAAAAGTAAACATTCATCTACAGCTATTATGGCAATTTAAATGCGTCTCCTTTTGGTGCTTTGTACATTCGGTGGTGTACTTGCGGGGCTGCCAACATTTGGCTCCAGTGACATCGAGCCACGGGTGCGCTTCTGCGGACGTTTCGGTGTATTGTCAACAATTTCGGGTTTGTTCTTTGCTGACTTGCTATCCTTCTCCTTATCGGTTAGTTTATCCTTTTCCTTGTCCGACTGCTCTTTGTCTTTGGCTAGAATGGTAGAGGTAAAATTGTATTTTTCAGTTATTTATTTAACTTTGTAATAAAGGTATAATTACATATTTTTGGAGTTGGATCTGATTTCTTAGTGTCCTCTGCGCTCGTTTCTTCGATCGATTTACGTTTCATTATGGAAGAGAAATCTGTTTCCGGGAGGCAAAAATCACTTTCCTCGTTTGGGAACGGAAGCTGCTCAAGGTCGTCCAGTGCCTTTAGGTTGTACATTGTTCTTAGATGGGACCAGATAGTTTCACTGCTGATTTCCCTGTTGAGTGCCTTTGAAAGCCGGTCCATTATACATACTATGATAAAGTGTCGATTGATTCCGACCGGTTTGAGGCCATCCATGGCGAAGAACAGTTGCACCTCATCTTCCGGTGACCACTCGAAGCCTTCACTCTCGGATTTTTCTTTAACTGTCGTCATTAGCAATTTGATTTTTCTTGTAAAATGAAATAAAAACTTGGTCGTTGTATTTTTTGCTGCTATTTTGTTTTGTTCGACAGCCTTAATATAAACATAACGCAGTCGTCGTAACGTCAAAACGGTCAAAACTCACTTGCAGTGTTGCCGAATGTTACGAAGTTACGGAACAGACAGCATAAAACAGAAGAGTTTACCGTCTGCAGATTACAATGGTCAACACAGGTGCACTCCAAAAGCTCCGGAAAAAAACTCCAAAACCGGCAAAAAATGAAAGACTATAGTTATTAATTCAACCATTCCTGTGAATTCGTTTTAGTTTAGTTCAATTTAGTTCTTCTATCACTGATTTTTCTGTACGTAATTTCGCAGATGGGACTGATATGCATTTTACGGCAGTAAAAAACGCGTCAATTCGAAAACCATGTAAAAAATCGCGTTAAATAAAAAATCCACATAAAAATACTCGTTATTTACTCGTTTTCTGCGTTAAGTAAACCACCAAGAAAGGATTCAGAAGGAAAAAACTAATGACGCTCCACGACCAGTATTTAATGTTGTTTTAAAATTGGCGGAGATTTTTTTTTACTCAAAAAAACACTTCGACGTTCTTGGTTACAAACACGCGTTAACTCTAAAAACCGTGTAACAAACGGCGGTGATTCAAGAATTCGCGTAAAAAAACTGACTGTTCTGTTGGTTTCTTCGACAGTCTACAATTTTACAAGGCGTTTCCGAACTCAAGAGGGGGTTTGATAACCGATCTTTCTGTAGACACTACACTCACAATATCTTTCACGTTATACACTCAAAATATATTTCATGTTATAATTACCGAAAAAGTTATGTGAGTATTTTCCACTGTCATTTTCACGTAGACTTTACGTGATTGTCATTTGATTTCATCATGAATTGGTGAGATGATTTATCCTGTGAATCTTATACACCAGACATATGCATTTCATGCGCGATTTCATGTGAGTTTCACGTAAAATTCAACTACCGGTAAAATGAAAAGCATTTGATTATCTGATAGCTACTACGTTTCATACAACGAATAATTTTTTAATGTGGTTTTCCCAAATCTTAAGAGACAGAAAATATTTTTTAGAAATATCGGAAAATGCTCTCGACTGTGACTAATGTTTAATGTATAAGGGGTTTTCGGCTCATCAGTCAGCAAGCATTGGGAAAACGAAAGTGTCGCTATTTCTTCTCCAACGTTTCGAGAATTTATTTTGTCTTCATAAACGGTGATAAAGACAAAATATGAGCCGAAAATCCCTAATATGTTTTCAAAAATATGTTGCTCGATAAATCGCACTGGCATGCATAATCGTCAATTCGTAAATGAATTAAACGATATAAAAACTGATATTACGACATTGGCCGACGACAGCTACTGTAAGCTGTTTATGTATAGGTAACTCCTCGACCTTTGAACTAAGTCTGTGTGAGATCTGTAAGCTCAAGACTCGATGTCAAATTCTTATGGTTTTTCAAAAGCTTATCTATTTGCAAGCCATCGGGAAATTCGATTTTATGTTCAAAGACTGAATCAGACAACATTGCTATATATCTTCGCACAGAGAGTTCACGCAGTACTTTTTCTAATGACATTCGGTTTGACGTTGCCAAGTTCACGTACATGCTACGTGATAAAACATAGTATGCATGTGATTTTCACGTAGATGTTATGTTTGCCACATAAATCAACCAAAATGACAGAAATTTCCCGTAACAATAATGTGAAAAATATTTTGAGTGTACGTAATTTTTCGTAGATCTCTACGATTTTCTTTGATTTTTAAATTGAAGGTAGATATTTTTAAATTTTTATGAACTGGTAAGTAGGGCACAAAGTAACATGTATTCTTATGGTTTGTGGAAAATATAACCTTGATTCACGTGTTATGACAGGGATGCCAAATGTCAAAATATGTCTCAATTTCGCAGATATCGTGTGAGGAAGTCGGTTGATTAACCGCACCCGATTTCATGTATTCGCTGGGAATTTTTCTAGCTTTCACTGGCGACTGTGTTTTTAGATTTGTGATGTGTGAAGACATTTTTTCGTGAAGTGTGAAGACATTTGAAAAATGATCTGACATTCCTGGGCAGTGCTGATAAAAGTCATTTTCGCCAGCAAAATTCTTCGGAAATTACAGCCAATCATTTTCAATTTTCACGTCCAATGATCGCTACACTCTTTCAGATACACTAGATTTTCGTCATAGTAACGTGCTGTTATACTCAGATGAAATAGATCGCGCGCATCGTTCACGGTTACGGAATAAAATTTGACGACAAATCCAACCAAATGATCTTCACTTCAAAGCGAAAAAGAAAAACAAACAGTCCACTCCACCAAAATGAACCTCACCGAAACACTTTTTCACTGACACTGACCGATGACTTGACAATCTCCGTTAACTGATAAACTGATTTTGTTATCATGCTTTCATCGCATGAAATATAATGAGGTGTTTTGACAGTTCACTTCCACGCAAAAAGCGGGAAGGGAGAACTCTGAAAGGATTGTAATAAAATAACGTTTATGGATGCTTTTTTTCACTTTCACTCAAGAGTGTCAACAAATATCAACCCTGCTGGGTCATGATATTGCTTAACGACAGGGTTGTCTTATAGCGAATTTCTTTATTCCACCAGCTCACCTCGTTTTGACCTGGAAGCGTACTAACTGCTGTCAAAACCCTTCTTTATTCGCTCGATATTGACCCAGTTTTGACCTGGGAGTGCCTGCAAAACAGACAGGTTCGCACTGTGATTTTTGTCAGTTTTGCGAGTGGGTTCACCAATACTATTACATCGTATCTGTCAAAACGGTCAAAATACGCGGGTGATGCTGAAAACAAAAGAAAAATGTGTTGTCGCCTGTGCAGTGAAATCGTGGAACGCAGAGAAGAAATAATTGCTGCGGCAAAGGTATTGGCGGGATGCAGCAGAGATGGCGGGATGGAAAAAAGTATTTTGACAGCATAAGGCAGTCCACGGGTGGTTTATCAATGCTTGTACGTTTATTATTGTTGCTGTTTTTCAAGCTGCAAAACCAAAACATGACCAAAACAGAAATCTTTTAATGTCGGCAATAATATCAAAAATGATTTGTTATTGTTGTATTTAGGATTGGCATCCGCAATACAAAAGTTACCGATCGGATAACATTTGTTTTTCACGCTTCTGGATCCGAGTTGCATCCAAGTTGCGACCGATCGAATATACGTAAAGCTGTCATAAGTTGAAAACAGACTGAAATCAGCTGATCGCAACTGTCTCGTGGATTGCCTTATTTATGTTTACATTGCACATGATCTCACGCACACCAACGCAAGGCTTTAGATCGTAGATCGAGATAGTTTTTTTATTCCACCCGAAAGTTGGCACTAACCCCGTGGAATAACAAAATTCGCTATTAAATTCACTTACAGTTGGTCGATGTCAAAATCAATTTTTTTCGAAGGGTTCTTCTGTTTAAATTAAAAATAAGTCAATGGAATATGTATTGCTTTTGACACTTCCTATCAAGTTATAAAACAATAGTCATATCCCTAAAATATTCTTGATTTCTCGAATGAAATTTCGACAGAATGCTCGGAACCGCTGACATAACGCACGTATCCGTGACACCTATCTGTTCGTAGAATGGTCTATAACTAAGCGTTATTTTTTCTCACCTTTTCTTTTGTAATTTTCATGAATATTACAACTATTATGACATACATGCCACTTTCGAAAGGCACAGTGGCTAGCGAGTCATGGAGAAAAACAAATATGTAAAATAATGCGCTGTTCAATTGGTTAGCCTGAAGATGCACGTATCTATGTAGAAAATTTCGTAGGCAAAATTTTTCCGTGTATGCTGTGTGTTTTTTCCCGGCAGTCAGTTCCCCGTAGCTTTCAGATCCATGTAAACATAACCTCGTTGTGAACGTTGTGAATTAACAATCACAAGCGTAAATATCAAATAGAAAATATCCGCTACCGCTCGGCTTCTATATCATTCCGGATTGCTTACTCGAATTTCACGTCGTGAACCTTTCTACAATGGCATCTAGAGAACCTTTTTCCACATTCGTAAGTATTTTTTTTGAAAATTTCAGTATTTTTCCTAAGATGCTTCGTGTCAATAGACCATTCCTTGCAATCTCGGGGCGCGACACGGACTAACGGCAGCTTGGATTACAGAGGACAAAATTTCGGTTACTGCCTACAGCAATCAATTATTGCAATCCATCAACAAGCGTCCCGCGAACACGTTACCCGTCAATGTACACCATCTGACGTCGAATTTTATTCTGGATGAACCTATCTTACGCAGTTTAGTTTCGGAATGCAGTAACGTATTCCTGAATTTGCAGCTTGTGAAGAATAGCACGCCTGCTGCTTCAATTGACTATCTGAAGATATCGCGTTCTTACCGGAGCGCAATCCGAGCTTGCTTGGAGAAATTGCAGGACTTACTGACCACCACTAAGCTTAGAGATCCCGAGCAGTACCAGAACTACGTAACTATTTTCTACTCCGTAGAATGTATTTGGCATTTAGTGGAGATCCTTATCATCGATGCAAGCTCGGTTAATGCCGTGGTCGCTAACCTGCTGGACTGGGTTCGTTTTCATTTTCCCACTGCGGAGCGGTTAGCAACCGAGCTGCTCCAGCAGGGACGGGAAGTTGATTCCAGCGATGACTACTGGCCGGTGGTTAAGGGTTTGATCGTTCAGGGTCAGTTGAATGTGGCTAGAGCGCTGCTCAAGCTGCACACCAACTCGGAGAGTATAGGTTTCGAGGTGGCTGAACAGATTTTGCAAACGATGCCGGTTTATAGTGTGTACGGAGGGTTATCGGTTCAGAAGTTTAAATCTCAGTGGCAGTATTGGACAGCGAATGCACGGTCGAAAATTGATGCCGGTATCTTAGCCTCGGAACCCGAGCTGGAGGAGATTATTAAGGTAGGTTTGAGTGGTGGAGATTTGTAATAATATTTACGTTGATTATTTCTAGCTTGTTATTGGCGATCGTAAAACTTGGACAGAACAGTGTCGCTATGCATCCTGCTGGTATGAGTTCTTTCCAGGATATCTGTTTTATACGGAATCAACATGCAAGTATTATGAACTTGGAACATTTGCGAATAGTTGGCTTTCGCAGTGGATCAGTACCGGAGGGTCAAATCCGACGTATAAATATTTGGACAAAATTATACTCTCAGTAATGGAGAATAATCTTCCCCAAGTTCTGCATAATATTCAGAACATCTGTGACAACAAATGGTTTGTTACACACTTGGTGGATTTGCTGTATCACTGTGGCCATCTGACACTTTCAACCGGTAGCAATGACGAACAGGATGCGGAGAAGAAATTCCGCGAATCGCTGCTGTATGATTTTGGCTGCCTGTTGATGTCTCGGAAAGCTTTCCTGTGGGAAGCGGGACTTGATTATTTGGAATTTTCCAGCACGGAAGGCCTGGGAGCTAGGGAAGCCCTTTTGGCCAGAATACCAATTAAGAACGAACGACAGGCAATGAAGCTGATCAGTGCGGCGAAGAAGTACGGGTTCACCTCGGTTGAGAGTGAGATTTGCAAGGTGCTTGTCAAAAGAAACCTGGCAAATCGGTTGTACGGTAACGCTATGGAGTGGGCGATTCGTTCGAGGGACAGTTTTTACGTGACGGCGGTAGCTAATATATTTCTGGAACACTACTGTAACCATGGAGAGATTATGTGCGAGGATGTTATCGCTAACATTGGCGCGAAGATGTTCGTTTCGCCACGGTTGATTTTTCTGGTAAAATATTACGACTTTCGTCAGTTTTATCGGGAGCGATCCTTCGCGCAGGCAGCTGAGCTGCTTATAAATCTGCTGGATTCGAAGATTACACCGAACTAGTGAGTATTATTTCAGTATATTATTCTGATCTCCACTTTCTTGTGATTGCAATGGTTTTAAAAAGGTTTTTTTTCGTGACAGTTTCATGTCAAAATTTACTATAATTTTTTATTCGTTCCTTTGAATGTCAAACCAAATACCAAAATGATCCTGGGAATAATTTTCCCAACGTATTTTTAAATTTCTCTTCGTCGTAAAAAAATAGGGAAATATTTCAGATCATCTTTTTTTGAATTGTTGATTGATCAAAGCCATTACATCCTGTAATCAATATGCAGAAGTATTTAACCCGATTGTTTCAATTTAAATTTGGCGATCCTTTGACCGATTTTTAATATACTTCGACAAAATCTCTACAGCACCAGATAGAAAAATATTTATTTATGCGATGATCCAACCCTAATCCGTATACTCGTTCCATTCTAGTTTCTGGCCATCGTTGCTAGCGGACACCATTCCGCTGCTGGAGTTCAAGGAGCCCGTCATTCCGACCAAGGAAACATATACCATCCTGCACCATCTGGAGTGGGACCTGGTGCCGATGATCGAGAAACGCAAGGAGCAGCTGAAGGCCACGGACAGTAAAAAGATGCACGTAGACGGTGACGACGAGGGCAACGACCAACAGGCATTGATCGCGAAGTTTTCTTCAAATTTGCTGAACAATTGCACGGACGATTTGGTGAAGCTGCTGCGGTTGGCGTGTGCTCGCAACTTGGCACGGGCCTTTATCATTGAGAATACCGTTGTTGATTAGGCGTGCTTTTATTTCTGTTGCCAATAAAGATAAGGATTTGTTCGGTAATAAAAAAGTTATTCTCTTCGGAAGAAAGCCCTTATTTCAACAAAACACTGATTGTACGAATAATTTATCTCTATTCTTTTCGAAATAATTTAAATTACATGTTGTTTTTTAAGTTTGTTTTGTTTTTTTTTTCTCGGTTTACCATTGTATGTTTAAATTATACTTTCTTAGCTGTTTAGAAATGTTCATTCACGAAACGAAAATAAAACTTCCACTGTGTTTATGGTCGTACGAAACGTATTTTATGTCACTATCTTCTCTCTATGATTCCGTGTTTCTTTTTCTCTACTTTACTTACTAACCGAAGATGACAGTAGGGCGGCACAATATGATTGCTTGTCCGCATCGCATCCACAAATGTACAATAACTATTATTGTATAAGGTAATCTTAGAGCTCTAATTTCAATCTGTGTTTGAGTGTTCGCATATAACTTTAGAAGGATTCTCATCCCAGCTCCTAATTCTATCCTGTTTTTCGATTCATCGCGGGACAGCGTGCTTTCGGCTTTAAAAAAATCAACAGTATGCCATTTTCATTGCCCGGAAAGAACGGAAGTCTCTCGTCGTTATGCGCGCACTCGCTCAGTGGCGCCTGGTGGATCGTTAAAAATGGTGGTTAAGAAATTCAATTCGCCCCGTTGGACGCAAACCCCTCGGCAGTGTCGTCATCGTCAGCCGGCTCTGCCGAAAGTACCGATGCCCGACGTAACTTTTTCACACTCACCGTCGTTTTGGGCGGAGCTTTACCTTTACCTGATCGTGTCATGCGCTTATTGCTACTGGCAATGATCTGTTCTTCCTCGTGCGGCTGCTGGTGATTCTGCGAGGGCTCGACACTGTCAGGAGCCAACATCTTACCATTGTTGGATCCCTCCTCGTAGTGACCACTATCCTCCTCATCTTCACTACCCGCTGCACCCTCGTCATCCTGATCTTCATTGTAGTTTCGCTTTTTACCACCAACCGTTTTAGCAGTCCTGTTGTTTGTTTTCTTATTGCTACTAACAGTACTAGAGTTACTATTACCGCTAAGTCTGCTGTTATTGTTACCGCCGGCGCCGCTCGTTTGATCTTGCTCATTAACTAACTCATCACCACCGTTCTGTAACTGTAACCCCGAATTGCTATTGCCACTACAGTGCGTCCGATTTTGATACACCAACAACGATTCTGATTGCTCACTTGAACTTTGCTTCAACTTTGCATTATTATTTCCGTTCACTAGATACAGCGAGGACGCCGGATCCGGATCCGTTTCCATCGGAGTGGAATCGTCACCACCACTGCCGCTGATGATCGCACCGCCATTGACGTACGAGCGCAACTGGAGCACTTCCTTTTCGAGAACCTCTTTCTCCTCCTTAGTGTTCTTGAGCTCTTGCTGGAGGAACACAATCGTACTCTGCATACCTTCGACATCTTCATCCATTTCCTGCAGAAAATCATCCAATTCTGCAATGAAATTTAGAAAATTCAAATTATTTAAATGCAATTTCTATCAATCATTTTCAAAGCTGATAACCTACCCAGTTGGGATTTCTTAACTTCCTCGTTGTATTTTTTCTGCAGGCCCAGTTCGTGCTCCAGCTTGGCCAACCGTCCGTTGGATGTCATCTTGCCCAGCTCTTCATTCTCTTGGTACAGCAGGCGACACTTGGCCATCAACCGTTTTCCTGTATTGGAATCGGGTGTGAACTTCCACGCGGACAGTTCATTTTGTGTCTCCTCCAGTTTTGCCTTTGTCTGCTGAAGTTCGTTTTTGAGCTTTTGAAAGAGTATGTTAACGGCAGGATCGAGCAGGGCAGACCGGAGGGCAGCTTGGCCCGGTGCTTGGGCGGTTTTGAGCTCGGCAATCTGACTCTGTGGATTTAAAAGAATTGTTTTGTTTAGAAACCATTCGGTTGGTACTAGATGAAAGTCGAGAACACTTACGGCAAAATCTTGCATTTCCTGCTCCTTGACGGCAAGTCGCCGTGCCAGAATACGTTCGCGGCGCTGAGATTCGGCATACTGTTGCTTAAGTTTTGCTTCCGAATCCTTTATCGTTTGAAGCTCTTCTGTGAATTTTGAAACACACAAAGAAAAGAGATGATTAGTTGTTGTTGTTTTCTGCAAAATTATGTTAACAACCAGACGAAGATAACAAACTGTGGAGAGCGGTAATGATTATGGAAAAGAATGTAGAGGAACATGATGCAAGATTTGTGTACCTGTCTTCTACTTTCTGAAGACAAAATCGGACACATGTGCAGATCAACTTGAACTTTACGGTGAAAGTTAAGTGATGTTTGTTGTAAAGGCCAATGTATGATTGTTTGCCTTTCTATTGGACGTCGACAAGATAATTGCGAGGCTTGCGCTGCGATTCTACTGATGCTAATAATCCTTCCTAAGCCGGGATTTGATCTTATGACGACTGCAGACTGGCGAAAAGGTTTTTAAATTCAAAGTCCCTGATTTTCCCTGATATATATAATAATTTTCCTGATATTTTTCGACATACAGCACAAAAAAGCGCAACGTAGATGAGTGATCTAGATCTGAAATCCCAGTGAAAAATTTTTAAATATGTTTTCCCCTGATCGAAAACTAAATTCCCTGACTTTTCTTGATTTTACAGCTTCGTATATCTAGACTATATTATTTTTCTACTAAAGCTGCTTCATAATCAAAATTTCAAAATAATGCTTAATTGATCCAAGTCTGACCAACATTCGAAATTCGATAAATTTCCTGTCTTATTGTTCAGTTTTGGGATCTCCAGATATTACTGATTTATATTCCGGATGCACAAAGTCATTGTTCTGTGATGGCACAAGCATTTCCATAAAAGGCAAAAGTCTTCGAATATATGTAGTAGAATATAGGTATGTAGTCGATTGCATAAAAGCTCACATATTGTCTTTTTCTACTTGCAAAAGCGGAAAATTTCTCCCAATGCTTATAAAATTCAATTGATCATTTTTCCTCATAAACCTAGAACTCTCAAGCCATGCAATAATCACGTTATCAAGTTGACTGGGGTTGTTTTGAGTTGGTATGGCAAGGTTTTTGGACTACTTACGATAAAAAATCGAAAGCAAACAGGCAAAGTGCATTAGAAATATAAAATGCTATATCCTCTTATTAACAAAAATTTTAAACTTTGTTTAAAGAATAAACTTTTGATTTACGAAGAAATCTTTGGACCACCAATTCTTTATGCTGTCCCGATCGGATCAAATCGTTGTTTAACAAACGCTCTAAAGGGTTTAGATTAAAATTCTGAAAATGATTTTGATGCGCCCTCTTTGGTATAAATAGTATGGAAGCACAGGAATTACGTAGGCTTACTGTTGTTGAAACATTAAAAGCTACCACGGTATGTAAAATAAAATAATTACCAATTTTCGACAAAAATCGTTGCAATCCTCAATCGCTACGATGAGCTCTCTTTATAGCCAATTAGAAAACAATTAGGTTAGATTAGGTGTTTTCCATAAAATCCCTACGAATGATAAATCCTCATCATTTTTATCACACATTTCCAATAGTGTTGGGAAGTTACCAGTTGTGATTAACCACACAAAATTATTAATAAATTTATATTTTGTTCTTAATATTTAAGCTTAGTAGCCCACTTTTATAAAAATAGGTGATTTTTTCTGTATGGACTTGCTCACTGCGACCACCAGGGTTGCGAAAAAAGTTTTCAAAATCAAATTCAGAGCTGCGAAATTTAGAAACTTTAAAATGAATATCACACAACAGCAATTTCATTCTTTCAGATTTAGACTGATACTGAGTGCCATCCGTGTCAATTCTCATTTAAAATCATAAAATCTTGGTGTGCTAAATTCTAATTCGGAACTCGTCTTTTTGTTTTATTATACACAGACTTCGCAGCCAACTGTAAAATGTACAGGACAATTGCGGGGCTAGCGCTACGATCCTATTGACACTAACAGGCTCTCCCGAGCCGAGACTCGAACCTACGACGACTGGCTTATTAGGCCTTCATCGTACTTCCAGACCAGCTGGGAGGGAAAATCATATCAGTGAAAAATATGATATGTTTCTATAGGATACATGTTAAATATATTTGATCTGAGCCAATCCAATGCATAAAGCCGATGAAGTAAATCAGCATCTACATTCTCAAACACATAAGCATTGCTAAAACCACACAACGCGCGCGAAATCGCAGTAGTCAGTATTACCACTGTCAACCGATTGAACCTGAAAGTAATTTCATTTCCAGCTCATTCGTGCTGAAATCGATATTCACAGCCTTCAATTTCAACTGATATTTTGTTGCTGATAGTAAAAATGACAGCTCTGATTAAATTCCCTGAACTATATTCTAATTTCCCTGATATTTTTTAGAATTCAAAACAAAAAAATGCAACTGTGGAAAAAAGTATTCGATCGGATACGAAATCATACAGTAGAGGTTCCGTATTGCACTTTTATCCTGAAAAAAAAATCCGTTTTAGTGCAGAGGTCGTTTGAAAAAAATCGCGTTTCGGTAAAAAGTTTTTCCTTGATATCCCCTGATTTCCCTGGTCGAAAATTGAATTCCCTGACATTCCATCTATTGTGAGATATGCCCGGGTGCTTTATCTCGCACTTCTATTATTAGCAAATACCGCTATTAAGAAGTGGCATGCTTATTATTTATTCGTGCTTGTGAGTAATTTGATTTTATCCCTCCCCCTTTACACGATTACTGCTCTACTATACCGAGCCTCGTTCCTCTTACCTAACATTGCCAATTATAAGGAGTGAATGTTCTCTCCGGATAATCGAATCACAAAAAAATTGTAATCAACGAACCTAAAACAATTGTTCTCTTTTTATTTTACTTGTATGATGCAGTGGCGTAGCCAGAAATTATTGCAATATGGAAAATAATGATGTCTCGAGAAGAAAAATAAAGTAGGAGGGTGGTGTTCAAGACACGACCGCATGACGTTGACTACCGTATTCTTATAAAAAAAAAATATATATTCCATTGAAGCAAATAGTAGAGGGAATTGCAACGCTTCTTTTACAAAACTTCTGTAATAAAATTTCGAGGCACCAAAAGGTACCAGTTGCCGATTATTCTCGTTTACTGGTTAGTCCGTCCAGAATTCCAGCCATTTTAGTATTTTGCAGTAGCCATTTATTACTAACAGCCACCAGCATACATAACAGGTGAAACCGGCACGAGATGACCGGTACTATTTTGTTTTTCCTCCTTTTAGCTGCTAACACCGAGCGTCCGTATGTATCCGGTACGGTTTAATAATGAAACTGATGGGGTGAAATGTTCGAACGATACGTTTTATACCAAGGCTTCGTCAGATAATTAGAAAGAAGGAGGGGCTACATAGATGATGGAATGGTAGAGACAAATGTTTCTTGAAAGCTGCGCCGGCCGCTGTGGTAATATTAACACCAACACAAACATGCATTTTTGCAAGGTTTTTTCCGCTAGCAGCAGCATTTGGTAAAACAGAAAATTCAATTAGCCGCTTCTGTACTACAATTTTGAGGCACCAAAAGGTGCCAGTTGCCGATTATATTGTTGTTTTTTGGTTAGTCCGTCCAGAATTCCGGCCATTTAGGTGTTTTGCAGTAGCCATTTACTACTAAAAGCCACCAGCATTACGGGTGAAACCGGCACGAGATGACCGGTACTCTTTTGTCTTTCTTCCTTTCAGCTGCTATCACCTAGCGTCCGCATGTCACTGGTGCGGTTTTGGAATTAAAATGATGGGCCGCCGGCCGCTGTCGTAAAATTAACATCAACAAAAAGATGCATATTTGCAAGGTTTTTTCCGCTAGCAGCAGCATAAACATCGGAAACAGAAAGTGACAACAACAATAACAACAAAGTCAGATCGATTGTATCCGTTAGTGTCGACTGTGCTTGGGAAGAGAGGTAGTGATTGACTGCGCGGTATGATTGAGACAATCGATATTAATTACCAATTTTTCAATAGTGTATCTCAAACAATGGTTTGTTTTTGTTACATAAATTTAACCGTAAAACAATTTCTGATCGATTGATGCCAAAACCTCGAAAACCTGATTATAGATGACTGCAAAATAAGCGCTCAAAACCTGACCACTTTTCTCTGGTTTTCCCTGGTTGAATTACTAGATTTTCAAATTCAGGGGCTTAACTTTGATATAGACGTTAGTCAACGTCAAAAATCAAACATTGATTGACTTCACTTTATTCTAGGGGTGGCGAAAAGGCTCTTTTATTAGAGCGAGCGGCTCTGAACCGCTCACTCACTGTTCCTAACCGACTCATATTAACGGCTCATGGTTCACAATGATTCCCGAGCGTTGACAGTTCGTGTTGTCTCGGTAAACTTCGGGTTCGCGCGAACCAAACAGCTCTGGTGTGCTCAAAGAACCGTGGTTGTTTTTTGTGAGCCGTTTGTTCTTTCGCTCTTTTCTAAGAATCTGTTCATATGGACGGAATTCCGGATAATCGAATCCCAGATAATCGAGTCCGACCTGTATTGTACATTTTTAGTATGTATTTATACCGAAAATGTTTTTTTAAAACTGATATATTACTTCAGTCCTAAAGCGGAAAACGTGATTGGAATGAGGTCGATATCTTGTACCGTTTTTGAGTTATTGAAGAAAGCAACTCGCCTAACAAAATCTGACTGTGTGAGCAATTGTAAGAGCACAGACAAACAGACGTGTCACTAGATGACGATTTCGTCAATCAGAAAACTAAAGCTCTTACTTAAAAAAAAACTCCACAAAACAAACTACCTAACATGCCCGACGATTGAAATTCTTGTAACTTTTGCAATTTTCCTTACATTTCGATAGTTTTAGCACCAAAGGATTCAGTGAATTTTCTACTTTGAAATCAGTATCAGAATTTTCTTATTGCTGGAAGTCCGGTTTTCCGGGGATATGTTCCGAAATTGAGCAATTTAATGAATATTTGAACAAAATTTTACAATTATTGGTTCATCTAATGCTTCCTACATGCCATTTTCATGGTTTTGTATGTAATGGTCATATGCTATCAAAAGGGTCCCTCTGGAACAGACTTCAGTGGCCATAGCAAAAATTAAATATTACAAGGTCGAAAACCATCCAATAACGGTATTTTAAGAATTCGAATGATATCTAGAGACCGGAGAACCACCCAAGATGTCCAAAAATGGCGACTTCCGGTTTCTGAAAACAAACCCAAATGGCCGAATACTAACTTCGACTGACATGTAGTCAGGTTTTTTTACAAGATTGTTTAAATTGCGGATTTTTTAATTAACGCGATTTTTTCACGCGATACCGCATTCAAAAAAGGCGGATTCTCGAGTTAACGCGGGTTGGGAACCGACAACATCTTAGTGTTTATTGAGTGAAAGATTTAGTAAAAAAAAACCCTCCGCCCTTCGAAAGATCCGAAATGACCGTCAAAAAGGACAATTTTGAATACTGGTCGTAGAGCGTCTCGTTTTTTTTTTCCTAAACCTTTCTAGGTGGTTACATTACGTAAATTTTTGAATTAACGCAGTTCTTTTATACGTGGATTTCTGGATCCACCAATTTTAGAGCCATCTGTATATAAAAAGAGGGATTCTGGACGAGTTTTAGGACCTCCTTCGTCCCATACGCTGCGATTATATTCAATCACTTTGAAGGGAACATTGAATTAGTCTTAGACTTCATCCAGTTTCTATTCATGTTTACTAAGTTGTTTAGTTGGAAAACTATAAGGGCAAACGGTATTGAATCCACAAATTGCCTATTTGGAGCTACCGCTACGAATTTTCAAAAGCACAAGACTCGGTAACATTTAATGCGTCACTTGTAAAGACGCTATTTTATGTTTGCTGCAGTGAAGCGAACATAAAATAGCGTTTTTACAAGTGACGCATTAAATGTTACCAAGTCTTGTGCTTCTGAAAATTCGACTCGAAGTCGGCCATTTGTGGCTTCAATAGCGTTTCACCCCTTTCTAAGAAGTTTAACACGTTTGAGCCTGAGAGCACCTTTTACCGCTTCAAGTTTTGCATTTTGATGCAAAGGTAGAATAAAATAGCTTCTAAGGCTTTAGATGGTGCACTGGTCATTGCTCCAGTTGTAGATAGGCATGTCACACATTATAGCTTATCTAGGTTTTTTTTGAGCTGATAATTGTGAAGTTATAGGCTACCACATTAACGAAGCATATGTTACTTTAAGGCCGCTTACATACTGGCGCTTTCTGCGTTGCGGAGACGGTTCGCCTTGCCGTGGGTTAATGTACAGCTCTACTTAGCGTTATACATTAACCCACGGCAAGGCGAATCGTCTCCGCAACGCAGAACACGCCAGTATGTAAACGGCCTAAGTCTCACCATTGCCGAGTATCATCCTTGATTAGAAAATCATCCTCGGTTAGAATCCCCATTTTTGCCAAATGTATTGCTGCAAACCCAAATTTTTCTAAAATGAATGGTTCCGCGGGTGCGGGATTCACAGGACCAGCAATTAAAAAATTTTTTCCCATGGGACACTGGCCAACAGTATTCCAGGCGGAAATATACGCGATAATGGAATGCACGAATACGTGTCTGAAAAGAAATTATCGACACGCAAATATTTGCATTTTCTGTGATAATCAGGCAGCACTTAAAGCCCTGAATTCTCCTTTCTGCCACTCTAAACTAGTGTGGGAATGCATCCTGTCGCTCCGAAAGTTAGCTATGAAAAACCAGGTTAACTTATACTGGGTTCCTGGTCATTGTGGAATCGAAGGAAACGAGAAGGCCGACTTACTAGCCAGGCAAGGGTCATCTACTAACTTTGTCGTCCCAGAACCTTTCTGTGGAGTCTCCCCGAGCGCTCTAAAATCTGAACTCGGTGAATGGGAGAAAGCGACCATGAAAGCAAACTGGGATGTCATAAGCGGATTACGACAATCGAAAAGATTCATAGAGCCAAATCGCGAGAAGAGCCTCGTGCTGCTTAGGCTAAATAAGAAAGACTTGAGAACATTCACAGATCTCAAAAAGATAGGCAAACTTGATGATGATAAATGTCGCCTGTGTGGCATCGAAAGCGAAACTTCAGAACATATACTCTGCGAATGCCGAGTATCAATACAACGCAGATTGCGTATCTTTGGTAAGGGACACATAGAACCTACCGAAATTTGGAGGGAAAGTCCTGGTGAGGTAATAAACTTCATACGAAGTGCGTTACTCAACTGGGATAAATGTGCAATGTAGCAAGGACATCAACTCGCCAAATAGTGATGTACCTGCTCGTAAGCACTTAGAGTAAGGTGAAGCATACCACAATAGATCAAACAATGGTCACTGCACTGCGTTCTTCTTCTACAAGGAAAAAAAAATTGAGCTTAAGGACAAGCATAACACCTAGGTACTTAGTTCGCTCGGACAGCTTCATCTGTGCTTCTCCCAACTTGAAAGTTGCCAAATTATTCTTTCTTTTTCTGTAAATGGGATTAAGACAAGAGCATCCATTTCCCGACAGTTTCCAGTTTCCCGGGATCCAAGGAAACAAAAATTCAATTTCCGGGAAATCCCGGGATTCCGAAAAAAAAAAGAAAAATTGCGAAGAAAAGTAGAAAAGTAACGATTTGTTCAACTCGAATCAGCCCACAATTCCCCGTGAATATTTTTTTTTTTTTTTTAACTTTGGATAGCTACAGAGTTTCTCTTCCAGCTGGTCTTGAGGTACGATGCTGGCCTAACGAACCAGTCGTCGTAGGTTCGAGTCTCGGCTCCGGAGAGACTGCTAGTGTCAGTAGGATCGTAGCGCTAGACCCGCAATTGTCCTGTACACTTCACAGTTGGCTGCAAAGTCTGTGTATATAATAAACAGAAGGTCGAGTTCCGATACGGAATGTAGCACCAAGGCTTTGCTTTGCTTTAGCTACTGTGTTTACGTACAAGACCAATCTAATTTGATGTGATTTTTTCTGTCGATCGGCATCATTTGGAATTTAATAAAGTATCGCCGAAAGATGGAAATATCGTTGAATTTCTTTTTTGGTCGAGAAATGTTCAATGTGTTAAATGATGCTATAGGGCATGATTCGGTTGATTCGGGTTAACTTGGATTTTTTATCATATGGGAGTAGAGAATAAAAACATGATTCGGATTCATAAAAAAAACATTTTTACAAAAAAAAAATCGATCAATTTTTGAAAACAACTGATAATTATTTTCAATGTCAAAAAGAGCGAGCGATAATGGATAGTCATTTACGAATAGAAGCATTTAGGTCTATTCTTTATCTTTTATTCGAATTTCGTTCAGGGGTAGGTTTCAAATAATTCGTCTTCTCGGGAAAAGTTTCATGCAAAATTGAAAAAAAAGTTCATGATATTTTTGAAATTGATTTTTTTGTGCAAAATGTCTCAGGAATGCATGAAACGACGTTTTAACTCAAAAAAGAACTTGTTTGAATCAATACCTTGGGTTTATGACTGGAGGACTCTTCCAGTTCGAATTTTTATTTGGTCTTGGAAAGTCGATTTAAAATTTTTTCGAGAATACCAGATCTCGACGTTTCATTTCTGAAACAATTGGCACCAAAAAACAGGGTTTCGATTTCGACATTTTCATTAACTAATTCCTTTGCATTTTTTATCGGTTAAAAGCTGAAACCCCTTACTTTAAGGCTCCACTTTCCGAAATCCGATAGAGGCAAAAGTCAAAATTTTTCAATACACTCTATTAACACTTAGAGTTATGTTATTAGATTCTTATTACAGAAAATACCTTCCGGGAATCAGGAATCTCGGCAATTTGATATTTCCCGGGAAATTCCATTTTAGGATGTCCCGAAAGGATACTCTAATTCAGCGGTTCTCGACCTATTTTCGTCCGCGTACCCCTTGGCTATATTTTCTGAATCAACTGTACCCTTTATAATTTTTGATTGTTGATTCACATTATTTTTAGTATGGTAAATCAAGAAAACACCTGAGATTTTATGCAAAAAAGTAAGCAATACTCTGCAATAAAAAAACAGAAAATATGTTTTTAAACATTTTTATTTCAAACATTGAAGTTTTATAGAGAATAATTGCTTTATTCGGCTATACTGGTTTACTGGCCGCTCTATTTGTTTTAGAAGTATTAACGTCCCTCCAGGTTATACCATTTGAGTGTGTAGACGTTTGTTGTCTTTTTAACTGGGAATCGTCTCAGTTAGCGTGCGCCCAGTTTAAAGGAAGCTCAACTAAAGCGTGTTCAGGTAGCGAACAATTCTTGTAGCAACTATCCGAGTAACAGAGCAGTCCTTTGCCCTGCAGGAGGAAAAATATATTTGCGCAAAATTGTTCCACAAAATTGATCGAGTTCGGCGATTTTTGTGATAATGCCAGTTGAATATTTCAATGAAATCCAGTAGATTGTACAGATTTGCTGGGTATCCGAAAGCCTTAAAATCACCTTTGGCGAAATTCTCAAAACTACAGCCGAGAACGATTTTTTGTATGGATCCCACGCGATTAGTACTTTTTGATCTTTTGTGGTATGTCCGAACGTTTTCATTGTTCGCATTTTTTTTGCTTCTCTTCATGCAGTGTCATTTATTGAGAAGTAAGCTGCTTCGAGTTATGGTGCTTGTTTTCCCTTCGAATTTGTTATCTCTTATCATTTCTATCGATATTGTCATCGCCTCAAGTAAGCGACTGCAGCGTATAAGCATGCTATTAATCAATGAAACTTCCGAAGCTTCAGATCAGAGTTTTTTAGTCTGACGTGAAGCTATGATATTGTGTGGAGGAGCTGAGAAAAAATCCCTTCATTAAAGTCCTTTGACATTGAATGGTTTGATTCTACTAAAACTCGACCACATGACCACCTGCTTGCCAAAGCGGACTCTGTAACCCTTCGGATACGAATCTGCTAAGCAGAAATACTTCGCTAAATTGCAGGGGGTGCGTAGGGTTTAAAAACACTTTGTCCATCTAAGTTGATTGCAGGTTTTCGTTCATGTTTTGAGCTTATTCCGTTTCAAGAGTGAGTAGAAAATAATTCTGCTAGTCTGGAAACTACGCGTTTGCTCGGCGAAGTGGCAACCCTAAGGAGTGGTTAGCATCCATAAGGCTTGCGTAGAACATGGAAGAAATATGCTTGGAATCGCGTCTACTGGTGTATTAAAAAACACAGCTTGACCAGAGATTATGGAATTGAGGATTCTTCAGGGTGGCCAGTGGATTTTCAATTTAAATCCCCGGTTGATAGTAAATGTTTTTCACGGATTTGAAACGCAAAAAATTAATAATAATAAACACTTGTATAAGATTTTAGATTTAGTTATTTTTAAACTGGAAAGGAACAAATTAGTATTAGTATGGCTGCGGAATGTAGCTCGACCCCAGACACAAAGGGCACAGGGCTCCATATAGGAGCGACTAGTCCATAGGTGCAACCTGTGCATTGTACACGGGGACGTCAGGCGAAAAATAAGTTTCAAACCCAAATTCATATTTATAATTTAATAATTTTCAATTTTATTTTCACTAGTACCGAAGACAATGAATTGCGTTTTTTCGCGATATGGTTTTGATTACTTCTCCTAACTGTGGTTTTCTGAATCTGTAGTTGAAAAGGTAGGTTCAAGAGCCACGAGTCACCTCTGGTTCCATGTAACCTGCAGAAAATGTCGTAGTTTCAATAAGAAACTTGTTTCGTGGTTTTCTAACGTAATTTTATCTGCAATAGTAAGAATTTATTACATTTATAATTAAATTATTTTGGCGTAGAACTACGTCTCTCAGAAAGTTCGGCTAAATGGCTGTCGTACACATGCATGCTGAATGCCAACGCGAGCGATCGGGCGAGAGTCTTGCCGTAGGTAAATAAACAGCCGTAAGTAGAGCTGTTCATTAACCTACGGCAAAAATCTCGCTCGATCACTCGCGTTGGCGTTCAGCCTGGTAGAGGCCTTACTTATTGTTTGTTACATAAGGGGAGGAGGGTAGCAGAGACAGTTACGTAACTGCGATGTTAGCTCGAAATTGCAAATTTGAAGGGGGTCAAGTTGTTTAGCGTTACGTATTAGGGGTTTTTCCAGGTTCGCTGACCACCCTGATTCTTGGATGTGAATTGTAAATACTAAGATAATGTATACAAATTTTATGACATGATAATTACTATTACCATTTTTTTCTTGCGCGGGAAATATTAAAAAAAAGAGCCGACACGCCATCTGCAATACCAAATTTAGTCAGATGAGTTACTCGCCGCTCGCCTCGTCTTCAGTAACAGGGGCCTATAAAAGTTTTTATAGTTTGGTACAAATCGAGAGCTCAAAAAATTGTCTAGCTCACAATCAAAGAATATCATGAAAAATGTAAAAAAAACTTCGTTATAAATCGAAGAGAGTTTCCCAAAGTTCCGCAAGGAATATCTCTAGGTCTAAAATGAGGCTTAAAACTATCACGCACCCGATCAAACAGATTTTGAATAATATTTTGGCACCGATATTCAAGTAACGTTTGAATGAGGAACAAAATAATTTCACATTTTTTTCAAACCTTGCATCATATTTCTCGTGTTTAAAATGTAAATAATAGTTGCGCATTATGTTGTCGTTGAGTTGTGGTATGAGCACATTTTTATATTTTCATTTTTTTTACCAATGTTGTGTAGTGGACCTTAAGCGTTGATGAATTAACAAAAAGTATTCGATACGATAGAGAAGCTGGTTTATGAAGGAAAGCCTGTATGTTTCGGTATAACTATGGGGACATAGTACATATAACAACTATTCTGAGAGGGTTTGGGGATCTGAAATCGAATGCTAAAATGTAACGTCTATTGGCACAGCAGCTAGCTGCTTTTAAGTGGTTTTGTCCTTTTTTCATTATATCAAATAATTGTTATAAATCATACCAAATAAAACCACCCACACACGTGGAGCTCACACGTTTGTCAACGACGACGAGTGACGCCAGATTTGGAACAATTTTTTGGTGTATGCACAAAACTTTCAACCGAACCAACGCACAAAGCATGTAAGCCACTTTCTGCTTTCCGAAGATCTGAGACAGCATAGACGAGATCAGGGAATCCTTTTGCCAGCCCTTTTGGCTGGTGAGGTTTTCTGCGGCTTCCACTGATCTAGAGCACTATAGCATTCCCAGTCATTCCCGGTTATACACTGTAGACACTGTTTGAAACTCTGATTCGCGCATGAACGGTGCACTGATTTTTTTTTTCATTATTTTTTGCAATCTACAAACATCGGATGCTTTTTTGGCATACAAATACCGCGGTAATGCTGAAATCAAGAGACACTCAACACTTGGAAATAATTGCAATAGATGCCGATGCTAATTGCTTTTTTGCATCTTTTTTATGCACATTCACTTGCTCATATTTTCAAATTGAGGGTGGTTGGGCATCATCACCACACGACTGCTTGTTGTGAATCACCCGATATAACCCATTTTTTTTTTGGTGTAACAATTTCACAGTTCATTGGCTTTTCGATTTCACTATACTTTAATGATTTTTTTGGCCATATTTTTTCCTCCCTCAAACACAGTTCTTGCTTCACCATTTATTTATCTTTTTTTCTTTTTGTTGTCGAAGACGATTGCAGCGATGTTAGCTGGATTAATAAATACCTATTTTTTCTTCTGATATATCTCATGCTACAAACGATTGCTTTTCAACACGTCCAGTTATCACTATACTTGGTAAACCAGCTCAAATTGACTCGATCGGCTGGCATACGAACACACGGCACTGTTTGCATTAATAATTTAAAAGCAGAAGGACGAACCGGAACTACATTCGATCGATTCACATTTTGTTGTAGATGAGATAAACACTAGCAGATGACAAAGTTCGTCTTCTCAACACTGTCGCTGCAACGGAAATCGAATTGAAGCCAAAGTGACCAGGATGTAGTTTCCTTACAGGCAGGATGCAGATGATGATGTCGAATGGCGAACCAGACAACGAAAACTATCGATCCTAGTGATGCGATGCCAACTGAAATCTATAACACGAGCTTTGAACCAGATCAATATCAAAAATTATCTTTTAAATTTAACACAGGTTGCAATATATCATGACACCTTTTCAATTATGTCTTTTTCTCACGTGACATTTCTCTTTAATGTGCATTCCGGGCTAAGGTTAAATACAAGTTTTGTTTCTCAATTTGGTAGACTACCTCTCACGCGAGTATTGAATAATATTGCAAATAAGAAATGCACGTTATATTCATGATATGACCGGCATAATTACATAATAAATATCTATACAGTCCAAAGTACCGCCAGCTGCAAACTAGAGTTCAAACTGTGTCCACGCATGTACTACCGCTTAGCAATATCTACACTCACATCGCTCGTTGTACGCTGCTGTTGGGTAATAAAATTTCATTAGCATATGCGACCGTCACTCGATTCACACTCTGGTTGGGAAGGTTGCCTGCATTCAAAAACAATATCGAACACTGTTCGTAGAAACTAATCTCAAGGATAGATACAAAACGAAACCACAGAAACTATTTTCAGTATGTCTACAGAATAAAAGTGAAATTCGGATAAAGTTAAAGCTCTGAACTTAATCAATACAGAATCAACAATGTAACTAAGAATCGTTTTCTTCCTGCTGTTAAAAAGTCGGTCGTGAGACGAGTGGTTTTTGCTTTGTTGTTTTAGTCAAGACTTATGAGAAAGATAGAGAATTGTGCGAGTCTCTGTTAGAAGGCTCGACGGTGGGTACCTTCCAGCATACGGCAGTGATATTCCAGCGATTCGCCGGTACGGCCGGTCGGCGCCGAACCGGATCCGGTTGCGGTACCGGAGCCGGAACCGACAGTACCAGATCCAGTAACAGGGGATGCAGCAACGGCGGCGTTACTCAAAGGTGGCGACGACGCGGACAACGACGCATTATTGTGTTCGGTGTCCATAAGATTTGTAGTGTCTTCAGCACTCTGCATTGCCTGCGGTAAACTTTCCTTCTGTTTTTTTTTTCGGAAATACTCCCGCTAGTGTCCCAGAATTGTTTCCTTTTTTCTAAACAATTCCACACGCACTACTCAAACAATCACTGGAATCTTCTACGACGACAAAAGCACAACACTTTTCCAATTGCTTTCTTTCCTGGTGGCGATGAATTAGTGCATTGAACTGTAAAAAAGCAGATAAACAAAGATTAGTACTTTATTCCGTATATTATCTTTTTTTTTTGTTTTCACAAGGTGATGAGAAAAACCGCATACTTGAAAGACTGTGGCTGGTGAAAATAATACATTTGCTTTAAGATTGATAAGATTTTTGAAATTGTCTATATAAACAAAATTTAAGTAGATGCTTTACAATCATAAACCATATCAAGTTCGTTAGATATTATTTTTTATAGCAAATGTTCGCGGTCAAATATCTAAGCTAAATTCATACGATCTCAAAAATATATCACCAGGAAAGTTTTGGTAACAATTAAAAATTTATAGCTATTTTAATATTTACTACATTTTAGTGAAAGAAACTCTCAGTTGAATTCTTTTCGCAAACAGAAATGCGAATAAAATCAAATGATTTTCACAAAAAGTGTCAATATACAAATTTACATGTTTTCCTTAAAAGCACAATTAATTTTAATACAGTTATCTCGAACCCTTACACACCCTTAAGTTACCTTATGTCAAAACAAAAACACGACAGGTAGGTACAGTGCATATCAACAGTATGTCCGCTAATGCCATTAATAAGTCTAAGAGCTACCACGACACAAGAAATTACGCTGAAAATTTACTCGAAGCAAAAACAGTGGTACGATCAAATAGTTTCACAACATTAACGAATCAGAAAACATTTAAACTATTCGACCCTGGTCGATCGGATTACACAGGTTCAACTGTAGGTATCTTGATCTTTAGAAGGTATGCTTTTTTGCTCTTGTCATGCCCCAATTACGCATGAAAATGGTGACGCCTTGCAAAAATTTCCATTCAAGCCAGTTTTCATTCACAATACAGGCACCTCGCAAAATGATCCGATTTCAATTTTGCTGAAACATTCGTTTTCACGCAAAACAATCTATTCATACCAAATTATTTCTTCTGATTCGATTTTCAAAATTCAACACTAGCGAAGAACTTCTTCACAGTGAGCACCATTGGAAACCCCCCATTTTAGCATGCTGGCTGGCATTTCGCTGCATCGCACCAGCTAGAGAAACCTCAACTTGAAAACCACATTTGACACTCTAATCGCACTTTTTCGGGGTGTAAAACTATCGAAATCGATTGTGTCTCACCTTGCACCACACTTTCCGGATCCAGATTTCACTTTAACGCCGGATTTAGTCCTAAATTTTTCACAAAACTCACCACCGTTGGCTTAACGACGAAGCCACTTACCATTTTCAGATCGCGATTGATGGATTTCTTTTCTTCGCTGTCCCGTTCCGATTCAAGAGGGGAACAAAAATTTCCCTTCGTTGTAAGTGGACCATGGGTGTGTGTGTGTTGCTGCCTGGCGGCATGTACAGTTTTTTCGGATATGGACGACGTCACGAACGACTGCTCTCGCGTTGGCGTGAGCAGTGGCGATAGAAACGTTCGCTGCGTGATGTTTGAATGCTCTCTCGCTTTGTAGTCCGCATTTGTTATCGACACCACCAGAACGGGCTTTTAAATACAGTGTGTGTGCGAGAGTTTGATTAAATCGCCAGGGTTGTCGTCGTGTTGATTTGTTCCCTATTTTCAATTGTCAACCTATGCAGCACAAATTGTCAACACAGATACAAATTTAAGGTCTGAAAAAAAAAATGCACCATATATTTTGCGGTGAGATAAGAGAATGGACAATATCTTTCGTTGTAACCATAAAAAATATGGTATTTTATTGAGAGCTTGGTGATGACTAACATCACCATGTTTTAACAACGTTTTTTGTTGTTGAATCCACCACCGAAAATTTTCCCAGAAAAATGTCGGTGGCTGAAATAATAATTGTTAAGAACCATAATGTTGTACAAATGAAAAGTGCAATGTTCTAGACAATAATATTTGATGTGAATTTGTTGTAAACATTGTTAAATTATGGTGTAACTACAAACAAACAGACGTGCCTCTTCGAACAAAAATCCTGAAAAATGTTCGTCTTTTACAAAACGTTACACTCATGCGCCACCATGTAAGCTTCTTACCTACTAACTTATTTTCGTAGAACGGTTTTTGTCTTTGCAAATGGGTGTGCACGCTAACTTATAGCGACACTAGCGGCATTTTTGCCCACTAAGCGAAATTTCAGAATTATCGTTATTTTCTGGTCGATGAAATTGTCATCGAGTGGCACGTCTGTTTGTCTGTGGTATACTCATGTACACAGACAGCTGTTTTTAAGCTTTTATCAGAGTATTTTTCGGAATTGTAATATCGTTCATCGTTTAATATATTTTTTTCTATACAATATGGAACATATAAATGTTTACTAAACTTTTGTGTAATGATTTTGGATCGTACAGAAGAAAAATATTTGCAAAAGTAGTTTTTAATTTATCAATTTATTTTTTTTAATGAGCCAGTACCCTTATTAATTCATGGCGGACAAACAAAAGCAGCAAGGTAACTAGTTTAATAGATTACTGAACATTGAGACAGATAAGGCGACATTCATTAAATACGTCAAGCAAATTGTGATCAAATTTTACTCCCTACTCCCCACTTGTCACGTTTTGTAACACATTGATGACCCTCCAGAAGAAGTACGTCACGTCACGGCAACCCCCCTTCTCAATTGAAAAAAATCAACCGTTTTTATTCCGTGTTATTTGATGATTGTCCTAATGACCGGAAGTTTCTCCTAGTAGCTCTTGAGGTTCGATACTGGCCTAACAAGTCAGTAGTCTTATGTTCAAGTTCCGGCTCGAGTGAGATTGCTATTCTTTGTGAAATGGTTGCGAAAGCCCCTAACACACTTAGCTGCAAAAAAAAGAAAATCTCATCTTTTTCGTTGGTGAATTGGGTCCTAAAGCTATACCAGTTTTTATATATCATTCGAAAAAGCCTTTAGGACCCAATTCATCGGATTTTGAAGATGGTTTATTCTCTCTATTTTCGTCGGTCTAGCTTCGCCACAGTGTGTTTTCTAAAATGCAAAAGCTTCATTCTTGACTTGATGGCAACTATAAATTATAAATCAGGCAAAAGACCACGTGGTCATTTCGTCAACCCCCCCATCCCCGTGCGTGGTCTTTCGTGGTCTTTTGACGAACCCCCCCGTCCCCCTTCTTATGACCACGTGGTTTAGGAACGGCCCCTATACAACAACGTCGTAACCAAGATGTATAAAGACATGGTGTAACGATATGTCAAAAGCAGAATCGGTCATATTGGAAAAAAATTGCCAGCGAGTAGGTTTGTTTATAAACAACTAAAGCATAAAAATTATCGCATCTCATAATATCTCATTTGGATGCATTTAAATCAGAAATATGGCAATGCTACATACCTTGCTACCAATATTCATCAATTTAAGAAACAATTTTCAACTAAAAACACCTGAATTTGCGGTATTCAATTGCCTAGTTAGTAAGGATGTATCAACAAACACGAAAAAGTTACTCGCTGTTGCATAGTGATGCTTCGTCTCCAACCCTCCAAAGTGAAAAAACGCTTCCTCTCCCCGCGCCTACTCTTGGGTCAAACCGTTGCACCATGTTCTACTCATCATGGTCGTAACTTAGCATAGCAACTTCAAAAAACCAATGGGCATGCGCGAATCAAAATAAAAAAAAGTCTTTTTCTTGAAGTTAAAGTTTTCTTAAAGTGGCAACCTGGATAGTTAGAGGATCCATTCTCGATCAGGGAATATCAGGGAAAACAGAAAAATATTCAGGGAAAAAATGTTATCCGAGACGCGATTCTCTTTTGAACGACTCTTCAGCGCAAAAACTGATTTTTGTAGCATAAAAGGCCATTTCGGAACCTCTATGGTTCGGTTTCATGTCCGATTGAATACTTTTTTTATTTAGATGAGTTGCGTTCATATACGTTGCACTTTTTTGTGCTGAATGCTGTAAAATTTCAAATAAATAATGCTATATATATATTTGCTATACCGTTCGCTCCACGGCGACGGTAGCGACATCACACTTTACTTTACCATTCAGCATGACGAGGGATGTCGGAGGGTATATTTTTGCGCACACAGACTGTTTTACACACTTTTATCGTTTGCTTGTTAGTCTGTTCTCTGTGGTTTAACCTTCCGGATAAAGTTTTATTAGCGCCATATATAAATATTAGGGTGAGGCAAAATGATCGATTTTCCAGAACCAAGTTTTTTGGTTCGTTTTGGGCCCCAAACAATCCTAAACTTACCGGAAGTCGATCGGTTTTGTCTCGCTTAGCGCATTGCATTTCAAATTTGGATGAAAATTTGTATAGGAAAACCTTCTTTTTGCATTTAACATTATAGAGAGCTCAATAATGGTCTATTATTACACTACATTGTGTTAAGTAGTATTTTAGATGCCTAACAACTTTGTCGAAGACACTAAAGAGCTAGGGTGTCCCTAAGAATAGCTATAGCTGTTCAAAATTGAGTATGTCGAAACAAGTGCTTGTCGTAACAAGTTTATACACTCAGCTAGATCAAGCAAATAAATTTAGGTCAATTTTCTTGGCGTAGGTAGGATCTACAACGTGTTTCAGAGATTCCCTCTGATGGAAATCTGACTAACGCCGATACACTGGTTGTGTTGGCAGAAAAAATGATTTTCAGCAGTTAGTTAATTCGACATACTAAACTTTGAACAGCTATAGCATTTTCTATAGCATCCTAGCTCTTTAGTGTCTTCAGCAAAGTTGTAAGGTATAAAAAATTTTCCATTTGAAGTCATGAAACGTATTGTTTAAGCTGTTTTGAACTCTTTAGAATGGAGAATGCAAAAAATTGTTTTTTTTTATACAAATCTTCATACAAATTTGAAATGTAATGCGCCAAGCAGAGTTGTCTCTCCAATCTCCAATCGACTTCCGATGAATTTAGGATTGTTCGGGGCCCCTAAAAGAACAAATATAACTTGGTTTTGGCTTTCTGCTGTCAAGTTTTGTTTTTTTTTTTCATATAATACTAGTTGAACGTTCCCGGCGATGCTCGGGATCAAAAGTTTCAATATTAGGAATCATTTTTTATGATTCATTGCATTATTAACACAACTCACTTCAAAAGTATTTCACATCTTATACGTCCATCATCACTTTAAGTACTTTAACATTCTGAGAACGCACAAAACGGAAATACCCATATTGGATTGCATTTTGTGATTTGAGGATGTTTTACAGAAACTGGAAGTTGCCATTTCGGATTTCAAAATGACGTATGGAGTTCGGAAGTTTTGAAAGTATTGAAATGGTTGGCCAAATACCACTTTAGATTATTTTTCTGAAACCAGAAGTCGTTATTTTGGGAAATGTTATGTGGGGTCATCCCAGTTCCGAATATACCACACTCGGGTGATAACCGGATATTCGTCGATCGTTCACAGTAAAACCTCTTTTTATGTAACTTTTAGAAGAAAGAAATCAATGTAAGAAGAATTTAGCGTGACCATTCATGCTTAGTTCTCCTCTATAATCATATCTAAAGAGATAACATGTGAATTTTTTATAACGAAAATGTTTGTGGGTGTCCAAGGAACACGTCTGAGAAGAAGTTAACGTTTTAATTCACATAACTACGTAGAAATTAAAAAAAAAGAATAAACCAATGAAATGTGGCCTTTCCTCCAGCCAAATGTCCCAAGATCTAGTTTTGGTAAAAGTAAAAAAGTATTTCGAATCCCGTAATGTGTTACTATTCACAAAACTACGAAAACATCAGAAATGTAATTTTTTTGTGCTCGTCTCGCACCAAATTAAAACATAAGTTCTTCTGCAAGAAAATATTTGCAGATGTTGGAGGAACAACGAACATTTTATTGAAAAAATAATTCAATTTACAGGCGAATTGAGCTCATGCTCAAAAAGTCAAAATTTTGCATGTAGTATATGTATAATATATAAATTTCAAAAAGAGTATTTTAATGTATTTTTCTGTATGCAGAAAAACATCTTCAAACATACCTAGTTTTTACACAGTTTTTTTCATGTTTTACTTAGTTTGGTGAATAATATCTCTATTTTCAGTTATCAGATAACTATTATTTCTTCGCGAATGTCATTCCTGAGTATTAACGAACTTTTCATTGAAAAAATCACGTGTCATCGCTTTGAATTCTGATTTAGAGACAAATTGAGCCTGAAAAATTATGGTTTTGCATTTTTCATGTGGTTTTGTGGAAAATATTTAAATTTCAAATAATCAGATATTTATTATTTTTCCCTCAAATATCGAATCCTAAACACAACGAACATTTTTTATAGTAAAAATCACAGTTCACTGCTTCGAGTTTTGATTTAGAGGCAAATTCAGCATAAAAGTCATGATTTCGCATGTTTCACGTAGTTTTGTGAATAATATCTCGAGTTTTAGTAATTAGATACCTATTATTGTTTCTCTAATGTCTTTCTTAAACATTAACGAACATTTTAATGAAAAAAGAATCACATGTCATCGCTTTGAATTTTGATTTGAAGACGAATTAAGTATAAAAAGTCATAATTTTGTATGTTTTACGTAGTTTTGTGAATAATATCTCAAGTTTTTTGATCAAATACTAATTATTTTCCCTCAAATGTCTTTCCTGAACATTAACAAACATTTTAGTGAAAAAAGAATCATATGTCATCGCTTTGAATTTCGATTTAGAGGCAAATTTAGCACAAAAAGTCATAACTTTGCATGTTTTATGTAGTTTTCTGAATAATATCTCAAGTTTTAGTAATTGGATACCTATTATTTTTTCTCAAATGTCTTTCCTGAACATCAGCGAACATTTTCATGTTAAAAAACCTACATGTCACCGCTTATTATTTTTGATTTAGAACGATTCAAAGTGATGATGATTATTGTACACCTCCGAGAGACTGAGGGAATAATATCAATATTATCAAGCGTTACGGAATTCCATTTTTATATAGTAGAAGATCATCCTTCGTTCCAAGTATTTCGTTATCGCAATCACGGACGAGGAAATGTGCCATTTCACAAAAAATAGGTTCCGACATGGTCATTAAAAAGAAGAGCAAATGAAAATTTCGAAATTGAATAATAACATGTGGAAAGAGACTTTTTAACTAATGTTTGATTAACAACAAAGAACTCAGCCACAAGCAAGTATCAGTACTCAACCAAAAGTCTGAATGACATTTGGGCCTAGTTGCGAATGAATGTTTGTTTCATTCACACTTTTCCCCCGTTCTCGCTCTCTCTTTCTCCTTTTTCAGATCCCATAGAGAAATTCATCGGTGAATGCCAGTGAGACAGAGCTATACCTCCGTCTCATTGAGTGGATGCGCCACCGGTCCGGTGTGTTAGTGTTCGTTGCAGAACTTTGCCGTTCATTGTTTGAAAAGGCGTGCATCTGGCAGGACGCGTACACAGAGCCACTCCGGTTTGCAGTCTGCAGTTCCATGTAGCGTTCTGTGTGTATATCTAGCAACGGAACTGTAAACTAGCAACAGCAAAAATAACTAGTTTTATGTAATCGGGACTCCCTCCGGGTGTACATAGGGTTGGTTAAATCGCCCTTAGAAAATAATAGAGCAATAAATAGTACGGTTGAGTTGTGTATGCGTTGTCCGATTGACATATCGATAAAATAAAACTGAATTCAATTTTGGTTTCTAATGTCCTCAAACGTTGAGTACTAGCAGTGTCAGTTTGCGGTGGTGAAAGAGAATAGTGAAGTGCTTTATTTAACAGTGTGGTGGACCCTGAGGAGATTCTATTCATATTGATCAAAAGGCATCATTGGTAGCAGACAGCTGTCATTAGGCAACTGGAGGACGAGCAATGAGTGCAGTCAATAACAGCAGACACCAGAAGCTGGAGCAGCAAGTAAATATTCAAGTGTACAATTCTATATACCTACCAAGCTTGTCTATGACTGCATTTGTTTTGGCATTTAATAATGGTCCATAGTTACGCTATCGCTAACTGTGCAACTCGCAATCCAACGTTCTGAATAGCCATCTTCGTACCATTGGAAGCAATTGTATGAAGCGGTCTCTAAATAACACTTCGAATAGAAAATGCAAATGAGTCGCAACCGCTTGCGGCTCCGCAGTGAGCAGCTTTTTTTTACGTTTCAATAATTATATCGCAGTATACGAAACTCATCCTCACGGCAACTGACTGATCGTCTGTCAGCGGAATGTAATAATTGCAGCATAACTGACTCACAAATGGGTCATTTAAATCGATTTTTGCTTCGTAGTTCAACTTTAGATCTGTCTTGACTACAACACCAGCATAAAGTACCGGTTAATATGTTAGCGGCGGGAAACCACGTTGTGTGTTATTTGCTTTAACAGATGGAATAAAAACAAGTCTGCGTGCAAAGTGGAAGAAGCGATATGCTGAAAGTACCGTTATGAGTTTTCAGTAGTCTTACTTATTGTTTGGATATCAGCCGACATTGTAAATAGTGAAATTTACGAAGATCGGCCTGTATGTTGTAAGTAAATAAGCGGTTTTTAATTATTAGTACAACTGGGCGCGAAAGCTCCGACCGCAGTTTACTCCATCTGTTGTGGTGCGAACGGCCAGCCACCGTGCTGGTATAAATAATCAAGGTCAACCAGTCTCAATAGTAATAAAATATGAGTTACGGAGCGCGGTGGTAGAAAGTGAAGGTAATAGAGGCCTTATTTGCTGAAATCTTCCGGAGGTATTGGTTACTTGCGAATTAGAAAATGTTGAATTTTGGGTGCTTTGGTAAGCGCACAGTTTGGTTTGACCGATTTTGAGATAAACTCTGATAATATCGGCAGAATAACGTTTGATTTTTGTGCTGGTCCTGGTGATAGTAAAGTTAACATTGATAAACTGCCTTAGCATTCGTATGTCTAAGTATAAATTCCTTTGTCAGAGTCAGTTTAAGAAGATATTGGATTTGCTTTTTATATATAATTTGGAATATGAAAACATAAAATTTGAATTGCAGAAAAATTGGGAGGATTTTTTCTGACAAACCACAAATATTTTACTGACGTAACCCTGCAAGAGAAGCCACACGTGTCTCATTTCACATTTTAATCGAAGGAACAGTGATTTCGACCAGATTGTCCAATGGAACGTTCCGAATCTTGATTTATTTTCTGAATTGTTACTATAACACTTAAACTTAATTAGTTTTCTTTTGAAACGCTTCTGACTAGATATTGAAATCAACTTATTATAAATCCGATAAAAATTGAAGACCCCTGAAACGCTGCATTATTCACAAAAAATACTCCAAGATCATTACTCCAATTGAAAAAAACATTAAAGTTTGAATCATTTTGAACTAGAGTTTATTCAAATTTATAGAAATTAAGGAAATATGCTATCGTCATGATTAAATTGAGATGGTTGAGATTCGAAGGAAAAAGCGCAGTCTCGAAGAATAGCAAATGCAAAAAGTAAAAGTTATTTTGGACCTAGTCTGCGTAAAAAAATGGTATTGGTGGTATTCAAGACACGACCGCATGACGTTGGACTACGGTATTCTTATTTTCCATTAAAACAAATAATAGAGAGAATTGCAACTCTAGTATTTGCTGCAATTTTATCTAGTGCATTTCTGAATGCTGAGACGTTAAAACGTTATAAATAATAATATATAGGGTAGGGAACGGCTTAAGCAGTAGCACCTATTTTAATCAGTCGAAGAAAACAGGCCTCAAACTCCTGCATTTCGACCACTATCGACAATTTCAATGATGGAAACGAAAACTTTGATTGTCTAGCTGTCTTACGAATATAAGAAATACCGTTAATCACAAAGAAATCTGTGAACAATTGCAATTGAAACAAATCGACCTATATTGCAGCCATTCAGGAGCCACTTCAGGTGCTGAAAAAAAAACGCCTGCAAAACAGATGGAAACTGCTTAAAATAAGTTCGGGGTGATTGGAATAGTGTCCCTCGATTGGTAACCTTGATTGATGATTGTCAAAGTTTGCTTACTTAGTTTTACAATCCGAAAACAAGTTCTGACAGAGGAAACGATAGAGAGCAGATTGATATACTACTGTTTGAGTTTCACCCAGCACATTTCGAGTATTTCGTCTGAATACACAGGCGGTTCCTAAAGCTGCTTAGAATATGTTTCCTACCCTACTAAAAGAATGGATATCTTTTATTTAATCGCTGTCATTTCATACATATTCGAATCAAACCTTTGTGCGTAGCTGCACCAGCAAGACAATCATTTAATTGAGCGAATTGGTAAAATTTTCCTATCTAAGCAAAAAGCAAACTTAACGAAACTATCTGAAATTGGAGCCCAGAACGATTCAAACGAAAATTTTAAATTTAAAAATTGTTTGACATTAAATTGATAAAACTCATGCTCGGTTAGCTCCAGCCCAGCATATAACTTCATGTATTTAAACAAAAAATACGTTTATTTCAATAACTTAATACAGCAAGAGCTCAATTACACGTTTTTCGGTAGTTGTTATCAAGGTTTTGGCGAGTGACAGGAAAATATCTTAACTTCTTCAATTGTGATTTAGAGCATTTCTAATTGTTTTGTTATTTTTCACGATAGCGACAAGTTTGTTTCTTTCTCTGTGTGCGAGAAACAAAATCAAAACCGCGCACCGAGAAACGAATACGAAAATTTAATGAATGTTCATTGAAAAAACTTGCAACTCTTTTTACCAATAATTTATGATACTCAAATGAACCTTTTTTGATCTAAATGAAATTTCTAGTGAAAAAGTGTTGATCATTCATAGGCAGTAATTTTTTCTCGATGACTAAAGACTGGCAGAAGAAGTTAAAATCGCTGCTGTAAAATCAAATTCACAACTGTGTTCGTTAAGACGTTTTAATATTTTTAATGACATTAATAATCTTCGATAAACACCCGCTATAGTTATCCACACACATGCTATAACTATCTATACACGCGTTAAAACTATTCATACACACGCTGTAGCTATAGTTTTTTATACAAACATGCTAAAGTTATCCATACACACGCTATTCCTATCCATACATCCGATACAACTATCTATAAACACGCATAAGCTATCCAACCATGTGCTATTACTATCCATACATACGCCATAAGTAATTATTACACACGCAGCAGCTATCCACACACACGCTATAACTATCCGCACACACGCTGAAGATATACACGCTATAGCCATAATATGCTACACATGCTATATCTTACACACGCTATAGCTAGCCATACACACGCAACAGCTCTAGCTATCGAACAGAATGAAGAAATGCAGCTGCCCACTACCTCCTCCGCTGCTGCCTGATACCACCGCTCTGGTTCTGCTGCAGCTCAGTTTCGCCACTGGAATCAGCCACCGCTGCTGATTATTCAAGACCGTTCTAGTGGCCTTCCACTTGTTGACTGATGACTACTATGAGACGACGCAGGTTATTATATAGCCCAAAGCAAAAATCCATTCGCGAGCAAAGGGGAAGCGAGCTTGTGATTGGTTGAATGTGCACGACTTTTAACACAACTTTTAGCTAGTTTAGTATCGAAAACATATTTAAATTAGTATATGACAATCTTGCGCAATATTTCCCCTATCAATCAAGCCATTCCTGTTCAGAATCTGTTCAGTGGTAATGATAAAAGAAGCATTTTAAAATGGTGTTGAAACACCTGTTGCAGCTACCGAAAGCGAGCTCGTTATTGGTTGAAAGCTGCGAGACTGTTTACAAAGTCAGATCGGTTGTATCCGTTAGTGTCGACTGTGCTTGTGAAGAGAGGTGGTGATTGGTTGCTCGGTATGATTTAGACAATCGATGTGATTTATAAATTTTTCAACAGTGTATCTCGAACAATAGGTTATTTTTGTTACATAAATTCAACCGCAAAAGAATTTCTAATCAGTTGATGCCAAAACCTCGAAATTCTGAAAAGAAATGACTGATATATAAGCGCTCAAAACCTGACCACTTTTTCCTGGTTTTCCCTGGTTGAATTACTAGATTTTCAAATTCAGGTGCCTAACTTCGATATAGACGTTAGTCCAACGTCAAAAGGTTTTATGATTGATTAACACTAGCCAGTAGCAAGCATTCGAAAAAGTCACATCTCAGGAATTTAAAATAAGAAAATCCAACTATCTTTTTGTTTAATCCTTTTTATTTTGTCAGATTTCTTTTTTAATTACACTTGTTCGGCAACAAAAGTGCTAAAGTAGGAATTGAAAGCGGAAAGTTAGGATGACAGGAAAACTTTTCTGAGTCATAATTCTCGTCGTCCTCGAGGAGGGTTCCGTTTCCCAACCGAACGGCCATTGAATTGCAGAACAGCATTGTTCCGGATTTATTCACCCGTGTCTGTGAACGACGGAAGAGGAAAATTGTGGGGTATCATGAAATGCTGCTCCATGACAACATGTTATGTTTATTTTTTATGTTTTCGAAAGAACGAGTTTCGTGGTTCGCTCGGCGTCTCGAACATTGTGGATTGGAGGTTGTTAAAGGGGCCATTTAAAAAGGATAGCACTAGAATATGAAATAACCCATTATTAGGAATGAATACGACCCAGTTGCAATACAAGTGGCCATAGAAAAAATAATTCTCGCTAGTTTTGTTTACACTAACAAATGAACCGTATTAATTTATTCATACAGTGCTTATTTGTAGCTGTAGTTTACAACTTCCAATGGCAACATTTTCATGTCGGCAAAACATATGACTGCATGTATAATAATAACCTGAATGGACAATAAAACTAAATGGTTCCCGGTTCCGAACGGGGGGCTGGCGGGGTGGAAAATGCTTAGCAGCGACAACAACAAACAGCTCGACAGCGCTAGGTACTTACTTTGCCCTGATGATGACACTGCATCTCCTTCCCGACTGTTAGCAGTCGACTTGACACTAAAAGAAAGGAGGGCACGCTTACGTGAGAATGAATATTTCATGAACTGGGATGGTCATTACGAAACTATTAGCATTTCTGTGCATTAGATGAACCGTTTTTTGCTTGTGCTGGTTTATCAATCAAAAGGTTTCAGCAATAATTATTTGTTTATTTGGTACTCTGTGCCAGGTTTTTTTTTGTGCGGTTCCCTATATTTTAATGGGTGTTTTAAATGAATTGTTGAATGCAAATGGCAGCTTTAGTTCATCAAAAGACCATAAACACAAAGATCGTAGAAACATTCGAGTTCAAAGGAGTGCATTCAGGCTGTTATCATCGGTACTGCATTTCCGCCGAGCTGGTTTTGGCCTGTTAGTGGAAAAAACATGGCATGAAAATGCTGCTCACATACATACATACATTCCACTGGGCGCCAGAGTACATGATGGTGTCATCAAACGGGCGACTGCAAGCCGCAAGTCACAAAGGCGGCCGGAAGGACATCTCGAACGAATGTACACGAATGTTTATCGCAGGATGCTCTTTTACGATGACAGCTATTTTTTAAGGCACTGAATTGAATGTTTTAACGTGAAGGACTAGGCCAAACATGTGTTTTGCGGATTATGGCGTTGTGACATTCGTAGTGACATAAAGAAAGGATTAGCAACCAGGTTTAGTAATGTTTATTTTCTTATCTCCTGTCGGTTTTGCATACATATTTTAATCTTGTTTAAGGCGTTCGGCTTTGCTTTACAGGCCGCAGTTTTCCTAGAAATATTTTGCGGTTTTACAGTGATATTTATTCAGCTCAGGCTAACCCATTGCTAAATAGAAACTAGGCAATCTATCATGATAGAACCCCAGCTGCAGTTTGTGTAGTAGCTATTTTTGTGCCTATTCGATGACGAAACGATATCTTTCAGCTTGAGTTATTTCACCAGCAAAACGCAGGTTGTAAAGTAACTAAATTAACTTCTCTAAACTAATTTGTGGTAACTGTACAGTCGTTTTCCTCTGATTGATTTGATTTATATTTCATTTATTTCTGATTATGTATATAATTTAGCTACTATTCTACGCAGGATGTAGAGTTGTTCATTTTCCCGCTTGTTACGCTGCAATTCAGTACTTGTACAACCAGTCTTCAATCGGCAGCCAGGCGTGGAGGCTCTATATGGTATATGGGCAAACATGGCGAAAAGTATGCACTATGTTTGGTGACTGAGATTTCAACTGATATAACACATAATGATATCAGATATCAACAGCGGACCATACACATATTAACATAAAAAAGCTATCTATTTATATATCTTTACAAGCTGGATAAGCTGAAAAGATGCGTTTCCATTTCGAAAATGGAACAGCGAAAAGACCAACGAATAGGCAAAAGGCAAACATTTTTTAATGAGACGGAATCCAAGTGATTAAGAGCTTGATAAATGCCATAACCCGACATTGAGGGCTTGAAATAAGATTCTAGAAATTTTTCACAACCAAAACATTGCAGTCTAAATAGATCACTGTCATAAAGCACAGTTCACACGCATCTATCTTGTCGTCGTGATACATGACAGAACTCCACATGTTTCGTTCTGTCAACAGCCGCGTGTATTTGTAGGGTCCTACAGAAAAGAGTAAACAGTCGTCCTGTCTGGTTCAACGCCGTCTAACATTAATGATGATATGACGAAAGAGCTTATGTACATAATGTTTGCAGAATATCACCGGCATTCTCCTTTCACGTTCTAAGCGTGCGACAAGGATTATGTGTTGTTGTTGTCGGCTCGGCTTGTATCTGTTATGATGAATGGAGATCCAAGAAGTGGCACTCAAGTGTGCCACCGAGAGGAGCAGCTCAGTAGGTATAGCGTTTCAATCGAAGTACCACATGCTCAGCAGTGCTGGCGAATTATTGATGAAATGTTGCTTTTATTATTGTGGGTTCTTCCACCCAGAACTGCCACACATAGGCTTGAGACCTCTCATGTTAGTTTATACTTGGCAGTTATAAACAGTGACGACGGACGTGATGAAATTGTGTGTTTTTCTCGCTGCAGTAGTTTCTTACCGACTTCATATGACCTAGTTCAGGTGAGTGATGATCTTTCGGTATGTGTTTGAAATGTTTTCATTTCAATACCAAGCTTTCAGAGTACCGGAAACTGCGTACTGAAAGGTGACCTGAAAGCAAATGCAATATTCTCATAAAAGAACATAAAAACTAGAAAAATTAGCACTTTAGTTCGAACGAATTACGCCTGCAGTAACAGCAGCTTGTTGCTCGGTCCCATTACAACTGCAACTTCATCATCTTACCTACATCTGCATCTGGGACGATTGTAGTTTTACAACTGTACGGGCATTGAATTTACTTGAATGAAAAATGCTGACGGCGTTGATCGTGAAATCTTCATCCCGCCTTCTAGGTTACGATCCATAAAACGATAGGAATACAAAGTTTTTCATTTGTGTGTTTTAGTTTTTTCACAATCAATTCATCCACTATCCAATTTAACCTCTATTTAAACTCTGTGTGCATATGAAGTGATTTGGAAATTAATTCCTACTTAGAAAGTTCATGGATACCAAAAGATTAATAATTGGAAAACACAGGTTATATTGCTGGACCGAAGCAGAAAGAAAAATGCAGATAGGTTGTGGTTAAAATATGAATTCGAATAGTGCCAAGCCGGCATTTTTCAACTTTTCTGTGAAATTTGGCTTTCCCAGGAAAGTTAAGCCAAATTGCAATCTTACCCCCAGAGAATTTGATCCGGGATGTGGAGCCTCAAGACGGTCGACAAGACGGTGCGGAGAAAAATGACGGCCGTCCGTCTTCAAATCTGTCACAGTTTGTTTTTATTAAACAAATTCTACTTGAACCTAACCAGAAATCCCGGAAAGAATAAATTCTCTTTCCCGATTTTCCGCTGTCCTTTTCTAGCTATAGTTACCAAGAAAAGAAAACTTTATCGTTAATTTTTTTGTTTTTTTTTGTTACCTACTTATGTCGCTTCCATGCTGCCGACGTTGTTTCTTCCACGGGAAACAAGGTGTTTAGTATTAACACTTTAGTCCGACGAACTCATGCCGGAGAAACACACTGTGTCGAATGTTTTTCTGTCTGTGGGAATGGATTTTTGTGACTATTCTGTGACTATTATATATTCTATTTTGTGACTATTATATATTCTGGGAAAGAGACTGCTGCACGGTTAAGCTGGAGTTTAGCATGGGGATTTAATTCGAGAAAACGAAACCTTCGAGACCTACCGTTAAACGGAATTCGAAAAATTGATTTCTATGGAATCCGTTTATAGTATGCGATAAACAACATTCGAAGTGACCAATGATTGGACTACACAACGATTTGTTCGAACAGAACGAGCGACGCACGGTAGGCGGCATAGCTAATGATAGCAGGAAAACAACTAACTTTTTACATTGTTCCCTTCTATTCTCTCTACTACGAAGCAACCCGTATTGGGAGTGAGTGCTGTGAGTGTATAAAACAACAGTTTTTATATTCTTGGTTTGCTACATGATAGTTAGGGACAGTAGCTACGAAATGCCGCAAAATTAATGAAAACAGCAACATTCTATGTTAATCATTTGATGTTGTCAGCCTGGATTGAAATTTCTTCGAGCAGTTCGGCTACTTTATCCACTTGAGGCGTTAGTTTTGGCTATTGATGACCTGCATGATGGAATTCCAGAGTATGCAGCTATATAACCGATGTTGCAAGAAGAACTGAGGGTGTACGAGCAAGCAATTATAGAAATACCCGACTGTGTGAAGCCAGAAATTTGATACTCAAATGTTGATTTTACAATCGCGGACATTTTCCTGAACTGATTCAAATATCAGGGATAACTAAAAAACAATTAGGAAATTTTTTTTTACTAAAACGTGATTCGTTTTTTAACGGCTCTTTAGTGCTGAAACGGATTTTTTAGCGTGAAAGGCTAATGCGGTACCTACCTTTACTGTTTGGTTTCATAACCGATCGAACTCTTTTTTCACTGGGATTCCAGAACTGCGTTCATCTACGTTGCACTTTTTTGTGCTGAATATTTAAAGGAATATCAGAGAAACTCAGGTAATTTAATTGTGAAAACGTTTTCTCCACCCTGACAAGGTTCTGCAGGCGACGCCCTTGAAGTGGTAAAACATTTTCAAACAGTAATGATGGGGATTGTTTTCTGATCAGTTTGCGCATGACTATATGAGCGATACCCGAAAAAATCCTCCAGCGGAGATCCAATCTGGTTTTTTTTGAAACTTGCCTATGTGTGCGCAACGGTTCAACCCGTAAACGTAGCGTACACAAGAATTCAGCGTGACTCGTAGCCTATCAATGGAGTCTACTCTTGGTGGCAGCGGAGGCAGAGCCGTAAGCCTGTATCAGACTAACCGTTGCAGCGGTCAACCGCTACCGTTCCGTTCTTTTTCGACCAATCAGAACACAGCGGTCGACCGTCGCTTGTTGTTGTTGCAAAAAATAGAAAAGATTCTATTTTTTGCAACAACAACAAGCGACGGTCGACGGCTGTGTTCTGATTGGTAGAAAAAGAACGGAACGGTAGCGGTTGACCGCTGCAACGGTTAGTCTGATACAGGCTGTAGAGTGATCGTAGGCTAGCGTAGATTGTTCCATGATGTATAGAGACATGGTGTAACGGTATGTCAAATGCGGAATCGGCCATATTGGAAACAGATTTGATTGCTAAGGAGTTTGTTTATCATTTAGATGCATTTATATTGTGAATCTAACAATGCTACATACCTTGCTGTCAATATTTGTGCTACTCGAAAGCAACTCACAAGTTATACACTGAAAACTGGGACGTTCCTTTTTCAAGTGAGCAAGGAAACATAAATGAATAAGGAAATACACTGGGGTCTTTTTTACGCGGGTTATTTTTATGCGGTTTTTTTATACGCGACTTTTTTACGCGATTTTTTACAATAACGCGGATTATTTTTACACGGCTTTTTCAAATAACGTGGATTATTTTTACGTAATTTGGAAGATTTTTTACGCGGTGTTGGATAAGTTTAGTATGAGTAAATACAATAAAGTAAAAATCTATCGTATGGTTCATGACAATAAGATATTTTGTTTTATTAATCTAAATAATGCATATTTTACTGCAAATATACTGTTATTATTGCAAATAGGCAATTTCCGTTGATTCGGGAAGAAGAAACAAAAATACATCAATAATTGTACAACGATACGAGTCAGGGTCGTTGCGATCTACTTCCTATAAGGAACGAAAGCTTAAACATGTGTCAAAAATATTATAGAACAGTTATTGTCATGTTCTTCAATGAATTTTCATTTTAGCAGCACCATAAACTCATTTTGTGTGTTTTATTACCATTTTTATATCATTTTTCAAGTTTATATTATAATACGTGCCATTATTTTTAATCAGATCTTATTATTGAACGATTTTTTTCACGCAATTTTTTTTAAATTACGCGGTTTTTTTATACGCGGATTTTTCATCGCGGTACAACCAACCGCGTAAAAAAAGACCCCAGTGTACATTAAGGTCGCTTTTTACGCTGTTTTTTTACGCAGATTCCGGAATTTACGCGGTTTTTTTACGAGGATTCCGGAATTTACGCGGTATTTTTTTTTACACGGATTTCGATTTCTCTTCAATCGGATCGCAAAAATAACGCAGGTTTTTTTACGCAAATTCCGGAATTTACACGGAATCCGGAAATTACGCGGTTTGTTTTTACGCGGATTCCGGAATTTACGCGGTTTTTTACGCGGTTTTTTTACGCGGTTTTTTTTACGCGGCATGTATCCCCCGCGTAAAAAGCGACTTTGGTGTATTTCTTCCTGTTGCATAGTGATACTTCGTCTCCACCCACCCTAAGCAAAAAACACTACCGCAGCCCGCGCCTACATTTTGATCAAACCGTTACACCATGTTCCACTCATCATGGATTAGTCCATATTTTTGTTTTATCAGACCTGTCTGGAAACTGAATCCAAGATTTTTCGCAACCTTCGTCCAGCATTTCAACGGCCAAACTTCAGAAGCGTTGCGTTGCTCTTTGATTGGTTAACGAATAGCTGGTTTCGTTGAGACCATTCTAAAATTCTTGCGAGATCACTACTCATCATCCTAATAAGTTCGCTGGAACAGGGACCAAGGTCACGGGCATACAGCTGAACGTCATTTGCGTGCATCTGTATGGAGCAGTAATTGAGTACGGAAGGTAAAACGGAAGGTGACACAAAAAAAGCAGGGCTCCAAGCACCGAACCTTGAGGAACACCGGAGATTGGAAGGCCTACTCCGCTCACTGTAATTATCGCTCGGAATGTAGCTTGACAACAACGTGCGATTCACTTCATCAGGATGGAACTCACACACAGTTGACCATTTATGTCTACCCACTCCAACACTTTTCAGTCGCTTCCAAAGGACGTCTGATGGGATTTTTGCTGCGAATTGCCACTGTGTTTAATGATAGTCATTGATTTAGGCTACTCTCTCTCAACCAGCCTCTCTCCCCAGCAAGCAATTTTGTTGATTTACAGCTTATTAAGCTATTAACCAGCGGGTTTCGGCTGAACCAAAGCTTAAGAAGCCGTTATTCGAAAAAATTGTTTGTTGGGTCTTCAATATTTTCAAAATTCAAAATTGTGTTGTTAACCCTAATGAAGAAATTCTGGTTACACCGGCCATTATAATTGCCTAAAGAGGTGTACTTGTACAGGGTACTCAATATATAAGTTCGAATATAACCTTTCATTGTTGTGTAGATGCGCACCAAGCGCATTCTATGTATTGGTATTGGTATCAGCTTTAGCCTCGTATGTAGGCTAACCAACGAGCATGGTGACTAGCTAAAATTTGTTGTTTGTCCACCGCGTTGTACCGCGACGTCGAAGTAAAGTTGTTTGCGATGCGCAGGTCAGGAGTTCGTGTTTTCTGATGAGAAACTCATTGTCTTGCAAGTGCCCCGCACAACTTCCAAAATAATAAGCTGCAGGCGCTCACGTTGGCCAGCTTCCCCCTCCCCCCTCCCACATAAATATCCCTCGGTTCTAGAGGGCCGCGTCAGTGATGGTTTGGGGTCGTATCCAGGCGTATCCCACTGGTGTTACGTGAAAAAACCGTGAAAATCAACGCCACGTGCTATAAGACCGATGTTCTGGATAAGGTTGTGGCCCCGACTTTTCGGGACCTCCACGCAAAGGATCATTACGTCCTTCAACACCAGGCGCATGCCACGTGCGATTTTTTTAAAAACGTTTAAAAACGTCTCAAGCTCGCTTTACAGTACAAAGGGGAAGTGCTCCCAGCTAATATGTCGTAAAGGTTCTCAATATACACTGCTTCAAAATAAAAATCGATCGAGGAAGGAATATCTTATAGTTTTATTATGTAACACATTTTTGAAGTGTAATCGAACTTATCGAATACCTTGTATTCATTCAACTGTGTTGCTAGGTCTGCCTTCTTTTTTGTTGTATATATCGTGAGGGAAGAGTCAAAGTTTGAACCTGAGAATACACCCATGCGTAGAGGCTGACACAGAACGGCCTGAATCTGCTAAGATGCGAACTCATCATGCTAATACGTTTGTCAAAGCGAACTTTGTCACCTTGAGGTTATGAGCTCTCCTTCAAATTCGAATCAAACTTCTCCTTTTCAAAAAATATTTGAATGACTTTTAATTAACTTTTATCCAACTCTAATGATGTAACTATTCCGGAATAATTCTTAAATGATAAGAAATAACATCTGTGGTCGGCTTCTGGATATCATTTCGGTTCCGGAAATACTCATATTAGACGATATTCGGTGGCATATGATCATTTGGGTTGGTTTCCGGAAACCGGAGGTCACCATCTCGAATTTCCAAATGGCATCTGGAGTCGATCATCCCATTTCCAACAATACCCATATTGGTATTTAGCTCTACATTTAGATAGTTCATTAGTTTGCATCATAAATTTAAAATTTTCCGCATGCGTAGCTTATTTTTAATCCATTACTTCAAAAATGAAAGGAATCCGTTAACGACTGACCGAGTACCACTCAGTAACTGAGTAACAATTGAAGTTGGACAATATTCGTGAGGCTCTCGTTGTTTTCGGTATTTCTGGTTCCTATCGCAGAGTGTTGCCGTAGGGCGTAATTCTACGTCAAAAGATTTGAGAGTAATGCTGACTCCATTTTTGAATCAAGAACAAAATCACGAAAAAAAAAAACAAAAAGATCAGGTAAAATCAGTGAATATTTCGGATTCGGATCTTGGAAATTCTACTTACACTCTGATTTTTCGGTTTGAAAAACTACATTTCACGTGAACCGACTTTTATCTGGAAAATCATAGAAAGAAAATGCGCGATCTCTGGAATCCATGTAAAATCGCCGCTTTGGAAGTAATTTTAGTGTAGTCATTAGAAACAAGACCTCCTTCAATAAATCGAGATAATATATAGAACGTGTTGCGTGATCTCATATCTTCTCAAGCATATTGGATAATAAGTTTGATCTTGTATACGAAACGTGGATGCAGGATGATGACACTTTCCTGAAAATCACGGTATTAAAATCAAACAATTCCCAAGCTTTTTCTAAAAAATTGACGAACGTTGAGAAACACTGATACGAGGGAGATTCCTATTCGTGATATATTGTTTTCATCCTGGTGTGCTGATTTTTAATGCTTTCAATATCAATTTTCGAAAGTTTTGATCAACCCTAATTGTTGAATGTTTTACGAGTCCGATTGACCAATAGAAACGAGCCTAAAATCAAATTGAAGCACATGTTATTTCATATCTTTCGGTGAACTTAAAGGATTTGTAGACAATTTTTAGATATGTAAGCCAACATGTTACTTATAGTACTTTCAAGATGAATTGATAAAACTTAGGGCAAACCACAGCCCTCCCAACTGGTCTCGAGGTACGATGCTAGCCTATCAAGCCAGTCGTCGTAGGTTCGAGTCTCGACTCGGGAGGGACTGTTAGTGTCAGTAGGATCTTAGCGCTAGCCCCGCAATTGTCCTTTGTACACTTAACAGTTGGCTGCGAAGTCTGTGTATAATAAACAGAAGGTCGAGTTCTGAATCGGAATGTAGCACCCAAAGGCTAGGGCAAACCATACACAGTTATCCAACTTTGAAAAGAAGCCATCAATTTTTGATTTAGAATTATGGTTTTAGGGTAAATCACCAATTGTTACCATTAGGTATTGCTGTTTCATAATAAACCAATGAAAACGGAAAATTGTAGTAATACGACCAAAGGTGATATTTTTTTACAAAGGGCAAATTAAGTTTGCTCTGGTAAAATTCTCAAGTTACAAGAGAGATGCGATGCTGTGTGATAATTATGCAATTTTTCACCACATTCATCGCTTTCTGTAAAGTATAATCCCCAGCTAGATGCATTACGCGCTTGGTTATTGTGGCATCACTCGGATGCCCTTCTGGTGTCTAACAAAGCATCTCTGTTCCATCCAGTATAAACTGCCACCGCCTAGGGAATTTGCATGGCACTATACCTAGTCGCCTGCAGTCATAGGTCTTCGGTCTTGCGATGAGCCCCCAAATGCCATTTACGCGTCCAAGCAGCGCTAGCTGTTAGCCAGTTTACCGTACACGAAGTAATTGCCTGTCTGCGCTGTTAGCACGAGTCATGCCGAGTTTCACACGTACCTGGGTAGCAGCATAAATGTGTGCCGCAGAACATTACCGGTCCGGACTGATGCTAGTGTGTTTGTGCAAAGCACCTTTAATCTTATAAACATAATCGCGTTGAGCTGGCCGTAATTTCGTTCGTTTTCTTTTCCACCTAATACGCAACCCATTCCGTCCTCCAGCCGAGATTATCGGGCGGGTTTATCCGATTACACGTTCCCATACCAGGTCGGGTGAGATTTGAATTATTGGTACACTGACCCTTTGAAAATACGTGACGCATTTCAGTGCAAATTACGCTATCATCGAACTGTCCGATTTGTGATGTGTGAATAAATCACACAGGATGTAAACAAGCGTCTTCTATCAGACATTGATTTTAATTGAAAACACGCAATCTTAAAGCGGATAAAGGATACTAACATACGCGACACTCCCAACGCATGGCAATAACGGGTATTGATGGCTGCTACCTTCATGTGTTCCGGCTCTTTTTCGATGCGAGCAGTATCGATCTCTAATGGCGCTCCGTTCTTCTCGTCGTCCTCCGTATGTTGTGCGCCCATAGCATGTTTATTCCTGCTGAATAAATCATTTCAATTTATTCCTTCTAATTTCTAACGCTACCTGATACTCGTGCTGCTCTTTTTTTTTTTTGTTGTTCGGAAAGTTGAAACCAAAAGGATGAAGTTTTCTTCCCATTTTGTTTGCAATTGTTTCTGTTTCGTTTAAGTCGCACGTGTAGGTAGGGTGGGAAGGTTGTTCGGTGGGTGGATTCCACTTCAAACGATTGCCCGAGTGAAAGTATGGCATGTCGGTTCACCGAATTCCAGAATCATAATCATTTTCGGTGGTGTATTACCAGCCAGCCGGTTCACCGTTGTTCGTGACGGTGGATGTCGGTCAGTCATGGAACACACAGGCTATCCTGCGGGCTTTTATTGTTGCCAGACTAACCGTTGAAAGGTTATTTATTAATGGTAGACCTCATCTGGCTTTGATTTGTCTCTTGCTTTATTTATGGTCTGGGGTTATTTGCTCAACATTATCGGTGCAGGGCGTCTGGGGTTTGAAAAAACCTGTAGTTATTAGGTATTTGATTCGATATTGTTTTTGACACATTTTGTATGTTGTAAGATAAGTACAACGATACACCGTGCCACAGTGCTGGGTCGAGACAATTTCCAGATCGAAAAGATCCCCGACCTGATCGGGAATCGAACCCGATATCACAACCGTCTGGGAGCCGATCGACATCGCTAAACACAGAACCACGGGGACTACTTAAATTATACCTAATATCTATAAATGAAGAGTGATCGATGTGAACTGCGATCATGAACAGGCGATTTTTTTCGCAAACCAATTTTTTTTTTCAAATTGATTATTATTAGCTCAGTGAGAGTCATACGTAAACAGTATATGAAGATTCGTTCATACGTTGTAGCTCCAGTTGTTCACACGTTGTAGCTTAGAGTCCGGGTCTTCACACATTTTGTGAACTCTGGACTAGCCTCTGGCCCACTTACTACCTTCATGTCTTCATAATCCACACACTCGGGACAAATGGGGGTCTGGGGGACCCCGTGTGCCCGAACCTATGTAGATACTGCCTGATGGCTTGACAGGACCTGTGTCAGGTGGAAGTTCATTTCTCCATAGCCCTTCGACCCATCCGGATACCTTCGGAATAAGTCATCCAAATGAAACAGATTTTTTTACAAAGGTTTCTTCTAGAGCTTTCCACATGAAAATTGACTTGGCCTTTCTGTCGGTTTGGTGACAGCATGCTTGAGCTTGGAAATACCGATTTTCGAAATTCGATCCGGTCAGTTGCGGGGTGTGTTTCGTTGCCTATAACTTCTAGGATAACTTCGGACCGTGACTTGGACAGGCAAAGACGAACGCAGACAAACGTTTACGAACAAGAAACATTTAATTCAAAAACGTATTTACGTCCTATCCATGAGCGCCCCCGTGGTCCCCGTGGTTCTGTGGTTAGCGATGTGGGTCGGCTAGCTCTCCCACACGGTTGTGATATCGGGTTCGATTCCCGATCGAGTCGAGGATCTTTTCGAGCTGGAAATTTTCTCGATTCAGCACTGGGGCACGGTGTATCGTTGTACTTATCCTACACATGCAAAATGTGCCAAAAGCAATATTGATAACGAATTCTCTCAACTAATCTAGTTGATCGAGACCGCTATTAGCCAAGGCTAAACGTGCGATATTGTTGTTCCATGAGCGCCTATTAAAAATGCTTGTAATATAAACTTAAAAATGATGATGGGGTGAAATCTGTCTTCGCCTGCAACTCAAATCATCCTTCGTCCGCCCCTGCCCGCAGGAAACTTCAGCTTCAACACTCCGTCGTACATGACATTCCAATCGAGCGTGACGATAGCGCATTAGCGGATGACCCTTTTCTTACACTGGAGGGTTGCCTCTGCCGTTTTGGTGACAGAAAGAATAGCATCCAGAGTTGACTAACCCTTCCGGAAACCGAACTGGCTACTTGCCAGACCGTTTACACCCTCCGTGTACTTAACAAGTCGTTTGAGGATAATCTTTCAAGCATCTTGCCCGCAATGTGCAGCAGACAGAGAGTCCTATATGCCGATGGTTCCCAAGCCTTCGGCAGTAAGACCAATCTCTGTCGCTTCCTGTTTTCCGGGAAGAGGCAGTCAACCAGGCACCTCTGCTCGGTGGTCACTTTTATTGCCATCCTGATTACCAGGTTAGGGACTCCATCCGGTCCCGGTGTCTCCACGTTGGAAACCCTTACTTTCTCCTCAACTTCGACTCGGCTGTCGTCGCTCATGGATCGGATATTCGACAGGTGGCCCGACCATCCCTGGTCTATGTTTGAGATACTGGAACGTCGAACGTGAGACCAGTGCTTTGTAAAGGATCGCAAGTTGACTGTTAAAACATTAATGCGATCGCTTTCCGCAGTCAACTTGTCTGCTCGGCATAGTACAGCGATCGCCCGGAGAAAGAGCAGTCAAAGTGGAATTGAACATTTTTTTAGTTCCTAGGCGGCGGTCATTCGCTATGGCTGCGCTCGTTTATTTCGTTCAATCTTTCATTATGTATACGTTCAAGGCACAAAGTGAATAGGGTAGTTGGTACCATTTCTACAGCTTCGCTGAGTTGCGGGCCAGCGAAGACGACACCGAAGGCGGGAAGTTAAGAATGAAATAACTTTCGGTCGCTTGCGCGGCAATTAACACATGTGATTTGCTATTATCTAATTGTGTGCTTTGCATCTGAGGTGGATGGCCTTTAGATTTTTTTTGTGACTCGACTGTGGTTGTAGCGTATCCTGCGCTGCGAAAGCGGCTCGCCCTACCGCAGTTTAATGTACAGGTATACTTAAGGCTGTACATAACCCACGGTAAGGCGAACCGCCTACGCAGCGCAGGCCGCGCCAGTATGTTTTTAGCCTCACAGTCTTTCGTGAAGGTGTAAAAGAAATCACATTTTCTAATCAATATTTTGTACCGTAAAACGGGGTATCCTTGATCAGCGGGGTAACATTGATCAGTTTTACCCTTTCTCATGAATAGTTGAAATAAAACTGCCCCGTGATTACTTTTGCTAAATTTGAGTAAAACATCTTAGTCTTGTGTCATTCGAGATCTGAACAATATTGCATTGTTTGAAATTTTTTATTGTTTTGATAATCAAATTTTAAAATCAATTAGATCGTTATATTTCTTACTCTCAGTAAGTGCCAAGAAAGCACTTTATACTAGTCGAATATTAAACATTTCGTATTTATTGATATGTTCTCCAAATTCTCAATCAACTAGAAAAAAATTTTGCAAATTTATTACATTTATAATTAATGAATTTATACATGTTGAGAAAGTCCAGTTTTATGCTCTAACCAGACATCATCCTGGTCTACGCCAGGATGTTGTCTTGGCTAGAGCATAGAACGTAAGAGGCTAGAGCTGGCCCATTGATACTTCCGTTGTTGGAAAGGCCTTGCATATATGATCAACATACGTTTTCTGAACACAAACATTTTACAACGATTGCTGACTTACAAAATACTTCTGGCACATTCGCAACATTTACGTTTTTCATCATCGAAAGGTGAAATTACATATGGCATAAAAATGACTCGCAGTAAGCCGCGGCTAGGTGCAAGGACAGGACTATCCTCCGCAATGAGAGCAGTCAAGGAGAACGTGATGTCAATCCGGAAAGCGTCTCTAAACATGTTATCAAAGCAATATCTAACATTTTTAGTTCAAAAAAGTTTCAAAACAATTCAAAATTGACACCGATCAAAGTTACCCCAAATAAAGAAACAAGGACGAAAAACAAATGTTTTAATGTTCAAGATTTTCGAAGGGCTTTAAAAACTAACTTTTCAAGTTCTAAGGATGCCAGTACTGGTACTAAAAATATGAAAACTGTAATTTCAGTTGTAAAATATATAAATACACAGGGGTCTTTTTTTACGCGGTTGGTTGTACCGCGTTGAAAAAATCCGCGTATAAAAAACCGCGTAATTTTAAAAAGTTGCTTAAAAAACTAAAATGAAAATTCATTGAAGAACATGACAATAACTTTTTTATAATAATTTTGCTACATGTTTAAGCTTTCGTTTCTTAAACGGAAGTAAATCGCAATGACCCTGACTCGTATCGTTGTAAAATTATCAATGTATTTTTGTTTCTTCTTCCCGAATCAACGGAAATTGCCTATTTTTTTATGATAACAGCAAATATATTAAAAATATGCATTATTTAGATTAATAAAACAGAATATCTTATTGTCATGAACCATACGATTGATTTTTACTTTATTGGATTTACTTATACTAAACTTATTTCGCGTAAAAACAATCGTCACTGTGCCACAGCGATTTAGAACTTCTGAAGTGACCTAGTGTAGGTTGTAGGTCTTGTTGAGTATAACATTCGCTTATACTAGAAATTTTTACAAACATCCTCAAAATTTGAAGTTTGGGTCAAAATACGGTTTTTTGGACCTCAGCGCATATAATATTTTTTAACTCAGTCATTTATCAACCGATTTTTAATATTTAAGCAGTTTTAGAAAGGGGATAAATGAATCTTTCAAAATATATACAGGTTTTTACTAATATCAATAAAACATGTTGAGTTATTTGAGTTTAAATATAAATTTTTAGAATTTTTCACGCAGTTTATCGACTTAGTTTGAAATTTGCCGTTTTTTAAGAAACTTACGACAAATATAATATAATTTTGAAAGTATATTCAATTCCGAATCAAATGAAAGTATTTTGGTGAAAATCGGTTGATATTTGGCTAAGTTATATTTTCTTTAGAAAACCAGTATTTTTGGCTTCTATCGCACAACTATTTCACGGAGCTACAAATGATAAAAAAATGCAAGAACTTTTGATGTGACTTAGTGTGGGTTATATTAGATCAATGATCTAATTAATCAGCCAATATAGGGTTTTACTTAGTATAAGTCGGGTCTTCTTCAATCAGTTATTAAAAGCTATCGTTAGATTTAATCTTCTTAATTGTCTCCGTACGTACTCGTTCACGGCTCAAATCAGAAAGCTCTCATATTCGGTCTTTTCATGCTATCATTCATCGAGAGCGAGAAGTCTCTCGCATCGATTGGTTTTAGTACAATTTGTTATTTTTTCATGCTTAATTCAAATAACTAAACTATCAGTATATAACGGGTTATAGTTTAAGTCATGTGTTACTTGCGCGTTTACTTTAAGTTTTTCAAAAAAACCCCAAAAATTATAAGTTAAGGTCAAATCCCTGCTTTTTACCTTAGCTTACATTTTTATGTTTAATTCGGTTATTTTCCAACCAATTTTCTATATTTTGGCTGATTTGGAAGGGCTAAAAATAGAAACTTTGAAATATATAAATATGTTTAAAGAGTTTACCTATATGTGATGTATAGTTTTAATATAAATAAGATGATTCATAATTAATAAAATAAGATGATTTATATACTTTTTCAAATTTTACCAATATGCGATAAATAGTATGTTACACTCAACAAGACCTATAACCTACACTAGGTCACTTCAGAAGTTCTTGCATTTTTTTTTGAAGTAGAATACTTCTCTCAGGAAGTTCGGCTACATAGGGATGTGACATGAAAATCTAAAATCGAAAAAAGTGAAAAATATGTCCAATTTCAAATGCTAATAAATCGGTTAGTATTCGATGGATTTCCTTCGTTCTTGCAGCAATAGATTGCAAAATCTTCTAAGATTCTTCCCAAAATAAGATATTTGTAATTTTATTATTCACAATATTGTACTATTGAAAATAGTCAAGCCTTGTCAAAACGAAAAATTCGACCTCTGATTGGTCGTTATATGCTTGCTTCCCAAGCACGGTCGACAGGATCATATACCTTGCAATTGCAATTTTGCAATTTTTCAAGGCAAATAAAAAAATAATTGAAGGTTAATAATTTTCTGGCATCAACACAAGCAGACATTCTGTGCGGGATGCAATCAAATTCTGTTGTAGTTGTCTAATTTTTACTTTCACTTTATTTAGTAAACCCCCCACTGTAGGGGCAGCGCAAAGGCTGCGATCAGCATAACCGACATTGAATAATTAACTGCTCTTTTAGTACGCATTAACAAAAGCAGTTAGTTCGACTATGCAGAGCTAATATGAAGTCGATTCAATCAATCAGCATAAACAGAATTTCGTCGCCTCCAAGCTGCCAAGTTGCAACATGATGCAACACGCAACAGCGAGCAAACGAAATCGCTTGATGATACAAACCGCAATAAGATACGGGTTAAAACCGTTGCGTGTGTGAGAGCACCATCGGTGTTTATTCGCTGGATACACTATCTACTGTCTTCTGAACGCAATAATCTGCTTACATGCGACACGGGGACGGGAACATTTTCTTCAACCAAGCTGCACAACACGACACAAAACATGTTATTTTGTTGCTTCAATAAGAGTGCTATCGGTCCGGCTCGACAAGAAATCATTTTTGTGCATCCGTGCTACGAAACTGAGGAAAAACTTTAGAAACTGAAAAAAGAGGTGGAGCTTATCAAATGATCGCTCTGAGCCGGAATGAAGTCACACATATTTTTCAAGTTATATCATTCCACCACGTACGTAAAATAATTCATTCCTATTTTCATCCCTATATAAGAGCCTGTTTTAGTCGAAGCCACTCATAATAGTTCTGAACAGTGACGACAGCAGTCCTCCCTTAGCAGCAGCGGGAGCGAGCAGTGGGTACCATCGATAGCAGATAGCGGCCACAACTGTGGCATGGCTGCGGATAAGCGTAGCAGTTTCAGCGGATCCACCATCGATAGCAGCAGGGCCAGCAGAAGCAGGTACAGCGGGTACCAATGGCGGCCACAACTGTGGCATGGCTACGGATAGCGTTGCAGCTGCTCAGCAGTTGGGCCAGCGTATAGCGGCCACAACTGTGGCATGGCTATGCATAGCGTAGCTGTTGCAGCGGGTATATCAGCATCGATAGTAGCAGAGTCAGCTGATGCAGCGACACTCCCTTCACTAAAATGCTGTTTAAGCGTGGTAGCGGGAAGCATCAGCAGCAGGCTTGCACGCGGTTCTTGATATTCCCCACATGAAACGACGCGCTTTCGTATGATAGCGGTGGTATTAGCGGTAGATGCATTTGCCAACACTTCCTCCAGTTAAGCCGTGTCTAGTTTTCAATGTGAAAACACCTTTCTCATTGTGTTGACCGTGCGCCTTAGTTCTTACTATCGAGGTAACACATAGATGTAAGATAAACACTACATCCTATGATAAATTGAACAATTGTCCTTATAAGGACAACAAATGAATTAATGAAGATTTAATTTTGAATTAGAATACTTCTCTCAGGAAGTTCGGCTACATAGGGATGTGAAATGAATATCTAAAACTGAAAAAAGTGAGAAAAATTTCAAATTCTAATAAATCGGTTAGTTTTCGATGGATTTCCTTCGTTTTTGCAGCAATTGATTAGAAAATCTTCTAAGATTCCTACCAAATGCATGAAATTGCAATTTTATCATTCGAACTATTGTACTATTGAAAAACTCTTAAGCCTTGTCAAAACACAAAATTCGACCTCTGATTGGTCGTTATACCGCGCTTTCCCAAGCACGGTCGGCAGAGTTATGGACCTTGTAAATTGGGAATGCATCATTTGGCCTTTATAAGAGCTTCATCAGATAATAAACAAACATTTCATCGGATATTAAATTGAACAACTGAAATTTGAAGAACACAAATGATTATTTGAAGAGTTAATATTTTCTCGTTTGGCGCTATAATCCAAAGTTAATTATCTTCATCTACATGCATACTCTGATTATTATTACGTGTTTGCGTCGCTTAGTGTTTGGCTACGGTCATGCAGAACGCAAATAACGGCGCGATGCGATTCGGCAAGACGAAATCTGTTGAAATGTATAGCTCTACTTCGCCTTAAAAAGAGCTGTACATTTCACCACGGTAAGGCGAATCGCATCGCGCCGGCATTCGCGTTCTGCATAACCGTAGCCTTTGTTCCGTTCCCGTCTAATGCTGTCGTATTAAATGTGAATATTACAATTCGGCAGCACCTCAACTTCTCATTTGCAAAAAATTTAAAAATATTCAATGAACTTCATTCAAAATATCAGACAAAAATAAATTACAATACTGCCAATGAACGGTCAACGTTTATTTACTAGAAAAAATGACTGACACGCAAGCAGCCGGGTTATCTTTCTTGTAAAAGTATTCTACTTCAACCTTGCGGTCGTGGCTTTGCATACAACCTTCTTGTGATTTTTTCATTTGTAGCACAGTGTAATCCGCGTTATGTCAAAAAGCCACGTTAAAAATAATCCGCGTTATTGTAAAAATCGCGTAAAAAAAGTCGCGTATAAAAAAACCGCATAAAAAAACCCACGTAAAAAAGACCCCAGTGTACTCACGAAAAAGTGAAAAAACTGATCATGATCAATCAACTGAACTGATTGTGTTGTTGCGAGCACGAGTGGTTGATTTTTCTTTAAATGCCGTTAATCAATTTACTCCGATAACTTATTTTGATTATTGAATTTCATAGATTCAACTGCACTAATGCAGTGCAGAGCATGCAACAAAACGAGCCGATCAAAAGAATTGGAATTTTGTATTAAAACGTAATTGTATTTGGATACGACGGCCATGTAGCATGTACCACTTTCATTCTATGAAAAAACAACGGATACAAACGTTGCGAGCTATTTATTTATTCAAAATATATATATTTAAAACTTATTCCAACCACAAATCGTAATTTCGACAACAATGCAAATGTTAAGCATCATTTCGGAATGCTCTCGCTACGCCTCAAACGTAAGAATGCTTTAGACTGATTGACTGTTTTTTCGGTCGATCATGAACGCAAACGAAAAGTGGTATGTGAATGCCGGCAGACGATTTTGTGACGGACATGAAAGACAAAGCGGCGGTCCTTTTGCGGAAGCATACGTTGCCCGCAGCTCGTTCCACATTCGCTCTGCTTTGAGCCGTTCTTTGAAATTGAACATGCTGCAGATACAAGTTGAAAATGAGCGAAGGATCGCACGAAAAGGAAAGCATGTAGGTAACTGAACGAGAAAACGTTCAAGCGTCTTTTTAGAAAGGATTTTTCAAAGCTCTGCGTGAGACTCGACTGCGGGAGGTCACGACTTGGCTCGTGGTGGCTTATGGTCCGAATGCCGCGCGGCGCTCTATCCTCTGTTAATCTTCTCAAGCACGCTGCATCCTCCGTCATGCTGGAGGCATTATCATGTCAGTCCACCAATGAACCGGGGACTTACCATTCCTAGGTGGGCAAATCCTTGGCGTGGTGGCGTCACACGCCCGCGATAGTATGGCAACTAATTGCTCAGCAGTCTTCTTTCTCATTACCTCTTCCAAAATCTCGGCTCCGAAATGCGAAGTCTTTCACTCGCGGACTGTCGAACTGTTGGCTCTACCCGTCACTTGCCGCTTTACGTTGTTGTCTACAACATGATATGGTGGAGATATGGTGTAACGGTATGTCAAAGGCAGAATCCATATTGGAAACAGATTTAATTGCGAAGAAGTTTGTTTATAAACAGTCACTGAAAAATCGTTGAATATATCAATCAGATGCATTGAGGTTGTAAATATAACAGTGCTACATACCTTACTATCAATATTTGTGCTTCTCAAAAGCGCCTCACGAGTTAAATATTAATACTTGGGACGCTTCCAAGTGAGCAAGGGAATATAAATAAACAAGAAAAATTTTCTTCTTGTTGCATAGTGGCACTTCGTCTCCAACCTTACTGGGCAAAAAACGTTACCTAACCCCGCGCTTACTTTTTTACCAAACCGTTACACCATATTTTACTCATCATGGTAGAACATGGTGTAACGGTTCGATAAAAAATGTCACATTGATGATCGACTCAGCACCATTTCTGCTATATGTACATTTGACCCCAACGTTGACCAGATCTAGGTTGAGCTTTGCCAGAGCTTTCAACAAGATATAACCGCGCTGGTTTGTAGAAAGACTTCCCCACTCAACAGCCCAAACGTTAGGCCAGTTACCTCCATAGGTAACAGGTCGATCATCTGGATAAACTTTTCGGTAGACCAACGCGGCGAACCGTGACAACTGCAGTAGAACACTAAATTCACCCTGACAACCGCGTACCCTTCTCTTGAGGTTAACTTAAATCTTCTGAACCGGGAACCTGTTTGTCGTCTATATGGCCGCCGTACTGGATTTATCCGCAACCCAGTTCCCGTTTCCGGGAGGGATGCAGTAGGGGTCCACTAGGAAGGCGATGTCTGACAGCGACTCAGAGGCTGCTGGGTTATGCAGCTGCTGGGCCGCATAACAGTGGTTCAGGTTCAGACCTTGTAAAAGCACCGCTCCGAGCCGCTCGGTGACGGCTCAACGAGCGTATTGTCGTTTCATGTGACATTCGATGCAAGCACCAGCTCGGTACAAGAGCTAAAAATGCTACATATGCAGTGCGGTAACCTTCGGTTTGTCACCGGCAAGCACCTTGAGTTTATATTTTTGTTTTGACTTGTCTGCGCACGTCCCATCTCGCTTACTTTGATTGAACTTTATCGCATCCTGAGCAGGAGAGCATAACAAACTCATAACTCATCAATAACATATTTAGCTAGCTGTATAGTCTTGGAGGGACAATATTTTGGTATTATTTTTTGTTATTTTACCAACTTTGTAATCTGGTTGTGATATATTAAAGATATTTTCTCCTGCGGGGGGTTTGATGTTTGCTGTGCCACGTGTGGATTGATGAATAGAGTTCTCCAAGCGAAAACACATGCACACTACGACACGGCCCGCTTTGCACTGTTTATTCACCCTTATACCTAGCGAACCTATACATTAGAGAAATGACAAGACACTCACCGTTAAGGCAACTGTCAACATCAAAACGGGCGAGTTGTATCATTTTGCATTGCCGTTATCCGTTTTGATGTTGACAGTTGCCTTAACGGTGAGTGTCTTGTCATTTCTCTAATGTATAGGTTCGCTACTTATACCCGAGGTTTCGCAGCCGACTTGCCAGTCGAGCACCTGGGAGCTCTCATAAAGTTTTAGGCGTTCCGTTTTCCAGAACATACCAGGACCTTGGGAGACTCCTCGCAATCAAGGATAAAAATAATTCGTATCGCATAACAATCATTCAGGTATCATTTCTGAACGTGCTATTTATAAGCTTTCAATCCTAGTAAACCATCGCTATTGAAAGTTACACATTCTCAAGCTTGCAAGAGACAACTTAGAGCAAAGAAATATATGGTAGCTTTCTTTGATGATTTTTTTTCAGTATTGCATGCTTTAGGCGGAGCAAGCAACATATAGCGAGTGTTTCACGAAAGAATCGTAAACGATTGCACTCAAGCGATCGCAATGATTCTTCCAAATGTTGGTTGCTTGTAGGCGGAATTCGGCTACTCCACGTCGTGCTTTCACCGTGATATACCACGATGATTCTTGGTGATTTCAAGTATCACATGCTAACGCACCATGCTACAATTTCCGTTAGCATTGATGATACCTGCTTGCTCCGGTATGCAAACAATTGAACGCAATCTAACGTTCATTTGGATTCATAATTTTGTATCACTGGCGATAATATCTCAAAGATTCTCGCGATAATTTTGAATGCGAGTGAACTTGGATACAACAAATACTATCGTGTTTGAATCATTCAGTCTCCTTCTCTGGTATTCGGAACTCTTAAAAGCAAAAAACAATCAGCAGCGTTTCTATGGAAAACTTGTACGCGAGTGGAAATAGCTGAACGATAACTGATGAATCAAAGAACACATTTGCATGAAATATTGCTAGTGAGTGAACTTTTCCATGCTTGCTCGCAATCCTTCACTTAATGACCTGAACTTTACAACGCCAGCATAAGTGGCTCCTATCGAGTCCTTTGCAGGTCCAGGAGTTATGTCCTCCCTCAAAGCACCTGAGGCAAACATCCGGTTGCTGAGGTATGACATACTGACCAGCCGACCATCAATTTTCCTTCTGAATTGAATTGAATATTATTGTAATCGCTAGGTTTCCCTGTAAAAAAGAAATGAATTGTATGTACAAACATCATGATTTTTTAAATATCAGACTCAATTTTACTTCTACAGTTATTGAAAAGCTTGCGTCTCCCTATTTTTAATCCTGGCAACCCTAATGAATCGAGAACGATAACGATACACAGTTGCATGACTAAAAAAAGACTAATAGGGGTCTTCACATCGAGCTCGTATACCCATATACCCGTATTAACCCCCCCCCCCCCGTAAACTGTGTATCATCCATTACTCGTCAATGGAGGTTAGTATTTTTACGGCTGGGTATTTGTTTACGAGCTCGACATGAATACTAGAGTGGCCATATTTTATATGGCCGTTTTTGAAACTATCGATCTTAATGAGTGCCGGGCTGAAAAAGTTTCCTTTTGACCTGTACAATAAGCCACGAAAATTTGAAATTGATCGGAGTTTATTTAATTGTCCCACAAAGCGCTTATATTTTAGAAATCGATTTACATGAAAGTTGTACGGAGTTTTTTCTTGTTTCAACATACATCTCTCGATAAACGTATTCAAATACATTTATATTTTTATAAAACCGGTATATTATTATCCTTATTTAAGTATAAAATAATGTAAAGCTTTTGGTGCTTGTTAAAAAGTTCGGATTTTGAATGAGGTGGATATTTTTACGGTATGAATCAACAACATGCAATATAAACTAAAGTTCGTCTTCATAATGTGTTTCCAACACGGTTAGAGTTTTTCATGAATCAAACACCATATTCTGTGGTGTCGTTTATAGCGAATAATTTTTGACAGAAGTTTGCTATTCCTCATTATTTTCCTATTCGGCTAGGTCACGGTCGAAAAAATCAATATTAAGTTCAAAACTCGAAAAGAAAGCATTGCTTTTGTATAAAAGATGGGATAAATTATAAACTAGTAACCATGCTTGTTTTTTCTCCTCAGAAAACCTCTAAAGTGCAGGAGAACATCTTGCACTGCGAAAACAACTGCTCTCACACTAAAGAGCAAATAAACGCTCATGCTAGAAGAGAGCGACAAACGAATTTTATCTGCTGAGCTTTCTGAAATCACTGCGGTGAAATTTGGAATCTCTCTCTTGCGAGACAATGAACTATGGTGTACTTTCTCACACGTGTGGACATCACGCACAATAATTACACCGCAGAGCTATCTGCGGTGTGTTTCACAGTTGGTTTCTTGAGCATGGCAGAAGAGGAAAAGAGAATGGGAGAAAAAAAAATAGACTGCGTTGCTCGTGCCGCTCGTTCTGGTCGAATTTACTCTGGTGGAATTCGTTTTCGCAGTGTAGCTTCACGAGGACTACAATTTTGCCAGGTAGGTTTTTTTTTCACTTTCCGGACTACTCGCCAGTGGACACTGTTGTGTACTTCTGCGTTTTCTCTGTAAAGTGATTCACCCCTCTCGTTTCTATCAGATGTGGGGTGAGCTGGAAGTGTGTTTGTCTCTCAAGCTGGTTGAGACACTTTGGAGTGGAGAAAGAAGCAGTGTGGTGAAAGCATTTGCTACACGCAGGCACATACTGGAAGGGAAGTGCGCGGTGAATTTTTTCTCCTCTCCTTTCAAATACTGAGGAGAATGACAAACATGCTAGTAACTGTTCAGGAATTTAATGCTTGCGACATTTGACAGCAGCTATTCAAGGCCAAACGGTATTGAAACCAAAAATGGCCGACTTCGAGCCACCACTTTGAATTTTCAAAGGCACAAGATTCGGTAACAGGTTATGCGTCATCTGTGAAAACGCTGTTTTATGTTTGCTGCGATGAAGCGTTTTCACAAGGAAGCGTTATCTTTTTCCGGGTCTTGTGCTTCTGAAAATTCGAAGTGGTGGCTCGAAATTGGCTGTTTGTGGCTTCAATGCCGTTTCACCTTAAGGACCATTCGCTTTTAATCGCCTGATCATTTTTTGTTTTAATTTCAAGCGGGATATCAAGCCAATCCAACTTATTCTGCGCTTAAATATCACAAGCGATTCTTCATCTTTTCAGTTAGACCGTCTGAAACGACTTTCAATTTCGATATATGCGAAAGAATCACGTAGATAATTCTTTACTTGAATCATACATTGGATTTGGAGCATTCGTACACCCGAAAAACACCTGAATGAGAAGTTTGACTATAAAAAGGGACATTTCTCGAATGCAATTTATGGTTAATGATCAGAGCAAATATTTCCTCAGGCAATAAATGTTTTTTTTTACCATGAATCTTGCGTGTGATAAGTGAAAAAGGATCGCTGTACAACCAAGAAATGTGAATGCTAACTCCAAGAGCACTTCATAATCGCCACGAACTTGATTGCATAAAATTTCTTGATTTGATTGCAATCTTCATCGAACCATTTTGAGCGTACTTTTGGATCATTGAAGCTGTGTGTGATTTCCTTTGATGCTCTTGTAAAATGGTTGAAGAAATGCGTTTAAGGTCCGATGCTTTTGCCATGTAATATATTTTGCATAATAGTTCATAGATATGAAGAGGACAAGTTAGATTGGTTAGTTCTCCAAACTTTTCCGAAATATTCCAATCCACTAGCGTATTATAAACTTCTTAGGCGATATTTTTGCCGGATCTTGAATCAATTTTAAGCGCGCCTAAGAACTTTGCTGTTCCATCATAACTCATAAAAATTGTAATTCGATCAACATGAGATCTACCGACTATATTTAAAAAAATCACCGTCCTAGTGAATTTAGATAACTAGTGCTGAACTGTTTCATAGAAAAAAAAAATAATAATAACAATAATAATATTACTAAAACTAACATTAAATCCATACAAAAAGCTCTTAATAACTTTAATAATTTTCTTTCACCAATCCGATTGTGACGGTTCACTAGTGATATAATTACTGAATGGCAGCTTCAAATCTTCTAACGAATACAAGAGGTCATTCATTTAATTTATTACGTAACGTACTCAGAAGAAGGGAATATTCAATAAAGAGTTCCATTGTGCGAGGCTCCCATGCAAAATTGTGTTATTCAGGGATGGAAGGTATTCAAAATTGCTTAAATTCAGCGTTACGTAACATGTGATGTCCCCAATGGTATGGTTTATGATTAAAGAGTATTTCGACACAAAATATACAAATATTTCAAGAAACTAAGACGAAAAACTTCATAAAGAGATAAACAAAACATCAATTCTTATGAGAATCTATTTTTTAAAATATAAGCGTTTTGTGGGTCCATTAAATGAATTCTGATCAACTTCAAATTTTTATGGCTTATTTTTGGAGTAAAAAGGAAACTTTTTCGCCTGGCGCTCATCGACATCGCATGATGTTACAAAAATGGCCACTCTAATGAATACCCATAATGAACTCCGGCGTATGTTGATTTTGAGAAATAAGCGCTGGGATAAGAAATTCACTTTGTTTATGAATTAAGTTGTGTTATGGAAATTTTTGATATTTGGTTAAAATATACTAACGTATAAGTTCTCAGCAATAACTAACAAACTGACGGTGTGATGGAATGGTGTAACAAAGTTTTGTTCTGCCTCTACGTGGATTTAATTTAAGGTTATTAGTACAAAAGATTTCGCTAGGAGTGAGCTTCGGGTTTATCTCTTGATAGCCGGTAGCCGTGAGATTCCCCGCGCGTAGTTTTTGTGCTGATGTCATCCAGTAGTATTTGGTTCAGGCTGCTCAGCTTATTTTTACTAACACATTTATTGCTTCAAACTTAAATTCCACATATTCGTTTCACATGTCGTTTTACGTGACAACTCAGGAACCATTTCATAGCATGTTCTGAAACATTGATGTTGAGATTGAAGATTGCATTACAGTAATGAACGGTTTTTGTGCCCCGAAATTTGAGTTCTATGACCCAGAAAATTATATAATATTCTCTAGATCAGCTAGTGAGTTTCTGAGAAAACTCACAATTGACCCTGAAGGTTTATATATAGAATAAACCGTGACTGAAAAAAACAAAGTTCCACTGGAACCAGATTCGGTGCTGCTAGTCGATTTGAAACCCATCAAAAGCCATTTTTTTAAACAAGGAGCGATTTAAAGTGGTGACCTAGCAAGACCGGAACGACATGGTTGATAAGAGAGAATGAGCACGTGAATGTTTTGCCAAATTAAAGACGGTCGTGTCGGATTTGCTCAATCGTGTGGAGTGCCTTTAAAAAGAAATAGCTATAACACCCCACTTTTTTCGTAGCTTTTTTTGTTTCCTCAATACTGCTCGGACTGCTGTTATCTGCCACTTTTCACTATTGTTATTCCCGAAAATACAAGAAAAATTCAAGTCATGTTATAATGAATAACGAATTTACGCCGTTAGCATAAAAAAGTGTCACCTTTTTGGAAACTATACTGTATGCACGGGTAGACAGCTGTCCATTTCCCCTACATAAACCATATTTCACTATTAGGGTTTTGTCTTCTGAATGTGTTCAAGGTTGGTTGCTCCACTGGTGCTGTTCGTTGTTACGGTCCCTCTGAATCCTTGACCTTCTTGGGAATTGGATTACGGTGCTCCGTCCTAAATGCCACAGCATGATATGCAGAAGAGTGCCACCTGAGTTGAGACAAAATTGATACATATTATCCACAGTAACCAAAATAATCGCATCATGGGTGGTGTAAAAACAAGGTTGTACTTAGCTTTCTATTATCCTCGGACATCGCGGCCGTTTCAGGCCGATGCCACTTTATTTTGGTGTGGCATACTCGCATGTTACCGGTGTCCTTGCGACGGTCATATACTCGGTATCGATTTTTTTCTGCCCCGTTGGTTGAGATGGATAGGAGCAAAGCCGTATTCGATTGCGTGAGACGCGAAGTGTTTGTTCTCGTTTTATTGATAGCGAGATAATACCGATCCGTTGTTCACATGCGGTGATAATCACTCCATTCTCACACGATATTCGGTAACCCACATTATAGCAAGCACTTATACAATCTCGATTTTGCATCAACCCCAATAACCTATTAGAATGCAAACTGTATGGTGCTCGTGACGAGCAAATTGACCAACGATGAAGTGCTAACCGTTTCCACTTGCGCTGGATTTGTAAACTGTTGAGGTTCATGAACTGATAGTGGCTAAAATCGCACCGGGCAAACTGTGACTACCCAGAGATTACTTAAATTTCATATTGACGTCTGCGCTCTTATTGGTCTTAATTAGCAGATGAGAAATGTACCGAACAACAAACAACCGCTAGCATGACGACCATCAGGCACTGCTGGAAGTGCTAATAGCGCGAACAAATATTGTCTTGAAAGAAGAAGAATAAAATCCCTATTAAGTCTGTAAACATGTCATCTTCTATTTCCGATTACCAGCGACAATTGATGGAGGCTTACATCAGACAGAAACGAGCAACGCCTGGGATGGTACAAGCTAGTGATCTGCAGCTGATTCGGCCTATGTCCGCCGTGAATCGAAACGGCCGCGAAGTGCACGCCTACGATGGACCGATGCAATTCATGATGTCACCGAGCAATCCGGACCAAATTATCAGTTCACCGGTGGCGTTGACCAGTAATAACATCACCACCACCAGTGCCACAACGACCGGAAGTACGTCCATCACAACGACACCGACTTCACCGTACAGCGATGGTAAGTAGCAGCAGTGCCAAATATTGCTTGTGTAACGGTGTTCTCTTTAATAGCCATCCGCCCCCATCAAATCGGTTTCACTTTTCTGTTTTCAGCAGCACTGGAAAAGCTTACACCATCATCCCAGGACAGTGAAGACGAAGAGAGCACACCGGTGGACATACTTCCGAGTTCGAACAGTTTCGACCGCCACAGCTCGGACCACTTGGCCCACTCGGCACCGATTTCCCCCGCCTTGAACAATAACAGCCACCACGACGGCAGTTGCGGTAATCTGAAAAGTATAGAACATTCCTCACCACAGGCTAGCGGTCATAACGACACCGAGGGGGACGTAAACGGACCGGTGGAACAGTGGGTCACGCAGCCCGCACCTCAGGGAGTATTGTACAAATGTCGAATCACGCGGGACCGGAAGGGCATGGATCGGGGCCTGTTTCCGATTTACTATCTGCATCTGGAGCGGGACTATGGGAAAAAGTTATTCTGCTTAGCGGGTTTGTAAATGGTGTTCATTTTTCTCTCTTTATTTTATCAATTGGCTCATTTTCTGTGCAGGACGAAAACGTAAAAAGAGCAAAACCTCAAATTACATCATCAGTTGTGATCCGACCGACTTGTCGCGTCAAGCGGATGGCTTTGTGGGGAAGCTTCGGTCCAACGTGTTCGGTACCACATTCTTCGTGTACGACAACGGCAAGAAGGAGAACCTCGCCAACCCGCGCCTGGACCTTGCGGTAGTTATTTACGTGGGTTACAGATTTATCATTCCAGCTCTGGTTCTGTGATCGTAATAGGCATTCCTATTTTAGGACACAAATATTCTAGGCTTCAAAGGACCCCGCAACATGACTGTTCTCCTGCCCGGTATGACAGAAGACGACCAGCGAGTGAAAATAAGCTCAGCGGATAATCACCAAGGTCTGCTGGACAGTTGGAAGTCGAAGGTGAGGAATAATTCTTTTTATTATCACACTTTCTCCCGTTCTCGTCTTGGCATCGTTGTGTTGGGAGGCGGACGGCTTTTCCCGTGCCACGTGGTTTTCCCGCATTTGGTGGCACCCAGTCACATCATGCTCTAGGCTCGTTAAAAGAATGGCGTAGGGCCATAAATTTATACTTATGCGTGCTTGCTCAATTCGGATTTGTTGAGCGCCATAATAGTTCAAAGGTTGTTTGACTTTGCGAAGAGCTTTTTTGGGGGCTCGGAGTAGGGGCAGTGATTTTTTGTCTTTCTCTCTCTCTCTCTCTCTCTTGTTGAGGGGTGTAACTTTATGACATAGCGCTTCCACACGCTAAATGGAATGAAGTTATTTAATTGTTATTATTATTCAAGATATGGAAGATGTTGCACGTTGCGTTGTGGGTAGTTTTATTGCTTTCGTTCATGCACAATACATGGCTAAGCACCTTTCCATAAACTAGATGTAAGCTGTCATCAATTTCGACGGCGAAGTAATACAACGATTAGGCTTAAATCGTTGTTCATTAACACATTCCCGGCGGAGAGAAAGTCGTTTTTACCTCAAAAAATGATCTTTAACTCTTATTACTAATTAACTATATGTACAATTGACACAAACTGTATTGCATATCTGTATCAATCAATGGATCAATCTGTACTCCAACAATACTGAATAGTATCATCGTGCAATTTTTCAAGTATATGTGTTAAACTCAAATCAAAGTTTGAATGTCAGGTATTCCATATGGCATCACCCGCCGGGAACGGGGTTAAGATGGCGAATCTGCAATTGTTTTGTTGAAATATAGCTAATTCAATTGTGTTTGCAAAAGATCGCTTTCAACGGAGAATCGAGCTTTAACTAAAATTATGTTAAGTAAATAGGTACTTATTCATATAGAGTTGGTATAGGGTACAAATTTATTTCATTAATCAACCGGGTCTCGATATTGGCTATTGAAATCAAGGTTAGTAGACTCAACAGCCTTCTTAATAGTATAAGTATAGCACTGTTTCAGCGGTTTTTATTACCTATATTCGACCTAAACAAGCAAAGCCCCGGTTATACAACATCTTACTTCGCAGCCAACGCGTTTTTTTTTCGTGCGGATATATAAATGTATAAATCTAAACATTGTTTTTGTTGCAAACTGTCATGAAAATGTAAAATTGTCGAGATCAGGTGTTATTAAAAAAAATATTTTTTGCCAAAAAATTACTTTCTAAGATTAATCATTGAATCATGGTCTCAGTTTTTTCACTATATTAGGAAAATAAAATTCGATATCTCCGAATAACTAAAAAGCTAAAATACTACAAGGTATACAGCCCTAGGGGTTGTATGAAATGGTGACGTAGGACTAAATGTATATATTATATGCTGCGCTAAACTGTTCATAGGCAACACTACTGTTTATTTTTGATGGTCGTTATTGTAAAACTAACGATGCATGAATACATGAAAAATTCTCATAACTCTTATCTTCAAGTATTTATAGTTCTGAAAAGAACCGATTCCATAATCTTCAGCTCGAAATGTGTGCTACAGAATGCTAATGATCGCACCACCACCGGTAGCATTGAATATTTTGTTGGCCGCGTATGAAATTTACTCTCCGCTGTTCCCCTCAAAATATCATGCAGTGTACGATGGTGCCTGTTGCTGCCATATGCAAAATAATACCGACCCGATTCCATAATCTTCACGTGTGCTACAGAACGCTAATGATCGCACCAACGTTAGCTTTGAATATTTTTCTTGGCCGCGCATAATAAAATTTGCTCTCCGCTGTGCCCTCCAGTAGCTGTGCCAAAGGTAACTTGCTCCGCAGTGCCTGGAAGTTGACTCGTATGCAGCTCTCGTTTCTCAATGTCGCGTACCTTTAACAGCTGTACTGTACTCGCTATTGTGTAACAAACTAAACTGCAGCTGAATTTTCTACACGCAGTCTTTTGTATCGAGTTCAGAGTAGATTAGGGCGTGGCCACGCAGCTTAGAGAAAGACAAACAAATCAAAACACTTTGTTGAGTCAAAATATGTAGGCAGTGGAATTTATTTCGTCCATGTTATTGTTATCTATGCTCGGAAAGCAATCCAATAACGAGGGAAATGCATGGAAAAGCTTGACCTTGCAACTTTTCACCTTTCTCCACCATTAAGCAGTAAAGCAACAATGATGAACATTATATCAAACAATTGTCACACATTTTATCTATCCACCGACATATAAATGACAAAGATGCATTAGGTCGTTCGCTTGTTATAATCGTTTGAAATCTGACGCAACATTTGCCAGTTTCATTTTCAATTTCACAAAGTGTAATCTAGTATAGAAAACAAAGAAGTAGTCCTACGTCAAAACCGTCGTAGCTGCAAATGTCAGCTCTAAAAATGATTTTATAACGTATAATCAACAGTTGAGCTATCTTTTTTACACATTTTTATCCAGTCTTTCTTCAAATCCTGGTCGATTTCGAAGACCTTCTCTGTTTTTCGAACCTTGCCCTTCATAATCACCCAGAGACTCCATCACAGGAGGAAGGGCAGGAGGCGCTTCTGGAGACATTTTTCTTCAAGTATTTGGGCCGTTGATGGTGCCGAACGTTATGTGCGGTTTGCTAAATTTGCCGCTTACACAAATCGCCGCATTAAGTTTTGACAAATAAGTTGACTTTCTTCTCTCGGAACTATTCTGAACCATCCAGGAGAGACTTTTCGACAAAAAACTTCAGGCCGGAGTCTGCTTCAATGTACGGCTCATCGTCCGATGCATTTCGGCTGCACCAAAAGATGTACCTTTCTAGCACGGGATTTGGCCACCGTATTCTGTTTGTCGGTTCAGTTAGCTTGTTAGCTTTGGGGACAGCTTTTGTAAAATGTCCACGATCCATTCAAAGTTTTCAGAATTAACCTGGGTGGTTAACCACGGAGTGTAGGGCGATCCAAAAACGTCAAAAACTGTTCTCGGGGAATGTTGACGACCTCTAGGCAATGGAAGGCTCGTTGTTTCACAATTTTAAACAGCATTGTTGGCTGTCACGACGGAGTTCTGTTCTTTGGAGGGCTCCATGAAGCCCTTTTATCATTTAGGACAGCGGTTCTCAACCTTTTTTGGTCCGCGTACCCCTTGGTAATATTTTTCAAATCAATTGTACCACCTGGGTTGATTTGTTCACGCAGGGTGATGGATGTTTTGTGAGACTATTAGGGTGGGGAATCGTTTTATGAAAAAAACGAAACTTGATAGCAGAAAGCCAGAACCAAGGTTTTTGCCTTCTAGGTATAGCAATCACTGGAAAAACCAAAGGTATAAAAGTGGTCCCAATGGCCGAATGTCAACCACTCGACCCCTTTCGACAAACTGAGCATTTTCTGTATGTATGTATGTATGTGTGTATGTGTGTGTGTGTATGTATGTGCAATTTTTTTTTCTCACTCACTTTTCTCAGAGATGGCTGGACCGATTTTCATAAAATTAATTGCAAATGAAAGGTCTAGTTGCGCCATAGGTTGCTATTGAATTTCATTGTAATCGGATTTTTAGTTTAGAGGTTATGTATCAAAATGTAAAAACCACGAAACATCAATATCTCAGAAACCACACAACAAATTTAAGAAAATTGGTTTCAAATGATCGAGCTGTCTCCAGAACCCTTAACTTTTGAATTTCGTAATGATTGAACATATGGTTCAAAAGTTATGTAAAGAAAAGTTATCCTGAGGTTGTTTAAACTCACTCATTTTTCTCAGAGATGGCTGAACCGATTTTCACAAAATTAGTGTCAAATGAAAGGTCTAGTTGCCCCTTAGGTTGCTATTGAGTTTCATTGCAATCGGATTGTAACTTTGTCCGTTGTTCATGAAAATGTGAAATCACATAATGAAAGTAAACATATTGACTTCCTCCTAACGATCACTGGCTAATAAAAAGGTAGAAAAGTGATCCAAATGGCCGAATGTCATATACTACTCGACTCAGTTAGACGAATCGAGCATTTTCTGCATATAAGCATGTATAGGTCTATCTGTTTGTGTGTGGGTGTGTACGTGTGTATGTGCACCTTTTTTTCGCACTCACTATTCTCAGAGATGGTCTGACCGAACAGATTTCAATAAAATTAATTGCAAATGAAAGGTCTAGTTGCCCTATAAGACCCTATTGAATTTTATTGTAATCTGATTTCTAGTTTAGAGGTTATGTATCAAAGTGTAAAAATCACGAAACATCAATATCTCAGAAACCACACATCTGATTTGATTTAAATAAGTTTCAAATGAACGGGCTACCTTAAAAACCCTTAACTTTTGAATTTTATGAAGATTGAACATGTGGTTCAGAAGTTATGGAAAGAAACGTGTTCTGGAGACTATTTAATCTCACTCATGTTTCTCAGAGATGGCTGGCCCGATTTTTATAAAATTATTGTCATATTTTTACAAACGGATTATTACTTTGCCTGTTATGTTTAAAAATGTGAAATCCAGCTATGAAAAGAAACATATTCCAAGACAACTTACTTGGACTCACTCATATTTCTCAGAGATGGTTGACCCGATTTCCACAGAATTAGTATCAAATAAAAGGTCTACCTACCTCATAACACCCTATTGAATTTTGCAGTAATCGGACTGTAACTTCGTCTGTAATGTATCGAAATGTGAAAATCACGAAACTTCATTATCTTAGAAACTACACAACCGATTTAAACACTATTGATATCAGTTGAACGGGCTAGTTAAGGGTTAACTGATGAATTATGATTGAACACGTGGTTTCAAAGTTTGGCTGCCCCATACGTTACCTTTTCATTTGATTGTAATCAAACTTAAGCAAGCGTTATGTTTTAATTTGTAAAACAACGAAAGTCTATTATCTCAAGTATTACACGATTTATTTGAACATAACTAGTGTCATACAAATGAGTCATCTCTCAAACTTACAAATAACAAACTTCATAACAATTTGATATGCTGTTTAAAAGTTTTAGAAAGAAAAGAAATTCAAAGACTATTCAACACTTTACCTGCTTCGATCAATATATATGGCCTCAACATGATTTAAATGTGGTATCGTACTATCTGAACGTTCCCGGCATCGCTCGTGATTAAATTGTTCGAAATTAAGAGTCATTGCTTTTATTTCGCTATTTCTTAAGTACTAACATTACGTCAAATTTCATATCTTATACTTTAATTACAACATCAATATTTTAGAACCCAAAGAGTGGATAAACATTTATTGGATTTAAGCATTCATGTAAATCTATTTTTACAAATAATAAGTCTGACCGCTAGGTGGATTAATTTAGGTTTTTATTGCATGGTAATACATGTTTGAAATTATGGTACATTCCAGAAATACATAATTGTCGTTACAAACTAAGGGGCGCAGCAACGCGGGCTGGGTATCATCTATTTTATAGATATAGAAAAAGAAGAAGAAGATTTATCGCAAGAATTTCGCAAATCAACGTTAAGCGATGAAACATTTACATTGGTCATGGTAATGATCTATCGTAGTAGTTTGTGCGAGGTAACCAGTGCAGTTATTAGCTAACGGGTGACAACTGAAATTTTGTTGCTCTCCAGTTGTTTTTGCACACCAAGGAACATGAAATCATACAGAAATCTTCGACAGGACTGTTCTGAATCAGATTCGTTGGATTGGGTAAAGAGTGTCCGGGACCAAATTGCATCACAAAAAAATTCGTATTTTCCACTCATTAAACCAATCGCCTTCTAAGGTAGTAAAATAAAACAGAATATTTTATATATTTTTTGCCTTTCTCCTAGTAAAATAAAACAGGACATTTTATATATTTTTTGCCTTTCTCCTAGAAAGGTATAGCAATCACTTGCAAAACCGAAAGTAAAAAAGAGCTTCAAAGGGCCGAATGGCATATATCACTCGACTCAGCTCGACGAGCTGAGCATTTTCTGTATGTGTGTGTGTGTGTGTAAGTGTGTGTGTGTATGTGCAGATTTTTATTCTCACTCACTTTTCTCAGAGATGGCTGGACCGATTTTCATGAAATTAATTGCAAATGAGAGGTCTCGTTGTCCCATAAGACCTTATTGAATTTCATTGTAATCGGATTTTTGGTTCAGAGGTTAGGTATCAAATAGTAAAAATCATGAAACATCATTATCTCAAAAACTACACAACTGATTTGAACAAAATTGATTTCAAGTGAACGGGCTACCTAAAATACCCTTAACTTTTGAATTTCATGAAGATTGAACTTGTAGTTCAAAAGTTATGACAAGAAACGTGACTACTTAATCTCACTCATGTTTCTCAGAGATGGCTGAACCGATTTTCATAAAATCAATGTCAAATGGAAGCTCTAGTTGCCCCATAAGACCCTATTGATTTGTTTTGCAATCAGACTATTACTTTGCCTATTATGTTTAAAAATGTGAAATCCAGCTATGAAAAGAAACATATTCCGAAGACTACTTAAACTCACTCACTTTTCTCAGAGATGGCTGACCCGATTTCCACAAAATTAGTGTCAAATGAAAGGTCTAGCTGCCTCATGACACCCTATTGAATTTTGCTGTAATCGAACTGTAACTTCGTCTGTAATGTACCGGAATGTGAAAATCACGAAACTTCATTATATCAGAAACTACACAACGGATTTGATCAATATTATTATCAGATAAGCGGGCTAGTTTAAGGTTAACGGATGAATTATGGTTGAACATGTGGTTTCAAAGTTAGGCTGCCCTATTTTCATTTGATTATAATCGAACTTAAGCAACAGTTATGTATTAAATTGTGAATAAAACAACGAAAGTCTATTATCTCAAAGATTACATGACCTATTTGAGCACAACTACGAACGAGTCGAACGAGTCATCTCTCGAATTACAGATAACAAGCTTCATTACAATTTGATGTGGCTCAAAAGTTATGGAAAGAAAAGAAATTAAAATATTTAAAACTACACCTGCTTTGATCGATATATGTGGCCTCAACATATTTTAAATGTGGTATAGTACTATTTGAACGTTCCAAATTCATTGATTCCTTGCGATGTGTTTAAAATCTGAAAATGCACGACGAATCGGTCATATGATATGATCAAAGTCGAATAACAAATCGTTTGAAATGATTGGTTTTATCGAAATGACAACATCCTCGACTTTTGGCTTCTGTACATCGCCTTAATTCTATATATATACTAGAATCACATGTTCCTGGGAAACAGCCGAAAATGATCGAATAACACCCAATACCGGAAGTCGCCATCTTAGAATTCAAAATGGTATCTGTGGTCGATTTCAGCTCCTGTGTATCATGCTAGATCCGGATGTTATATTGGGTGGAAATCGACCATTTTTGGCTGATTTCCAGAAACCGGAAGTTGCCATCCTACAATCTAAAATGTTGCCTAAGGTCGATTATGGAACATATTTGTTACCTCTTAAAACATCCACATGCTAAATTTGGTTCCATTTACTCGGTTAGTTCTCGAGATGTGCAGAAATTTGTGTTTCATTTGTATGGAACCCCTCCCTTCCAGAAAAGGGAGTGGCGTCCAACTATTATGGACATATTTGTAACCCCTTAAAACATCCACATGCCAATTTCGGTTTAAATTGCTTGGTTTGTTCTTAAGTTGTGCAGAAATTTATGTTTCGTTTGTATGGGACCCCTCCCTTCCAGAAGAGGGAGGGGTCTCAAACTATCATAGGAATCTTTATTGGCACCAAAAATCCCTAAACAAATTTTCACGTCGATCGACTCGGTAATTTTCGAGCCTATTTGGATCAGACAGACAGGCAGACAGACCGGACTGCATTTTTATATGTATAGATTACAACATCAATATTTTAGAACCTTTTATATGCATAGATTACAACATCAATATTCAAGAACCTAAAGAGTGAATATATATTCTATTTTTACAAATAAAAGTTTAAATGAGAAAGGCTGGGTCTGACCGCTAGGTGGATTAATTTAGGTTTTGTTCTATTTGTAGCCCCAAACAATCCTAAATTTATTGGAATTCAATTAATTTAGTCTCCGCTTGGCGCATTGCATTTCAAATTTATATGGAGGTTTGTATGGAAAAACCAACGTTTTTGCATTTTCCATTCTAAAGAGCTCAAAGTGGCTCAAACCATCGGTTTCATGGCTTCAAATGGTAGGGTTTTTGAAGCCTAACAACTTGGCCGAAGACATCAAAGAGCTAGGGTGTCCCAAAAAAATACTGGAGCTGTTCGAAGTTGAGTATGTCGAAATTTATGTAGCAAATCATTTTTTCTGCCAACACTGATAGTGTACCGGCGTTAGTCAGATTTCCATCAGAAGTAACCTCTGAAACACGTTGTAGATTCTACCTACGCCTAGAATATTGACCTGAATTTGTTTGTTTGATCCAGCTGAGTGTTTTACCTCGTTACGACAGGTTATTTCTGATGGAAATGCTACTGGCGTCGGTACATTGATAATGTTGGCAGAAAACAAGATTTTCTGCATTTAAATCGACATACCCAACTTTGAACAGCTGTAGCTCTTCTTGGGGACATCCTAGCTCTTCAGCGCCTTCTGCAAAGTTGTTAGGCATCTAAAATACTATACTTTTACATAATGAAGTGCATTATTGGATCATTATTGAGGTCTGTAGAAAGGTAAATGCAAAAAAGTAGGTTTTCCCATATAAATTTTCATACAAATTTGAAATGCAATGCGCCAAGCGGAGACAAAACTAATCGACTTCCGATAAGTTCAGGGTTGTTAGGGGCCCCAAAAAGAACCAAAAAAACTTGGTTCTGGGAAATCGATCATTTTTCCCCACCCTATTAGTTATAGTTTCAAATCAAACTGTAGTTTGTTTGATTGCTATAAACATGTTTAAAGAGCAAGTTTGAAAAACAAATTATTATAAAAAATAACTTCTTCCGCCATTACTGATTTTTTTCGCGTACCCCCTGAAGGCCTTGGCGTACCCCTGGGGGTATGCGTACCCCAGGTTGAGAACCGCTGCTATAAACCATCAAGAAGTTATCCTGCCATGGTTTACTTAAGACATCTTACAAAGTCTCATTGAACATGAGGCCAAACCTGTGCTTACTTGTATTATTGATCCAGTGACGCTTCCAGAATACGTCACCATGTCACTCGGTCGTGGGCTGCTTCCTCCAGTCGCTTCTAACATTTATAACGCGGGTGTCCTTGTCGACAGCGGGGTTAGCTCCGAAGTTGGTGGTCTCTATCGGGAATCCTGATAAATATAGTTTTTGCTGGTCGTTCCTCCGGCATTCTAGCTATAAGTCTATAGAAGCCCTGTTTGCAGTCACTGTCCGGCTATTTATTTCACGGCTGACCTCATTGTCGCTTGTCACCAATGTACCCAGGTGGCTTGACTTTTCGACTTTTTCTAACGTCACCGCAGCATCGACGGGCTTGATACTTCGTTTTGGTGGTTTTAGTAGAGTTATAAGCCTTATTCTCGATTCCCTTCTGAATGGTTCAGAGGCCTAATACCAATGATGTCAATATCATCCACAAAACCTAAGAGCATTTGAGACTTCGTAATGATGCTGCCACTTCTCTGCGTTGTTGAATAATAGGCTTGACAGCTCATTACCCTGCTTTAAACCATCTAACGTCACGAAGGCGTCCGATGACTCACTGGCTGTTTTGTTGGAAAACCATGAGTTTGATAATAATCCGCCATAACTCGTTTCTCTTTACTGAGTTGACTATGAACTGAAGTCTATAAACCGATGGTGAGTCTGCAAGTTGAATTCTCTGAATTTATCGAGAATTTGGAGAACATTTGAGCTGCGAGATAATGGATGCCAGTCAGAATTTTATGTGCAGTTCTTACAATGATGTCCTTCCGTCGCCGTTCTAATGGTGCTATACCAACCAACGAACAGAGATCCTCATAGGATGGCAGCAAATCGGGGTTTCTCCATGGTAAGGTGCAGCAAATCCTTCGGACAAAAAGCTTCTGCATACGTTCGGCACGTTGGGTCCAGAACTCGTAATATGGGTTCCACACGGCGGAGGCAGACTCCAGTATGGAACGTATCAGTGAACAATAGAGGATTCCTTGCCAATTCTCATAACTAGGCGAAGTTGTCGGTTTGCTCTATCAGTATTCGAGACCTAAACGTGAGTTCAGTGTCAAGTATAACACCAAAATCAGTGACAACGTTGCAGTGCGTGAAGTTCCTTCCAGCAATGTGGTAATTATGAACCAGAAGATGTTTTTTCGGTTGGAGCTGATTACGGAACACTTAGGGATACTAATCGACATATGATTAAGGCGGCATTAATCGGCGAAAAGGTCTATTAGCGTCCGATGCAGTCGTTATTAATTTTAATGAGCGGCTAGATTTTAGTATTTTCAACGTACAATAGTCTCGTGCCTGGAGGTGCCTGGTTACATCGTTGATGAATAAGGAACAATATTAGAGGTTCTAAAATACTGCCTTGGGGTACTCCGGAGTTGCCACAGATCCAACTGAATTGCGACGTACTCAGTTTAATGGCAGTTTTGCGACCATGAAGATACGAAACAATTTATGCAACCATCACAGATGAAGCACCTAGTTGATCGCATTTAGCGCTTAATATTCCGTGATCGACGCGATCGAATGCAGCTTTTAAGTCCGTATAGACCGCATCAACTCGAAAATTTTGATCCATACCTCGCAAAATGAGTTGAATTCCAGGAAGTTCGTCATCACGAATCTGCCGGGGTGGAAACTATGCTGAGCAGTGGAGATGTTGTTTTTCACGAGAACATTATCGTTTTTGGAAATATAGACCCTTTCCCGTTCCCTGTCCAAAATGAAACCATCGCCAATCAATTTTTTAACCAATTTTACATAAGAAATGCTATATTTAAGGTATCCAGCCCAGCGGCTTTTAATTAGTGGGAAATTTGGATTTATTTTTGCCAGTGTGCGTTTGTCGAAAATTGACATCGCCAACCAACGTTGCCGGTGCTATCAATGTTCTGACTGGCTGTCGTGTGTGCCAAAAAGAGAAGCACACATTTTCATTTGTCAAGTCTCTATATGTGATCTTGTGTAGGTGTGAAAAGATTCGGTTGCCTTCGCCATGTCAATGACAGCAGCCGGCAACCGTTGGGAACGGTCGGCGACAAAAATAGAAAAGATTCTATTTTTTGCAACAACAACAAGCGACGGTCGACCGCTGTGTTCTGATTGGTCGAAAAAGAACGGAACGGTAGCGGTTGACCGCTGCAACGGTTAGTCTGATACAGGCTTCCACCGCACAGTGGTTCGAATTGTATGGCAAGGGCGGACATAAATCATTTTTTTACATTATTACTCTTGATATCTACTGAAATCGACAGAAATAGGTGTTTTTTGACTATAAAAAACTTTTCTGGGACTGTCATCATCCAACTTGGTAAAAATTTTATGGCATTTCCATTATTATACATGCATAATAGGGTGCCAATCGAATATAGGGAAAAGTTTGACCATTGAATTTCAAAATACGGCAGCTTTCAAAAAAGTTTGCCTTCTCGAAAAAAGTCCCTATGCAAAATTTAAGCACAACCTGGTTTCGTTAAGTGAACCCTCAAAGCGATCAAAGTTTGATTTTTCTTCTTTTACGTTATTCTTCTGAGATAACTTCAAAAATATGATGTTTTCGGAGGAAACTCCCGTATTTCAACACCAAATATCAATATTCGAATATAGACAATTGTTTAAGAACAATTTTGTAAATTTGAGCTGAATGTACCACAACCCTTCTAAGAAACAATGTAAAAAGTATGATATTCACTCGAAAAAGTAACCATCTTAAGCCGCTTGTCATCGACTAAGATGCAACTATATGCAGCTGAAACCTTCAACAAATCTTTTTCATGTCCTAAATCTTTCGTTTGGTGGCAATTGGGTGATAGTATCTCACGCGGAACACATTTAAAAGTTTACATGAATTTAAGTATGAGTGGTGCTCTCTGACTTTATTACTACGCTCCCTCTTACGACTAATTATGATTAGAGTTTAGCACATACCTATCCAAACACCACCGCAATAGCAAAACAAGCCTATTTTCTGAAGGTTCATGATGAAAATGAACAGATGAAGCAATTGAATTTGTTCTACAGCGGATATGTACACAATGTAAAAAAAAAGACGTGTTTAAGTTGATTTTCCAAGTGTCAAACACCTTCCCTTGTGTCGTGCTCAAAAGTAAACTGTTCATGAAATAGGCCAACAAAAACAACTTTCCTGCATTCTCAGGTCTATAACCGATCAATTTAATCAATAATAACCAAAAAACAAATAAAACTTTTTTTTCTTTTTTTGGCCTACGGGCGAACCGGGGGCTGGTTTCTCGATCCCCGTTAAGGCTACTCGTATTACGGTCGGCATCTCCTGGAGGTCCCAACCTAGAAGATGCTAATAATACTAAATTTTATTGTAGCTCTTCAAATATTTCAGCTTCTGGGTGGTTTGAGAGCTCACGGAAAATCTTGATTATGTATACAGTCATACCTCGATATAAGGCAACCTCGATATAACGTAACTCGATATAACGTACCTTTTACCTCGATATAACGTAACTTTTTAAAATGTATTGAAATTGAAAAAAAGATGATACAGCAACTGTTTTTGGGGTATAAATTGCTTCAAAAAATGTTTTCAGTAAGTTTTTAAATTAATGAAACTAATGCGAAAACTGTCCTATATGGGCATAAAAAGGTTTAAAAATACTTATAGGTGATGGAAAATAGGTTTTCACGCATCCTCCAGTAACAATTCACAGTCTTGCATCAATAAGAAAAAAATTTTTTTTTGCTTGTTGAAATTTTCACTAAATGGGCATAAGAAAGGTGATGGGAAACAGGTTTTCGCGCATCTTTGAGTAACCGTCAACAGTCTTGCATCAATTAAAACAATTTTTTTTTGCTTGTTGAAAATTGTTCTAAATGGGCATAAGAATGGTTTAAAATTACTGATAGGTGATGGAAATTGGTTTTCACGCATCTTTGAGTAACCTGTGTATTGTAAGTTGCCAGTAGACTCAACCGTGAGCGTTGGTGAGACTCCCTGAACAATGCCTCAGGGTCGGCACGCTTATCCTTATTTTCGCGGGTCAACTGGGAAATGCTTTGCCGATGTAAAGACGTATTTTGCAATTAACAATTTTTATTCTCTTCTCTCTTTTGGGGCCCCTTTCTTCCACTGCTTCCTCCACCTTTCACCTCCAATCAGCAACCGGCTGACGCGATATCTTCCACTTTTGCCGCCAACAACCGCGACAATTCCGCGACCTTTGCCGCCCTCGCTGGTGAACACTGCTGCCGGAACTTGCGGTGTGTTGGAATCCGGCCCAATCCTGGACGATGAGCTTTCCGACGTTTTTCCAAAGCACTGTCTACGTGGTTTTCCAAATTCAACTTCGGGGTTCTGGGGAAGCGAAAATTAGAATTTCATCAGCTTTCTGGCGAGGGCCCTCTTCGGCTAAACGGCGTAGGGCGGCTTGGCTTACCTGTTGTCCACAAATTCCACTCTTGACCACTACTATTAATTACACATTTAACTAGCTTCCTTTTTTTTTCACGGTCTGCTTCGATCTATCGACTTTTTACGAGTGATCAAGACTCGATTCTCGATAGGATCAACAGGTTATTGCCCTACGCCAACGGTCATTGCCCTCGCCAAGTAAATAAGCAGCTCTCTCCCGCCAGATCCTACTTAGTCCTCTCTCCATTGCGGCTCCATTTCGCCCATCTCCTGGTGGCGGGATGCACTAACCTCATGGGTGGGTGGCTGCGTTCATACGTCAATCGTTGGGTGGCATGGGCGTCGGGAGGGTAACATCCACATAAACAAACACTTCCCAATTGAAACAAACAAAATAAAACGAATATATATATATATATATATATATATATATATATATATATATATATATATATATATATATGTATATATATATATATATATATATATATATATATATATATATATATATATATATATATATATATATATATATATATATATATATATATATATATATATATATATATATATATATATATATATATATATATATATATATATATATATATATATATATATACAAAAAATCTCAATAACCTTCTAAGCGGAGGCTACCAACGCTTACAGTATGAATTGAAAAAAAAATTTTTTTGCTTCTGAAAATATTTCTAAATGGGCATAAGAAAGGTTTAAAAATACTGATAGGTTATGGAAAATGGGTTTTCGCGCATATTTGAGTAACCCTTAACATTCTTGCATAAATAAAAAAAATTTTTTTTTGCTTCGATATAACGTAACTCGATATAACGTAACGAAAATAAAAATAAAGTTGCCTTATATCGAGGTATGACTGTATTTTTATTTATGTGACTCTACAAGTGGTAAAATTTAATCGAGTCTCAAAAAAAGGTTTCAGTATCTGGGCTTCAGGATTTAAGATTTCTGCATAAACTGTTTGTTCGGATATTTATTCAGCTTCGAAAACAAACCTTTGAGATAAAAACTTCGGTCAATGTGAATGGACGTGCTCGCTTTCTTGCTTTGTTCACAACTTTTACCAGATATTCGCCATTTTAGTGCCTTACTATCAGATACAAATAGCACCATCGTCTCCTATCATCTGGCTGTGGATTTGCGAGATAATTATTTTCTTCGAAATTTGTAGCTTCAAGGCTGATTCTAAACAGCATGTGATAAGAAAAAATTAAAGAAATTGGATTCTCGAGGAAACCCGTATTTGAACTTTGCATGTAATGAGTGGATTTAGCCTTACTAAAAAATCTAGAGTGGTAGGAGAGACTGGGCAGACTTGATCACTTCATTGTACCTCAGAGACAAAATAAAATAAGTTGGTCAAATATTCTAGAGATATGTGTCATTTTGTATAAAATAGTATTCCTGTTATGGAAAATCCGGATAGAAAACATAAGACAGGCTCCTCAATATGTAGAAAGAGCAGGGTGAGTATTTACCGTCCACTTCTTGCTCAGCATGAGCACTGCGTGTAGCAATTTTTTGCATCATACTTCTTCCTTCCGCTTTGTGCTGTGTTTCTGCCGTTTGCAGTGGGCTCTGTTGTTTAGTTATTTTGCGTGATGTCCCGTGATAGAAAGCTCATACCAGTTCATTATCTTTTTGGAGAGATATTTTAGATTTCACCGCGGTGTTTTTTGCAAGCTCCTTAGATACAAATGATTCGCTGCTCTCTTCAAACAAGTGCACCCACCAGTGTGAGAGCAGTTATTTTTGCTGTAAAAGATACGCTCCTACACGCTAGTAATTCTCTTAGGAGAAATGACAAGCCTGAAATAGGATCTAAAATATACTAGATTAAAAAAAATCGAATCCAAGCACCTCCGAAAGGGGGGAAGGCTTTAGTTCGATCAAATCTCTGAAGCTTTGTACCCGATACGACTCGATTCGGAAGCATTAACATGTCGGTGCCCTTTACCATTTTAATCTATTGAGGCAATTCGATTTAAAGTACACGAAAAAGCAATTTGTAAGCTGTTAACAGGGATAAAAATACACATTGTCTACATTTTGTAATTTGCGAAATTATGCCAATGTAGTTTGACCTTTCTACCCTTAACTCTCAAATTATTGAATAATTTTACCATACCATTCATGTCTTTCTAAAATACTAAAGCTTGATAGGCATGACCCTTGATGCTGCAACTTGCTTCTGTTTAGCTGTGTTGTTGTGAGATTTCAATTTCAATTTTCGAATTTATTCTTGTTATTTTTCAGACTTTATTTTTACTTTCTTCCGAGCAGTACCTTGCATGGGGAGCGTGTAACATAAATGCACACTTCCCGTATCCGTTACAAATGTTTAATCTTAATCAATCTTCCAATTTGAAATAATTTATTCAAATCAGCTCTTACATTAGGCATGCGATCGTCTGCTGTACCACTCAAACGCAATTACATCGCGTCAAACTTGCGTGCAAATATGTAACAAATTGGGGTCGCCCGCCCTCCCGTCTCTAGGTCAGACATACCACCACTAATGATTCCATTCCGTACGTCTTTTTCCAGAACATGGACAATGTCGTTGAACTGCACAACAAGACACCGATCTGGAACGACGAAACGCAGTCGTACGTGCTCAACTTTCATGGTCGGGTCACGCAAGCCTCGGTCAAGAACTTTCAGCTGGTGCACGATTCCGATCCGGAGTATATCGTGATGCAGTTCGGGCGGACCTCGGATGACATTTTCACGATGGACTTTCGCTATCCGCTGTGTGCATTCCAGGCGTTCGCGATCGCGCTCAGTAGTTTCGATGGGAAACTGGCATGCGAATAAGCGAATGAGGGAAAACGCTTTTGTCCGAGCGCGCAATTGGAAGAGATTTTCTCGATGAAGCAATGAATTTTTTCAGGTGTATTTTGGTTCAAGTGTAACTCACCATTTTCGCGTAAACGAGGAATAGCGAGGGCGAGAATACGCCTTACTAGCTTTAACAGATGGCACAGGTCAAGTAGGGATGTTAGTGTCGAAAGAAAACTTCGACACACAGGAGATGCATAGATTTCTGTTCTTTGAAGGAAGAAAACAAACTCGCGTGGGATGCGTCAAATCCAATTTTGAGTAGGTTACATTGGTAGGCAACGTGAAGAGCTTTTAAGTAGATTTGTAGGTTCGAAATAAACGCTATTTATATGTAAATTATAACCAATTGATGAAATAAGATGAAGCTATCAGTAGGGAGTAGATCGAAGAGAAGTGTCATGTTAATTTAATGTTAGGTAAACAACTGCTTGCTGAACTTTTTCGCCAACCGTACAATAATTGAAAAATCGTGAAATTTCGATCTGGACAATATCATTTTTGTATCAACTGTCAATTTTTCCACGGTATAGAAATTTGATGCAAATCCAAAAAAATTGATGAAACTATTAGAAGTTTAGACAAATAAAAAATACCTTTTTGGTTTCGTATTACTTGTTCAGTATTAAAGATTTGAAACCAAAACAAAAAGACAAATTAGAAATATATTTGCTCACTTTTAACAAAAATGACCTAGTACTTATGCGAATATAATAATTGTGACTCGACCTCTCGCCGTGGTCGAGCGTCCTATTAGGAAAGACAAGCAAAGCTGAAAAGACAAATAAGAGACAACTTGTAGCAACTTTAACTAACGTCGGTGATCGAACAAAACCGTGGACATAATTATTCCACGGCTGAAGCGAATTACTTGCTGTCATTCCATTTAACAATTAACACTATGAAAAAGATCTAAGCTAAAGCTAGTTTAGCCGAGTCTTGAAACAATGAAGACAAGGTTGTGTCATAATCAAAAGCAACTAGTGCGTACATACAGTAGGTTATCAGCGGACGAAATCATCACGTGTAAATAGCATATATAGCACACTTAAGCAGTTAACAAACACTGAAATGCTGATTAGGATGAGTTCTAGGATTTATTTTGCGAAACGTACTGCTGTTTGCATTGAGCGAATGCGTTCAGGTTTTAAAGACTAACGCAAGTCATGTGTGCGTGTGTGATAAATGATTTTTGATTGAAAATTAGTTGTTGTTTTTAATACTCTTGTGGAATATCTGAAAGTCTGCTAATCCTGTTGCTGTCAATATTCAACTAGTTGGTTTCATCTTCGCTCTGAAATCTCTCGGATAATTGTTCAGTGCCGTAAATTAGTTTTACTAACTTAATCGGTGCAAAACAATAAGTTACAGCTACTTGTTGTGATTAAGAGGGGATCAAACACTTGCTGAGGGAAATTAGATTGAGAATTGTGCTTGAGATTTTATACCACATATACCTGCAAATATCCCAGATGGTCTCGACGTACGGTGCTGGCCTAACAAGCCAGTCGTCGTAGGTTTGAGTCTCGGCTCGGGGAGAGACTGTGAGTGTCAATAGGATTATAGAGCTACACTAAACAGTTGGTTGCGAAGTCTGTGTATAAATAGACAGAAGGTCAAATCCCGGATCGGAATAATAATGTAATAATGATAATGTTCAAGAAATCAATAAAAACTTATGACCCTCTCGCTGGTTGTCAGCCACAACAGCACTTTCTTGGGAAACTTAGTGTGTGAAATAAACTCCACCTCGGTGTTCAGTTCCTTTGTTGGAAGAGTAAAATACGAGGTGCCCTGCCAGTCGTTGCCATTTAGGGTTAGACAGGTCTAGTCGTCTATCACCATCGTGATTTGTATATTTGCCATGATTTGCCGGGAAGTTTGCCGGTAGGCGGCTGGGCAGCGCGTACCAGCAGTACCCGTACTAGTTGGAATAGAATAGACTCCAGTGTAGTCCAAAGCAGAATGCCCAGCAAGTCTTACCTCCACGTGATACTGGGATACGAGTAACCAAGGGAAGATCGGTGATCCGGTGTGAACTTGGTCGTATGCGGACAGGGAAGGGGACTGTTCTCCTAGGAGGGCAGCTCACCTGAGCGTCTGTTCTTCATGTTAGGAGCGGCTCAAACAGCGTCTGATCCGGAGCAGACGATTCGCCAGTTACATTCTGGACGACAGCCCGTCGCGAGACTATGCAGCCGCAGTCTTAGTAAGGCAGCACGCCGAAAAATTAAAATACTACGAACAATCAAAAATTGAAAACGACCGAAATAATCGGCAACGATAAAATAAGGACGACGATTGGAAGTTCGCTACATGATCGCACTGTTGATCGCTGAACGCCCCGGGTGGCGACCGGACTCTGCTGAATCAGCACTCGAAAAATATCCCTGTGTGTACTTACCCACACAAAACTATTGGACAAAACCAAAAAAAACCTAAATTAATCCACCTAGCGGTTAGACCCGGCCTTTCTCATTTAAACTTATTATTTGTAAAAATAGATTTACATGAACGCTTCAATTCAGTAAATATATATTCACTCTTTAGGTTCTAAAAAATTGATGCTGTAATCTATACATATAAAAATGCAGTCCGGTCTGTCTGTCTGTCTGATCCATATTGGCTCAAAAACTACCGAACCGATCGACGTGAAAATTTGTATGTAGGGGTTTTTGGTGCCGATAAAGGTTCTTATGATAGTTTGAGACCCCTCCCTCTTCTGGAAGGGAGGAGTCCCATACAAATGAAACATAAATTTCTGCACAACTCAAGAACAAACCAAGCAAGTGAAACCGAATTTGGCATGTGGATGTTTTAATGGGTGGTCCCCGTGGTTCTGTGGTTAGCGATGTCGGTCGGCTAGCTCTCCCACACGGTTGTGATATCGGGTTCGATTCCCGATCAGGTCGAGGAACTTTTCGAGCTGGAAATTTTCTCGACTCGGCACTGGGGCACGGTGTATCGTTGTACTTATCCTACAACATGCAAAATGTGTCGAAACCAATATCGATAACGAATTCTCTCAACTAATCTAGTTGATCGAGACCGCAATAGCCCCCAGGCTAGCGTGCGATATTGTTTTATGTTTTAAGGGGTAAAAAATATGTTGGAATAGTTGGACGCCCCTTCCTTTTCTGGAAGGGATGGGTTCCATACAAGTAAAACACAAATTTCTGCATATCTCGAAAACTAACCGAGAAAATGGAACCAAATTTAGCATGTGAATGTTTTTGGAGGTAACAAATATGTGCATAATGGTTTAATACCCCTCCATTTTCTGGAAGGGAGGGGTTGCATACAAATGCAACACAAATTGCTGCACATCTCGAGAGTTAACCAACTCAATGAAACCAAATTTGGCAGGTAAATGTTTTTAGAAGTAACAAATATTTTTATTTTTTTTTTTAAAGGTGGCGGGGAAATCTGCAAACAGACACCTGAGAAGAGAACTCAGGGTGTGGGGATGAGACTAGGGGAGAGATGCTGGGGTAGTTACACTCGCCCAGACACCTACTGATCCCTGTCCCGACCCACTAAAACCCCTCCAGTCTCCAGCCCTGGTCTTCCCGGAACGACGGTTAAGTATTACGTCGGGGAGTGGCTTTTGTGCGTGATGCACCCTCTTTACTCTTATAACCTCCTAGCTAACTACCTGGAGACTGGTAATTAGCTACCACTGGCGTGTTGGTGGTTGACCCGCCACACACGTTGCAGCTCCAGAACAATCTGAGAGGCGGCCGCACAGACCGCGTTCCAGATGTCCGGGTCGTCGCACATCCTCCGGACTAGATTGTCCGGAGTAGTGCCAGGCCCGCTCACAGCCATCATGTTGCTCCTCGCTCTTGCGAAACGGGGGCATACGAAGAAGACATGCTCAGCAGTCTCCTCCTCCTCCACGCACTCGGGACACATGGGGGACACCGCGTGTCCGAACCTGTGCAGATATTGCCTGAAACAACCATGGCCTGACAGGATTTGTGTCAGGTGGAAGTTCACTTCACCATGTCGTCTCCCGACCCAGCCGGATATCTCCGGTATGAGTCGGTGCGTCCATCTGCCCTTTGTGGAGTTGGACCATTCCCGCTGCCAGCGGAGCATCGAGAATGACCTTCTGGTACCTCGTATGCCCCTTGTGTCACGTTGGTCGAAACACTCTCTGTCCTCCTTGATGGCGATGCTGATAGGCATCATGCCGGACAAGACACAGATTGCATCGTATGACACCGTACGATACGCACTCGCAACTCTCAGGCACATGAGCCTGTAGGTACTTTCCAGTTTACCACGGTAACTGTTAGTACCTAGCGCTCTGGACCACACTGGCCCACCATACCTAAGTATGGACGAAACCACGCTGGCAAGAAGTCTTCGCTTGCTGCCATAAACCGCTGAGCTATTGGACATCATACGAGATAGTGCTGCAATAGCCGATGAGGCCCTCTTACAGGCATAGTCGACGTGACTCCCGAACGTGAGCTTGTCGTCCACCATAACCCCCAAGAGCTTCAGGGATCGCTTCGAGGTGATGGTGCAGTCTCCGACTCTGACCACCGCCTGTTGCTCCGATTTAGGTTGTTCACAACCGTGACCTCCGTCTTATGATGCGCGAGCTCCAGTTTCCTGGAGCGCATCCAGTCCTCGACCTTGCGTATACAGTGCGCGGCCGTCAACTCGACCTCCTCGATAGACTCGCCGTAAACCTCCAGCGTTATGTCGTCTGCAAAGCCGACGATCACAACCCCTACAGGGAACTTGAGTTTCAACACTCCGTCATACATGACATTCCACAACACCGGGCCCAGGATAGAACCTTGCGGAACTCCTGCGGTAATTGGGACGCACTTCTGACCCTCCTCCGTGTCGTAAACAAGTACTCGATTCTGGAAATAATTTTCCAGAATCTTGTACAGCGACACCGGTACATGGATGCTCCTGAGCGCGAGCGCCATGGAGTCCCAACTGGCACTATTGAACGCATTCTTCACGTCGAGCGTGACGATTGCGCAGTAGCGTATTCCCCTTCTCTTGCGCTGGATTGCTACCTCCGCCGTCTTGATGACGGAAGAGATTGCGTCCAGCGTGGACCTGCCCTTCCGGAAGCCGAACTGGTTACTTGCCAGACCGTGTACACCCTCCGTGTACCTCACCAGTCTGTTGAGGATGATCCTCTCAAGCACCTTGCCCGCGGTGTCCAGCAGGCAGATAGGCCTATATGCCGATGGGTCTCCTGGACTTGGCTCGTGGCGTGGAAAGAGTCCCTCGATGATACGCTCCAGCATCGCTGGTGATCGCTCTGCAGGCGCCAGCGCGCCTTTAGTCTTGGCCATTACGATCCTGTAGGCGTCACCCCACGGATTTGTATTGGCACTCGCACATAGCCTATCGAAGCAGGCCCTCTTGCTGGCCTTTATCGCACTCTTTAGCATCGATCTTGCCGAACTGAATGCTGCGCGGCGCTCTGTCCTCTCTTCTTCGTTTCGCGCACGCTGCATCCTCCGTCTTGCACGGAGGCACGCACTGCGAAGGTCGGCTATCGCGTCCGTCCACCAGTAAACCGGTGGCTTTCCATTCCTAGGTTGGCGAGTCCTAGGCATGGTGGCGTCGCACGCCCGCGATAGCATAGCAACTAGTTGGTCAGCAGTCGGGCGGATCCAACTGCCCCCCTCGCGCTCCCTTCTCATTGCCTCTTCGAATACCTCGGCATCAAAGTGCGATGTCTTCCACCCGCGAACGGTCGGAGTGTTGGCTCTACCCGTCGCTTGCCGCCTCTCGTTGTTGTCTACACTATAACAGACCGCCTGGTGGTCGCTATTAGTGTAGCCATCGTCTACCCTCCAGTTCTTGATCAGTCCTGGGCTGGAGAACGTCACGTCGATGATCGACTCCGCACCATTTCTGCTAAATGTACTTTTGTTCCCAACGTTGGCCAGATCTAGGTTGAGCTTTGCAAAAGCCCCCAACAGGATCTGGCCCCTCTGGTTCGTGAAGCGACTTCCCCACTCAACAGCCCAAGCGTTGAAGTCGCCCGCCACCACCAACGGCGTTAGGCCCGTTAGCTCCATGGATAGGAGGTCGACCATCTGGGTGAACCTTTCGGTAGACCAACGTGGCGGAGCATAGCAACTGCAGTAGAACACTCCGTTCACCTTAGCAACTACGTACCCTTCTTTTGAGGTTGAGACAACCTCCTGAACCGGGAACTTGCTCGTCGTACATATGGCCGCCAAACTGGACCTATCCGCAACCCAATTACCGTTTCCGGGAGGGATGCGGTAGGGATCCGATATGACGGCGATGTCCGACAACGACTCAGTGGCTGCTTGGTGTAGCAGCTGCTGAGCCGCGAAGCAATGGTTCAGGTTCAGTTGCGTCACCCTTACGCCCGTGGTTTCGCAGCCGGCTTACCGGCTGGGCACCTGGGGCCTCCCATAAAGTGTTTGGCGTCCCGTTTCCCGGAACATACCATGCCCTTGGGAGACTCCACACAGTCCTTTGCTTTATGGCCTGCATCTCCACAACGCCTGCACAGCTGGCTCCTATCGGGCCCCTTGCAGGTCCAGGACTTATGTCCGCCCTCAAAGCACCGGAAGCAAATGTCTGGTTGCTGTAGTATGCCCAGAGGACATACAGACCAGCCGACCTTCAACTTGCCCTCTTTCAGGGCCAGGTTAGCGTCCGCCGACGGTAGTCGGAAGGTAGCTATCTGGGTCCCCGCCGGACCTTTGCGGAGGCGGATTGACTCCTTAGCCACCTTCACCCCGCACTTCGCTTTTAGGGCTTGTGCAATGTCGCACCCCTCAGTGATTTTGTCCAGGTTTTTAAGCTGGAGAGTCACTTCTGAGGTGAGTGCCCGCACTTGCACCTCCTTCCCTAGGACCTTTTCAGCTACCGTTTTGTAGGTAGCCCCCTTGTTCTTGGCGTCCTTCCGGAGCTCAAGTATCATCTCGCCAGTGCGAGATCGGCGGATACTCCGCACATCCGCCCCCAGATCCTTGAGCTGGGTTTCCCCCCTCATCTTCTTCAAGACTTCTGAGTACTTCGACCCATCCGTCTTGAGTATGAGGGCATCACCCCTACTCCGCGCCTTTTTGACCTTTTTTGGTCCTCTGGCCGCTCCGCCATCATGTCGCGTCGCACCTTCCCGACGCTTCCTACCGTCTACGGTAGTCCAAGGGTTGCCCGTAGCCTCCACCTGTGCCTTTTCCGCGGTGGACCTTGAACCGGTTGGCGTGTGTTCCCGTGGGAGTAGCACGACCAATCGTTTCTTGGTGTTCCCGGGGGCCGTTTCCCCCGGGGACTGCCTCGTTCGCTTAGCGACCTGCCCCGTGGAGCAGACCGACGCGAACGAGGGGGCGTCTGTCTGCACCTCTTTAGATGCAGTCGCCCTCCCGGTCCTGGCCGCTTTCTCGGCCGCCTTCACCCGAGCTACGAGTTCTTCGTGCTCCTTTCTGGCTTCATCAATGGTGCTCCGAAGCAGGAGGAGGCTCTGCTTCAGGTCGCCAGCGATGTTTCGCCTGTTCGCCAAGAACTCGATTATGGCATCGAGTTGTTCAGACAGCGCCGCCACTCTTGGCCGCGTGTCCATACACCTTTCGACGGCCTTGACTAGCAAGGGACCGTCTACCGAGATGTCTGGTGTGGACACCGACGGATTCGCCGTTTTTCCACCTCCAGACTTCGCCGCATCCGTCTCCGCCTTCTTCTGCGGAGACCGCTGGATGCCACCTCGTGCGAAGGGATTTGGTAACCCCTCCGCACCCGTCTCTTTTGTTTTTGAGTTCAACATTTTTGTTTATTGGGTCCCCCTACCAGCCGCTATCCTTATCCATAATGGAGTAGTCGCCTAAATGGTCCCAAGGTAGTCTATGCCGGAGCAGTGAGGCCATGGCTAGGGGCGGCTGCCATAGCGCCTTATGGGCAACTATGACACCCCCGACCGGCGCAAGTCAGGAAAAGACATCTGATCCTACTCCTGCCGGGTTCCCACCCGGCAATGGACTCGGAACGTACTGGAAGGCCTGCCAGGTTTTACGGGACGGAGACCCCTGCACCGGTTGTAATCTCGCCGTTTCAAGCCGTTATCACACGACATTACTAAGGGAGCTCGGCGCAGGTGCCAGCCCAAAATCATGGTACGAAAACGAAATCCGACTCTTATCCTATAGTGATGCGACCAGTTGCCGTAATTGGGAACCTTACTGGCATCAGTCCCAATGGCCGGTATAGTGCATTTGGGTGGTGGGAGCGGCACTACTCGCTCCGTCGGAGCTGCTTCCGGCCAGTGTGGCTTTTGCGAGAATTCAGCGGCCCAGTGCCTGAATCTCGCCACGACCTAGGCTAGCTCCCGCTGATGGTCCGGGACTGCTTGCTAGCAGTGAGCACTTCCGTGGCCTTCAGTAATCGCCAATTACCGACCCGTGGTGGCATTCAGCTCTGCCATAGAAGTAACAAATATGTGCATAATGGTTTGACACCCCTCCCTCTTCTATAAGTGAGGGGTCTCATACAAATGAAACACAAATTTCGCACAGCTCAATAACCAAACAAGAAAATACAAATCTGTCCATAATGGTGCACAAACTTCTGCACATCTCGCGAACTAATCAACTAAATGGAACCATTATTGGCAGGTGAATGTTTTAGTGGTAGCAAATATGTTCCATAATCGACCTCAGGCAACATTTTTTTCTGAAAAACAGCTGAAAATGACCAAATACCACCCAATATGAGTGTTTTTTTAACCCGTATGACGTTCAATCCAGAAATTGTCTCCAAATGCCATTATGTAATTCAAAATGGCAACTTCCGGTTTCGGAAAAACAGCGGAAAACGGCCAAATACCACCCAATATGGGTGTTTCCGAAATCGGAATGATGCACTGGAACCACAAATCGACTTCAGACAACATTTTGAATTGTAAGATTGCAACTTCCAGTTTCTGAAAAACAGCCTGAAATGGACGATTCCCATTAAATATGAGTATCTGCGGTACCAGAAAGAGGCACAGAAGCTAAAAATTGATCACAGATACAATCGTGAATTTTAAGATGGTGGCTTTCGATGTCTGGCAAACATCCGGAAATGACCAAATAGCATTCAATATGAATGTTTTCGGAACCAGAATAACTCCCAGATGATAGAAATTGATTTCACAGGCAATTTTAAAGTCCAAAATCACGACTTTCGGTTTCTGAAAAACAGCCCAAAGTGACCAAATACCACCCAACATGAGTATCTCCGGAGCCAGAATGTTGCAAGAAGCTAAAAATTGACCTCAGACACCATCATAAGTTGCAGGATGGCAACTTCTGGTTTCTGGTTGGAGAAACACCCATATTGGGCGGAGGTCGCCAACCTAGAATCCAAAATTGGGTCTGTGGTCGATTTCAGCTGCTGTGTATCATTCTAGATACGGAGATACTCATGTTAGACGGAAATCGGCCATTTTTGGCAGAAAAAACAGCCAAAAATGGCCGAGTTTAAGTAGTCTTCGGAATATGTTCCTTTTCATAGCTGAATTTCACATTTTTAAACATAACAGGCAAAGTAACAGTCCGATTGTAAAACAAATCAATAGGGTCTCATGGGGCAACTAGACCTTCCATTTGACACTGATTTTATGAAGATCGGTCCAGCCATCTCTGAGAAACATGAGTGAGATTGAACAGTCTTCAGAACACGTTTCTTTTCATAATTTTTGAACCATATGTCCAATCTTTATGAAATTCAAAAGTTGAGGGTTCTACAGGTAGCCCGTTTATTTGAAACCAATTTGTTCAAATTGGTTGTGTAGTTTTCGAGATAATGATGTTTCATGATTTTTGCATCTTGATACATAACCTCTAAACTAAAAATTCGAATATAATGAAATTTAATAGGGTCTTATGGGGCAACTAGGCCTTTCATTTGCAATTAATTTCAGCCATCTCTGGGAAAAGTGAGTGAGAATAAAAATCTGCACATACACATACACATACACACACCCACATACACACACACACATACATACAGAAAATGCTCAGCTCGTCGAGCTGATATATGCCATTCGGCCCTTTGGAGCACTTTCATACTTTCGGTTGTGCAAGTGATTGCTATACCTTTCTAGGAGAAAGGCAAAAATGTAATGTTGCCAGCAACAGATTTTTTGATGGACATCGTTGAGCGAGAGCAAAGATGACTAGAACAAGATACCTGACTCTCGCTGCTTTACTGAACAAAAGTCGAACTAATTTGCATACTGGTGATTTGATAATGATGGCTAGGTTGCGAAAAGTGAAGCAATTTTTTCAATATCCTTGTATGGTCCTACCATCTAATTTTCAATTCCTTATATGGTGCTGCCAGCTAGTTTTCATTTTCATCTAGTGGATTAAGAACAATAAATCGATTTTGCTAATAACCAGTGTTATACGCATTTAAGTCATCAGATGGCAGCACTTACCGTTGTGAAGGTGTCGTGGGCGAAATGTGTGAAAAAACTGTAAGTCAGGTATCTTGTTCTAGTCATATTTGGTTAGAGGTTACAGATATATGTAGTTGTAAAGTTTCTCAGGGAAAAGGAATATTTTTCATTGTTCAATTGTTCAAATCAATACTAGGCTTGTTGTAACGAAAGAGTTGTTCTTCTGCAATTGTTTGGAATCGGCTCAATTACGTGGAGATTTTATATTCATAGTTTTATATTCATAGTAGCCGCAAAATTGAAATTAATATTAAAAAAACAACAAATATCAGCGTTCATTTTGAAATCCACCTGAACATATTTTTTACTTAAAATTTTCAATCCCTGCTAAATACCTTTATAAAAGACTCCCTTTTTAATCTTAAATTCTTCTTCTTCATATAAGATTTTTTTAAACGATAAATGTTTTTAAATGTTGGCTCCTAGATAAAAAATAATATAGTTACCGCTTGTTAACAATTTTTTAGTCTTAGATTTAACATATTTTGTATTTGGCACGAACCTAAATAATTTTTATTTTCACCTATTTTTGATAGTTGATTAGGGTTCCAATGGAAATCAAGTTTTCGAATTTCATTTACGATAGAGTTCTAAAGTTTTGTTTTCTCGTAAAAATTTCCCATGCCAAATTTGAGCTCAATCGGACTTCGCGAAGTAGAGCCTCAAAGCGGTCAAAGTTTCAGTTTTTTGATCGATGAAAATGTTCCAGCTGGAAGTGTCTCTTGTGTGTTCTGGTGTAGATCGAGTCTCCCAGCGCAGAAGTTTCCATGTCCTTGAATGTTATTTTTTTATACATTTTTCTATGAAATAAAATCAGATCTCGACATTTCATGCATTTTCAAGAAATTGCTATAAAAAAAATCGATATCGAAAACTTCAAGTCTCTTGCGCATTTTTTCGTTGGTCAAAAATGTTAGACTTTCACGACTGTAAGAGAAACCTTATCAGAAGTCCGATTGAGCTCAAATTTTGGATGGAGATTTTTTTTGAGAAGACAAAATTGTTGTGCCCTAACGTTTGCATTAAAAAAAAATGCTCAAAAGTTGCCGATTTTTTTATGGGCTTCCCTTTACACGCACTGGCGAAACTACCCATTAGACTGGGACACGGTTATATGGGAAAAATGGTGTTATTTCTTCGCTCCCATGCACTTTTCGTGTTCCTTATGGGTTCTATAACAACCGTGTAACTTTTCAGATCGATCGGTGTAACTATATATATTATATATTCCATAGGATTTTATATGAAAAAATCCACTTTTTCAAAACTTACTCCAGTTGGCTCCTAAAATATATTGATACATGATATTTATAGGAAATTTCCTGGGAAAAACTCTTCTGAAGACCGTAAGACGCTTCGATGCTTGTAGAAAAAGTTATTCACCCCAAACTGATTGAATGTCTGACCAACGGCTCACCATTGAATTTTTCCAGCAAAACTGCTACAGCATGCGTCTAACTTATTTTTTGTCCCACCCTACTACTCATGCAGCATCAATCATAGTAACTCATGAGTCAGCAGGAAAAAATTGACTAGACCTTTAACCGTGATGCCGAGAACAGTGAAGCTACTCCGTTCAAAAGTGTGTGCGCTCAAAGAACGTTACCTTGCCGCGTCAAAAACGGACATCGTACGGAAAAGGGACACCGGTTATTCTTATTCCGGTATCTCAGCGGCTGAATAAGATGGTTAAGTGGATTTTCCGGCGAACCACGATGTGGTAGTTTTTGCCGAGATCTATCTCACTCTGGATGGCAACGACTGGCAGGGCACTTCGTACTTTACTTCCTTAATGAAGGAAGTGAGCTTTGAGGTGAAGTTCATTTCACACAACAAGTTGTCAAAGAAGGTGCTGCTTTGGCTGACAATCAGTGTGAAGCTCCGTACTGGCCGTGAACGGGGAAATGTATAGTACAGAGGGCCTGCCGGAAGTTATGTCGTTCATCAAGAAATACCATAAGGGTGAAGACGCGGTGCTCTGGTCGGACCTGGTGTCGGCCCATAATTCGAAGCAATCAATGGAGGAGATGGAGCGGCTGAAAATCGATGAGGTACCCAGGTCGGCCAACCCACCCAACGTTCACCAGCTGCGTTCCATCCAGAGTTTCTGGGCAAAACAGAAGTGTAAGACCTACCCCAACAATTTTGTGGCGAAATTTGAGGAGGAATCGATGAATAAAACGAAGAAAGAACTCAAATATATGCCTACACGCATATTTTCGTCCACCATGGTGAATGTTCCGGTAAACTCCCGGAAGGCCACTCGCAAGGGTGTTGAATTGCTTTTACATGTAAGCTTCTATAATAACCTTCCATGGGAAATCCATTTAAATTAATTATCTGTCTTGGGTTTTTTCTATCACCATCTGAAAAAAGTCCATTTGTTTAATGAGAATATTACTACTAGAATTCGAAAATCTAATTTCTCTTATTCATCGATTCGATGGACACCTTAGTGACCTAGTAGCACCAGCAACAGATAGCAGAGTAGCAGTTCAGCAAGTTCTTTGTGAGATTGGGAAGCTGAAGAGCAACAAAGCCGCAGGGGAAGACGGACTACCGAGCAAGCTCTTTAAACAAGGGAGAGAGGCGCTGACTAGAGCGCTGCAATGAGTCATTTCCAGGATTTGGAAGGAGGAATATTTTCCAGATGAGTGGATGGAGCGAGTCGTCTGCTCCGTCTACAAGAATGGCTACAGGCTGGAGTGTCGCAACTACCGCAATATCTCGCTTATTAATGCCACCTACAAAATACTCTCTCAGATCCTGTTCAGTCGTCTATCACATTTAACCAGGATGTTCGTGGGCCAGTACCAAGCGGGTTTCATGAGAGCCCGTGCCACCACGGACCAGATCTTCCTAGTCTGTCATGCCCACACATCACATCTTTATCGACTTCACAGCGGCCTATAATACAGTCGATCGAGAACAGCTATACCATATCATAAACGACAACGGATTTTCGGATGAACTGACTCGATTGATCAAGGCCACCATGGCGTAGGTGATGTGCTACATGCGTGTTTCGGGGATACTCTCGAGCTCCTTTGAATCGCGCAAAGGGTTAAGACAAGGTGATGGACTTTACTGTTTGCTGTTTAACATCGCGATATTAACGATTTTCACAAAGTCTGTTCAGCTTCTGGGCTTCGCGGATGACTTTGACATCATAACACGTAACCTTACGACGGCGAACGAAACTTACGCCCGACTGAAAGCCGGACGAATCGGATTGCGAATAAATGCGTCGAAAACGACATACATGCGAGCGAGAGGTTCCAAGGAGAACAACATCAGTCTCCCAACTCAAGTCTCTGTAGACGGCGATGAGCTTGAGTTGGTCCGCCGACAATAACGCTAGCAAAGAGATCCAGAGTCGCATCCAGGCTGGAAATCGTGTCCTTTTTCACGTCGGAAGACACTTTGAAGGGGTCGGGTGTGGCGACGCCCGAAGTTGACGCTGTACAAAACCCTGATAAGAACGGTAGTCCTCTACGGAATCGAGACAACAACGCTTCTCGCGGAGGACCTTAACGCTCTTGGCATTTTTGAACGGACTGTGCTGAATGATGCTGCGGATTATCTACGGTGGAGTACAGACGGACGACGGAGAATGGCTACGGCGCATGAACCCCATTGCACCGAAGTTCTACGAGCGTCTTGAGAAAACATATGGAGAGTGCCTACAACACAACATAAGGACCGTCGTCGGGGATATGAATGCACAGTTCGGACGGGAGGAGTTCTCGTTATTGGAAGGGAATGCCTCCACTCTATCACCAACGACAACTGCTTGAGGCTAGTAAACTTTGCTGCGGCATATGTAGTTCCTATTTTGCACGTCAGAACATGCGGAAGCACACCTGGAGACATCCCAGTTGGAAGGCCTACTCTCAGATCGACCACATGCTAATCGATAGTCAGTACTTTTCAGATGTCATCGATGTCCCCACGTCCAGCTGCCCAACGTATTCAATTTAACCTCCTTGGGATACTTTCGTATTGCTTGCTTCATAATAGCCCAATATTTTTCGATAGGCCTAGGTAATATTTTTCGATAGGTTCCGGTACGTTGGATGGGCTCAGGTTCTTGGCTTCGTACAACACCAGGACATAATTTGAATATTGGCACGAAGCTAGATCCGGCCAAAAGATCGTGGGTCACTCTAGTTACTTCAACAGAGAAAGCAGACGCTTCTGAGACAGTCCTTGAGGTGGATCTCCCCGTTTACAGTCCCAGTAGTTACGAACGGCTCACTCGTTTTGCAACATGAGCAGATCACTTGCCAAATCAGGTATTTATTGGTAAACTTTTAAAGTTTCTTCTTCCTTACTCCCTCCGGAACATTAAACTTGTGTTGGGCAGTGAAGAACAGTAGCCCCGGAAGCTGCCGAACGTCCGCCTTGACGAAGGTCTCATCATTTATGATCAGACAATGAGGCTTCGTCAGCATCTGCGTGTACAATTTACGGACCCGGACATTCCCACCGGTTTTTGCCGTTCGTCACGATTTGTACTTTGTACGTATGCAGTCTCTTCCGGTCCTTGGCTCTCTGAACGAAAGACTTTTTTTTTCCTGTATGGACTTCCTCACTGCGACCAGAATCGTTGATCTATCGTGAGATATGCCCGGGTGTCTGCTGTATCCCGCACTTCTATTTTTAGCAATACCGCTATTGAGGAACGGAAGACTTGGACAGCTTCAACTTTTTTTGCTACATCCCTGACCGAAACAATGGGATTCCGTGTAAATTCTTTTACAACACACTTGAGATCCTGATCACTAATAGAACATCCATTTCCACCGCATTTCTCCTTCTGTTAGATGTTCAGAGTTACATAGTAACGCTTAATCACACGCCTCGCCATTGACTGCAAAATTCCGAGTTGTTTTCCGAAGCTACAATGAGAGCCTCGACGATTTTCCCGGTACTTGCGCAAAATTAATGTTTCTTTCCGGGCAACGGCATGTTTTCCAATTTTCGAAAAACTGACAGCGATAAAAGTGCAGTGTAAAGAATACACTCTAAACTACGCCTACCGATTTTCAAGACAAACAAACAATTCCAGACCTAATGGGTAATTTTATACAGCGTTTTTCCCGTGATGGAATTTGATGTGGGACACCTTTTAGATAATTTTCAAATTTTCGGCAAATCGGAAAATTTACCGAGTATGTACAATAATTTTTATTGGCAATCTACTTGTTGATGACAAGCCAAAATAGAAAAATAAAAATAAAAATGATAAACGGTTCAATGCTCTACTATAGATCATTGCAAGGTAAATTTTGCGGACTTAAATTCATTCCCAATGGAGCTGAACTCAAATCGAGATGTGTTAACCATTTTCTCATGCTTTTTATGATGGAACAGGTCACAATAATCGTGAAAACAAAAAAAAAAATCGAATAGTCGCTCCAAATTCTAACACCTTGTAAACAAACCTTCCATAGCTGTTACAAAAAGTGAGGTTAGGCCGTTCCATGGAATGATCTATACCAAATCTCGTGCCTCCTGCCTCTACCATCAATTACAACTCCATGAAGAGAACCAAAAATGGAAAAACCGCTTCCGACAAAACTAAACAAATACTACTGAGAAAGATAGCCACAACAAAAAATCAAACAATGCACGACATCAAGACAATGTCACACTTTATTAATTTTTTCTCTGGAATCACGCCAACATTCCGTCTCTTTGCAGTACCTAACCAAAAGATCGTCTGTTTTCCGCTTAAACTCGTCACCGTTCTCCAGCGGCAGCAGCTTGATAATGGCATCCAGAATGCCTTCGGCATGGGAAGCTCGAAACTCGAGCTCATTTGCTTTCATAATTACCGCCCGAAGTTGCACTTTGCCGCTTCGAACCTTCTCCTGCAGATTACGAATGGAGCGCTCAGTTCGCGGTACTATAACAGGTGCTTGCTGCAGTTTCTCCAGCGTAGAACGAAGTGTCTGATTCTCACATCGTAGCCGTTCGACCTCCTCCCGGCAGCTCGATTCACTTTCATTGATGGTCGGTTTGTTGCGTATTTTCAGCGCTCGATCTGCGTACCGCAGAGTGCTAAGAGTTTCCTCCAAGTTGTAGTCCGACGGTGAGACGCAAGCCATCATTAGGGTTATGGAGTTTCCACCGAGGGAATTCCGCAAGAGCCGTGTCAACTTGGAGTCCCTGTAAGAAATGTAGCTTTTCGTGCTTTTCGCTGAAGCCAGTGCAGCTATAACATTCCCCAAAGCCAGCAGCCCTTTATTGATGTAAACACTTTCCCGGAATCGATCGCCCATGGTGTTGGTCTTTTTGGATCGTTCTGATCCGGCTAAATCGACCAGATGTAACTTTGAGTTTGTCACCAGTTTTCCATCTCTCAACTTTTTTACAGTCAACGTAAATATCGTGTGACTTCGATTAGATTCCTTGTTCATCGGGGTTGCGGCGATTGTTCTGGCACTGATGCCTTGCACTAGCCAACGTAAGGTATCATCTGCGCTTTTCACTGGAACTTCCGTCAACCCAGGAATAACTATTCCATTGGCATCTTCCCGGATTCCAACCATCTTTTCATAGCGATTACTATACGATAACAAATCGTACACATTTTCCTGATACAACTCAATAAACGTACAGGAGACCTCACACTGAAACTCCGAGCAGGCCGATATCTTATCGAACAGATCAACCATCGCTCGCGGAATGATACCGGTCGTGTTATCAAACCTCCCCTCGAAGGAAGTACCCATTGTATAGGACTTTCCGGATCCAGTCTGGCCGTAGGCCAGAATAGTGACGTTAAACCCTTCGAATATCTTGTTCACCATGGCTTTGACACTGGTTTCGTAAATTTCTTTCTGACCGCTGCTCGTATCGAACACATGATTAAAGGTGAAGAGTTCACTGCCTCTGACACAAATTTGCGGCTCGCCGGCACCTGTTTGCTCCGCAATTGGCTGGCTGCCCATTCGGCTTTCCGACGCCGAAAGCGGTCGTATACGGACGGCAACCTGAACGGTCTCCGGCACAGACGACATCCCAGTAACATTCACAACAGAAGTTTGGAATTTGGAAGTTTATCATCCATAGAGAACCAAAGTAAAGATAATAAATTCGAAGCACTATCAATTGGTATTTAGACTGCGAGAAATTAAAATTTGTGTATCGAAGATTTTGACAGTTGGCAAACAGCGTTTGCATCTTCTTGGGATAAGTAGGCGCGCACGTTTCAGGAATGAATTTAAAACAGATCTTGCCGTGCGCACAGATCGCTATATCCCGCCACCCACCAAAGCCGAAGAAGCAACAACCGCTCCTGCTCCCCTTTTCCCCAAGCCAGTAGGTATTTGCATAGCAAAAAGCGGCATTAATCACAGTAGCGTGAAAAACAAAGGAGTAAAAGCTGTACTTGGGTGACCACAACCATTCATTCAATTAAATTCTTCACTGTGCAATCTTGTTCAAAAACTCGCAGAGCATCATTTAAATCAATAGCACCTGTCAGTCTTCAATTGATGTTAATCGAGTGGAAAATATTAAAATTACCTTCTGATTGAATCTCATTACCGAGCCCCACCAGATAATGGTGATTATTGTCGGAATCAATCATTTCCGCTCCAACCGCAGCATTTTCACGAGACAATAAATTCCAATAATAGCTTACCAGATGTCACTTAACTATGAATCAATTGCGCGCTCCGTTACACCGTGAATATACGCACTGATTATCCTTTCATTAGACCGAGCGACAAACAATAAGCGATTTTGAGGCTTACCAAAGTGCCTCTCAAATTGACATCCATCATCAATCCATCATAACACAGGGCGCGCTTTCATCCCAGAATCATTATGTCTATCGGTTGCGGGCGCAGACGAACCTCATTGCGCCACGTTTAATTAATCTCCATTACCCACCCACTGTTCAATTGAATGATGAGCAATGCTTTCCAGGACCACCGATCAAATAAAATCAGATGGAGGAAGCATTTTTCTCTCGTCGCCGAAAGAAACAATGTTCTTTACAAGAACATTGTTAAAACAGAAATGAATAATTATGTAAATTGGTGCGTCGTTAGTCGTCACTGTCGGTAATATACATTTATACCCGCATATACCACAATCAGCAATGCTAAGCCAAAAATGAGATTTACACTGATCGGGAAAATTCATGAGCATCGTAAAACGACGAGCATAAATCGGTTTGATTGAATGACTGCTGTGATTGCTGGAAATACTGCATGAATATCGGGGAAAATTAATCCATCTTTGGCAATTGGATTTGCATAAATCATTAATTCAGAAGCGCAGCAGTATGATTGCTTTCGCTGGATTTGTAGGTTTCGAAGCATTACCCCAAATGCTCAACAGTAATCGTTTGTGACAACTACGAGGAGTTAATAGCATTAAAAGGGCCGTGAAAAGCTATTTTTGAGTTTAGTTCTGTGTACGCTGCTATTAAATTTTTGCTGTCGAATATCACTTGTTTACTTCAATACATTACACGATAATGTGTACCATGTCACCGAAAACATTAAGCATATTGGCATTACAAAATGGATTTTGGACTGGAGTCTGTCATATTTATCTGGCCGCACCTCATTTGTTGATGCCGCTCATTTTGTATCACGTCTGGTTTGCTCCAAGGAAGTGCTCTTGGACCGCTCTTATTCAACATATATGCAAATATTCTGTACCTACTTGCTCATATCATCTTTCAAACTCTCGTTCACCGATGATCCAAAAGAATCTCGTGTAGTTGTGTCTACGGATGACCACACTGACCTTCAGGAAGACATCAATATGCTACTGATTTGGTGTAATGATAATGGTATGCGTGTCGATAGTTCAAGATAAAAAACGTTGAACGCGTACAGAAGAAATTTTTACGGTTTGCGTTACGGTCACTTTCCTCTTGAAATGACCTGGTTGAACTTCTCCCTTACCGTGATTGATGTCAACTTATTTTAACTTGTTTTCAATGTGCTTCAAGGAGTAATTGACTGCCCTGCATTACTCGAGCAAATGTCAATAAATCTAACTTCTCGTCCTTTTACGGAACTATACTCTACTGGCTACCCGCCACCACAGAACAAACGACGGATACGAAAATCTCTTGGACAAATGTATTCGCTTGTTCAACGATGTTTACGACGAGTTCGAAGATGGCTAGAAGTGTTTTTAAAACTTGTACAAATAGAATACTTTAGTTGTTAGATGATTGTAGAATAAGGGTACAGCCTGTACCAAATATTTGTCGAAAACGGTGATCCCAAAATATAAAAATGCAGTTCTTTCTGTCTGTCTGATCCATATAGACTTGGAAACTACTGAACCAATCGATGTACGATTTTGTATGGAGAACTTTTTGGGTCCGGGAAAGGTTCCTATGATGGTTTGAGACCCCTTCCTCCTCTTGTTGGGAAGGGTCCCATACAAATGAAACACGATTTTCTGCATAACTCAAGAATTTATCAAGCAAACGAAAACAAATTTGGCTTGCAGGGGTTTTGTTTTAAATTAGTTTATTTGACACGGCACGATACATTTTCTGTTTTACTGAGCCAAGTACAATTCGTTTTAATTCTACGTTAGCAGGGAAAAGAGGGAGGCCTTTTCTTTATTCTCGCGGCCGACTACGAGCTAGTGGGGATTTAAGGTGAGAGGAGGGGAGATACAATTTTGACTTAAAACTATTTTGGAACTTTGTTTTTCAACTGGTAGAGCAATTGTATTCTTGTTTGTTGTGGGTTCAAAATATTTGTGTAAGCATGGTTGCGGGCTCTTCGTTTCCGTGTCTTCAGCATAGCATATTTGTATCCTTAATCTGACAAATAGACAAAGAAAATTTTAAATTTTAATGTCAGCGTTTTTCAGAAAGCAGTATAACTGTGTCATGTACTGGAGATCACCGCTTCCCAGAATGTCTCTAACGGGTACGTTCGGTTGTTTTCCTCGGGCCCGAAGGGAATCTATAAGCTCGGACCTAACACCACAGTATTCGGTACACGACCAAACAACATGCTCGATGTCATGGTAGCCATCGCCACAAACGCAGTGATTACTGTCTACAAGCCCTATACGAAAGAGATGCGTGTTTAACGTGTAGTGATTGGACATAAGTCTAGACATCACGCGAATGAAGTCCCGACCTACATCCAACCCCTTGAACCATGCTTTCGTCGATACCTTAGGAAAAATGGAATGTAGCCACCGTCCCAGTTCATCTGAGTTCCATGATGATTGCCAACTGTTGAGTGTTCTCTGACGCAAAATGCTATAAAATTCATCATAAGCAATTGGTCTTTCATAAATATCGCCATCAATAGCACCCACCTTAGCTAAAGAGTCAGCCTTTTCGTTACCCGGAATCGAGCAATGAGAAGGGACCCACGCTAAGGTAACCCGGTAATTTTTATCTGTTAAAGCACTTAAAAACCACCGTATTTTCCCCAGGAAATACGGGGTGTGCTTCACAGGCTTCATCGATCGCAGAGCCTCAATGGCACTGAGACTGTCTGTGAAGATGAAGTAGTGGTCTGTGGGTAGGGTTTCGATGATTCCAAGAGAGTACTGAATAGCAGCAAGTTCTGCGACGTACACGGAAGCAGGAGCATCGAGTTTGTAGGAGGCGGTAAAATTTTCGTGGAAAACACCGAAGCCAGTGGACTCATCTAGATTAGATCCGTCAGTGTAAAACCTTTTATCATAACTAACATGTTTGAACTTATTCGAAAAAATCTTAGGGATCTCTTGGGGTCGCAATTGATCCGGGATACCAGAAATGTCTTGTTTCATGGTGGTGTCGAAAAATATAGCATTATTAGAAGTATCTAAAAGTGCGACATTGGAGGAATCGTATGAAGAAGGATTAATATCTTGAGCCATATAGTCAAAATATAAAGTCATAAATCTGGATTGAAATTGAAGGTCGACCAAGCTCTCGAAATTTTCAATTACTAATGGGTTCCTAACTGTGCATCGAATTAGCAACCGGTAAGAGAGATTCCAAAAACGATGTTTCAACGGAAGAATACCCGCTAACACTTCAAGACTCATCGTATGGGTCGACTGCATGCAACCCGAGGCAATACGCAAACAACGATATTGTATTCTCTCTAATTTTATAATGTGCGTGTTCGCGGCGGAGCGGAAGCAGAAACAGCCGTACTCAAGAACTGACAATATCGTTGTTTGGTAAAGCCTTAGAAGGTCTCCTGGGTGGGCCCCCCACCAGGTTCCGGTAATCGTACGAAGAAAATTAATCCTCTGTTGGCATTTTCGTGTCAGATACCTAATATGACAAGCCCAGGTGCATTTAGAGTCGAACCAGACCCCGAGATATTTAGCGACTAAAACCTGAGAGATCGTTTTACCCGTTAGTAGGAGCTGCAGCTGAGCTGGGTTATGCTTCCTAGAAAAAACGACCAACTCAGTTTTCTCCGGAGAGAATTCGATACCCAGCTTAAGAGCCCATTCAGACAAATTGTCTAAGGTATCTTGCAATGGTCCTTGCAGATCGCTAGCCTCGCTACCAGTAATGGATACAACGCTATCGTCTGCAAGTTGCCTTAGCGTGCATGAATTTGCAAGACATTCATCGATGTCATTGACGTAAAAATTATATAAGAGAGGACTTAAACATGAGCCCTGGGGAAGGCCCATGTAACTAATTCGGGAAGTTGTCGAATCGCCATGTGAGAAATACATATGCTTTTCTGACAACAGATTGAGCAAAAAGTTATTCAATTTTAGTGAAAGTCCCTGCGAATGAAGTTTCGCGCTTAAAACTTCTACAGAGACAGAGTCAAAAGCCCCCTTAATATCCAAGAACGCAGAAGCCATTTGCTCTTTTCGAGCAAATGCGAGTTGAATTTCAGTAGAAAGCAACGCTAGGCAATCGTTCGTCCCTTTGCCCCGGCGAAAGCCAAATTGAGTATCTGAAAGTAAACCGTTTGTTTCGACCCATTTGTCTAACCGTAAGAGGATCATTTTCTCCATTAATTTCCGGAGGCAAGAGAGCATTGCAATCGGCCTATATGAATTGTGATCAGAGGCAGGTTTCCCGGGTTTCCGAATAGCAATGACTTTTAACTCCCTCCAGTCATGCGGAACAATATTTAGCTCAAGAAACTTGTTGAACAAGTCCAACAAGCGTCTTTTTGCAGAGTCGGGTAGATTCTTCAACAGGTTGAATTTTATTCTATCTAACCCTGGAGCCTTATTGTTGCACGACAGGAGAGCCATTGAAAATTCCAACATCGAAAATGGAGGCTCTTCCGTAGTTACTATAAACGCGTCGCGAAAGGTTTTCTGTTCCGGTACAGAGTCCGGACAGACCTTTTTGGCAAAATCGAGTATCCAGCGATCTGAATACTCCTCACTCTCATTCGAAACGTCACGGTTCCGCATGCGCCTGGCGGTATCCCAAAGAGTGCTCATCGCTGTTTCCCTCGACAACGCGTTTACGAACCGCCGCCAGTACCCGCGTTTTTTCGCCTTTACTAAGCTCTTCATCTGCCTGCCCAGTGCCTCGTACTTTCGTAGTAGGTTGACAGTGCCGTACTCCCGGTAGTCCTTATACGCCGCGGACCTTCGCGCGTACAGCTCAGAGCACTCTTTGTCCCACCATTTGTTGGGAGGGCGTTGTCTAATCGTTACCCCGGGTATCGGTTTCGTCTGAGCTTGCGTCGCGGCGTCGATTATCAAGCCAGCTAAGAACGCGTATTCTTCCTCCGGAGGAAGTTCCTCGTGAGTCTCGATAGATTCCGCTATAATAGACTCATAACGCTTCCAATCAATATTACGTGTAAGGTCGTAGGAAATATTGATTGGGTTCGGGGGAGTTGAACCATTAGCAATTGATATAACGATTGGAAGATGATCACTACCGTGGGGATCGTTGATTACTTTCCACTGGCAATCTAACGCTAGTGATGTCGAGCAGAGGGATAGGTCAAGCACGCTTTCACGTGCCGGAGGATTAGGTACGCGTGTCGCTTCCCCAGTATTCAAAACTGTCATATTGAAGTCGTCGATCAAGTTACAGATTAAAGAAGATCGGTTGTCGTCGTACAGCGACCCCCATAGCGAACAGTGAGAGTTAAAATCTCCCAAAATCAAAAAAGGTGCGGGAAGCAATTCTGCTATATCAAGGAGTTGCTTCTGTTCAATCCGCGCGGATGGGGGAATATATAACGAAACAAGGCAAAGGTCTTTTCCATTCATATTCGTTTGAATGGCAACAACTTCAATATTCGAGATCGAGGGGAGGTCAATTCTGAAAAAAGAATAGCACTTTTTGATCCCTAAAAGTACCCCTCCACCGTGTGAGTCTCGATCTCGACGAATGATGTTAAAATCGTGGAAATTAAGTTGGTCATTTGAATTGAGAAAAGTTTCACAAAGCGCGAACGCATCACAATTGTATGTGTTTATCAAATGTGAAAATAAATCAAATTTGGGGATGATACTTCTGCAGTTCCACTGTAACACAGTGACAAAATTCCTAACCTCTTTCAACGAATTAGTCATCGAAAGATACGATAGCTGAAATGAGGGGCCAAGTTGCTGTGAGTTGCTTCAAAAAGGTTTTCACTGTTGGGAGAAGGGCAAGAAGAATGTTTTGAAGGGGATCTGGTATGTTGAATGTTTTAAATATCCAGTCCACAATATCAGAGAATTTTATGAACCCTGTTTCTTTTATGTCTTCTGATCGAGAAATGGGTGCCCGAGGGGTTTTTGGTGCCCCAGGAAGCGGTGGGTACTCCTGGTTTGATTTGAAATTAAAACCGGGGGGTACTTGCTTCGGTTTTTCTTCACCACTTCCTTTTTGTGTTGTCTTATTGGTCATTCCGCTAGGGGTTATCTTACGACCTTTACGAGAAAGATTAGGAGAGTTGAGCATTCTCCTCTTCCTAGATCCCTCTGGCAAGGCATAGGAACACCCTTCGACGGGATCGTCAGATGTACCCTCATCGGTTGGCAAAAAGGAAAAGATGTTTCCTGTCGAGGGTGGCTCAGCCCTCTTAAGCATTTCTGCAAAAGAGCGCTTTGATCGTTCCTTAAGGGAACGCTTAATTTTTTCCTCGCGCTGTTTGTACGCGGGACATGCCGGAAGGTCATGCCGAGTTCCCTCGCAATAAAGACACTTTTCAGTATCCCCACTGCAAGCGTTCTCAGCATGATTGCCTCCGCACTTGCTACAGCGTGCCTTGTTGCAGCAGTAGGTGGCTGTGTGACCTAACTGCTTACAGTTTTGGCAATGCATGACCCGCGGTACGAACAGGCGTACAGGTCCAAGCGGACGTAGTTCGGCAGCGCGGATCCGGCGAATGTTACTCGGAAGGAATCCGAAGGGAGGAATTTCTTCTTCCCTTCTTCGATGGATACTGAATGCAATTGCTTGCAATCCAGTATCTTTACACTTTGCATCAAGGGGTTTTTAAAGCAGCCAACTCCATGACGCAAAATGTCATCGACAGTGAGATTCCCCTCGGTAACCACACCGTCGATTTCTACATCCTTGGCAGGGATGTACACGCGATACTCTCTCGTGAAGAGCTCGTAGCCAGCAATTTCGTTTGCTTGCTTCAAGCTACTCACGACAACTCGCAGTTTGTTCGGCCTCACCTTCGTAATCTCGGTTACGGCCGAAAAATGTTTTGCCAGGTCTTTGCCAATTTGGATAATATTCAATGGCTTCTTTATGGGCCGGAAAAAAACAACGTAGGGACCGCCAGCGGCATCTGGGTAAGCTTTTACCCGTACTTCCGGTACTCTTGGTACAGGACTTGGCAAAGGGGAGGGCACAGGGGAAGGTAGGGGTGTGCTGATGGGAGAAATTTCAATTTCTTCCCCGTTTGTTTCCACCTCCAGGAAAAGTTGCACCTGCATGTCGTCCATTTTGCGGGAGCGTTACGCTCTACCGCACACAAACGATAAATATTCGAATATGGGGGGGGGTTCAAGTAGTTGATGTTAAATTTTAAAAACAATTTTTCAATCTACAATGGATCAAATAAAAAAAAAGACAGTAATACTAATACTAATAACAATAGTAATAATAATAATAATAATAATAATTATAGTAATAGTATTAATAATAACAATAATAATATCAATAATAATATTAATAATAATATTATAACATAGTAATAATATTGATAATAATAGTAAAAATTCTAAAGGTAATACTTCACCGAACGTCTAAGTCACGACCTCACGGCTGATAGTAGGATTAATCGAGCGTCTCCGCAGAACAAACAATGACGATCCAGCTTCGTGTTGAGACACAGTGGCCGTGTCCTACACGCGACCTTGTAGATGCCACTTGTAGTTGACTTCCACTCGCTCGATCGTATGATGGTCCGTGCTGCTAGCGGGGTAACAGCGGTGCGGGAGAATTATTCTTGCTGATATATCAGCTGCGTATCGAATCACTGGCGGGGTAGCCTGCCCCTACCAGTGTGCAGATGTTTCTGCCGATATATAACAGTCTATTGTTATTGCGCAGCACGAGAACTAATCGACAAAAAAACACCCGTACGATAACTCGTGTATTGTTATTTTGCGAACTCAAACGGAGATAAACAATTTGCGTCTAATCGAGACGAAAGCAAAACAACGAATGGCTTGCAGGGGTTTTAAGAGCAAGAAATACGACACCTTTCTCTCTTCTGGAAGGAAGGGTTCCTTGAGTAGTTCGGAAATTAATCTGGTTTTTAAAAAATAGCCGAATCCGCCCGATATCGGTATTTCCCACCTCCCTGACACGTTCGTAGCCTGTGCTTTTGTATACGCGGGAATGAAATGGCATGTTACACTGCTGTGCTTCACAGCCGAAAATCTCCAAATAGCACCCGATGTGGATATTTCCGGAAACGTAATTATGCACAGAAGCAGCAAGTAACCTCCGACATCAGTTTGAGTTCGGTTTTGACCGATTTTCACGTCACTGTGGTACTTTTGGAACCGAAATGATACACAGAAGTAAACAGTCGACCACAGGCACTATTTTGAATTCTAGAACGGCGACTTCCGGTTTCTAGAAAACAGCTGAGTACTACTCAATATGAGTATTTCCAGAATCAAGTTGATACACGGAAGCCAACAGGCGAGGATGGTCTCATTTCGATAATTTCAATCATTTCAAATGACTTGACTTTTGAGTTCGAATGTATCCAATATCCGATTCGTCATTCATTTGCAGACTATGAACAAATCGTAAGGTCAATCTTTGGATGCATGTAGAATCAATTAAGTATGAATAATATTATTCCAAAAAAAGTTGGCGTAACGAAGTTTGCCAGGTTACCCAGTGTTAAATAAATATAACGATGAAGAAGCAAAACCTATTGGAAAGAAGATATAAAATCGTGAAAAATCATAATCTAAACGTATAAAAATGGATTTCTGTCTGTCTATTTGATCTCTATAGACTTGGAAATTACTTAACCGATCGGCGTGAAATTTGTATGTAGGATTTTTTGGAGCCGGCAAGGATTATTTGTTGATTTGAGACCCCTGTCAGTCTGTTCCCTATTGATTCAAAGAGCTACAGAACCGATTATCGTGAAAACTTGCCCATGGAAGTTTTCGCGCACGAGGAGTCTCACAGAAATATTAGTTTTGATCTTTCTACAAGTGTTGGTAAGAGGAAACCCGCATGATCAATAATCATAAACGGATAATAATTCATATAGTTTAACAATACCTCATACAGTCAAGACTAGATCCCGAACTAGTTGTTAGGCACGTTTTACGGTTATTGATTATGCGGGGAGTCCGGTGCGAGTATTCGACCTGTGCTGTTCGCTTTTTCAAATACTTCGAACCGATTTATTAAGCGATATTGTTCTCGATTGCTGTATGGCGAAGCACCAGCAAAGTCATGTAGGGTTGAAAAGAGTTCAATATGTCGCGTAATCGTAATTTTTTTAAGTGCAAAGGGTGAAGGAAAAGGTGATACGGAACTAGGCGGTTTCGTACTACCGGTGAAAGTGACACCAATGTGAAAATTAGAAGCTACGAGCAACTTTGGTTGACATTAATAATCATATCCGGCAACGGAGCTGTGCTGGCAAACAAAGTGATGTTTCATGGAAATAGCGATTTTTTTCGGTGGCGGAGTGCTTTTTCCTCGAGCGCTTGCCATGAATCTGTGTTAGTGAGCGCAACGTAAACTTAAAAAAGCAAGAGAAGCGCGAGTGCAGGAAGAGCGTTGTTCTCCCGTGCACACTCCTCCCTCCTAACACAATGGTTCCGATAAGAGATAGGGATCAAAAGATAAGTACTGGTGTTGATGACATTTTGCTTGTGAGTTTTACGTATGATTTGAATAAAGATAAACCAAAGAAGCTTTTTTTTTCTCTGCTAATTTCAAAAATCTTGTAGACCGGAGTGACAGTTACTATAGTTATTATAGTCCATGACAACTAAATTTCGATTTTGTTTTGGCATTTTGCAACTAAACTTCGAACTCTGTTTTGTTTCATATGGATATTTGCATTTTTTTAATTGGCTTTGGATGTATGAAACTTTGCGAATTTTTCTATTCAAGGTTTTTTTCATTTAGAATTTGGCCGAATACAATTTTCGATTTCTCCATGAGGAAATAACGTACAAAATTGGTGAAAATATGTTTATATGTTTTTGCAGGGTTTCAATTTCAAGAAAAATCCAAGAAAAATTATTTCCCTTACTAACACGAAGAGTAAGAATCCCTAGGATACATTAAACTCGGTGACGGAATCGTGAAAGGAATCTCAAACACGATCCGGAGGATTCCCACTCACGATTCTTATTTAAGAATCCTAGAGCCATATACAGGGCATTCCTGAGGATTCTTTTTTCAGGATTCCTTTTCAAGGACGCTCAAGAATCCAATGTGGGGAATCCTAGAGAATCTATGCGGATCGTATGTGTTCGTCCGGGTTGTCTGCTAGTCTGATGAATTCTCGAACATTTCGTTGAATACCTCCCATCAATTTCTCGGGCCAGAACTTCACGGAGCCTTCATGTGACTGGTTGAACGGCTAAACTATCTCCTGAAGACACTTCTCCTTGTAAACTTGTCCATTCATGGTTGCTCCAGTGATGAAAAACTTTTGTCTTCTTTTCACAACTACTGGCTTGCGAATCATTAATTTGCGGGCGAATTTATCTGCGAAAACACATTTGAGCCTGTCTAGAGCATTCCCCTTACGGTTAGCAAAACACAGCCGTTGAACTCTGTCAGCATATATATATATATATATATATATATATATATATATATATATATATATATATATATATATATATATATATATATATATATATATATATATATATATATATTTATATATATATATATATATATATATATATATATATATATTCGACGAACTGTACTGCATTGAACCTTCTCCGGTCCAATGTTTCTACGTTTGGTTTGTTTAGCGCGAACCACCATCAATGTGTCCCGATAACGGTATTCACGGTATTCACAGTCGATTTCGGTAGTTTTAGAGCCTTGGCGATCATTCCTCCTGACCATGTTGGGTTTTCAACGTAGGTCTTGCACAATTTTTTCTCGTTAAAACGGCCAAATACTAAGTGAAACAAACCTTACCAGGCAAACGTTTTTGGTAAGAAAAGTATTCATCGTTGGTTTTAGTAATAAGCGAACTTCGCGCGCAACATTGCTCGATTCCGTCAATTACGACGGTGACATCACAACACAAACCTTCCTTTCTATCGCAGCCGCGCAACGCAGAGATAAACGCGGTCAGAGCATTTGGCCGACGATCGCCCCCGTTGTTTCTATAATAGCGCGTATACCTGCAAAAATTCGCAAATGCCGAATTGCGTTTGCTTTCTTGAGGGTACTCGGGAATAGTAATAAACAAATATTCAAACACTTGGATGCTTCTGGTGGTGAATTGTATTCGCGCGCGCTGCTCGTATAGGCCCGCGGGGTCTGACGAAAAAGATACTCATTGTTCGTCTTCACAATAAGTTTATTTTGCGCGTAACACTGTCACTTAGTTACCACGGTGACACAACTCTTCCTCTCCGTCACAGTCGTGGAGATGCAGAGGTAAACTTGGTCTCCGACAACAACGACTGTTCTGACTGACCTCCTTCCTTACAACTTCCTTTCTTACTCTAACGATCGTAAGGACGTGGCCGGCGCCGTTATCGATCCATATGAAGCGGCAGCTGTTGAAGTGTACAACACTGAAGATGGCTAACTAATCCCAAGTAGCCATATACATGGTGTCTTGTGCAACTTCACTAGCTCAGATCGATCACGAAGGAGCAACTACAAAATGTGCGGTCGTCAAGCTCAAGCTTAAGCTTAAACTCTACAAGTGTTGGCATGAGGAGGAGGTAAACTTGTACTCTGGCAACTTGAAAACTTCGCACCAGATCCAAACTAGCCCGTTCCAATTTATATATAACAAAACTCGGGTACGACTATTTGAGTAAAAAAAAAAATCGGGTATGAGGTGGAGTTTTCTGACAATACTATGTCGTTTGAGACTGGTATATTTTAGGGACGTAGTATTGAAGGGGGATGGATGAGTGATGTAAGCCTTTATAAATTTTAAAATTATCATTTAATTCGGAGTTACTATATTAGCGTTTTTTTATATCTTATGAGCGTGGTTAGGAGGGGGTGGGGAGAGGGGGGGGGGTTGCAACAGTGGATCTCTTCTTCTCAAATTCCTAAATTCCAAAGTCGATCACCGTACCAATTTGTATACGTGGGTCCTCAAATACGAAGTATTTTCCTATCATACGGATTTTTTTTGTATGCCATTTATATGCTATATGGGACAGATGTATGGTGAAACCCTTCTTGATTTGGTTATTTGCCACGGTACACTCGACGTAGCTCCACCTAAACGAGCGACATTTATCAAGATTTACTACCAAAATGCTCGAGGCTTATGAACGAAGTTTGACGACTTTTTCTGACTGCGGGTAAGCCGTCATCATCTTGACGGAGATTTGACTGAAGGATGATATAAATAAACAAATTCTATCAGTACTGTGTATTCAGGGAGGATCGCATTCTTGAAGCGACTGGTATAGAGCGAAAAGGAGGTGTTCTTATAGATGTCAAGAATTCTATTAGTTCCACCCTCTGTTCGGTTCGTATCGATGATAGGCTAGAGCATCTTTGGGTTAAGATTGACTGCATTGAACAAGCTGTTAGCTTGGACGTGGTTTGCTTCCCCCCGAGATTATCGAGAAACCGCTCTGTCATAGCTGTGCGGTGATTTTAATCTTTCAGGTGGTTTCGCCCAAATTATATTTACTGAATCATCACTGTAACACTTTTAATGATTATATGACGATTCTCCAAACAGCTTAATTGAAGAAGAAAGCACTTGAACCGAATGTTTGACTTCCTATTTGTGAATGAGGAGTCTGTATCGATGTGCAACCTTACAGAGCCTCCTGAAGCGCTGATTTCCGTCGGCGTTTCGTATCTCCATGTCCACACCTGCCCTGTACGGGTCCCATAAGCTCCAGTGAACCACTAGGCGATCAACTTCTTGACTTCACAACCATCAATTTTTAAGCCCTGAAAGAAGATCTTTTGTCTGTAGATTGATCACCAGTTTAAAACGATTACGGTGTCAACAGGGCAGTTCAATTCTTCAACGCAGCTTTCACACAGCTATTACCGAGATTCGCACTACCTCTTCGCCCGATAATGTCACCTCCGTACACCAAATAAACGCCTTCGCTATCTGAAGCAACATCGTTCTACAGCTTTGAGATAGTACTCAAATAATCGTAATTCCCCCTCAAATCAGAGGTCTATCGAAACGAGCACCAAATAAGAACTCTACAATCGGACCTCTATGGACGTTACGTGCTACAAATGCAAAGTACCCTAAAAACTCAGCTAAAGCGGTTTCGGGACTTCATTGATGAGAAGCGGAAGGATTCTACCATGGTCTTCCCTCAAGTATGTTTTTGGACTCAACTCGGTAACAGAATTGACGTGTCTAAGTGTATTTTGAGATATTGATTCCGGGCAGCAAAGTCATATATTTTGCATGAGAAACATGGGTTCTTTTCTAGCAGATCCATTGTAACGAATCTACTACAATTTACATCGTTGTCCTTCAAATCCATAGCACAAGGGTATCAAGTTGACACAGTCTACGCCTACAACCTGCGACAAAGTTAGTCAGTTGGATCATCACGATGGCGGTGGGTCCTCGAACCTTGTCCGCTGATTCGAATCGTGCCTAAGCAATCGGCGAATATCTGTTAAACTAGGTCCCATAGAGTCAAATGTAACCGATCAGGTGTTCCGCATGGTAGCAAACTAGGGTCACTACTAGTCACCATATTTTTCAACAACGTCTGTCTAGTCGACGACTTGAAAATTTACTTGCTAATCAAAATTTCTGTCGACTGTCAGATTTGACGAAATATAACTGATAGATTTAACGTTCTAGGAGTTATGCTCGACACAAAGGTAAACTTGCGAGAATACTACAGCCACGTAATCAGTCAGTATATGTACTACAGCCTAGCGCGATCCGTTAATAAAACAGCTGCCGTCGTGTGGATTACTTTTCACAGTACCTGGATTATGAGGATTGGAAAAAAAATATCAGTCAAAATTCATTACATAGATACGCTTTGAGACTGCTTCCTTGGAGCAATCCAGACTCCTGGGAATTGGCACTCTTGAAAAACGACGAAAAAATAAAATTCCGGCATGTGGCGAATCGATTGATTGTCATCGTTAAATATTCATGACAGCAAAGCCAGACGGCCGGAAGACACTTAAGGTTCCGCCATTGAAAGATTTATTTTCGTTTCGCATAATTGCTTAGTGTAATCCCAGCAGAATGATACTGTTTGGTCCGTTAAATTGCCGAAAGTACCATCAAATTGAGCTTTCGTTCGAACGTGATTCGCAGGATTTTATTGAATGAATGGCGATCGATATTATATTTCTGTACTGACAGAGACAAAAAAAATTCACGCATTGTTGGCTTGATGTGGATTCGATTGCCTTTATTTTACCGGTAGAGTCAAGCACATGGATAAAACTTGTCTTCTATAGTCTATGAGTTGAGTTTGAGTAAAAAAAAAAACAGGTCCTCAGCGGTCCGTTACCGGTCGACCGGGTCAGGTCAGGTTCAAGGAAGCCATTCAGCGTCCGGATTCGGTTTCATGGTCAAGCGCTCGGCTCGATTGCCGGTTGAGGAAGAACCGCTGCCTTGCTCTGTGCTGGAATCCGCATACTGGTGATAAATCTGCCATGAAACCGGGGAGAAAGAGAGAGGCAAATATGAAATCATTTTTACTCTTATTACAAGATGAAGAAATACGATTAACCCTCTCAAGAGCTTCCTGTGCTTTTCACTGGCGAATTCGCTGATGTAAACGAGTTTTTGAAAGGGTTAGTCAATTTGGAGATACTCAATAAACCGTAAAAAGCGCAACGAAGTAAATCGCACAGAGCGTAGAAGCCAACTACAAGAAGCATGAAACTAACTGAAAGCTGATGACGTGTACTACAGTTGGATGAGGACGACTAGAACAAATTAACCTTTTTGCCTGCGTTCACGGCGTACTCGAACCCGTCGCCGATCTTTTCACCGGCCTTGCGAAACATGTTGGCAATGTTCTTGGCCGAAAAGGTATCCGGATCGATGTGGATGTTCCAGCCGGCCTCTCCCTCCTTCGGGCAGCCAGTTTGGTTGATTATGCTCAGGTCGAACGGATCCACCGAGAAGCCGGCCAGTCGGTTGCGGATCTGCAATAAAATAAAATAAAATAAAATAAAGTAAAATACGATATGGTTGAGTGGCGATTCCACGTGCCGGTGCTTTCCATAATACTTTCGAACGTTGGGTTGGGATTTTTTTTTCAGCTGCGTCTGGTTAGATTTTTGCGAATTTTTATCACGTAATTCCTGAGAGGATTTGGACATTACTTTACGGCGTTTCCGAAAGTTACGGTTTTAACGCTCTTCTGGTGAGTGTTATTTTTACGCCGGTAAGCATGCTTGAGTTGGTTGAAAGAAATGTGATTAGGAAATAATAAATATAATTGAAGTGTTTTTTGGGCATTTCTTAAATCTAAGACTCACAAAAAATGATTTGAATATGCAGACTACCGAGCATTTAATTGTTTGGCAACCTTTCTACAGGGCGAATGTGACCGAGTAATCGTTCACCAAGGGTACAGGAAGCATTTTGCGAAACAAACAACCGCGAGCATTTGGGTGCTGTCTTGAAGGTAGATAGTGAATAAAATATGCATGTTCCGTTTGATGTTGCACAACTGTATGCCTAACAGTTCCGACGGGGAGGTAACCTGAGAAAAAAATGAGCCATAACGATGATGGTTTTTCTCTGGGAAAGTTTTGTCTCTGTTTGTGTGCTTGGTTCGTTTATTTTATTGGGTGACTTTCTGGTCTGGTGCACTTGGGTCTTGTTTGCATGAGATAAACTCAACGTGGACCGGGATGGTATTTGAGGTGAACCCAATATGGGTTTGAAGTGAAAATTTTTAACCATTTTAATTGTTTCATGGGTAAAAGTCGCCGTTGATTAAGTGCAGTTAATACAATTACTGAAAATAGATTGAAATGTTTTTTTGCTAACCTAGCCGTTTTCATCAAAAAGTTCACGTAAATGTGTCTTTTCTTCACACATTTATAAAAAATACTGCATAAATTGTCTTTATTAGCAAATTTAATTAAACAATCCTTACTACCATGCAAAATAAAACAAATGATGGTGTTTTTTGCCAGTAAATTTGTCTCAAAAAAGGGAAACTTATTATACACAACTTTGTCGAACTTGGTGTTAGACAGAATTCAGTTGGGCTAAGACACTCGGTGAAGCGGTTTCAATTACACTGTATTGAAAGCCATAGCACGGAAAGTAAGTCCACGTAATATGTGCATGCATATTTAACAACGAAAAAGCTTTCCTAGCGGAGCGCGTGCATGCAAGCAGACATCAACTCGTACGTATTCCAGCCGTATTTTCTCGACGAGGATATGAAAAGCTGAGCGGAGGCTACACCGTATGATAGCAAGTTTACGTCGAAATTACGATACCACCCGTTCCCTTGTGACGGGAAAATGTACATAATCCTGAGGGGATTACCTTCGCAAAGCTATAAATATTTCACTACCGGGCTAGAAATGATGAAAAGCATTGTCCGGTGCGAGAAAAACTGATGCGTGCTGGTGATGTTATAACATTTTGCCTAGGATAGACGAGCGCATAGGTGCTATAGTTCTCCAATGTGAGTGCAACATGACCGACAACTTCTTTATGAATAAGCTTTTTTTCGTGTATTCACTGCAAAAATGTATAAAAATGTTTTCTCCTAGTTTTATATTTTTTTTCAAAAACTCGGATTCTTTAGTAAACATTATTGCAAAGCTAACCCGATCAGATGAACAAAACCAAAATGTAACATAAGCTGTTACTAAAATTCTCTCAGGTTGTGTTTTAAATTTGATCCCGTTAGTGGTTAAAATAACAGAAGTTATAACAAAAATGATTCTACTTGTATCAAACCCATATCAAACTTTGTTAATAAAGTAACAGATTCCTAACAAAATAAGATAGTATATAGAACAGTATAATAACAACTATTGTTAGAAATAACATGTTTTGCCTTTCTCCTAGAAAGGTATAGCAATCACTTGCAAAACCGAAAGTATAAAAGTGCTCCAAAGGGCCGAATGGCATATATCACTCGACTCAGCTCAACGAGCTGAGCATTTTCTGTATGTGTGTGTGTGTGTGTGTATGTGCAGATTTTTATTCTCACTCACTTTTCTCAGAGATGGCTGGACCGATTTTCATGAAATTAATTGCAAATGAAAGGTCTTGTTGCCCCATATGACCCTATTTAATTTCATTGTAATCGGATTTTTAGTTTAGAGGTTATGTTTAAAAATGTGAAAATCATGGAACATCAATATCTCAGAAACTACACAACCGATTTGGTCTCAAAATCAATTTAGAAAGTTGGTCTCAAATTGGTCTAGCTGCCTCAGAAGACCCTATTGAATTTTATGAACTGTAACTTCATTTGTAATGTGCCGACTTGTGAAAATCACGAAACTTCATTATCTCAGAAACTACACAACCGATTTGATTATTATTATCAGATGAGCGGGCTAGTTAAGGGTTAACTGATGAATTATGATTGAACACGTGGTTTCAAAGTTTGGCTGCCCTACACGTTCCCATTTCATTTGATTATAATCGAACTAAAGCAACCGTTATGTATTAAATTGTTAATAAAACAACGAAAGTCTATTATCTCAAAGATTACATGACTTATTTGAACATAACTAGTGTCATACGAACGAGTCATCTCTCAAACTTACAAATAACAAACTTCATAACAATTTGATATGTGGCTCAAAAGTTATGGAAAGAAGAGAAATTCAAAGACTATTTAAAACTATACCTGCTTTGATCGATATATGTGGCCTCAACATAATTTGAATGTGGTGTCGTACTATTTGAACGTTCCAAGTTCATTGATTCCTTGCGGTTTGTTTGAAGTCTGCAAATGCACGACGAATCGGCCATAGGATATGATCAAAGTCAAATAACAAATCGTTTGAAATGATTGGTTTCATCGAAATGACAACATCCTCGTCTTTTGGCTTCTGTACATCGCCTTAATTCTGAATATATTCATATTGGGTGGTATTCTGTCATTATCAGCAGACTTTCTGGCATCAATCTGACACCGGAAATACCCATAATGGGAGGTATTTTTGGTTGTTTTCCAGAAACTAAAAGTGGTCGTCTTTTAATTCAAAATAGTGTCCAGGGTCAATGTTTGGTTTCTATGCATCGTCACGTTTACGGAAATATCCATATTGAGTATTATTCGGTCATCACCGACTGTTGCCTAAAAGTTGCCATTTAGAAATTCAAATTGGTGCCTGAGGTCAATTGTTAGCTCCTTGCATCATTCTGGTTCCAGAGATACTCATATTGGATAGTATTTGTTTATTTTAGGCTGTTTTTCACAAACCGGTAGTCGCCATCTTGGATTTCAAAATGGTATTTAGGATACTGGTTAAAGAAAAACTCATATTGGGTGATATTTGGTCACTTTGGACTGTTTTTCAGAAGCCGAAAGTCGTCATTTTGGACTTTAAAATTGCCTGTGAAATCAATTTCTGTCAACTGGGCGTAATTCTGGTTCCGAAGACATTCATATTGAATGGTATTTGGTCGTTTCCGGCTGTTTGCCAGACACCGGAAGTCACCATCTTAAAATTCAAGATTGTGTCTGTGATCAATTTTTAGCTTCTGTGCATCTTTCTGGTTCCAGAAATACTAATATTTAATGGGAATCGTCCATTTCAGGCTGTTTTCCAGAAACCGGAAGTTGCCATCTTACAATTCAAAATGTTGTCTGAAGTCGATTTGTGGCTCCAGTGCATCATTACGGTTCCGGAAATACCCATATTGGGTGGTATTTGGTCATTTGCCGCTGTTTTTCCGACACCGGAAGTTGCCATTTTGGAATTCATAATGGCATTTGGAGACAATTTCTGCATTTTGAACAGCATACTGGTTAAAGAAAAACTCATATTGGGTGGTATTTGGTCATTTTCTGCTGTTTTCAGAAACCGGAATTCGCAATCTTAGAATTTAAAATGCTATCTGTGGTCGATTTCAGCTCCTGTGTATTATTCTAGATCCGGATATTATTATATTGGGTGGAAATCGGCCATTTTCGGCTGTTTTTCAGAAACCGGAAGTTGCCATCTTACAATCCAAAATGTTGTCTGAGCTCGATTATGGAACATATTTGTTACCACTAAAAACATTCACCTGCCAATATGGTTCCATTTAGTTGATTAGTTCGCGAGATGTGCAAAAATTTGTGAAGAAACATGTACTTCCAGAAGAGGGAGGGGCGTCAAACCATTATGGACATATTTGTAACCTCTAAAAACATTTACATACCAAATTTGGTTGTATTTTCTTGATTGGTTCTTGAGCTGTGCGAAATTTGTGTTTCATTCTCATGGGATCCCTCCCTTATAGAAGAGGAAGTCGGGTTTCAAACCATTATGCATTTGTTACCACTAAAAACATTTACCTGCCAAATTTGTTCCATTTGGTTGATTAGTTCTCGAGATGTGCACAAATTTGTGTTTCATCCAACTATTATGGACATATTAGTTACCCCTAAAAACATCCACATGCCAAATTCGGTTTCATTTGCTTGGTTTGTTCTTGAGTTGTGCAGAAATTTATGTTTCATTTGTATGGGACCCCTCCCTTCCAGAAGAAGGAGGGGTCTCAAACTATCATAGGAACCTTTATCGGAATCAAAAACCCCTACATACAAATTTTCACGTCGATCGGTTCGGTAGTTTTCGGGCCTATATGGATCAGACAGACAGACAGACTTGACTGCATTTTTATATGTAAAGATTACAACATCAATATTTTAGAACCTAAAGAGTGAATATACATTTATTGGATTGAAGCGTTCATGTAAATCTATTTTTACAAATAAAAAATTGAATGAGAAAGGCTGGGTCTGACCGCTAGGTGGATTAATTTAGGTTTTTTTATTTATTCTCGTATGTTTTTCCGTCGGTCTAGCTCCACCACTATTGTTTTTGTGCCAATCACCGACGCCCGGGGAGGCGACTCCACCCAGGACCCTAACTTACGACCCGTTGATTAACGGATCGGCGCCAACGGCTTTACTTTCTCATGCGATGGAAGGGGTGATCCCAGAGATTTTTCGCCTCAGAAAATCTCCCGGTGTCGGCTAGAATTGAATCTAGACTAGTTGGCTTGGTTGTGAGTGGATCAGGCCACCCCACAACCAACTCCTTCTTCTTTGTGCTACACTGGGGTACTAACCCTCTCAGAATCTTTGTTATCGGCTTAATTGTGATCGTCTCACCATTTTCGTGTCGCCTATTATTTTCAAACCCTTAGCAAGCAATATAATTTTAGAACAACCACGAATTAGCTACTTAACTTTTTAGACCTCTACTTACATATCTATGCCTGCTGGCGTTGATAGTTTGTGTTAGATAGTTGAAATTTTTACCTCCGTAATGCCCAACGGGATACCCGTGTAGGTACCCACAAATTGAAATTCCTGTAACTTTGACAATTTTTATCCCATTTCAATAGTTAAAGCACAAAAAGATTTAGTAACTTTTCCATTTTAAAATCAGTGTCAGCGGTGCCCCAAAAGAATTTCCTCAATCCCGGAAATCCGGTTTTCTAGGAAACTGTTCCGAAACTGAGGAATTTTATGATTATTTGAACAGATTTTTACAATTATAAGTTCAAAGATAATAAAACTGCTTCCACAGACCATTTTTAAGGTGGAAATAATAAATAATACAATGTCACATACTATCCAATATGGATATTTTTAGAACCGGGTTCATATCGAGAAACTAGGAAGCGACTCACGAAGCCATTTTGGATTCCAAAATGGCGACTTCCGCTACCCGGAAGTACCCATCGGGTATATCTGAAATCGGAATGAAGCCCAGAGACTGAAAATTAACTTCAGACGTCATTTTTAAATTTAAGATGGTGACTTCCGGTTTCAGATAAACGCTGAAATTGTCCAAAAACCATCATATGAGTACACGGCGCTCCCACAGACCATTATTTAAAAAAAAAATGCACCAAAGAATCTGAGTACACCATTCGATTCGTTATGACGTCCAGAATCTCTGGTCAAAATTTTAAAAATCATCGTACAGTACATTTTTGACTAATGCTCTTTTGATGGTCGTAAAGTACAAACAAGTGATATAAAAACGACGAAATACTTATTGTAAAGCACTTTTTTCAACCACCGTTTTATGAAATAACTTTCAAAATAGTTTATACACATTCCAAAGGTTATATTTCAAGATATTAACCATTGGTGGAAAGATTTAATTGAAAATCCCACAGTGCACAGTGGTCTAAACTGGAAAACTCGTGATCGTTCTAGATTTGACTGTGTAAAAACTGATTTTGTGTACTAAATGTCTTCAGCAAAATTGTTTCATAGAACAAGGCCTTACTTTTGGCGTTTTTAGTTTTTCGATCAATCCACCTAACACTCAAATAAAAAAAAAATATTTTTTCTAATTTTCAATATATCAGATAGATTCCTTCAGCAAAATTGTGGAAAATTTTAAAAGAAAACCAATTGCTGAATACTGCGATGCCCTATCTGTACGTTGGACACGACAAAATAGAGTTTTTTTGTGGAACACCCCTCCTTAAAATCAGTTTTTGCCTTTCTCCTAGAAAGGTATAGCAATCACTGGAAAAACCAAAGGTATAAAAGTGGGTCGAATCTCGTATATCAATCGACTTAGTTTGACGAGCTGAGCATTTTCTGTATGTGTGTGTGTGTATGTGTGTGTGTATGTAACGCTCTCCCAATCTCACTCGATTTTCTCAGAGATGGCTGGGCCGATCTTCATGAAATTAATTGCAAATGAGAGGTCTAGTTGCCCAATAAGACCCTATTGAATTTTATTGCAATCGGATTTTTAGTTTTGAGGTTATGTTTAAAAATGTAAAAACCACGAAACATCATTATCTCAGAAACTACTCAACCGATTTTAACAAAGTTGGTTTAAAATGAGCGAGCTACTTATAAAAACCTTAACTTTTGAGTTTCATGAAGATTTAACGTGTGGTTCAGAAGTTATTTAAAGAAACGTGTTATGGAGAGTGTTTAATCTCACTCATGTTTCTCAGAGATGGCTGAACCGATTTCCACGAAATCAGTGTCAAATGAAAGGTCTAGCTGCCTCATAACACTCTATTGAATTTCAATGTAATCGGTCTGTTACTGTTACTGTAATGTATCAAAATATGAAAATCACGAAACTTCATTATCTCAGAAAGTACATACCGATTTGAACAATATTGGTATCAAATGAACGGGCTAGTTAAAGGTTAATCGATGAATTTTATAGTGATTTAACACGTGGTTCAAAAATTGTGAAAAGAAACATGTTCTGGTGACTTTTCAAATTTACTCGTTTTCCCAAAAATGGCTGGACTAAATTCAACAATCTCAGTGTCAAATAAAAAGTTTTGCTTTCCTATAGGTTCCCATTTTATTTGACTATAATCGTATTTTTATTCCAACCGTTATGTATTAAATTAGAAAAACAACGAAAGTCTATTATCTCAAAGATCACACGACTTATTTGAACATATCTAGTGTCATTTGAACGGGTTGTCTCTCAAACTCACAAGTAAGAAATTTCTTAGCAATTTGATACGTGATTCAAAAGTTATGAAAAGAAACGAAATTCAAAGACTATTTAAAACTGTAACTGCTTTGATCAAAACATATGGCCTCAACAAAATTTAAATTTGGTATTGTGCTATTCGTACGTTCCTGGTATTGCTCGTGATTGAAGTGTACGAAATTCAAAGTCATTTCTTTTATTTCGCTATTTCTTCAGCACGAATATTTTACTCCTAATTAATATTTTTTTTAACTTTTTGCCTTCCTCCTAGAAAGGTATAGCAATCACTTGCAAAACCGAAGATATGAAAGTGCTCCAAAGGGCCGAATGGCATATATCACTCGACTCAGTTCGACGAGCTGAGCATTTTCTGTATGTATGTATGTATGTGTGTGTGTGTATGTACAGATTTTTATTTTCACTCACTTTTCTCAGAGATGGCTGGACCGATTTTTACGAAATTAGTGTCAAATGAAAGGTCTAGCTGACTCATAACATCCTATTGAATTTTACTGTAATCGAACTGTAACTTCGTCTGTAATGTACCGAATTGTGAAAATCACGAAACTTCATTATCTCAGAAAGTACACAACCAATTTGATCAATAGTATTATCAGATGAACGGGCTAGTTAAGGGTTAACTGATGAATTATAATTTAACACGTGGTTTCAAAGTTTGGCTGCCCTATACGTTCCCATTTCATTTGATTATAATCAAACTAAGCAACCGTTATATATTAAATTGTTAATAAAACAACGAAAGTCTATTATCTCAAAGATTACACGACTTATTTGAACATTACTTGTGTCATACGAACGAGTCATCTCTCAAACTTACAAATAACAAACTTCATAACAATTTGATATGTGGTTCAAAAGTTATGGAAAGAAGAGAAATTCAATAACTATTTAAAACTATACCTGCTTTGATCAATATATGTGGCCTCAATATAGTTTAAATGTGGTATCGTACCATTTGAATGTTCCAGGTATCGCGCGTGAGTGAATTGTTCGAAATTAAGAGTCATTTCTTTTATTTCGCTATTTCTTGAGCATTTACATTACGTCAAATTTCATATTTTATACTCCAATTACAACATCATTATTTTAGAACCCAAAAAGTGAATACACATTTATTGGATTGAAGCGTTCATGTAAATCTATTTTTACAAATAATAAGTTTGAATGAGAAAGGCTGGGTCTGACCGCTAGGTGGATTAATTTAGGTTTTTTTCTATAATTTTGTCTGTAAAGGTTAAAACAATGCGAAATGTTCTAAGATATTATTCATTTAACTAAGATTCTCTCAAGACTTTATAAAATTTATTGTTCTGATAATCATAGGAAAAGTTATAGACAAAAAACTGATTTTAAAGAGGAGTGTTCTACAAAAAAAAATCTATTTTGTCGTGCCCAACGTACAGATTGGACATTGCCCAATGGTCCAGAAACCAAATTTAGGGGGAAATTTGGGTCTAGAGCTCTATAGCAACATTTTAGAGAGAAACTTTTTTCTAAAAAGTTGTTACATATTATAAAGCGCTTACTGGAAAATTACCCAAAATTAGGGTGACCAACATTTTCGATGCAATCAAGTATCCAACTATTTTATCTTTGAAGATAGAAGAACAATTCGTTCTACAATGTTATAGCTCCATTAATTTCAAGTAACTTTGTAAAAAAAAGTTTTTCTCTATCTTTGAAAATAAACGATTTATATTGAAAAAACACATTTTACCCTCTAACTTTTTTATTTCAAGTTTCATCTCAAAACTGTCTTTGAACGACTTTCAGAGCTTTCTAATAGAAACAATTTGCAATTCTGACATCGTAAATATCTCAATTTTTCTCAAAGTTATTAATATTTTTCATCAAAAAATATGCGTTTTTCATCTGTATTTCATTTTTTTTGGGGCAAACATAAAAAATATCTCTTGGTTTCATTTTGAAGAACATACTTGATTCTATAAATTGAGAAATTTTAAAAATTTGTTATATTTTAAATTCGAGTAAACTCAACTTAAAAACAAGACAAAAATTTCAATAATTTTATACATTATGCATATGAAAACACCCAGATTTATTTTTTGGTATTTTTTCTCATAACTAGGAATAATTACCTTTAATTTGATCCAAAAAGATTGGAAATCGATCAACTGGTTCAAAAGTTATGAATTTTTTAAAATTAAATATATTGAACACAGTCGTTTTTTATGGTCACCCTATTTCGAAGTTTGTCACGCAAAGTGCTTCAATTGTGTTCGAAATCGCAGGGATAGGGTGACCATAAAAAACGGCTATATTCGATGTATTTTATTTAAAAAAAATCATAACTTTTGAACCAGTTGATCAATTTTCGATCTTTTTGGTTCAAATTAAAGGTAATTACGTCTAGTTATGAGAAAAAATACCAAAAAATAAATCTGGGTGCATGTATATGCAATTTATTGAAATTTTTGTCTTGTTTTTAAATTGAATTTACTCAAATTTAAAAAATAACATATTTTTAAAACCTCCTCAATTTATAGAGTCAAGTATGCCCTTCAAAATGAGACCAAGAGATATTTTTTATGTTTGCCCCAAAAAAAAATGACATACAAATGAAAAACGCATATTTTTTGATGAAAAATATTAATAACTGTGAGATATTTACGATGTCAGCATTGCAAATTGTTTCTCTTAAAAAGCTCTAAAAGTCGTCCAAAGACAGTTTTGAGATGAATCTTGAAATAAAAAAGTTAGAGCGTAAAATGTGTTTTTTCAATATAAATCGATTGTTCGTAAAGATAGAGAAAACTTTTTTTTACAAAGTTACTTAAAATTAATGGAGCTATAATATTGTAGAACAAATTTTTCTTCCATCTACAAAGGTAATAAAGTTAGATACATTTTTGCGTTGAAAATGTTGGTCACCCTAATTTTTGATCATTTTTAAATAAGCGCTTTATAATATGTAACAACTTTGTAAAAGAAAGTTTTTCTCTAAAATGTTGCTATAGAGCTCTAGACCCAAATTTCCCCCTAAATTTGGTTTCTGGACCATTGCGCATTGCAGTATTCAGCAATTGGTTTGCGATTTCCGGTTACTGGAAGAAAACCAAAATTGGCCGAGTACCACGGAATATGAGTATTTCTGGAAAAAAGTATGATACCTTGACAGCGGAAATTACCTCCAGATGTCATTTTGAAATTTAATTTCAAAATTGACCAAAAACCACCTCATATGAATATATTCGGATTCGGGATACTGCTAAACGACACCAGACAAATCGGAACTCATCACCTTAAAGTTCAAAATGGCATGTGAAATTGATTTCCGATCCCTATGCATTATTCTGATTCTGAAAATACCCATATTAGGTGGTATGCAGTCATTTTTCTTTTTTTTTTCCAGAAACCGGAAGTCGCCATTTTGATTAAACTATGCAAAATTTTTGTAATTGTTCATTATTTCAATAATGCATAGTTACAATTATGTAAAGCGATTTTAATATGAAAAGTACAAATATAAGGTGAATTGGAGTGAAGTAAGCTTTTTCCGGAAACATGGATGAAATATGTGTTTCCTTAGTGTGGAACCCCTCCCCTTCCAGAGTGGGAAGGGGTGTCAAATCATCATAAAAAACATTCCTTGTACTCTAAAATCCTCACATTTCCATTTGCTTGATTAGTTCTAGAGTTAGGTAGGAATTTGTGTTTCATTTGCATGGGAGCCCTTTCTTCAAAGAAGACCACCGTAAAAATATGTCTTGCTATTTCAATCCTCCTCATAGCAAATTTGGTTCTAATTGGTTGATTTTTTCTTGAGCAATATAGAGGAGGGAAGGATTTCGAACTACCACATAAATATTTCCTGCTCTCAAAAACTTGGAACGGCAGACTACCCAACACTATTAGCGTGCCAAATTTGGTTCCATTTGCTTGATTAGTTCTAGAGTTATGTAGAAATTTGTGTTTAATTTGTAAAGGATTCTTCCCTTCTGGAGAGGGGATGTTTCTTGCTTCCGGAAAACCTTCATGCCATTCGGTTTCATTTGCGTGATTAGTTCTTTCTTCATTTCTTCAAAACAAGAAGAGTTAGAAGAAAAGAGTCTACGGATTTTTTTTGTGATAACATTATCTATAACTTTTTTAATGACACCATTTCACTGAAGTACATGACTGTTCCGATCAAAAACATATTGGGACTTTTGGTATATTTAATATCTTCTGAAGATAGTATGTCAATTAAATATTTGGAGTATTTGGAGAGTAAATTAGAAAAGTTTTGAGCTCATCTTTCGACAATAACTCGATCTATGTAGAAGCTATCTGTTTTGTGTCTTCTTTCAAGTTATGTGTTTTGATGATATTAAAATATTTGCACAAAATTGTTCTAAGTACTACAGTTTTCTAGATATTTAAAAATCTAATTTTAGGGACTAGCCTGATATAAAACGTTATATCGCCGAAATAAGAAGAGTTAGAACAAAAGTATTTTCAGCAAAGTTTTTTAGACAACATTATCTACAACTTTGCTGAAGACACCATTTGGGTTTGCAATATTCCCGGAAATCGATTTCCCGGGAAACGGGAATGAAAAATCGCATTTCCCGGGAATTCCCGGGAACCGGGAACGGACCATTTTTTTAGCAAAATTAGATTTTAAATGAAGTTTATCAGTAAAAGGTAACAAAAAATTGTTTAAAATTTCATTCTCAATTCGCATGAATAACAAAAATATAAATGAAATACAAAACATATTCAAGTTAACATCAAAAATTCGTGATCGATGTTTGTAGCATATATTTGCAGAAGAGGAGAACTAGGGGCTTCATGTCTCAACCAATCACTTCAGATTCGCTGATAATTTTCCGTTTAGCTTCAAAATGTTATTTTTTTCTGTGAAACTTTGCTCAAGTCTGCTGAATCACCGCTGTTCGATTTCTAGAATATTTTCAAATCACCGATTACAGCTTTTGCTACACTTAATTGAAAGCTAGAGTTCAATTCTTTCAGTTTGTTGAAGAGAAAACTAAGTGTTAGGCAGGCACAATATTTTTTACACTACAGTTAATATTTACTGTTTACTTGAGCGGTAGCAAACCTATTCGTTATTTTTTTTCATTTAAATATATTTGCTATGCCATTGTAATTTTTTTAAAATAAACTGCGTCTCAAATCTAGATTTCATTGACAGAACAACATTTTAAACCCTTTTGGAGTATATATCATTATTAATTAGAACGTAAGATTCCAAGGAAAAATTTTGGTTAATCAACTACGTTATTTCGTTATTTCGCCGTTGGGTGGTTTTCTGTGACCGAGACAAACCAGAAGGAAACGATAGAATACTAAATAATCAGTTGAATACGACTCGAAATAAGTCAGTCTTAGAACATTTGAATGCTTACTAATTAACATGCAAAGATGATTTTTACGTTGAAATACTATACTGACTTTGAGTTTTATTAAATAATTTATTTCAGGTCGCACCAGTTTGACGTATTTAATTTTATTGCAATATTGCATAAGAAACTATAGTGAATCTGACAAAATTTTTCGCGGAACTCGGGAATCCCGGGAAAAGTCATTTCCCGGGAAATCGTTCCCGGGATTGCAAACCCTAGACACCATTTCTCTAAAGTGCAAGACTGGAAAGTTAGACTTTGCAGTGTAACCAGCGATAGAGTTTAGAACTAAAACTCATTGTTATTCTTTGAGGTTTTTTATATGGGTCATTCCATACGAAGTGTACATGCCACTTTGACACGACCATCACAGATTTTGCTCAAAGTTGGGGGAATTATTCATCTACTGTCTCTTTGGAAAAATCCCAATTTTGGTATCGATTGGAATACTCCCCCTCTCTTTTGGAATGTCACGCAATTTTTGTCAAAAATCTCTTTTTCCTTTTTTCTTACAATTCATAGACGTTAGATGTCCGAAAAGTACTGATAGATGATTTTAGAAGAAAATAAACCAAGGAATCCAGAAAAAATATAAGTTTTGACCGGAAGTGTTGCCAGATAAATTATTTTTGTGTTTGAAAACTAAATTCACATTTTTCGGCAAATGCACCCATTTTTATTTTAAATTTGATAATTTCATCGTGTTCCTTGGAAAATTTTACATAAGAAACAACTACCATCCCGAGGTAATATGAGCCAATCTCGAGATATAACATTTTTACGAAAAAAGTTGTAAACTTCGTAATTATTTTGTTTCATAATTTATAGATGTACAACACCCGAAAAATAGTGATAGTTGAATTTTGAAGAAAATGAACCAAGGAATCCAGAAAAAATATTGTTTTTGACCGGAAGTGTTGCCAATAGATTATTTTCGTATTTTAAAATTAAATTTGCATTTTTCGGCCGATGCAGCTAATTTTATTTTGAATTTGATGGTTTTACGTATTTCTCGGAAAATTTTACGTAAGAAGAACTTACCACCTCGTGGTAATATGAACCAATCTTAAGATATAACATTTTTACGAAAAATTAATTACGAAATTCAGAACTATTTTCGTAAAAATGCTATATCTCGAGGTTGGCTCATATTACCTCGGGATGATAGTTGTTTCTTATGTGAAATTTTCCAAGGAATACGATGAAATTATCAAATTTAAAATAAAAATGGCTTCATTTGCCGAAAAATGTAAATTTAAATTTAAAATACAAAAATAATTCATCTGACAGTACTGCCGGTCAAAAATAATATTTTTTTCTGGATTCCGTGGTTCATTTTCTTCAAAACTCATCTATCATTATTTTTCGGGTGTCTTACGTCTATAAATTGTAAAAAAATGAATTACGAAGTTTACAACTTTTTTCGTAAAAATGTTATATCTCGAGATTGGCTCATATTACCTCGGGATGGTAGTTGTTTCTTATGTGAAATATTCCAAGGAACACGATGAAATTATCAAATTTAAAATAAAAATGGCTGCATTTGTCGAAAGATGTAAATTTAGTGTTCATATACAAAAATAATTTATCTGGCAACACTTCCGGACAAAACTCATATTTTTTCTGAATTCCTTGATTCATTTTCTTCAAAAATCATCTATCAGTATTTTTCGGATATCTTACGTCTATGAATTGTAAGAAAAAGGAAAAAGAGATTCTGAACAAAAAATGCGTGACTTTGCAATAAACAGGGGGGTCCCACAGAGCGGGGGGTATTCCAATCGACACCAAATTTGGGATTTTTCCAAAGTGACGGTAGATGAATAATTCTGCTAACTTTGAGCAAAATCTGTGATGGTCGTGTCCAAGTTTGTGCTTTTTCGTGGTCACTTCGTATGGAATGACCCATGTACTATTTTCTGAAGACAGTATAAGACTAGTAACTAACTAGCCGTCCACATTCCACGTGGATACAAAAATCGTCATTTTAGACCCCCCGTCCCACTTCGTGAACAAGCGTGGACATTTAGCAAGCCCCCTCCCCCCTCCACTTTGTCCACGTGGACATTTTTCTACAAAGAAAAGTCGAAAAATGTTTTTTTCTGTGGTTTTAGTTAGTGATTAAACGAAAAAATGTTAACAGAAGAATAGTAAAAATAATGTTAAAATCAGCCCAAAACCACCCAGACCATTAAAGCTATAAATGAAAAAAATCCCATCAGAATTTAGCTTAAGAGAGCCGAAAAATGCACTAAATAAACAGAGAAGGAGAAACGAAACGCCTTCATAATTCAAAGGAAACCGGAAGAAATATAGTCTCAAGTTATCGCCTCTATTATAGAAGACGAGGCGAGCGACGAGCTACTCGTCTGACCAATTTTGGTATTGTAGATGGTGAGTCGACTGGATTTTGGACGAGTAGCTCGTCTGTCACTCAGCTCTTACCAGCCCAAAAAAAGTTTCACTCGCGTTCCCCAATACAACATTTTGCTCGCCTCACTTTCTGTAATAGGTGACTATGTTTTGAATGAATAAAAACACTAAACAACGCCAGAAAAAAAAAACAATAGAATATAAAAATCCACTCTAAAACGATTTTGATTTTCGGAATAGTTGTTAACTGTTCTAAAAACAACAAATAAGTGACCAAAAACAAAGCGGATTCAATATCGCTTATGTCGAAGCTGAAAAAATAAAATCTTTTCTACAAGATAGAAAAGTTAAAAAAAACGCAGTATACTGATTGAAAACCTTTCAACCAGAAAATAAATAATATATTATTTAAATTTCAGGAAAACAGGTAAATCTTAAAAGAAAAACAGGAAAACCCAACCAAATTGAGCCTAAATTTATCTCACGTCAGGAAAAGACCGAAAACCACTATTAAAAATTTATTCAGAAATTAACGCCAAAAAACTCTGAAACGTCTCTAAAACTAGTAAGAAAACATACACAAGTTTATATTGGAAAAACATCCCTGATACCCAGAATAAATCGAGAAGAAAACAATCCTAAATAACTTCAAGTGACTAAAAAGACGTTAAAGAAAACAATAAAAATCTAAAGAATCTAAAATGTTTGTGATGGTAAGAAAAAATGAAAATGAAAGCCATTATTATTTTTAAACTTTTTCTGAACAAAAAAAAATATTTCAATGTAGTCCAACAAACGAAAATTATTTTTCGAAACACATGAGACCAACAACGAAAATAATAATGAATAAAATTTATATGTAATTAACAAAGTCATACATATTAAAGCACGCATAGGAACAAACTAAAAAATGTGGCTGCAAACGCGGCCTAAAAAGTATGGAAATAAAATCATCTCGAACATATTTCCAACTTTTAGAAGCCAGAACGATCAGAAATGATCAATATTCAGCCAAGATGCCTAGAAAAGTAAAATAGCGAAAAAATCCAACAGAAATGAATTCTAATTTAAGAGAGAGAAACACATCTAAAACAGAAAAAAAAACAGCTAAAAAATTAATCTCAAATTAGTACTCAAGAAAAAACTATATCAAGTTTAATTTTAAATGCACAAAAACTCTAGTAAATGTAGCTTGAAACATTTGAAAACACTTAATTCAAATAGAAAATTGATTACTGAACTTAGTTCAAAATGATTTAAAAACCTCACTAACGTGTAGAAATTGTCAATAATGGAAATAATGGTTTATGACGCTTTAATTTGACAAAAAAGATTAAAATAAAATATGATCATATTTTAATCAAAGAGGGCTGTAAAATGTTTTGCAGGTAAAATAGAAACAGAAGAAAAAATCGTCTAAAATGTTAAAAAAAACCTTTACAAAACGGATAAAGCTAATTAGGTATTTCGAACTATCTTAAAATGCTTAGAAATGCTCCTGAAATTGAAAAAAAAATAAAAACTAAGAAAATGATCTGAAATTTGGTTCAAGCTATTTTAATTGATTGCATGGAGAGGAAAAGGTCAAAAAGAAAATGATTTAAATTCTGCCAAATGACTGGAGAATAGAGGCGTTTTGAAAGAAAAGGACTAAGCAGAAATTGATTCCAAATTTAGCGTAAAGGGGATTGATAGATGCATGAGATTAAAGACAAAACTTTTTCCAAATTGAGCTTAGGTGAAAGTGTGGTGAAAGACCTTTGCTATCGAAAAAAAATGATTAAAAAAGAAATATGTCTCAGAAGCCAAATTTATCACAAATACAACGGACAACGACTCTAAAATGCTGTTCCCCCCCCCTCCTTCAGTTGTCCACGTGGAATGTCCCTAACCGGAGAAGTAATAAAACTAGTGATTGGAGAGTAAAAGAGAAATGTTCACGATTTTGAGCTCTCGTACCACAGTGCGACACACGAGCCTAATCCTTGCAGTTTTCTCATGGAAGTGTAAGAAAACTCGACAGAACAAACTAATTCCCATGCTGGGGTACATAACACAACATTCTTTATGGTGCGCTATGTTGCGGTGGTCATATATTTAGGAGGATATATTTATTAGTACATTTATTAAAACCCGCACGATTGCGAGACTCATGAGCAATGAGAAAAACAGAATAATTATGAATTTTGCTGAAGGGATGGATCCGTCGGAAAGTTTGTTGCCCCAAAAACATTTAATTGGTGTAAAAAAAAAAATTAAAACTTTCGAGCTTACCTTATCCACATAAATCTTGTCGAGATCCCGGGTCCTCGAGAGAATGGTAGCGCTCTGACGATGTCCGAACGGAATCTTCTGGCAGGAGAATACGGCCCCGAACGTGTCGTAATCGGTCATGAAAACAATAAACTTAGCCGATCCAGCAACACCTGCAAAAATGTTCCAGTCACCGATGGAATATATAGTTGTCCGCAGCGGGCAGTTGACTTACTCAGCGGAAACCGTACCGTCATCCGGGCGGGAATATCCTTATCGGTCGCAGTCAGCGTTCCGGTATAGCTATACTCGTGCTTTATGGGAGCAACCGAGAGGGGGGCCTTTTGGGACACTTGTTCGATGTTGTACTCGCCCGGTTCGTCGCTTTTGGTGATGTTGTACAGGACACAGGTCGACGCGGTTCCCGTTTTTTGGATCACGTACCAAACACCGAGGAACTGTGGGAAAACCGTGAAAGGAAAGATGATGTTATTAGATGATTCAAAAAAGGAGGTGTGATATAAAAAAATCTTTTAATAATATAAATAAAATATGTTACCGTCGGCTGAAGTTACTAGTACATAGTACAACACTTGCTGGTAATTGTTATGGCCCTAGTTTCATGAATAATTTATTGTTATTGTTGCGAAAGTTCGATGCAAAAAATCACGTAAATTATGATTTTATTTTTCGTTTGTTCAGAGCATTCGTTTGGTAACGGACACAGCACCGTAATCCAGAGCGGACAGAAAAGGGCAATTTCGAGAGACTGCACGACATGGCAGCAAGGTGTCCTGGTTTCGATGACAGAATCTGACCCCCATCCTGTTTTTATCTTGCTCGGCTTGTGAAGAGAACACAACTGGAAGGATGGTACATAAATACGCTATTACTAGACTGCAGCAGCAACATGCCGGACAATTCAACATGGACAAGCAATGTGGGTAACATCATGAAGTGGAGCTGAACCATGAAACAAATTGAGTTGAAAGCAATAATAAAGTCGGTATTTAACTTTCCATTTTCATTTTCTATTCTTACACTTGCCTGGATGATTGACTTGCGCTGGTTTACGTTTAAGTCAAAATCAATAAAAATGGACTAGTGAAAATATTTTGTTTTGTTTGTGGTTTGTACCAAAAAAAATCAAAATTGGCAAATGTGTCGAAATTAAAAAATGACAAAAATGTGAAATAATTTAAATGTATTAATGTTTAAATTGCATTTCGGTTTCAAGTTTCTGTATTCTTTCCTAAATTAGACTTGTAGCATTCTTCATGCTTTCCTAGCGTGTTTTTGTGTTTTTTTATTTGTTTTATTCATATTACTGCAAGGTTGCTCCTTCCTGGGTACGTCAGTTTGTATGAGCCTGGCTTTCGTGACCAATATTTCCGCTTTATTGTTTGGATATGCTCCGAAGTCGAATCTTTCAGCGGCTGTCAGCAACAGATGATAGCCTGGTGAGAGTTTTGCTGCATGTTTTTTCCAGATTGGCGTGGAAAGGTTTCACACTGTTAAAACCGACTGGATGATTTTTTTTTCTGGCGGAAAACTACCGAAGACATGCAACGATTGGCGGGGCCGTAAACGATTGTTTACCCGTGGTTCGTGGTTAGCACGCGGTAATGTTATTTCTCCTCGGTGCAGGTTAGAAACATACCCTGAAACGTCGCTCTTCAGAGCGCATCTCTGAAATATATTGTGGATTCATCGGAGCTAAAATTCAACAGCGACATTTATTCCCTAAGCGAAGCTATTTATGTAAGCGATACTTTGGGAAAGTTTGAAAATTTATAGCTCACTGAGTAAGCTGCACGCATCCTTCTGAGAATAAGTCGAACTTCCAATGATCCAATTTTCCGTACCATTTGTCGCTTAATTCACCGCAATTGATGATGACATTAGAAAGATCGCTGTAAGGAGCGGTTGAAATTTGTATTTTGAATGCACATCAGTCAGCTGCTTCAAACTCTCGCCAGACCATCTTCAGATCTTCGCCAGACAGTTTTCCCATGCGGAAACGCTAGTCCCTAATGGCGCGGTATTCTTCTCATTGCTCTATTTTCTTTTCAGTGCTACGTAACGGATTTGTACTGAAACATTTCAACTGTACGAGAAACGAATCCATCCAAAAGGTGAAAACCCAGTAAACAACATAATTACTGCCTCTTTGCGACATTAAAATTGAGTTATGAGCTGTAAATTTTTAAAAACGCGATTGGTAAAGGCAACACCTAAGACACTCATAAATAAAAAATGAGAAAAATGGCCCATAATAACATATGTTTGCGAGACATAACATTTATTCAAATAATTGTATTCGATAAAATTTATAGCGGTGTCTTTCGAACGGTAGGATCGCGAAAAGTTGTATCCTTTGTCATAAGGAATGTGCATATTTAGTTAGCATATCTGCGCTGCGCTGGCGATACAGATGTTCATAGGTTGTTAGTCCCATTAATTTTTATTTAAGACTTAAATGGTTTATCATTTTTACCGAAATCAACCTTTTAGGAAGCATGTTTATGGTTCAGCGCTTTTTATTGCTTTTGAAGGATAATGAATGTGAATTGCCTCAGCATAAAAAGCTGTATTGAAGCGATCTCGCTCTAGACGGTTTTCGATCAGAAATAATCGCTTGAAATAGGTCGTGTATTACGTCATTCCGTGGTTGAAGGATTACAGACGTCCCTCCATTTTCCGTACCTATTATTCAAAAACTTCCATTATTCATTCTTGACCCTCAACTGTTAAACTGTTACAGTTTGAAGTCGTTTCCTTGTACGACAAAGCTTTTTAGTTTAATCAGGAGGATTCAACCGCATTGAAAATTCAAATATTAAAACCAAACTTCGCCGCCTGTCAAAGGATGATAAAAAAGGAAAATGGAGTCTTCAGTGCCAAAAAGTTTCCAGTGTCTTGTGTGTGGGTACCGAAACGAAAACGGAAACACTTGTGTATTAATCTTTTTTTTCTGAAGCTGTCAAAAAGATAAATTTTTCCTGACCGATGATTAATGTATGTAACGCCAAGCAGTATAATTGCATATGCTACATCCGTTAACAATGACTTGTCATAAGTTGTTTCTCAAAAAACTCACCGCAATCGGTTCCAGAGTAGCAACGATGACTGTCCTTTTTTTCTCTCTGTTCAGACCAAATCGAACCATTCGAGGGAAATTGGCCCGAATTTGCAAACCATTCTTGTGGCGGGGGTGACTATCTCGAGTGATTTCGTAAGCGCAGCCGGCGAACGCGAGTCTCGAACGGAAAGTCGTTTGTTAGGCGGAATTCTCTATCATCAAACCCCGGGCTGGCTGTGCCTGACTGTGATTGATGGCACTTTTGATTCCGGCTGTTGGGCAAACATAAACATTGAAGTGGTTCATTGCAATTTTTCGGCTGTTGCGCCAGAGTGTTGAAAATTCGGTTCGGTTTGCGAGTGGTACACACTTCGTGAACCGCCGAAAGCTGGAGGACAAAGATTGGGGAAAGATTCCAAAGGCTGTGAACTTCATAGGATTTTGGAGAGAGAAAAAAAACTTGTTGGTTTCGAAATTTTTTTCCGAGAATTGGATTCGAATGGGAAGTCATCGCAGCTATCAGCTCGCAGGATTGCTATGCGAAGTGATAAAGGTGAAGGTTAGCAAAAACATCCGCTGGCGTTGAGAAATGATGATAATCCCGGTTTAGTTACCTAATCATGCCTGAAGTTATGCCCTCGCAAACCATTCTCCTAAAATGCTTCATAAAATGGGATCAAATTGAAATTTGAGTTATACACACTATCGACATAATACTTATAAAAATTCAACAAACTTTTTTACAACTTCTTTTTGTCTCTATGAAAAGATAAATTTTGACGTAGAATTACGTCTAACATTCTGGGATGGGGCTGCAAATTGGAATACGGAAAACATCGAGAGCGTCACGAAAATTGTGCAATTTCAAATGCTAATGAATTAGTCAGTTTTCAACGGGTTTCCTTCATACTTGTAGCAATCGATTGGAAAATTAGGTAAGCATTGTTCATGTTGTTCATTTTGTGCGTTTATCAAAATCGTAAACTGCTGTACTGTTGAAAAATGTATCCATTTGAACGTAGATTTTGACCAGTCAGAGCTGAAAACAAGGTCAAATGTTATTCAATATGAATATTTGCCAAACCGAAATGCTCGGTCCCAGAGGCTGTTTTGAAGATTAAGATGATGATTCTGGTTTCTGGAAAACATCTCAAAATGGGCGAGTACCACCTAATATAAACGTTTCCGGAAATGGGATGATATGCAGAGGCCACAAACAGGCTTTGTTTTGCTCATCTTCATCTTAAAGAGAAAACAGTTTTCTTCCCTCTTAACAACTGCGAGCTTACATTCAAAGTGCATCACACCATCTGCTGTAGAGAGAGCGCAGAGTAATAGTTTCGCTGACGAAAAAACGCTCCTAACTTACCAGAGCAAAAATCCAGTGAAACTCTTGTAAATTGCTCATCCGCGCACGCAAGAAAAGTGAAAAAAATTGCTCGGTGATCAACTGAGCATTGCGTTACCGTTCTCATCACTCTGGGATGCGGCAAAAACAGTATAAAATCGAACTTTCTGCAGAATACGCACCTATGGTGAGTTGTGAATCTTCCTATAATATAAAATTCGAAAACGGTTAGGATGTGGCTTCAATGTGAATCTAAATGTTTTGATATTTGGCCAACTTCTCTTCTAGTAAAGAAGAAGCTAACGAAAACTACTCCCTCTTAAACTGAGAGAGCAAACAAATGTTTATCCCTCACACGCGATGATTAAGAGTGGAAAAGAACTTTGCGACTGAAATACTCTACGCCAAAATGTGGATAATTACTCACTCTGTGCGAGAGAAAGTCTAGTTTTCCAAGGGGTTTGGCAGGTAGAAAAGGAAATTTGAGCAAAAATCAAGAGAACGGAAGAAGCCTGGCCACAAACCGACCCAGTTAGCATTTTGAATCCGTTTAGGAACGCCACATTGTTTTCAAAGCGTTATTGTATTAGTGTTGGATTAAAGTTACTGACATAAATATACCTATTTATTTTCAGCTTTTGAGAAGTTGTTGGAAAGCTTTAGAGGAGTTGGTAAAGAATTATTGTTGAGATCTACCGCTTTAGACCGTCAAGTTGAATAGTTCCAACCGAAAACTTTCTCAAACCTATTGCAAGAATTCTACGTTAATCTGCGGACGTGTTTCATAGACAACTTCATTAACTTTTTTGCGTATGCCCATTGTCGTGACGCTTTGTTGCCATCGTTGCCGGTTTCTAAATTACGTGCTACACCTTCAAATTTCGCTAACAGAATCACGATTCAAATTTCATCTCTCGCATGGCTGTAAAATCGCACTGTCGTTCGCGAACCGAATATCTGCTCTTCTACATTCTCTGCGCATTCTCTCGAAGCTAGTCGGGTTTTACCGAAAAACCAATCATCGCATTTCTGTCGTGCTCCGTTGCCATTTTTATTTTCTTTCATTTGCCGCATATAATTTTGCGTTAGCTATATCCTAACACGAATGAAGTCGCGTGTGAATCACTGGAAAATATCTTTCTCCAATTTCCAATAAAAAAAATACTCTAAGACTCGTATCTACTACACCCATATTGTAACGTAAACACAGGCGTTTCTTTTCTAAACATTCAATAACGAATGTTTCATCAAAAATTGGTATATATTTTTGGAATGAAATGCTGCTGTCAGCACAATTATTGATAAATCTTTACAAAAAGAAAGATTAATTTGAAACTATTACAAACTATCGAGGCCCCGGATGTAGGCTGTTTAACAATAAGTTTCACGGTTAAAATTTGGAATGGTAAAAATGGAGCTGGTATCAGAAATAATCTGATTTTGCCAGACTACATTTCAAAAAGTCTTGTAAAGTATATTTTTTTTCCTTTTTATTTTTTTTTAAGTCTTAACTGTGGATTATAACGCTACTATATTCTATGTTCGACGTTTCGGCCTTTGAAGTTGGCCTTCCTCAAGGGATATAAGTTGTATCGTTTTTCGTTCAGCGTACAAAGCTTTACTATCGCTTGTCATAGTTTTTAACAAGTTATTCGTCAAGATACCACACCAAAAAACAGCATGCGTTGGTGGATATTTGACTCATTTTTTCGGATTTTTTATCGAAGTTACCATTTACACAATATTAATTGGTTTGTGCCAACGTAAGAACCCCGATAACACTCACGGAACGCGACGAGAGACAGGACACAACACTTATTGTTCTTACAAAACATAAAAAAGGAATTTAATTTACCTTTTTAGTCAGACATCGTCCAGCTGATGGGCAAGATCGTTGCCCGAAACCGGTCGACTAAAAAGGTAAATTAAATTCCTTTTTTATGTTTTGTAAGAACAATAAGTATTGTGTCCTGTCTCTCGTCGCGTTCCGTGAGTGTTATCATTTACAATGACAGTGGTTACAACTTGATAACTATCCCAAAAAAAAAAAAAACGGAGCATGAATTCCCAGGAAATAATCGTTGCAGAACTGGCAACCAGAAACATAGTATTTCTCACGTAAAATTGGTCAACAAATCGATTGGTGAGGGTTTCGTTCTGTGCAGAGCACGGGAAAGGGTCTGTATACCCAAAAATCACACAAATATAGGGTGAAGAGAGCTAAAAAGACCCTCTCCCGTACCATGCACAAGATTAAACTATTACCAATCAATTTATTGACCAATTTTATAAAAGGAATGCTATATTTCAGGTTGCCAACCCAGCGGCGATTTATTGATGGGAATTCGGTTTTTGTTCCACAGTGTCGAAAGCTATAACAACCGATCGTAAAGCCTTGTACGTTAATCGAAAAACGGTGAATCTTTGTATACCCTGAGGAAGGTCAAGTCCAAAGGCCGAAACGTCGAACATAAATCCTATGAGCGTTCTGATCCACAGTTAAGATTGAGAAGCCGTTATTCCCTGAAGAAAAGTCACGTTACAATCGTTTTTTAAATTTGTTTATTCAAATTTTAATGAGAACTTACTACCATATTCTCAATATGCCGAGAAAAATATAATTTTCAAATATTCATTGTACATTACAACGCAAAAAAATACTATTGTGCAGATACCTAAGCTATTTAGTTTCAATAACCAGATAGAGGATGGTATCCAAGACATGACTGCATGGTTGACGTAGGATTATGCAATAAATACATTGAATTCTTCATTTATATATGTGATGGTCCTGATAAGATTCGTTTTAATCGTTCTTGTAGTCGGCAATAGTAATAGCCACTTCCAAAAGTGATGGCAACAATATGAACTGTAAAAATGCTGGTTTCGTTTTTGAGAAATCTTTACACAAGAAGGTCTGTTATAGTTCGACTTTCCAATAGCATTTTGAGCTTAGCACAGAATTTTTTTATCTCCCAGCCGCAGCCGTCCCACACGGCCTATTTCCAAAGCTGCAAAAACATAATTGAAATTCCAATGATTATTCCCCATGTTACATAAGTTACAATTTTGTGGTTAATCTACCTAAAAGTAAAAACGAACTTTACTTTTTTTAGTTTAGTATATAAAAATTCACCTAGTTCGGTAAAGTTGTGGCATAGTTTTTGAGAAACGAATTGGGCGGAGACAGCATACTTCTATTCGCTCATTTTAATGGGCTTTTGTGAAGGTTTCTAAATAGTGTCCAGTAAAAACTTTTTTTTTCAATATAACTTTTTAGAGGAATTTTCTACAATTTTTCAATAATCTACAATGTTGTTGACTATAACAGAACATACAATTTTGCCAAAGAAAGTTTTTTTTATCTGTTATATTTGTTGAGTTATTGAAGATTTTCATGAAAATAATGCACTAAGTAATTAATAGCACAAACAAACAGACGCACCACTCCATACAAAATTCTAAGAAAATTGGGGTTCGGACTAACATGTTCGACTTGGCAGCATGGCGCGCAGAAACTGTCAACTAAATTCAACAGAAAAAAGCACACCAGCGCCACCACCGCTGCGAAGGGAATATTCCGCATAACTGTAACTCATTTGAATTGACCGTTATTTTGATCCATGAAAATAAATTTCGTGGTACTTCTGTTTGTCTGTGCTAACCGGTAACTACAAAAACCGCAAATATTCGCAAACAAAATTATTTCTATGACAAAGTATGAGTCAAATATAATTTATTCCAAATATATATTATATTATATTCCAAATATAATATAATTTTTCTCTCTTCGTTGATGTGGTTCAGTGTCTTCGACAAAGTTGTCTGTTATAAAAGATAGCACTGCTTTGCCGAACAAAGTGGATTTTTATATGCAAAAATGAAAAAAAAGTAAAATTTGTTCCACACTCACAAATGAATTAATCACAAAAATGCAACTTTTATGAAATGGAGAATATTGAATGGAACAACTTTTCTGAAGATACTATGGCTCATCTCATCACTATGGCTATCTTGCATAGATAAGTCGACCAGCTCAAACCGATGTAGGGGTATGAGGTGGGCACCATCATCATCATCGTGAATCTGACCATTTAGAAAGTTGCCGTCTCCATTAAAGTTGTTTAGAAATTTGTTGTTTAGAAAAAAGTTGTTTAGGACTTTGTTGTGACAGTTGTGAATTTCAGTATAGTTGTTCAGGAGAACAAGGGCATCTGTTTAATATACAGTTTAGTATGGAATTGAGCCGTAACGTGTTAGGAGAATTGTTCAGAAGATTAGGGGCTTTTGGTTGGCTAAACTGTTAGCCATGTGTTCGTGCATGTATGCGTAAAGTTCTGCAGTATTTTTACTCACCCTATAACTCGTGAATTCAGCCGCCTTTAAAGTTGCGGTCTTCAAGAAAGTTGTTGAGAAGTTCAAGGGCTACTGATTAATCGACAGTTTGGTTCGAAATATGATCACTACATGATGCTGGTGTGCGTTTGAGTGGTATGAATTAAGTTTATCTCAAGAATTTAGAAACTAAGAAAGTGAATAAGGCAGCTCGGCTATCGTCAGGACGTGTGAATGTCTGCTTAGAAAAAGTTAACATTTCAAGTGTTTTTAATTTTTTTGCTGAAACTAGTGTGTTTGTTGTGAGTGGTTGCTGCAGGCTGTAGAGGCGCACTGTGGTCCAGAAATGAAAAAAGGTGGTCAAAAGTCATTTTCTCGTAAACGTTACATTTTAGAGCAATACTGTCTTCGGGAAACTTTTAGATTACCACCAATTGAATTGTCCATGTGCTCTGCACACACGGCCATGTGCTCTGCACACACTAAATCTATCCAAATTTCTTGCAGAAATTTGCAGAAACTTATAAAATCATGGAACAAAATAACTTTAACGTAAGTTCATTTATGTCATGTTGATCAATAGCGGATCTTTGTTGCGAAAAACATAGCAAGCTTTGCATTTTCACGTTTTGATGCATCTTTTGAAGTATAATCGTTGTATGTAAACACGTGGTTTTTGAAAATTCAAATTTCAGCCCAAATATTACCGAATAGGTGCACCGCTCATATAATTCATCTTCAGTAGGCAACAGTAATAATTAGTTATTGTTAACATAGAATCGATCATACTTCAAAAGATGCATCAAACGTAAAAATGCAAAGCTTGCTATGTTTTTCTCACCAAAGATCCGCTATTGATCAACATGACATAAATGAACTTACGTTGAAGTTGTTTTGTTCTATGATTTTATAAGTTTCTGCAAATTTCTGCAAGAAATTTTGACTGCCGTGTGTGCAGAGAACATGGACAATTCAATTGGTGATAATTTTGCAGTGGGATGTGTTGGGAAACGGCAGAAAAACGAAAATTACTTGTCAAAAGAAATTTTTTTGGCAGGAAAAATTGATAGAAACCTAATTATCATAAAATAAAGTCTGCTGTAACATATAAAAAAAAGGTCTGATGTTGTTTTAAAAGTTCGGTGAGAATATCAGAGGTATAGTAGTATAAAATATGGATTTTAACGGCAAAAACTTTTTTTTCAAACATCATTGAACATAATCAGATAGCTTAGTAAGATTGAGAAATAGCTACCTAGTGTCTTCAGCAAAGTTTTTTGTTATGTTATTTTTAAAAACTTTGCCAAAGACGACGATAGAAAATATAGATTTTTAGAGAAAATATTCTTTTTATCTCACTTGTAGGGGGATTAATCACGGATCTGTTAATGTCCAAAAAAAGATTTTTTTTTTACTCTAAAACTTTCCCGAAGACAGTATTGCTCTAAAATGTAACGTTTATGAGAATATGACTCTTGACCACCTTTTTTCATTTCTGGACCACAGTGAGGCGCTCGAATATGCAACGATTCTAATGGTACAAATTATTGTTTCAATTTTGTAATGTGTTGATATTCGAGTGCATACCCAATAAAAAATATATAATATAATATCGGGATTTTTGCTACTGTTATTCATAATCTCTGCGTTTGCTTATAGAGATAAGTGACATTTTCCGTACATACACTGGCAAACGTGTATAGACCATTTTACGAACTTTTAGGAGACAAGGCATTTGCTGATGTTGATGTTGTTCTCACGAGCGTTATATCAGCGGTTCCTTGTTTTCTGTCAAAATCTTATTCATGAATTGAGTTCTGAAACGCCTCGTAAAATGGTCTATAGCCGTGTATAGTTGTTTTTGTTTCGGTCGACCTGGGAACCGTCGCATTTCTTCGGTACTCCAATTTTTCCACTTTTTAGCGATAACGTTTGTGGTAGTGGTAGATACGTGAACGTGTCGGATAGTCTGTTTGGATGACTTTATGCGGTGAATAGCTGTATAAAGGAGCGACACGTCTGTGTAAGCATTGCAATGTTGTAATAACTTATTTCATTTCATGTTTTCAGCCGCAGGAAGCAGCACAACAACTTTTGATATGTTGTGAATTAGACTCATAGGGTACTGGGGGTATTTTGGCCCATCTACATAATTTAGCCCACTTGGTAACATTTAACGCGTTTAATCTAAAAATTCATTGAATATCGCTATGTATGCACAAATAAAATAAGATACATAAGAAACATACTGCATTATTGTTTTCAGCAAAATATTGGCACTAGGTAGTTATAATTTTGAAATTAGTTCACACATGTCCAAAATCTTGCCTGAGTCAATTCAATGCCAAAAGGAAGTGGTAATTTTGAACTCAATTTTCAATACGTGTGCTCCTGAAATAAATCAATGTTGTAGTTACATCAATTAGATACTATGGAAACAGTTTTTATACTCTTACAAGTGAAACAAAGCTAAAATAGTAATTAGAGGCATGGCAGAAAAATGTTCGTCTTTATACAGAGCAAACATATTTTGCACATGCCACCTAACCAAGCTTTGATAACTCTTTGTTTACTATTCGGTCGCTGCGCACTGCACAGTGGGGCGACTCCATACAAAGGCTGGCCAAGCAGAAAAAGTGTCGATAAATGCGACAAAAACAACATAAGTAATACAAACTAATTACAAATTGAAAGAGTCATCATCATCATCATCATTTTCCGCTGCGATCGCTTAAATCTTGTGTTGAATTGTTACCAGAAAACTTGAAGTACATTATATTTCTCAGCAGGAAAAATGTCTTTCGCTGCAAATTTCATTTCTTCTAGTGATATTCGATGTTTCATTGTTTCAATATATATATATATATATATATATATATATATATATATATATATATATATATATATATATATATATATATATATATATATATATATATATATATATATATATATATATATATATATATATATATATATATATATATATATATATATATATATGTTTTCTTCCTAATCTGGTTTCTATGGTTGAAAGAGGACATTTAAATACATGTATAACACCATAAATTGACAACTTACTAGACATTGAATTAGGTGGTGCCGCTGAAGTTGAAGGCTCCATGATAAAATTCAACGAATTTATGAATTTGAATACCAAGACACTGGAATGACACAACGTTCTAAATGAATACAAAAAGATGCGGAGGACGACGACTGTTCTTTGTTTTTTTTTCTCATAAAGCAAAATGTGTGCTTTACTTTTGTATGCAAACGAGTGCGAAGCAAAAGCAATCTTCAAACGGGCTATTGTTAGCCGGAGTTTGATGGTATGAATTTGCTGCTAGTATTTGACACTTCAATCAGTTTAGCGAATTTCATGATCATAAATTGAAAAGAGCTGAATGTTTTTAATATTGTTTAAAATTTGCAGAAAGTGATAAAGTTTGACATAATTAAAATTTCAAAAAGATTTGTTTACTGTTCTCTTGTTTAACACTTATTTTATAACTTTTCATTGATAAATTTTGTGATTTTTGCCCAAATTTATATGTTACCCTTACGGGTTGAGTACGATATCATAAATTTTCATTATTGGGGTATCATGGTTATGATTGTAATTGATCCTGGATGAAATTTCAACTTCAAAAATAAAAACTAAAAAAATCTGCTATCGTTTTTTTCACTAAAGTGACAATTTGCGCAGTTTTGCGCTACAGCGGACAGTATGCATTTGAAAGCTTACGTTTTTACCTAAATTTTGAATGTAGTCACAACCGTGGCAAACTGCGGCAACTAAACTTTTCAGCTACGTTTCTACAAAAAAACACGTTTTTTTATTAATTTTTTTAGTGTCAGGCCTACTATAACCAAATTTTACAATATCTAACAAAAAGGGTTTGTTTTGCACAATATTTACAACAACTTTTCCTTTGACGTCAAAAAAATCCAAGCTATCATTGAAGCTACAGAGCGTTTTAAAGTAATGTACTTTTTTTTAAAAAAGACAAAAAACGTCAGTTCGCCAAGATTTGAAAAATCATAAAAAATTCAAATTTCATGATATTGCGTCCAAATTTTGGATTAAGACACTTGAATGTTATAGCAATAAAGGAAAAATATTATGAAACAGCTAACGGAAAAAAAAATTTTTTTTTGGCTGATGGCCAGCGATTCCCCACTGTGCACTGGGCGGAGAAGCAGCTTGTAGTGATTAACAAATAATTATTTTTCAATTTATTACATTTAACTATTTGAAACTGGCTGTAAATTTCTGCAAAACCGCTATTAGCCCGATCTTTTCATTTTCAGATGCCTGATATAACGTAAATTTAATGACAGAAGAATGTCCTCTTCCAATCCACTATTATTACTTTAAAAAGATCGATGATGATCTACACAGTACCAAAATATGAAATTTACTACTAATACAAATGAAAGCACATAACGATTTCTAGCACATAAAGTGAAAAACATATACAATTTCACATCGTAAATAATGTACAATACAGAATCGCTTTAAGACATGTAAATTTGTACGTTAATTGATATAAACTTAAAGCTTCGAATATAAATATGCATGCAAATTCACAATATATTCATTTACTTTGCATGTGAATATAATGCCACACGAAATATTACGTGGTTTCCAATGCTCCATCTATGTGCATTTAAAGTAATGTAAATTTTCTTTACTGTGTAGAATAAAATAAGTCCAAAATATTTCCACACACGGTTCTAAATATATAGAGGTGGGCCAAATTATAGACTGGGTGGTTCAAAATACGTTTTCATTACTTCGTTGAAATTTTGATATTTCTGCCATGTTCTCCAATAGTTTGCATTATTGAACGATGTCTTCCAAAATAAACATTTGGCTCTTTAGAATTGTATGATAGAACAGTTATTTAAGTCGAAAAAATCGAGTTGTTTTCAATGAATTGTACAAAAACTTCATGAAGCAGGCCCCCCGTTACCATAAAAGATAATCTATTTTATTTCAGCACAACATAACGAACACGTGTCATATGTTTTTCGATTCTATTTGATTCATTTTTTGGCATTCTCTACGTTAAATATTTGAAAATTTCAGCTATGGAAAGCAGTGAACCGAGAGCTTCTTTACATGCTCTAAAACTTCTTATTGTATTTTAAAATTCATGTTTCTTTATCTTACATTATAGGTAAATGATCATATCTGTATTGTTACATTATTCCAATTCCCATTCTCATCAAATCTGTTTGAGTTTATTATGCACATAGCAAGTTGAATGAGTTAATACCTCTTTTTTGTTTTTGATTTAAATTCCAAAGACAAATCCATTTATAACTCAGGGCCCGTGTCGTTATTGGTCCATAAAAATTTGATTTTTTGAATGATGTCCAGTGAGAAGGAATTACCTTTCTCAGTCGTTCTTTCAGTTGATTCATTGTGCATCTTGACTAGCTCGGGCCCATTACGGAGTAGTCAGAACTAAGCTGAAAATTCTAATTCCACAAAATACCATCCATTTTCTTAACCCAAGCCACATATATAAGTATTTTTGCGGTGTTTCCTCAATTCTTTGCAAGTATGGTAGTTGCACCTTCTTCATCTAACGGTCTGGTTCATCCTAAAGTAACCTAAAGAAAGGATTCAAGTCTGCGAGCTTAGCTGGCCACTGCATGTTTATCAGTTTATTGCATGCACACTAGCGTCACGTAGAGGAAAAATTCTGTCTGATCTTCTGAATAAGTTTGCTGTAGACCGTTTGTTTTCTAGAAGGTCGGAATAGTGAGATATCTTAAGGTCTAAATACGAAAAATTTCGTGCCCATATAGCAGTAGAACTCCACACTGATTTGTCTTCCTCCTAAACAAGTCACACTTTCCACAACATGCTACTCTACTAAAATAAGGCGTAGTCCTACATGAAAAAAAAAACAAGTGTTACGAAATGTATGCAAAACCGCCAGAGTGCATACTTGCAATGTTAAAATTCTAAAAGCTTATGAAATTTTTGGATAAAGAACTTGTAGAGCTAGCAGAAACTAAAGTGATTCTCGGAATCACCGAGATGAAAAGAGCTAAAAGAGCATACTGCGAACCCAGTGTATTGCTATGACTCACAGTTCAGTAGTAACTGGATTTGTTATTAATAGATAACGATTCTTCGTAATCTACATCCCGGGAAGACTGAGCCTGTTGCAGTTGGAATTTAATTGAGCTTTCTACAACGCTCAAATTTAAAGATGATTAGTTCTTCGCGCAGGGCTGCAGTGCAGGTCGTCTGACGTCTGACGGAAATGGTCTGTTATGTACTTACAATCAACAAGCTAATCAAGCGACCAATGAGGAGACCTATCGACGAACCGCTCTCGTGGTTTTGTTGTGTGAAAGTTCCGTCCGACTGATGACGGTATGCAACAACAATGAACACGGAAAAACCTTCGCGTAAGAGAGATTCACATCAATCGACTGCAGTGGGTGCACTTAGCCATAATTGTATTGTACTAACGAAATATAATTGAAGTTTTTGTTCAGTATAAAACGCTCCAACTATCGTTTAAAAAGTTTTCTGACAAATTTCAACTCAAAACAAACGTCCTTACCTGCTGCATATTGAATCCACTCATGGGTTCCACCGTTGGGCATTCTCCCGTTTTGTATGTGTGTGCAAGCGAAAGGCCAATGGAGCCCCACAGGACGGCACTTATCGCTAGGATTGTGGCAAACTTTGCCATTTTTCCTCTGCTTGCAGGGCTTTTTCAATCTGTTTTTATAACTTTGACACTTTGGCGTTTCACTAACCCCGGAGAAGCTTCCCGAACTTCTTTTTTTTGTCTTAAGGAGGAAAAACTTTTGCGCTTCACTCTTTATCCAACACACAACTTTTTACAAGCCGTTCCGATTCTGCTTTGGGGCGGACTGAGTTTACTACGGCGACGGCGATGGCGATCCGGTCGAGTTCAACGTAAAACTTGAATTGAATTCTCTTCTAGAACTGTTAACGATGAGAGACAACGTCAGAGAGGTCACTGGAATCGGCGATCGTTGTACGAGTGGGGGCTCTCACTGTGTGTGCTCGATCGAAGTTGTTAATCAGTAGAGTAGGCCATGAGTGTTTGTGCTCTTGCGGTTGTTCTTTGTGAGTGAAGCAGTGAAAAGGTAAGTGGATTCTTGGTAAATAGTTAGTGTTTGTAGCTTACCCGAACGGGGCTACCTATCCCACTAAGCCATCTTGACGTTGATTAGTTGATCGTAAACAAATGATTAACTCGGTTTCTTGAGTATTTCTCACCACCTAACGGATTAACGTTGTGTTCAGAAGATGGGGTAGTTTTGGGGACGGTGTTTAGTTGAAACGGTATTTATTGTCCCACTTATTCATCAGTCGATCATAGTAATTTATATCCAAAGTTATTTAATTAATTCTAAAGTTTTCCCAAAGAGACATTAATTGATCATCAAGATGGACTCTCCATATTATTACGTAACTTGCTCTCTTCTTCGCTGTCATCTTATCAGCTCGAAGACAGACGGCAGCTCGGCTTCTTGGAATTCTAATCAGAGTTGTTTTACGCATACCCTTAAACATACAGTTTCTTGATTTCGCCTGCTAGCAATTAACACGGCACGAGCTTTGGAATGTTCTAATGCATGCATGAAGTCATACAATGATTAGCCGAATCGAAAGTGATTATTTCTTAGGTAGCGCCGTTGAGCTGACGGAAATGGCAGACAGCTCGATTAGTCATTCTGTCGGTTTCATGTTTGTGCTTCGTTTTGTTATTCCGGTTTGACATGAGGCTCATATTTTTTACTATTTTTATCATGTTAAGGTGACTAATCAGCATTTTATTGGAATTATTTACGCTGAATTGTTTTAACTCAGTGTTGAAAATAAATTAAAAGAAAAAAAAATGAAAGTAAACTTTTAATCAACTGATAATGAACAGATGTGCATTTTTGATAGAAAATCTGTTCAAACGCAGTTGAATTTTACTTAGCGCTGACTTATGTAAAATTATAGTACACCAAATAAATTTTGAGAAACAAATTTGAATAATGGTCAGATTTCGATGTTTATTTTTCGTTCCACGAACGGGATAAATTGAATTAATAAATTGAATTTTTAATCTATTCCCTGAATCCTACAAATGTTAAAATTGGTATCGAAGTGTCATAAACACTGGATAAAGAAAGCAAGGGTTTTTAACAAGAAAGCAACCTCCAATCTTTGAAGAAATAAGAAGCACTACCAGTGGCAGTGGCTTTGGACCGTAATCCAAATACTAACGATGTTTGCTACCACTTCGGATTTTCCGAGTATTATGATTCACTGGACAAAATTAAATCATATAAATTGACCGTAACCGGCTTAAGGTAAAGCCCACTTAAACCTGCTCTCATAAACCCAACATATCGCGTTGCTTTGCTGATTCAGTTCCACGGGCACCGTGAAAGAGAGTTAATTTGATCAACTGTCGTCGTTATAATCCACGGTATAAAAAAATTGATTGATAATAAATTCCCACATCAAAACCTCAAAAGATCGAAGGATGGTCAATTGAACCCCGCTTTACGGTACTTTCGTTCGCCGCGAAACATTCTTCTCTGCTGGCGGAAAGCAGAGGTCGTCGTCGCTGTTTCGCGTACCGAAGACGACGACTACGAGGACGCGACAGTTTACGGCGTTCGTTGTTCTCGCGGTAATAATCTGTTTAGCGGGCATTATTCAGCAAATTGTTGGTTTTATTTTGCAGCACCATAACTTCCACTACCGTTACTGCATGGGACCCACTAGTAGAGCAGGCTTCGCTGTCGATGATGCGACGGAAGACCGTCCGTCGTCGTTATTTACCAGACAGCTCTACGACAAGTGCGCGTGAAATGACACTCTCCCACAGTGTCTGAACAAAGTCGGTGAGCAAAAGTTGCTTGTTTCTTCTTTGTTTACGATGTTTTGCATTTATGTTTACAATAACCATGGGTAATCTAATATTTTCTTATTTAGTTGTGAGTCATAACAGGTAAGTGGAGTTGGTAGGAGTTTTTTCCCGTATTTGTTGTGAAACAAACTCTATTGTAGTTAAAGGACTATGAGTTTATGCATTTTTGACATCAGTACTTTATGGTGAATGGAACTGCATCGTAGTAAAAAGACATATTCAGTTTTTGTAATCGTTCGATAATCAGGCATATGTTCTCTGTCTGGAAAAAATTATTCCCCTGTCTGGAAACGTATCAAATATGTATTAAATTAAAACTTCTCTCCAGCCGTGGAATTCCAATTTTTACAAAACCCTTACAGCTCGACATTTTCACCGCACCGTAAATCTTACCCGGTTGAATTTTTTTGCACTTACTTTGAACTCGTCGCCCAGAAAAAAGCCAGCAACCGAGCGAGCGCGAGCATCGTGTATAATTCATATTACTGTGGCACGTTTTCCTAAATGACTTGTCGAAATATAATTTATTACAAACTGTGCATCTTCAGCATGTAAGCGCGCGAATGAAAATTACGATCCACTCCGGAAGGCTGCCGAAAGTAAAAGGCTGTTTTCTTCCCGGCTTATCGACATTGCCACCCAACCAACGCTGTCTAGTGGCGGAAAATGGTTTCTTTTCCTCCGTTTTATTGCACTCCTTCGAGCGAGCTTCGATTCGCTAACTTTTCCGGCAGCCTGTCTGTGCATCAGAATGGAATTTTTATATGTGCAAGCTTGCTTTTCGAGCTTCGTCTGTGTTGTTATTGTTGTTTGGGAAACCACACTTGTACACTAACAAAAGCAGCTTAACAGCTTGCTAGGAGGGAAGCAATTCTATCGAGAATTTCATCATGGGTAGCATATTTTTTCCTTTGCTGGGAGCTCCATTTTCGGAATGCTATTGTACGTACGGAAAAGCCTTGAGCATTGAGTGGTGCACGATGATATCTAGTGTCAAAAGGATGACGGGTTGTACTGTGGGTTGTTGCCATATTGGACTGTAAAATAACATTTGTTTTTAATCGCATTTGAGATTACATTATTTTAAAAGGACGTCTTTTAGAAGGACGTCTGAATTGCAATTTCTTTTTCTAATTTTAGGATGCTTAAATAAACTCTATGTGAACACTTTTAGGAAAAAAGGTTTTATTCCTATATCACTTAAGAGCACTTTCACGAAAAATTAGACAACCATTTCAATGGACCATTTTTGATCTGGCTAAAATTTTGCGCAGATATTCCTGTCAATTAAGGATGACATTTTGTGCTATTAGTATTTTTTTAAATCACAACTAATTTTGAAAAGGGCTTTTGTAAAATTGTTACTGATCGTTAGGCCTCGTACACAAATTACGTAACGCATGAAGGGGGGGGGGGGAAGGGGGGTTAAGTCTGCGTTACTTATTGTTACATAGGAGAGGGGGGGGGGGGTGTTGAGCCCGTTACGTAACTGTGGTGTTTGCTCGAAATTGCAAATTTGGAGGGAGGGACAGGTTGTCCAGCGTTACGTGATGGTAGGGAGGGGAGAGTCATATATAACGTTACTTATCGTAACATAGTTTTTAGCGTTACGTAATTTGTGTACGACGCCTTACAAATATTTGTAAAGCCAGAACGGTTTTTTGACTGGTGTTAGAAACCATTCAAATATTACATAACACGGAATTTAGCAATTTCCAATACCCACCCACCCCTACGTGACGCAATTTTACATGTTTACCACACGCAGTGTAACGCTTCGCTCAATACCCCCAACCCCTGAGCGCGTTATCTATTATATGAATGATCCCTTACGGCCTCGGCGGAGTACTAGATAATAACATCGTAAATATTTTTTTGAGAAAACTATCAAAGAGAAATAAAAGTTTATTAGGTCAAAAGGTTCATTTTTTAAAAATCTTATTTTTTTAATGAATACTCTGTATGGTTACCTGAACACTAAACAGTGATTGTTGTTCGATCATGGAAAATACAACCGCATTATTGACGTACGGACAACGAGGAGCTAACATTTATTAATACACAACACAATAAGCAAGAGGGTAGAAAACTAAAACTACCACATCCTTAATCGTTACTTGCCAAACTCATTGGTTGCAATTTCATAACCGCTTCAATACTATTTGATCTCATTGTAATGGCATATTAGAGGACAGCTATTACCACCATAAAAGAAAAAATATTTCTTCAACCTCGTGTCAATTTGGTCTATACCTACCACTATGTGTATAACCAAAACAGAGAATTTATTTACTTTTTAATTGTAGATTAGTTTGTCATGAGAAGGACAGTGTTTGTATGAAAATAACTGCCCCCCAATCATCAAACAAAACCCGAATTTTGTTTTGGTTAGTCCGCTTCGTCTATTCTTCAATCAGAAACTGACTTCTGCCGTGCCGCGATCGACAGCAGAAGATGGTTGCTCAATCTCGAATTGATGTCCGTTTAAGACATCTTTATCTCGGAATGATGTTTCTCAAAAAAAATCTTTACCATGTTTACGATCACTTTAAATGTTCGCTATAAAATTCCCCGGTCGTTGAACGATCATTTTTGATACACGAAGTTTAACTATGCCGAAAACAAATTTTGAATGCAATTTTCAATGCACAAAATATGTTTTTTTCGGGACAAACGTTTCCCTTTGCACTAAAAAAACAAAAAGCTCATGAAGATGATCGTTCAGATACCCGGCACATTTCTAAAATATTAATGAATTTTAGTTGATCTTATGGGTCTGCATCGTAAACACTGCAAATCTCTGCCAAAAAAGCGGTTCGGGGAAACGGCCGTTACTTCAGATATAATTGATAATTCTTATAAACAAACGTATTTTTTGTTGGTGATTACCTGACAACTCTCATTCAAAAAGAGGTGCTAAAGGCTTAAAAAATCCTATACTTTCCTCTTTTTTCTCGAGTGAAAAGGTATATAACTTCTCAAGAAAAAAATCAATTTAACCGTTACTTGGTTGCTCCTGCTGGCTGATGTTGCTTCTTTTCCATCCGATTGATGAATGATGAGAATGTACGTGGCAGAACATAGCGAAGCTGGTCGATTTCATTTGTTTTAGTGAGAAAACGACCAGCTTCGTAAACGTAGAAGCGAGAATGATGGAACTTGAAAAAGTTGTATAGTTGTATGTGTCTCATATGCATCATCTCTCGGAAGATATTTAAGAACTGCTGCTAGTGCTTCTGTTTCAGAAGCCAGATTGGAAATGAACGCGAGCCGCATGACTGTGCTGCTTTTGTGCATGGAAATGAGACCATCTTTTCCACGGGAACAGTTGAATGATTGAAGAACCATGTGGTGGTAATGAAGATGCGAGGTGTAAAGGCTGTACATTTTTGCGATATCTGTGTGTGGAAAGCGTGCACCCAATTGGTCGAGTGATATGAATGATATTGATTTTGAATTAAGTGTGGACTTGTTGATTGTTCCCCCTTCGCTATACAGTCAGGTTTTTTTTTACGCGAGGGATACGTACCTCGTAAAAAAACCGCGTAAAAAACCGCGTTAATTCAAAAATCCGCGTAAAAAAAACCGCGCTAATTCAAAAATCCGCGTAAAAAAACTGCGTTAATTCAAAAATCCGCGTAAAAAAAACACGTTTTTTTTAAATTCGCGTAAAGTAGTCCAGCAAGAAGGGCTTTAGAAAAAACCCGAGACGCTCTAGAACCAGTATTTAAAATTGTCCTCTTTGACGGTCATTCCGGATCTTTCGGTGAGCGGAGAGTATTTTTTGGACTAAGTCTTTTACTAGATAAACACTTAAACGTTTCTGGTTCCAAACCCACGTTAATTCGGAAATCCTTGAAATTTTTTTTGAATTAGCGCGGTATCGCGTAAAAAAAAATCGCGTTAATTCAAAAATCCCAAATATTTTGGCAAAGTTTAAGACAGCAATTTTGTCCTTCCAGAAAAATATATAACGTAAGGCAAACATTTTTTTCCTAAGCTTGAGCTTAAACGACCGCACATTTCGAAGTGGCTCCTCCCTGATGGATCCGAGCTAGAAGGGAAGCTATTCTATCGAGAATTTCATCATGGATAGCATATTTTTCCTTTGCTGGGAGCTCCATTTCGGAATGCTATTGTACATACGGAAAAACCTTGAGCATTGAGTGGTGCACGATGATATCTAGTGGCAAAAGGATGACGGGTTGTACTGTCGGTTGTTGCTATGTTGGGCTGTAAAATAACCTATATTTTTGAATGCGTTTGAGGTTTTTATTACATAATTTTGGAAGAACGCACTTGGATCTGAATTGCAAGTTTTTATTTTTAATATTAGGATATTTAAATAAACTCTATGTGAAGACTTTTGAGAAAATATATTATAGATATTTCCATCGATTATTGAGTTTTATCCTGCAGGGCAAATGACAGACATTGTCTCGAACTCACCACTATATTAGAGCTCATTCCTTAGAGCTTATCAGCATTTTTGCATTTTGGCTATAACGGCATGTATTATAGTAAAGAAAAAATCAACACTTCAATTTTCAATCCTATTTGTCCTGTACATGAGAGTGTGCTTGAGCTATTACCACCATAAAATAAAGAATATTTGTTCAACTTTCGTGTCAATTTGGTCTATACGTACCACTATGTGTATAACCAAGAAAGGAAATTCATTTACCTTTTAATTGTGGATTTACTTTTGTCCTTCCAGAAAAATTTGCAACGTAAGACGAAAAAAAGTATTTTCTTGAGCTTTAGCTTAAACAACCGCACATTTCGTAGCGGATCCTTCCTGATGGATCTGAGCTAGTTGTGCTAAGAACCATTATAATATGGCTAATTTGGCATAAATCTACTAATGTTTGTGTAGATCGATAACGGCGCCGGCTTCGTACTTTGGGTTGGTTAGGGAAGAAAAGAAGGAAATGTTACAATCGCTGTTGACAGAGATCGAGTTCACCTCTGCATCTCTAATGACAATAACGCAAAGGAAGATTACTTTGTCACCGTGATCAGTAGCGGATCTTTATACACTAAGGTCGCTTTTTACGCGGTTTTTTTTGCGCGGGTTTTTTACGCGGATTCCGGAATTTACGCGGTTTTTTTTCACGCGGATTCCGGAATTTACGCGTTTTTTTACGCGGATTCCGGAATTTACGCGGTTTTTTTACGCGGCACGTATCCCCCGCGTAAACAGCGGCTTTAGTGTACTGTTCTCCTTCTCTACTGACTTTACTGCTCTTTTTTACCGAGCCTCGTTAGGTACCCTGCCAAGAATCGGCAATTAGAGTGAGGGCATGGTCAAGTAGAAGGATGGAAAGGAGCCTGAGAATAAAATCATGCGTGGAAGTCCCGCTGAACGGTCTGATTCTACTAAGATTCGAACTCATGACCGATCGCAAATCGAAGCGGACTCTGTAACCTAAAGACTACGAGCTCTTCTCGTAAGATGAAAAATGTGTTTCCAAGAAAAAACACAGAAACATTGTTATGAAACAACACTAAAAAAACAGTTTTATAAACATATTCCAACGAAAACCACATTAAGTTAGTGGTTTAAACTAGAAGAAATAAAAAAAAATACGCTGTGAAAAAAGTTTGAAATCAAGTTTTTTGCTGTAATATTCAACCTTTTTTATCTCTTTTAGTGTGAGCAAATGGAGATCTTTAGCTAACATTGTGTAGTTTTTAAAATCATGTTTTTAAAAAGTGGGTGTTCAGAGGTATTCAATTTATGATGCAAGTATTCCTTGTTATAACGTAATGGCTTACATATAACCTCTTTATAAAGTAAATTGATATAACGTACATTTTTTTTACCTTATAACGTGATTTTTTATATACTAAAGACCATTTCAAAACGTTAAAAACGCCTAATGGTATAATTTATGTTACTACAAATAAATTAATAATTATTATAATAAAAATAAATTGTGTATAAAGATACAAACAAAAGTTGCTTTTTGTTGAATTTATTATAAGAAAACCTGATTCGAGTATCGTGTTAAAAACAGTTACGTTATATCGAAAAATATCTGTGTTTTGGTGTTTATCTTAAATTTATTCGCTTTACGGTGTATATTTTTCTTAAAAGACTATGTCTATAGCTTTGCCGAAGACATCATACCTGTCAAATAAACCATTCTGGTTCTAATTTTTGGTTTTTTTCAGAAAATTATTAGTTTTAATTGTCTCATTACTCAAAGGTAAGACAAACATAAATGCTCAGCTAACATCCCGTAGTTATTAGGATTTGGATTCGGTTTGAATTTTCATTGGATTAAATTTGGGTTGAATTTAGATTAGATTTGGATTGGATTTGGGTTGGATTTGGATTGGATTTGGATTGGATTTGGATTGGATTTGGATTGGATTTGGATTGGATTTGGATTGGATTTGGATTGGATTTGGATTGGATTTGGATTGGATTTGGATTGGATTGGATTTGGATTGGATTTGGATTGGATATGGATTGGATCTGGATTGAATTTGGATTTGATTTGGATTTGATTTGGATTTGATATGGATTGGATTTGGATTGGATTTAGATTGGATTTGGATTGGATTTGGATTGGATTTAGATTGGATTTGGATTGGATTTAGATTGGATTTGGATTGGATTTGGATTGGATTTAGATCAGATTTGGATTGGATTTGGTTTGGACTGGATTGAGACTGGATTTGAATTAGGTGTGAATCTGTATTGAATTCGAAAATAATTCAGATTGGATTTGAATTGGATTTGCAATGGTTTTGGATTAGTTTTGGATTAAACTCGGATTACATTCAAATTGGATTTGGGTTGGGTTTGGATTGCGATTGGTTTCGGATTGGATTCGGATTTGATTTGGTTTGATCTTGTAAAAAGCAAAGCCTTGGTGCTACATTATGTATCAGAACCCGACCTTCTGTTTATTATTATTATTATTATTATTATTATTATTATTATTATTATTATTATTATTTATTTCCATCTGACCCGCAGTGGTCTTAATGAAATGTTGATACACCAACAATAACAAACAAAGAACAAAGAGCGACATTAACAAACAGATTTCCAGCAATACAAGCTATCTAACAAGCACGTAAAACATTTTTAAACTATCTTATGCACTACATGAGTCGTCTTAACCTATTCTTGAAAACGTCTATGGTTACATTAAAGTCAAAATAGTCAAAAAATCTATTAAATACGTCACACATCGCCCTTATAGGTTCGTTCTGGCCGTAGTTAGTACCTTGGTAGTCAAGTCGTAGAAAGTTCCATGATCTCAGGCTTCTCGTAGGCACATAGATGTTGAGTTGAGAGAGAATGGCCGGGGCATCAATTTCTCCAGCGAAAAGTTTCCCCACAAAAACAGCTCTCGATATATTTCTCCGTTTTGCTAAAGTGTCCATATCCAGTAAACGGCAGCGATCAATGTATGGAGGAAGCTCACTCGGGCTTTGCACTGCCTCAATTCTGTTCTTCCAAATCTCCGCATTGGGGCACCAAACAACAGCAGATGTTTCTAGCACCGACCGCACCAGGGAAAAATATAATGAACGCAGGCAATATGGGTCTGAAAATTCTTTGGCGGTTCGAATTATAAACCCTAGGTTCCTATTCACTTGTGCAATTATGCTCGTGTAGTGATCTCTAAAGGACATTTGATAATCTAAGAACACACCAAGATCCTTAACTACAGTGACTCTTTCAAGCGGCTGACCAGAGATTGTGTAACTCCACAGGATTGGTTTTTTTCTACGGGTGAATGAAATCGCAGAGCATTTGGAGATACTAACTGTCAGGCAATTGCGTATGCACCAGTTATAGAAAGCATCAATATACTGCTGTAGATCCAACGACGAGGAAAATCTTCAAATCATCGGCGTAGATTAATTTACATCCTGGCGGAATGACAAAACAAACATCGTTGAAGAACAAGGAAAATAGCAGCGGTCCAAGGTTGCTTCCTTGAGGTACGCCCGACAAATTTACGAAACTGTATGACTCGCTGTTTCCTAGTTTCACAGACAGAGTACGACCAACTAAGTAAGATTGAAGCCAGCCGACCAGATTCGATGTTGCACCCAGCCGCTTAACTTTCGCCAACAAGATGTTGTGATCCACGCGATCAAATGCTGCTTTGAGATCCGTGTAAATAGAGTCTACTTGAGCACCATCTTCCAAATGTTTGATACAATGAGAATAGAACTGTAGCAGATTCGTTGTTGTAGATCTTCCAGGAAAGAAACCATGTTGGTCTACCGAGATGTACGCTTTGCTTTCGCGAAGCAGGACGCCTCCTACCAATACTTCAAAAAGTTCAAAAGGACCCAGCGCATAATGAAGTAATCCCGCGATAGTTAGCTGTATTTTGTTTATCCCCTTTTTGAAAACTGGGAACATTGCGGTTTTTTCCAGCGCTCTGGAAACACTCCTTGAGCCAGCGACTGGTTAAATATTAATTTTAATGGAGCACAAAGGGCAGTAGCACTTTTTTTAAATACACTGGCAGGAATTCCGTCTGGACCAGGTATCACAAACGGCTTTAATTTCTTTATTGCAAGCATGATATCATCGTCGATGAATCGAACATTGTCTAGATTCATTACATTGTTTGGAACGTTTTGAAGAGCATTTTCTACCTTATACACAGACTTCGCCGCCAACTGTTAAGTGTCAGGATAATTGCGGGGCTAGCGCTACGATCCTACTGACTCTAACAGTCTCTCCCGAGCCGAGATTCGAATCTACGACGATTGGCTTGTTAGGCCAGCATCGTACCTCGAGACCAGCTGGAAGAACTTGTGGGTTTGAACTTGTATATGGGTTGAATTTGGATCGGATTGGATTTGGATTAGATTTGGATTAGATTTTCGTCTGTTTATATGTTTCCCAAAGACACAAAATCAATATTTACAATATAAATTTCAAAGGAAATACGGCTTTTTCAGTTTCAAGGGTGAATCAAAACTTGGTGGTATCATGAACGCGGGTCACACGTACAATGACCAAGACTATTAGCATCAAGACTAATTTTGTTTTCAATAATTGGCCCTATGCTTGGTCCCTAACGAAGCGTTCGGTTAAAAACTGCTGATGTCTGGACGATTGCTAGGGTACTCGAAAAGCTGATGAGGTGATATGCTGTTGGTTCGATTGATCGATCGGCGGACTCCCACCCGGGCGATATGCTGAGCTTGTGGGATGAGTATCGAACGATGGTTTGGTTCGATCGCGTTGATGTTCTGATGAATCGATGGTGTTATCCCTGTTATATATACTATAAGTTAGAATCCATCTTGGTGCCGTCGAAGAGGCGATAGAATGTGGTAAAACAATCACAATGCTTTTTGATGTGGTAAAACAATGACAACCTATCGTAAGGAAAAAAAATCATTCATATTAATATTCAGTATATAAAATGTTTTTAGAAAATTGTAGATTCCCTGAGGAAGGCCAAGTCCAAAGGCCGAAAAGTCGGACAGAAAAGATAGTAGCGTTTTGATTCAATATTTACAACGTTGCCCAACACGTCACACCGATCAAACAAACCGTTCTATCTCTAAATAATTTGTTGTCATGAATACAGTTATTACATAAACCCCTTTTCGCAAATTAGTTGTGGTTCAAAAAAAAAAAAAAAATAAACACTGAACGCACAAAATTATATCTTTAACTCATAGGAACATCTGTGCAACATATCAGCCAGACCACAAATGAAAATTAAAAAAATAAAATTGAAGCAGAACAACTTTGCCTTATATGACGGTTATTCTAATATACAGCAGATGGATTGAGTGAAACACAGCTCGAGACAAGTATGGCATCGATTTATTTGTCTTAGCAGTTGACGAGAATTAGGAGACTCACAGTTCCGATTACTTGCTTGATATCTTTCAATTTTCCTCTCCCCCATGCTTGAACATATGCTGTAAGTGCATTATTCAAATTTCACAGGGCTTTCTTTTATTGGAAAAATGTGCGTCTCGTTAGTCACTTGCTCAATATTGTTTTTTTATCGTTCCTTCAAAGCTATCTGCTGCTTATAAATAATGTTGAACGTTTGCATTGATTCTAGCTTATTTATGGACTACATTTTGGTGATTGGAATTGACATGATCACATTCGGCGTACATAATTTATCTACTAGCGAAATACTGCTGCTGATTTTTGCACTCATATCTGGAGGTCGTCACTCATTTTGAGTCCTTCGACGAAGTACCGCTGCTGGAGGGAATGTAGTATCGGACCCAGTGTGTGGTCTAGGTATGCTTTGAAGTTTGTACACTTTTGCCTGTGGAAAAGATATATTTCGTCTTTACTTGATTTTTTTACAGATATTTGTTTTCGCAAACCTTGAATTGAGATCATACGAACTGCCCCACAGAATTACTCCGTCGGATCCGTACTGCTTCATTGCGTTAAGGGCATTGATCCAGTCCGACTGCGAAAAGAAAGCAGGATTATAAAGTTTTTTTTTAATGTTTTATTTTTTGGGAGAAATAGCACTTCAATTTTGATTAATGAGCAACAGCTAAGTGACACATGCAAAGCTGAAGTTTAGCCATTAACTGGAATGCAGCCCAGCCAGCCGTTCGTAATTCGATAGCAGAAAAGGGTTGTCGGGAACGTTCAACCGAAATAGACGTGGGTTGCAGAACATCGCAACCCCACATCATGCCGTGCAACCTTTTCCTTCCGCTAGCTGTCACTGTTTCACCTTGGAAAAGACACTTAAACATTCGTTGAATTGTTCTCTTCGCGATATTGGCTTGACGCTGAACTTGGCCATAATCTTAATCTCATTTTAGGTAATGCAATTTTATATCGTCTATCCGCTTGGATTTCTCCTAACAGATAAAAAGTTTTCATGAACAAGAATCAGAAGCAAGATAGCTTTTGTTGCAAAAGTTATCTCTCCGAAATGTTGTCAAAGTTTCGTTGGAAGCGAACACTGCAGCAGAGAACTTCCAAACCATTGACGAAGGACACGACTGTTTTGTGTTGCACTACCGGCACTGGCACCGAACGGGAAACATAAAGTAAAGTTTGTTCTTTATTGTTTATTTGTGAGTAGAGCCAAGCAAGGAACAACATCCCTCCTCCATTGTTGATGTGAGAATGCATGCAAGTTGCGATACTAATTATGACGATTTACTGTAACAGCATATTTTGATATCATCAACCCAGGCATGGTCTTCACAACAAGCTGAAAATTCATAAGATGGTGATGCCTGGGAGCAAAATCGTAGAGGAAAAAATCTATTCAGTTAGGTTGTGCTTTAAAAAATTAAAAAAATTAAAAACCTACTAAATGAAACTTGAGACAGGCTTTTGTGCTTCCTGTAGGCACCGCAGGCATTGTTAGAATTTTCCAGGAGAGTCTACTCTTAATTATGTTATTTTTGCATGCTAAACTTTTTCCTGTGCCTTGTACTGCTGCGAACTTGGCATATAAATTTGCAGAGCTGCATAGAAACTATAATTTATTGCGAACAACATTTTTAATTCAGTTTGCTATCTCATCTGTGAATGCTCGCGAGAGTTGTCGTTTATGATCTTTAGTAATAATAATAATAATAATTGTTTATTTTTTGCATCGACTAACGAATATTTCAACTTAAAAATATAACCAACGTAAAGTGTCCTTCGCTGTCTTCCGCCAATCACGAGTGAACAGTGAAAACGACATTGAGCGTTGGTAAAAGTCATGCCTGTTAGCAGAAATTTCACCACAATAATGTTTCTGTTTTTTATTCGTCTGTTACGAACAGAATCTCCAGGGTTCGAAGTGGGAAGCTGTGTCAGGTAAAAAAAATGCGTCAGGCTAAAATGGGAAATGTCAAGCACGTGGCAGCCAAAACATAAACCTTGAAAGATGACATTATTCTTATTTCGCAAATTGTCGTTTTTCGCTTTCCCAGTGCGATTATTCAACAGTGATGTTTGGTTAAATGAGTTTAAACGCTGCTATATTAATTTTAAAAATTGAATTTGATTACAGTTGCGACTGAAACATTATATTAGGTAGAAAACTTATCGAACGATAGTTGCTCTTTGAGGGGGTGTTACTAAGCCACACAGGGATAGTTAGTCTTTCGTCAGTTTTTCGAACGAATCGTATTAGATTACACTGAATTCTTATTAAAACGTTTTATCTCAACAAGATGAAGTTGAAAGTCGCCCACCTTGGGTAATCAAAAGAACCTATTCCAGTGAAGCAAAATGAAAAACATTTTGTTTTATTTTATCCACGCTAGAATTCCCCTGCAATTATTAAACTTCATCGAATTCTAGGCAGACCGTCATTACGACGTTCCTGCGGCTGAACGGAACTGTTAAGTCTGATAACTTTTAATTATGTCTACCCCCAGTAACCTCGATGATCCTTTTTCGGGTTTCGATTGCCAAAGAGCCGAACTGCCAGGCCAAGATGAAACAACAATGTCTTCCAGACGGTTTATTTCGATTGGCAGAGAAAGTAATTTTTTTTTGGTCCAGAAACTTTTTCTGTTTCCCAACAGAAAAAACGCCGAATAATACAAACGGGATAATTGAATTCTTTTATTCGCCTAAACTTCTTTCCAGTTTTTTGACTGTCATTTCAAAGTAGAAAAATGAAAACAAAAAGGTTCCTGTCAAAGTACAAGTACAGTTGGAATGGGTCTATTTATGAATATTATCTGATGCGTAAGCTTTCCTTTTCGGTGTAGACCATAATGATACAAATTTTGAAATATTATTGAAAAAAGTTCCGTGACTGAATACTGATGGTATTGTATTTTTTTTTTTTCATTCATGTGGCGTCACCCGGAAGCAAATTTCCACACTCCTGAACGCTCATAAATGCCAACAGAGTTTTTCGATGTGATAAAATAAAAATAAATGAATATAAACGAGAATTGCTTACCTCCGTCAAGTAGTTTGTACTATCCGTGTAGACGTACCGAATGTACGTCAGCACTCGAGGCTTGGGTTGCGCTTTCGCTCTGCGGGCCACCCTGAGCGCTTCCTTCACCCGGCCGCGTACCAGCTTTTGCCGATCGCCGGGGCTGAGCTTTTCCCGAAGATACACCGACGGGAAGATTACGTCCGAATCGTCGAACAGCCACTGAATTCTGGAAAGGTTGTGGATGGGCAGATTGGAAGGAGGAAAAAGCACGTGAATGAATAACGCATTTACTGGTTTCTACTTTTTGCTATGGATTCATTTTTTTTTCAACCCGGGATGGGATAGAGTTTTCGACACTGAACTGAAGAACATAAGCGTAAAGTGCATTCCGCTGTTCCAGAGCAGCACTGCAACGGTTTGGATCGAAAGGATAAAAGTATTTATCGGATGAACTGAGCCTGGCTGGAAATTTGCTGTTTCGTAATTATTCACTTCGGATATACGAGCTTTTGGACTTAAGCTTTTTGCATCTGACGGAATACCTATTAAAGTTAGACTAGAACTTCTTTTTATTTTTATTTTTTTTTTAGAGCTACAGAATCCGCTTTGATAAGCGGGTGGTCGTGGGTTAGAATCTTAGTAGAATCAGGCCATTTGGTTGTCAAAGGACTTTAACATGGGTTCATTCTCAGGCTCTTTACTATATACCCTTCCTTAAAGCTGAATTCTATAGTACCCTTGCTGACTTTCATCCTAACAAAAAAGTCTCTCTTATAATAAAACTGTTTTGAGTAACGTATTATAGTTCTCTTCAGGGAATTGTAATTATGACGCGGTCTTGGCTGGAGGAACGAGGTTTCGATAGGACTCCTTCCTCTTGACAAATATATAAGTCCTACTTATAATAAACCTGACCAGAGGTGAAGCATTGAGTGCCTCTTCAGGGAATTGTGATTGTGACGCGGTATTGGTAGGAGGTACGAGGTTCGATAAGACTCCTTCCTCTTGACAAAATAAGTCCTTCTTATAATAAAACTGATTTCAGAAATATCTACAAGGAATTGTAATTGGCGATATTGGCACGAGGAACGAGGTTTCGATAAGACTCCTTCCTCTTGACATAATAAGTCCCTCTTAGAATAAACCTGGCCAGAGAGGAACGTTAGGTGTAGCCTCAGTTCAGGCAATTGTAATTAGGCGATATTGGTAGGATAGAAAAGAGGCTCGGTATAGTAGAGCAGTAAGCTTGAAATGTAAGGGTAAACTCTCACACACAAGCACGGACATAAATAAAAAAAAAGCGTATCATTCACTTCAATAGTGATACTGCCAATAATATGAAGTGCGGAGTACAGAAAACACCTGGGCAATATCACAATAGATCATAATGTCTCTGGTCGCAGTGATGAGTCCACATAGAGAAAAAAAAAAGACTAGAATTTACCAATATTTCAATGATAGTAGGGCAATAAATATCTTCTATTGAAGTTTTAGTGGCATTATTCATTCTCCATTGAATCCTTCTATCGTCCAAACGTTGATAGAATTTCAATACTTCTCTATATATTTTGCAGAGAAAAAAGCATATTATGCCTAGAGTCTTAATTTCCCGACGGCTTCCAGCTTCACGGATTCTGGGAAATTAAAAAAAAAAGATTTCTAGGCAAGTAAAAGTAAAATTCAATTCGGACATATAAAAATAATAAGAACAAAAAAAAAAATAACAGAGATGAATAAAAGTGATTTAGAGGTGCAACACAATACAATCCAACTCAACATTGCACAGAAGTGCACACAATTTTACAAGGGCTCCTGAGGAAGATGTTTCGATCTTCCCGGATTTAGACAGAACTTGGATGACCTGTTTGCTACTACACAAGACGTTCTTTGAGCGAAACTTTTCATTGATTTTGACTTTGACGTAGAAAAATGACTGTTTTGAAAACCGCAAACCCTACTGACCTTGCTTTCATGTGTCCTCGATTCCGAAACTTTCCAACAACATTTCAAAGTCGTCGCCTTCTTCAATCTTTGCTTATTTGTGTACAGTACAACCCTAATCAGTGCAGTAACTTGCATTTCGACGTTGACTAACGTCTATATCGAAGTTAGGCGCCTGAATTTGAAAATCTAGTAATTTAACCAGGGAAAAGTGGTCAAGTTTTGAGCGCTTATTTTTCAGTCATTTATAATCAGGTTTTCGAGGTTTTGACATCAATCGATCAGCAATTCTTTACGGTTAAATTTATGTAACAAAAACAAACTATTGTTTGAGATACACTATTGAAAAATTGGTGATTAATATCGATTGACTTAATCATACCGCGCAGCCAGTCACTATCTCTCTTCCCAAGCACAGTCGACACTAACGGATACAATCGATCTGACTTTGTTGTTATTGTTGTTGTCACTTTCTATTTCCGATGCTTATTTACGTTCCTGGTCATTCCATTTTCTACTTAGCCCCTTCTTCTTTCTAACTAACTGACGAAGCCTTGATATAAAAGGTACCGTTCGAACATTTCACCCCATCAGTTTCATTACTAAAACGTACCGGTTACATACGGACGCTAGGTTAGGTGCTAGCAGCTGAAAGGAGGAAAGACAAAATAGTACCGGTCATCTCGTGCCGGTTTCACCCGTAATGCTGGTGGCTGTTAGCAGTACATGGCTACTGCAAAATACTACAATGGCTGGAATTCTGGACGGACTAACCAGTAAACAAGAATAATCAGCAACTGGCACCTTTTGGCGCCTCAAAGTTTTGTAAAAGAAGCGTTGCAATTCCCTCTAATATTTGTTTTAATGAAATATAAGAATACGGTAGTCAACGTCATGCGGTCGTGTCTTGAATACCACCCTCCTACTATTATAACTCATACGTGACATGTACGAGGTCTTTGACAGTAGACAACGTGACGTATTTTAAAATCTTCAACAGCCCTTAAAAAGAAGTTCAAACGTGGTTTCATTTTCCCAACTTAAGTCTCAATTATTTTTCTAGAAAGAATTAATTTATGATTAACCATTTTCAGTAGATCTTTTACTATTAGCTTTTGAAACAGGCTCCGGAAGTGTTGATAGTAAAAAAAGGATAGGTGAAGATTTTCATCAATTTTTGGTGAATTGAATTTTACTTGAATAGAATAATTTCTGACAACAATAATTGCACATTCCAATGCTACCAAAGCAGCATTAACTCATTTTGCAAATTCAACTCTTTATTGAAAAATAAAAAAAAAACAGAAGAGTTGTGTGCAAAGCCATGACCGCAAAATTGACGTAGAACTACATAAAACTAGGCTAAGCTTAGGCTGGTATTTGACCTTTTTTGGCCTTTTTTTCCAGGAACCAGCGGTCAACACCTTGAACTTCACCTTGAATGACAATTTGAATCTTTTAAGTGTCATCACATTATATAATTAGTGTTGGATAAAAGTTATTGTTGTTGATTACTCTCAAATGAAACAATACAAGAGATGTAAACAACCTAGTAGTAGAGCTTCGTAGTCGCAAGGTTTTAAAGTCCGCTCGACAAGCGGGTGGTGATAGGTACGAATCTTAGTAGAACCAAGGGTGACATTGCGCATTTCGTTTCGAACAAAACTTAATGATCGCTGGTGGGCGTTATGTTTAGTTTTTCGTATTTGTTTCGATTTTGCGGGTTAGATGACCCGCAGGACAAGTGACAATGACAGCTCTTTTTAAGCTTAAAGCATAACTGGCATTATGTGATCTACTCGAAAATAGCGAAAATCGTTCGAATCGAGCTGCGCAATGCCACCCCAAGCCATTCGTTGGCAAATGGACTTTTAAGTAGGGGTTTATTCTCAGGCTCTTCCACGCAATGCTTCCCTCCAGACTCAATAACCACTGGTGTAAAGCTTCGATTATATCATAGACTAAAGCACGTTATACGCTGTGATGTGATAGCTTGCAGGATGATATGATAAGGTCGATAAGGAAGGAAGCAGGTTACTAAGTAGAGTAAATAATTATATATTTTCAATTCATTGTTTTGTTGTTCTGAGAAGGATAGTAGCACAAAGGAAGCTTTTTATCAAAGGATTCCCGTTGCCACTACTGCTATCCGTAGAGGCTACTATAACTACTTAGTTAAGATCACCCTTGTCGCCACCCACTAGTAAAGTGAATGATTTAAACAAAAGCAATTTGTTGTTTAATTTAATTCGGATACGATGCTGATCGCTAGCACTGCTACTGCAGCTGGCACTGCCGCTGCTGCTGCTGATACTTGCGCTGTAGGTTCTGCTCCCACTTAGTTTGGACCGTCCTAATTGCCATCCACTAGTAAGATAGTTGATTCCAGCAGAGATAGGCTCTAATATACTTGGAAGAGTGCATTCCCGGTTAACTAGATTTCATATTCTGTCGACTGTGTTATGGAAAGCAAACAATAAGCGACCAATCAGAGGTTGAAATCTGTGTTTCTTCAAGGCTTGACAAGTTTCAATATATTGCACTATTCGAATGATCAGATTACATATTCCTGTACTTGGGCGAATGCATAGAATGTTTCCCAATCGATTGTTGCAAAGACGAAGACAATCTTTTGAAAACGAAACGAGTTATTAGTATTTGAAAGTGGACATATTTTTACCCTTTTCCGTTTTAAGCTTTTCATTTTACACCTCTATGTTGCCGAACTTTATGAGAAACGTAGTTCTATGTCAAAATTTTCAATATGAGTTTTATATATTTCCCAATTTCGATTTAAATAGCGGTTAAAATGAATCAAATAGTTCAAAATTTTTAAAATTTATATGAGCAGTTGTCCACGGGGGAGAGTAGGGGGGGGGGTCAAAATCGTTTAAAATCTGTCCACGTGGTATGTGGATGGCCCCCAAGTAGTTCTGACAATATAATTTTCATCTTAATAACTGCTTGATTATTAGTAAAATTTTCTAAAACAACCTTTAATGCCTTAGCGTCTTTGGTGTCGCAGTTAAAAAATGTTTCGGTCAATAAGCGACACTCTCCTATGCGACCATTTTTGTAGCTAACTTTAAGGTCAAAAACAAACGTTAAAAGTTTCTTCTTAACAGTACTAAGCTCGGAAGAAATAGTTACAATAAATGGAACTATTTCCTTTTTTAAAGCACTTTTTTCTTAACTGTTTTATTATCAATAATTGTTTCATCAGCTTCTTGCTCAAGTAGAAATCCAATAAACTTCCACTGCCAACACTAGACTCAGACAAAGATATCACCACAGAACAGATATGCAACTCTTCTTTTTTTTTGCTTCAATTACCACACAAAAAGATGATCTTGAATCTATCAAAATCAAGATAATACAGGACCGCGGAAATACAGTAACAGTTCACAATCAACGTGGAAATAAAAAATGAACCTAAAAATCTATCAACCATTCAAACATTTCTTAGCAAATTTTGCTGGATCGTGCAGGTACACCCCTGACTGTTGAAACCATTTCAACCAGTTAGTAGAATTACCTAAAAATTTTCGTTGAAGTTATAAGTTATATGAATCGGCAAGATATTCGGTTTGCAACTCGGGCAACAATGAAATTCATTAAAAATTATGTACATAAAAAACGTCGCACGTATGCGGGTGGTACTGTACGACTATTATCATGAAGAGAAGATAGAATTCTCTCAACTAAAGAGCAGTGAGAAGTCGCACAGACTTTTTACTTTTTGTTTTTTTATGAGTACAAATAATTCTTCCCCACGGGCAGGTATGAATGGTATAAGTGTAATAAAATTTTGAGTGTAAAAAGCGTACTTTCCACCGCTAGATGTGGATACTTAAAATAAAGAGATTCGGTCTCGTTTTCGGTTCTTCAGTTACATATATATTCTGTGATATCACCCCCTTTGCTCCTTGCAGCGAAGCGTTGTTACTTTTTTCGCTCTGGAGCGAAATAGGGGAACTGCTCCATTATTCATCTCATTAAGCCGATATTCACGAAGAATGCAAGAATTAAACACCAAATTTTCACGAAATCATTAAACAAATAAATCAAATACGCTTACGTGCTCTTATGGAATCGTTTAGCATTGTATATTTAGTAAACTTAGCTTTATCCTGAATTTTGTAGAACAAACCATTTTTCACAACGCTTCCATATCCATCTCAAAACTTGAATCACTGCTTAATTATTCATCACACTGTTAATCATGAATGAATCACATTATCATGAATCAACGTAGCCACAGCCCGTCGTAGTAGGTTACCTAGATATCCGATGTAGTTTTTAACGTGCAAAATTGGAACCCTAGGTAACCATCACAGTGCTGTCAATTTATGTCAATTTAACATTTTCAGTATGATTTTTTCGTATTAACGGAAACTGATTTGGCAACTTTTGATTTCTCAACGCAGTGAAAACAGATGAAAATACATACAGTTGAAATTTAGGAACTGTAGGAATTCATCTCATATATTTCTGCTAATTCAAGCTTGTTTTTGGAAATTTGAAGTGAACATTTCAAAGATTAAAGTATTCTTAGTGTAGTGAGTGATTTTGTTCAGTGATAAAAACAAAAAGCGGCCCGCTAGTGATGAAAAAAACTTTGGTTGGCTGCTGAACGAGTGCCGTTGTAGCCGTATAGAACAATGCGTAGGTGATTGAATTAAATGAGTTTTCGAGTGCAGATGCCCGACTATAATATCAAATTTAGAGATTTTAAGTGAGTTTCCGAGGATTCTACTTTGTGAGAAATCTAGAGTGAACTAAGAAAAATCCATTCCATGGATTAGCAGATTGGTTTAGTTAGAAAACATGCGTTTTTTCCTGTTTTCAAGTGTGTTTTCATGTTGTATGAGATGAATATATGGGCTGAGATGAATAATGGAGCAGATCCTTTATATTTTCTGTCATCTTCGATTCACCTGAAACTTTGCACAGATGTTCTCATGGGCTAAAGATGTCATTTTGTGCTAATGAGTTTGAGCTAATGAGAAAAAGGTTTGTGAAAAAAAGGTGTTGATGACTACATATAGGTTCAGAGTTTGTTTGATCGGCGTGACGTCTTCGGCAAAATTGTAGATAATAATTTTGTATGTCTAAAAAAATATACACCGTGGAATTTTTTTTAACAGCAGAAAAATATAGAAAAGTTAAAATAATTATCTCAAAAAACTTATTGTTAAACTTTTTTTCTATGAAAAACTGCATAAGGTCTGCTAAACATTGATGGTTGTCGTATCATGAAGAAATTGTAAACAAAAAAATTAAATATTGGTTTGTTTGATTGGTATAACGTCTTTGGCAAAGTTGTTGAACAGTAAAGGGTGTCTCGGTGAAAAATTGGTCAAGCAAAAATGTGTGTAAATCGGTAACTTTTTATTGAATCATGTTTTTTTGTCAAGTTCAATTCGTACAGAATAAAGGAAACATATTGACTCCTTCCATCAAGATTCGTACAGCCTTCATGATCACTTTGTTCGCCACAGAACGTCAGTTAGCCTTGTACTAATTTATTTTTTTTATAGGGTAGAGCTCTGGTGTGTTGGGAGGGTTCATGTCCTGGACGTTGTTCGTGGCATACCACTCCATGGCTTTTTTCCGTAATAGCAAGATGACAAAGCCGGCTAAAACAGAATGGAACAACTGTGTTGCGTTTTTTCAGGCACTCCTGTACATAAATTTCCTGGTTGACGGAACAATTCGCGATGAAAATGTTGTTCTTTAAACCACAGGTCTGCCACACGAGATATTTCTTTGCAAACTTCAACTTCTGCCACCTTTTCTCTTCCAGTTGCCGTATCATATTCCTGTCCAGAAAGCTATTTAAAGTATGCCTTGACGGAAGTTTCATCCTTCTGTACAACGCAATTAAACTTCGTCAGCTACAGCTACACAGCTTTCACGATCGTTGTTTGCTCACCTTGTTTTGCTCTTCGTCACGATATGGAGTTTGACTCGTTTTCAGTTCGATTCAGATGTAGACGACACTCCCAGCTTGCTTGTGACATTTCGGAAGGAAAGGTAGGGACTCCGCGTGGAACTGCTGGACACTCTTTTGGTCGTTTTTGCGGCCTTCGAGTTTCGTTTTCCCCTCGATTCTGTCTTCCTGGCAGCCGACAAACGTTTCTCGAAATATATTTATTACATTAGTAACGGTTGATTTGGCCACATTCAACAATTTTGCCAACTTAGTGTTCGAGTAGGAAGGATTTTCGCGATGCGCGAGCAAAATTTTGATGCGTTGCATCTCTTGCTTCACCATTTTCACAACTGAAGAGCAAATGTCAATATGAAAGTTGAGGCATGTTACTATAACTTTGGAATGAGTGGTACTCGGGTTTTTTTTTTTGAAACACGATGAAAATAATACGGCAAATTAAAGTTGATCAATTTTTGACCATTACAGCTTTTAATTTTGTCTGTTCAGAAAAAAATACAACGTGAGACGAAAAAATGTTAAGAAAAATACACAAGTATATTTTATAAATTGAATATCTTGAAAAATTTCATTTTGTATGAATTAGAACTTTTTCCTCGAGAACTACACTCTGTGAGCTAACCAATAACAATGAACTGAGCTTGAAAAAATTAAAATCAAGAAGATCAGAACTTGCCTTGAAGAAAATTTTTTTCTGCAGTGCATTTTTTTTGGAAGAACAAAGCCATTATCTTCAACTTCGCCGAAGACACTATACCAATCAAATAAACCACTCATATGTTAGAAATATTTTCACCCCTCGGTGCAGGAAACAGTTCCGAAGATTGATTTATACAACAACAATATCGCAAGCTAGCCTGGAGGGCTAATAGCAGTCTCGATCAACTAGTTTAGTTGAGAGAATTCGTCATCGCTATTGTTTTTGGCACATTTTGCATGTTGTAGGATAAGTACAAAAATGCATTATGCCCCAGTGCGAAAAGATCCTCGACCTGATCGGGAATCAAACCCGACATCACAACAGAACCACTGGGTTTACAAGAAGGTTGATTTATACCAGCACAAAATCCAAGAAATTAAGTTTTGTATCATGGTCCGACCAGCTTTCTTCTGAGACATCATCGCTTTACTTTGCCTGTTCTTGGTACAACGATGGATTTACCGTAAGGATCATGATCGGAACAATTTTTTAGATGCGAAATTTCTCTACTATTTAATGAAAAATTATATCAAACATTCAGAAAAAAACATTAAATAACTTCTCCTAATGCTGTTCAGAAAGTTTCATTAAGATCGTTGTTGTATTACTATTAGCAAAATACTTTAAAAAATGATCCAGTTTCGAACACAATTTGCTTTTACAATCGAGACATGATTGTAGCAGTGATAACGGAATCAAGTATTTAAGGTTTGCAGTACATTCCACATGTAGAATCAATTTTAGTGCATTGGTGAAATGCGAAGGCCTGTTTTATATCATGATTGGAACAGCATTGAATCATAACCGGAACAGCTTACTTCGGAGACTCCACCGCTTGATTTTGCCTGTGCTTGATAGATCGATGGATTTGGAATTGGATCAAAGTCGGTTGACATCTTACGGAATGACAGGAACAATTTTTTTTAATTTTTCTGTTTTCAGAACTGTAAGTGTTACGAGACCTTACTTGAAATGGAAATAGAAACAAAGAAACAAAATCAGCACTAACTCTCTTGAGAATAAACATGTAAGTCATTTATTTTCTGAGAGTTACTTGCAGTATTATCACATTTGGGCAAACACAATCAAGAAGCATTTCATCAAATATTTCACTAATCGATCAGGAAATGGTGAAAATTTGAAAATTACACCATGTTGCATAATGTTTTTCTGAAAAAAAAACACGGTAATAAATTTAAAATAAAATATATCGTCTAAATAACTCATCATTTCTGTACTTCATGGCCCTTCCGATTATTCATTTCACATTTCTTAGCACAAAAATCAACGGACTAAAAATCCTGCCAAATCTGATAACAACTATCCACCGGATTGCGTAACAGTCGGATGGACTAATTATTAGAATTGAAGCACACTTACACAAAAACCAAACGGCTTCGGTTAGGCAGACAACACCAAATAACCCATTCTTTGGCAGGGTGTACAGAGACACACACATACACACAAAAAATCCTTTTTCATTCCCGCTCCAGTGTACAACCCTATCCCGAACTACTACACTACAGTTTCCGTTTGCAATTTATTACCGGTCATTTTCCCGTTGCACTTCCGGGGAGCAGTCCTCTCGCTGCTGGTTGCTGCCCGCTCCGTTCATGTTGAAACAAAACGGAAAGGCGTAATAGCCCCAAGCCGCTCGGGGTCGTAGCTGCTTCGCCAGCATCAAGGTACGGGCCATGAAGTCCTGGCCTGTTGCTTCGAATCGTCTGGTGGCCTGTGTGGAAAGAAGCGAAACGGTCAGACAGTCAGACAGACAGACATACAGACAGATAGAGAAAAAAGAGCAACTGGAAACGGTTACTGGGTTTCCAGCGGAGCTGACGGTTTGTGGTCTCGTTTAATGGTAAAATTAGATGTTAGTCTACACTTGTGATTGTAATGCACGGGGATGATGGTAGCTGCCCTCGAAAAATGAATTTCTGAAACTGAGTTTAGACGAACAAAAAGATCATTGGAACTCGAACCAAAAGCAGACTTATACACAATGTTTACACTGCCAGCAGCTAAAGTCATTCAGCATTTCGACGTTTGCTCAAAATTATCTACAAATTTGATCTCTGACTGCAAACTACCCATGATGAGCTGGCAGGGTTCACCCGAAAGAAAGTAAATTAATTTCCTGCTGAGAAAGCAATAAAAACAAAATTGGTTCTTGCCTCCTTTGACAGCACAGTACACAGCGCACACACATGCAGGTAGGTAGCTACATTGCGAAAACCCCGGAGGACTCTGTTGATTGGAGAAAATCTCCGGAAAGTTTTTTGGCAGCAGTCCAACGAAAGTGCAAACCATTTGTTGACCAATACCAACACCAGCAGAGCCAGAGCCTTCGGATGGTTCGGGTTTAATTGGCGAAATTGCTTCACCAGTAGATAAGTTTGATTAATGTTTGGCAAATTGACCAGGACTTTCATTAGAGTGAAAGAGAAACAGATAGAGATCCGCACTGCAAGGGGTAAATTTGAAAATGAAATCAGCAGTAAAGCTCGCACCTTATTGATTCCAGCGAAGCAGCTGGGGGGGGCCAGGGGGTAATTGCTTTGCCGTTTGCCGACAGCAAAATGGATCAGAAAATGTGCGTGCGATTTGTTTGAGCAATTTCATTTTGTGAGGACTATCAAAGAGAAGCCACAAAAACAATATTACCCACCCCCATCTCTTCTTACGCCAAAAAAGGTGTTGATGATTTTACGATTGGTTTTATTAGTGGAAAATATATTGGTGAAGTGTTTACTTGAGCAGGTAATATTTCGTAGCTGAGTGAATTTGGGAAGCTGAATGACTTTATTATATTCCGTTCATCTTTTGAATTGATGAATGTTATTAAGGGATACCACGAAAACTCACCTTGGGAATTTGCAACATCTCAGTTTTTTCTAACTTTTTTAAAAATATTTCTGCTCAAATGAATAAGTGTTTGAATTTACTTTAAATATTTTTTTGACGTAGGACTACGTCTAACCGCACTATATCGAGATACATTCTGCGGAAACTAAAACCAAGGTGTAACGTTGGAATGAAAAATTTCAAACGGTAATACCGATGTAACCACATGATGGATTACAATAATCAATATGTCGTTGGATTGATAAAATGATGGACAATTTTGTGATTCCCCAGTTATCATTATCATTTCATTGTTTAACAGTGAAAATTTCACAAAAGTTTCAAGGTCGAATTTGCGAGCACGCCTGGCACAGACTTCATGTGTAGACACTAACTGCCTGCTGTGATATTCTGTATGGCAGTGGCAAAAAAAAATTGACAGAATCACCCCATCCCAATAGGTCAACTAATGCTCGCTTCCATGAGCCTAGACTATTTTGATGTCTTGAAGGTGAAGCTTTTTCGGAAAGTTCGTAACCACCTCCAATATCAGACAGTTTTACGTTCTGCGGTTAGAATGTCATTAAAACTGATGTCTTGAAGGAAAACATGCAACAGTACGGCACCGAGCAATGTATGAATAGAGCGCTGGTCACTCGTCGTCTATCAGTGCAGTAGAACTCGATATTCATTTGTGTGCAGCCAAGCCAAGTGAAGACTACATTGTCGCTGTCGACGCACAGTGGGGCGTGTTTTATTCAAATAATAAAGAAAACTAAGAAATGTGATTAGACATAATCGCTCGTTTTTGGCATATGTGTGCCAAAATCGAACCGTGCCAAAAGTAAAACGAGCTCAAATCAAACAGAGCCTCAAAGGGAAATATAAAACTATTGTAGTCCTACCTCAACTATGCGGTCGTGTCTTGGCTACCACCCTCCTACTATTTTGAATTATTACTTTGGCAAATTTGATAAAATGGTTTGCACTTTTCTCTAACACAGACTTTTTTTTAATATTAAATTTTGATGTTAAATTCTATCGAAAGCTGTCTAAACCACTTAACTACGCAAATAGACCTCATGCTTTAATATGAATGGAATTTATAATGTAAATCTCGTATGTTTACCAAGAGTTTTGAACCCTCACTGTAAAAATTGAAAGTCCTCCGTAATCGAAGTGTAAACAAAACACAATTCTCACAGCAACAATGGTGCTGTAGGTGTAAGGGGATAAACAAAACTTATTTTGAGTTTTTGCCTTGTTTCAATCCTCTGTACTCACCTCCGCCTCCAGCCATTTTTCCGGCCAGTTGGGATGCCTTTCCTTTTCGATCTTTATCGATAGGTCCTTGTAGGGTTGTAACGAGCCGAAGTTTTGCCGGAAAATGGGACGCCACGATTCGAAATCAATGCAGCCCACTCCTGAAAGTTTTGTTGGAAAACAGGGATGGAAACGAGTGAACAACGTCGTTCGCTCCTTGTGTTCAGGTGGGATCACTGCGAATCACTTACCGGAGAAGTTGGCATCTGTTACCAGCTCGCTGACATGGGTTCGGAAAATTTCCAAATGCTCGGTCAGATTGCCCTCCTGGGGGACGCCCCCGTTTCGCTTGTACAGCACCCGGGTGGAACTTTTCTCCAGCAGGGCCGGAAACTTTCCCGGATCGTACAGGATGGAGATGACGTTGCCCCGGAACGAATCGTTGCCGTTTTGATTCACACCGTAGGCTGACCCCACACCGGAGAAGTCCATCTGATATTGGTTGCACATGAAGGTTGGAATGTTCCAGTAGACGTCGAAGGCTCTGTAAAGAGGTCAGTAGTGCGAAATATTTCAGAATTTGGTACGAAATAATGAGCATAAAAGTATTCCAGTTAGTTTATTGCCCCTGGTTGCATTATTTCTGGACGTTTTGCGTTTTCCCAAAGATAAACTTTTTTTCTGTACTATGCTGAATATACTAATAATACCATGTCCTTCGTGTAGGAATAATCCTACATGGCTACAAACTGTGTTGAAACAAATAAATGGCATCCTAATGAGCTTTCCAATGTAGCCGGAAAAGTTTCCTTATCATTGTAATATATAATTAAAATATCTGTTGTACCTTGAACCGTCCGATAAACCGAGCTCGCAGGGAGATTGGGATTTACCACATAACGATTTCAGCACAGAACTGCTCCTTGCTCGAGGTAGCCTTCTACTAATGTGCAGTGCTGAGAAAAGAAAGGCGGATGCGATGGGGAAGTTTTCGACTCGTTTATGCACCGTAAGAGTTGTGCTTTAATTAAATCTATTCATCGCCATCGTCGCTGCCGTCATCGCTTGCGTCGATTTTCGCCCGAAAGGTACTTTGTCTGTGTATCGGATAACTTTTGCCGTTGCATTTAGTGTCGTCTTGTTTCTTGTTACTCCCCAAACCCGCCGTTAGAGTTTGTGCAGCTGCTTTCCGGAGTGAACTGGTGTAATGAACACATCGTCAGTTTTCTGCTGCAGTAGCACAGCTAGGAATCAAATCATGGTCTGAATGAGAGAAGTTTTCCGAAGACTCTTATAATCAATCAGGTGATTAATGATATCTAATAATCAATGGAATGCATTCAGAAGCCAAGCCAATACATACTTTCGCATTCAACATTTTCGTTTCAAGAATCAATAGCTTTGATTTTATCTTGAAGCGTCTGATGAACTTGAAACCTATTCCATTGACTTGTTTCATATGTTAACTGTAGGTTAGAAGATGGCTCACATTCTCATGATGCATCCTGAGTACGATCAAATAAACTAGGAAACTCTGTTTGTCAGTCCTAATCAACACATTCTCACCGAAAAACCACAAGACCAGCCACGTAAAGGATGAGTTTTTTGATGTCATGATGATCTCTTTTTGCTCCCAAACGTATTTTGACATTTTTTTAGATATGAGAATTGCGCACGTTGTATGCGGAGATTTTGGAAATTACTTGGGGTATCGGTTCTATTATCATCAGGTTTTACCTATTATCGTCCGGGGTAAATGAAGTCCTAGAGCGTTACTTTCTTGCATGATGGTTTTTCATAGTGCAGAGCACCTTCCTGCAAAAGATAAGTTCTCTATGACTTCATTAACCCTCGGACGATAATAGGTAAAACCTGACGATGATAGAGCCGATACCCTATATCATTGATCTTGTAACATTATTTCTCCTCGAATGAAAGTGTTGACCGTTGACAAGCCTGATTTTGCATGTAAAGTAAAAACTTCGAAACAATGGTACCTTCATCATAACCTTCAGAGGAATCTTTAGTCAGCGCATACGGCTGAATCATGAAACACGGTGCCTCGCCAGCTATATCAAAGACAGCAGCCCCGTCGTGAGACTAGGTATCGCAGCCCTATATTAAATAATATAAATAATTAAATAATACGAACAATCCAGATATAAATACGGAACGGAATAAGCGGCATGGACCTAGGCGAACGAAAAAGGACAACGATTATTGGAAACTCGGTACTTGGAATGTACGGACTCTACTCGAACCGGCACCCGCAAGTATCCTGGCTAGAGAGCTGCGGAAGGTGAATGTGGAGGTTGCAGCTATGCAAGAGGTGCGGTGGCCGAAATCGGGAGAACGCGAATTCCGGGCAGTAGATCCTATTGCGGACACTTCATTTAAGCACCACATCTACTATAGCGGCGGCGTGAAAGCAGAAAGAGGAGTCGGTTTCGTGCTAATTGGAAAACAAATGAAGCGTGTCATTAGATGGAGGCCGCTCAGTGACCGTATATGCGTGTTGAGAATTAAGGGCAAATTCTTCAACTACAGCCTAATGAATATGTACGCACCGACCAACGAGAAACCCGATGAGGAAAAGAAGGATTTCTATGAGTTCCTGGAAAAGACATACAATGAGTGCGCAGGACACGATATAAAGATTGTGATCGAAGATGCAAATGCACAGGTCGGGCAGGAAGACTTCTTCCGCCCCGTAACTGGTAGGGTAAACTTCCACTCTACCATGAACGACAATAGCCTGAGGCTTGTTAATTTCGCTGCAGCTAGGGGGATGGCTTCCTGTAGCACTTATTTTGCACGCCGGAACATACGTAAGCACACCTTGATGCACCCGAATGGAGAGCTTTGCTCTCAAATTGACCACGCTTTGATTGATGGACGGCACTTTTCAGACATTACAGACGTGAGGTCGTTCAGAGGATCGAACGTTGACTCGGATCACTATCTCGTAGTAGCCAAAATCCACGTCCGGCTGTCCAACGTGTTGAAATCCAAGGCAACGAGGAGGATGCAGTTGAACATCCAGCGGCTATCAACTGAAGGAGTGGCTGCAGAGTACTTGCAGAAGGTTGATGAACGGATTGAGGAAAGAGCTGAAGGGAACCTGAATGAACAGTGGAGACACATCAAAAGTTCGATCAGCACTACAGCGCGAGAAGTATTGGGTACAACTGCGGCAGTTGCGTCCAATGAGTTGTTTAACGCTGAGTGCCAGCGAGTGACGGAGGAGAAGAACCGCGCCAGGGGTCACATATTGGTTACGGCTGTGACTCGTCAGAGCATGGGTAAATATCAAGATGCTAGAGCCGCTGAAAAAAGACCCCATCGCCGGAAGAAACAACAGCATTGGGAGTGTATTCTTGCGGAGGCGTAAGGTTGCTTCTCCAGGCACGATGCGAGGAGCTTCTACAAGAAGGTCAACGGAATCAGGAATCGAAACGTGTCAGCCCCTGTCATGTGCAACGATAGGGAGGGGAACCTGATGACCGATAAAACAGAGGTGGCCAGGCATTGGAAGGAACACTTCAGTGTGCTGTTGAACGGTGAGGGAAACGGTGGAGTCGAAAGGAGCAGGATGACTATTGAGAATGATGGTCAAGCTGTGGATCCACCATCCATGGACGAGGTGAAGAAAGCAGTGAAAAAGCTGAGAAACTGCAAGGCAGCCGGAAAGGACGGCATTCCCGCCGAACTCTTCAAAGTCGGGAGCGAATAGCTGTATCGTGCCATCCATCGGATCATGCTGAGAGTCTGATGAAGAATTGCCCTCGGACTGGTTGGAGGGTCTCATATGCCCGATCTACAAAAAAGGTCATCGCCTGGACTGTAGCAATTATCGGGGCATAACTCTTCTCAATACCGTGTACAAAAGTCTCTCCCGCATCCTGTTCCACAGACTGAGGCCGTTGCAGGAGACCTTTGTTGGCGAGTACCAATGCGGTTTCCGAGGGGGACGCTCCACGACGGACCAAATGTTTACCTTGCTACAAATCCTCGATAAATTTCGAGAATTCAACTTGCAGTCGCACCATCTGTTCATAGATTTCAGGGCAGCGTACGATTCAGTTAAGAGAAATGAGTTATGGCAGATTATGCTCGAACATGGCTTCCCAACAAAGCTGATTAGGCTGATACGTGCCACCCTTGAAGGTTCTACATCAAACGTCAGGATAGCCGGTGAGATATCGGATTCTTTCGTGACGTTAGATGGTTTGAAGCAGGGTGACGAGCTGTCGAACTTATTGTTCAACATCGCATTGGAAGGTGCTATACGGAGGGCTGGGGTGCACAGAAGCGGCACCATCATTACGAAGTCGCACATGCTTCTCGGTTTTGCGGACGATATCGACATCATTGATATCAACCGTAGAGCTGTGGAAGAGGCCTTCGGACCTTTCAGGAGGGAAGCTGCGGGATTAGGGCTTGTCATAAACTCTGCCATAACGAAATACATGGTGGCTGGCAGAGTGCGTGGTAGTCTGTCGGTTGGTGCTGCGGTGGTGCTAGATGGGGAAACTCTATAAAACACTGATTCTTCCGGTGGCTCTCTACGGCCATGAATCATTGACGCTGAAAGAGGCTGATCGGCGAGCTCTTGGTGTTTTTGAGCGTAGGATTTTGCGTTCAATTCTCGGCGGCAAACTAGGAAATGGTGTTTGGCGCAGACGTTTGAACCATGAAGTGTACCAGGCATGCAAATCGGCGGATATAGTCAAGCGGATAAAGCACGGCAGGCTTCAGTGGGCTGGGCATGTAGCAAGAATTCCGGATGAGCGTCAAGCGAAGGCTATATTTAGCAGGAATCCCGATAGAGGTCGTCGACTTCGGGGTAGACCCCGCACTCGTTGGATGTGTGCTGTCGACGAGGATGCACGCGAAGTACGAGTTAGGGGCGATTGAAAGATAGCAGCCCAAGACCGAGGGACATGGCGACGTATTTTGGATTCGGCACTGGATTGTAATCGGTCTGTCGCCTTAAAAGTAAAGTAAGTACAAATAGCGGCTGAGGACACAACTGCTATCTTAATGTTTAATGAATTGAAACATTTTTATTATTATCGTTTCATTATATTCTTCTATAAATTTGCTGTGATTTTTTCTCCAAGTGCAAATATTACACTGAGATAATATATTACGAGGAATACAGCTTAAAAATTTATGTTGAATCGCATACGAAGAATTGCCTTCATCGGTTATGATAGCAAATTCCATAATATTCCATGTAAATTTAATAATATTGCACATAATTTTCAATCGAAATCATGGTTAACGTCAGAAGTAACTGAAATTTAAATGAGAAAATAATGTACATACGTGACGTGTAATATTCAGATTTTTTCACTGTGCATGAATTGGACTAAACAACGAGCTTCTTGGTTACAAGATTATAGGTCCACTTTGACAAGTGCGTAGTCGTTAGGTTCGAATCTCGACTAACCATTTGACTTACGCATGTTTGTTCTCAGCACCACGTGTTTGGTGCTGTATTGTATTAAAAATCATCAAAAACAGAATTAATTCTATTCCGTCGAAAGCTTCATTTCTCTGAACTTCCAATAATAACGTTTGAAAGAGGAATGGTGTGATCCTATAATAGTTCGATCAAGTGAAACACTTATAGATGAACAAAAAAAAAAGTGAAACACTTAGCTTTTGACAAAATTAAAAACAAAATTTTACGAAAACCGTAACAACAATTACAATAATTAGCTCATTTTGCTGACTTTCTTCAAGTTTAAGAAGTTTTATTTATAAGTTGAAAACAAATAACTTGACAAATCAGTTTTTTTTCAAAAATCTTCTAATAGTATCGAAATGTATTTATTAATGAAGAAACAAACAATGAAAGTCTCTAAAAAATCTCAGTAAATTAACAAATGGTTGGTAAGCCATTTGTTTTTTTATTTATTTGTTTATTTACAACTTTCTAGAATACAACTTGCAGACACATCATCTGTTTATTGACTTCAAAGCGGCGTACGGTTGAGTGATACGCAACGAGTTGTGGCAAATTATGGTTTCCCAATTTGAATATGGTTTTCCAACAAAACTGGTTGAGTTGACTCGTGTGACTCTTAACGGTTTCACATCCAGCGCCAAGACAGTGGGCGAAGTTTCGGACGTATTCTGAAGTTGGATGGTCTAGAGTAGAGGTTCCCAGACGTTTTGCTCAGAGGCTAAAATATTTGGCGGAGCACCTACATTTATGAATCTATGAGGAAAAATTTCGTGCTGTCTTTTCGTTTACGTAGATGTGGTATAAGTATCAGTAACTAATATCTACTCTTTGATAATTTTCGGTTTTGTTTTGGAAGTATTTATCAATAGAAACGACTCATTTGATTGAACAAGTAAGCTATCTTTATAGACATCTAACTGTTCCTCTTCTCATAGCAAGAGCAAGACCATGAGATTATTTCAACATTAGAATATGTGCGGGAGGCTGCAAACATATGCTCAAAAGGCATCATCGTCAAGGCAATTGAGCAATCCCACAAAAAAACGGGCAACCAATATAATCGACCATTTTTTACTTGGCTGAAACTTTGCATAGACGTTTCTATAGGCAAAAATGCCATTTTGTGCTATTGGTTGAATTTTTTGGAACACGACTCATTTTCGAGAAGCTATTGAAAAATGCTATTTTGGGAAGATATTGATTATCACAAATATTTTTCCAACAGATATATGGGGAATCAAAATTATTAATACAGTTAAAACGGTTTTAATGATTGGCATAGTGTTTTCGGCAAAGTTGTAGATATCAATTTTGTACTTCCAGAAAAAAAATATGTCCCTCGAAAAAAAATAAAAATTTTTTTTTTTTCAAAACATCATGACTTTTTTCCTTGTTTTCTCCATGATCGGACCTATTGCATTGTTTAGGTAATCTTTTATAGTTTTGATTTAAAAAAAGATTTCAAATATGAACCTTTTTTTATAACAATTTTTTGATTTTTCTTTCGATTTTTTTTTCAAAAAATAAATAATTGGATTCTAGAATGTATGTTTTTCTCGGAGAGACGAAGTTATTATCTACAACTTCGTTGAAGACGTCACTCCGGTCAAACAAACCGTTTTGGCCCTGCAAATATTTGTAATCATCAATACCTTCCCAAAATAGCATTTTTCAATAGCTACTCAAAAATGAACTCAACTAATAGAACAAAATGGCATATTTTGCCTAAAGAAACGTTAATGCAAAGTTTCAGCCAAATCAAAAATAACAATTTAAAAAAAATATTGAAACTGGGACACTTTTTGTGGAACTGCTCAATTGTTAAGTAAACAAAAATGTGATTATGAAGGAGGTTTTTGCGTGGCTTTTTATTATTTCTTGGAACTTCTTATGTGTAGTTTGGTTGGTTGAACTGCATTCCTGACGTTCTTTCTAATGTACAGGGTGCGGCAGGAAAAAATGCGAAACTATTTAAACTTTAATATAGGGGTTATTTTGTGTAACTGACGACTAACTTTTGTCTACAGTTTATTTGGTTTCGTTTACTTTCAAGTGATGCTTCATAACATCTGAGTTATTTCATTGCAAATTGAAGTTAGTTGCTCACGTTCCATAAGGAAGCTTGTCAAGGAAGTCAATATTTCTGTAATATCGATGCGAAAATCATCATAACAGACTTCACGCTTTATGGAGAGCTAGATCGAAACACTACTCAATTACGGCGCGGATAAAGGAGCTAGGAGTGACTCTTCCGAAGATTGCTTTTCTTGGGAAAAATAATAATCCTGGTATGCGACGAAAAATTTTCCAGCAACGATGCTGTATCCTAGAACCGAACAGACCGGTTCACGGAAGAAATTTGTGGATATTCTGGAAAAAGTAATATTTAGAATTCAGATCAAACATCCGGCGGGTTCCATGATTTTTGGCTTGGTGGTGTCTAACAGTTTGGAAATGCCACATGTATTCATTGAAGTTAGTCCCAAAATCAAAACCGTAGTGTATATCGTTATTTTAAAGACCCAAGTGCTTCTCTGGTTGACAACCATCTTCCCTGATGATGAATACATTGTTCTACAATAGGATGGAGTGCCATATCACTGGTGGAAAAAATATAGTTCTGGTTGAATGATTTGTAGCCAGGGAGGTCTAAACTGTAACCCGTTGGATTGTTCGATTTGGGCGTACTTTGTAGTACAGGTTTGCAAAACATCTAATCCTAGTGTGGAAACATTGAAGTCTGTCATAACGCGCAGATGGTTGTCCATACCGGAGGACTACCTACGTTCGAAAGGCATGCCCTGCTAAAATGAAGGAAACATAGAATACATTTGTTTGAAAGAACCTAATACAGAAAAACTAAACCCAAAAATTTTGATACTATTGCTTACAGTAGATGAAAATGGGATTTGAAGAAGTATCATACATTTTCGCCTTTTTCCCTGCCGCACCCGCACCCTGTAGGTATCGAAATCGGCAGGTTTTGGAATAGAAGTTTAAACCTACATGAATTTCAACTGAATGATTTCTAGCATTTCTCGCATTACTTCCAGTTGTTTACGATGAATCTCTTTTGCGGTCAAAGTAGGTTTAATTAACCTATTGTAGACCCCTTTCCTTTATTAACTAATAGTGGACATCCCGTCAGATTAACTTCATTTCTTTTAAAATAAATCTGAATGTTTGTGGTGCAGACTGGCTGGACAAGATGTTTCCCGATGGAAGTTTTTTTGAAAATCGCATTAATTGAGGTAATCTGGTCGGCGGTCCACTATAGATAAATTTACCCTAATTTCTTTCAGAAAGTGTTGCAGTAAGCGGTTGGCTCGAAGACTTTTTTTTAACATTTCCTACCGTTTTTTTGACTGTTAGCCGCATCCAAGGCTGAACTCATCAAAAAGGTGTTCTCGAATTGCGCGTAAAATTAAAAGAACCATCTCTGGTTACGCCAACGAGTGATTTTGGCTGCCACAAATATGCTGATGCCGATGAATTGAATTTCATAATCCAAGGAGAAATAGTATTCGTACAAATTGCAGGATTTTATCAGGGTCCCAGACAATGTTGTTAACCATCCTATTGAATTTGCTAAAATTGACCTCACAATTTGCGGTTTTAGTTAGGATCGGAAATTATAAAGCAATGCCTTGGTGCTACGTTCCGACTCGGAACTAGACCTTTTGTCTAGTTTACAGGACAATTGTGGGGTTAGCGCTACGATCCCACTGACACTAACTGACACTAATAGTCTTCTCACGAGCCGCGACTCGGCAGTGAAACATATTTATATATATATACCTCATCAAAATATATATATACCTCATCAAAATAAACGGGCTTGAACTTCCTGCGGTTAATATATTATTTTTCATATGTTTTAATTTTATATACAACTATACTACTGCTATTCGCATAATAGTCCTACGTAAAATTTTATGTTTTCTTTTTTTTTGCAGGAATGGGTTCTTCTTAGTATGCTCTTCAAAACAGTCATTAAAAAAGAGCTAGTGGGAATCAAACCTTACTATTTTGATAGCTATTCTTGAAAAGCATGGCAAAATGGACCAATTTCCGCACAAAAAAACATGAAAAAACCCACATTTAAAAAGGACTGTTACGCGAAAAGCGGCAGTATATTGGTGCGTGTACTCGTTAAAGACCACCCAACACTGCGAAACCAAACAAAAATTGCTGGGAGAAGAATCAAGAATCCATAATAATTAATAATTAAGTTCACCACTGGACCCACTCTTAGCAATATAATCATCATCTTTACTCATTCCCGATGCCTGCCATTCAATGGTATTATCACTAACAGCAGTAGTAGTGACAGCACTGGCAGCAGTCACATTTCGTTAGACTATGCTGTAGACGGCGAGTAATTGCGAGCGTCTTTTCAATCAGCCAGTCAGTCACTGATGGTCGCGATCGTGTTGTTATTCTGTTCCATAAACTTGGTATTTGGGTTGCAATTCAAATTTTGTCAAAATCAAAACTTAGACCAGAGACTTATTTCGAAAAGGAATTAATATATTGCGGCATTGCACTGTAATTAAACAATTGTTCAGTGTCAATCGAAGATAGGAATTGAGTAAGACGTGGCAATCGTGACGGAACCGTAGCGAATTTTCCCCCGATAAGGGTGAGTTCCTTTAGTTTATGGAGTAAGGATGCATAGACTGCTATTGTACTGGTTGTTCACATTTTAGTTGGTTAGATTGGGCAACGATTTCATTACTTTCATAGAAGAAACAACATAAATGAGTGTGTTTTTAAAGTATTGTATCAAGGTTTCAGTGACTAAAAAATTAATAAATGTAGCGATATTTGTAATGATGGATTTCCCACGAAAATACGGAGATTGGAAATGAGAATTTTGTTTCAATTAGATCTCGCTATTCTTTGATGAATTATAGCAAAAAAGATCATTTCTCCATACTTATTGGGGAGAATGGTTAGAGAAGTTTTGATAATTAATTGACCAATTAAATTAGCAATTTCGGTTGAAAAAATGACATCGTTTATAACAGTCGCTTAAACTTATTCATAGCCATGCGCAGGGTTATCATCCGGGATCGGTTTCAACCAAATTACTATTTCCAAACCTAAAACTGCATTATTGATGTATAAATTTAGATAAAATACTGTTCGGTCTGATTACTGTTACTCCTGTCTCTTTGAGGTCAGTCAGTTACTGCTGATCATGATTGAGTTGTTATTCTATCAACTCAGGTTGCAGAATATTATGTGGAAAATATCAAAAAAAACTGAGATCAGCAAATTAAATCAAAAAAGAATTACCACATTGTAGTAATTAGATCTATTACGTGGCAATCGGGGACTGGGTAAACGTGGCAAATTCACTACGGAACCATAGCGAATTTGCTATGATAACGTTGAGTTCTTCAGTTTATTCAGTAACGTTGCATAGAGACAAACATGGATGTTTTACACAACGGTTTCATCATTTTGTGTTTTTTGTGTATAATTCATCATTATTTTGTGTTTTTAGTGTATAATTACCTAAAAATTTGAATAAATTTTTTTAGCGATACCTGAATTTATGGATTTCTCATGGTTGGAAGGCAATTGAAGATTAGGATTTCTTACTAATCGGATCGCGTCATTCTTACAAGGATTGTATTTTTTATAATTGTTAGTATTTTCACATAAACCGCTATAAGACCAGTGAAACAGAAAATTATCCTTCCACTTTTTGGAAAAGGGGTTACGTCACTTGACAACAGCTTGCTTGTCGTATCCATAGCTTGAAGAAGCTGAGTATAACGTGGCGATCGTGACGGAACCGTAGCTAATTTCTCACGATAACGTTCTTTTAGTTGTTATAAGCAACGATGGTTGTTTCCAGAAGTAAGAACATATTTCTAGTTTTCAGACACGCATGGGTGTGCTTTTGTTGTTTAAATGGAAATATGTGTACAAGTCTTGTTGACCTAAAATTTAATAAAGTTTACTAACGATGTTCATGGTGATGGTCACGCCGTGAATGTGATTCAAAATTAGGTTAATTTCCTTTCGGATCTTGTTATTCTTCGAGGGAATGTATCTCACTATTCATGTTCAATTGGCATACATTTCACACAAATCGCTTTGGGGCTAGTAAAAATGAAAAATAATCTCTACTCTAGTGGAAAATACGTTAACATCAGGTTTAACAGCAGTTTACTTGTCGCAGTTTGAAAGCTATCATAAATTTCTGGCCAGATTTCATAATTTATGCATTGAAAATTATATATGAAGAATGTCTGTAACATTTTTGCTATGATTTTTATTGTAGTGGTCAACACAGGTTTTACCCTCTAGAGCTCAAACCGGAAAAAATGAAAGATGATAGCTGTATAGCCGTTCCTGTGAATTTTGATGGTCCTCCTTTAACTAAAAAATAATAAAAAAAAGCAAAAAATAAAAAGAAAATAAAAAAAAATAAAAAAAGTTAATAAAAAACAAAAATAAATAAAAACTATGAGCGCATTCAAATTTCCCACCCTTTATCACCAGAAACTTAATCGTGGGCCCACCTTCGCTTTATAATCGAGCCGCTTTTTTCTACAAAGTTGTTACATATGATGATGCGATTATTTTCTTGTTATCTCAAATTATGGTGACCTAAGGTTGTGATGAAATCAAAAATCTAACTTTCGTGTTTTTATAGAAAAAAAAAACTGTTTTAAAATGCTTTAACCCAGTTAAAAAAGAGGTGGGAGACGGCCAACAGAATTCACAGGAACGGTTAGAAGCCTATTACCTAACTTTCATTTTTTTCCAGTTTATTAATTTTCTTCATGTTGCTTAATTATTTCAAAGGTCTCAAAAGCATAACCAAAATTACCAAGAGATTCAAACTTCTACAATTCATCTTCTACACACGGCTACGATCTGTTTTTCCAAACACATCCGTGCAAAATGTATCAGAATAGGCATCATCGTACGCAACACTGTGTATGTGAACAGTGCTAATTGTTATGTTGATGTTGAATAAACAAAATTTGACGTTTAATAGATTAGTTCACTAGTCACTCGTGAACAGGAATGAGCAACCACGTGTTTAATCAGTGAAGCTCTGTTGACGGCAGTGATAATAGAGAGAACGTAGAAGCGAAATCATTGAGAGCATTCAAATTTTGATGTTTTTTTGAGCGAATGTAAATAAACTAAGGTTTTTTGGAAGATAGTGAGTAGATTAAAGTCGAAAATGGATATTTGATTGGTTTGAACTCCACAAAGGTCATTTGTGTTTGATTAAAATCTCCGGAAAACATCAATTTTGGAATACTTTAATTTGAAAAAAGTTGAATAAATTATACTACTCTTATTGTATCGTTGCTAAAAACTCTCAGAGAAATACATGATTGGTTCAAGCTCAGTACATAATTAGCATCGGTTATTCAACATGACCGTTTCGTGAAGAACACTAAGGGATACATTACTGCAAGACGAGATAAATCTCAAGTGCGCTACAGTTTACCCTATTTTACCACTAATAGTCGTACTTCAGTTGCGTGAGTGGCGGCTCTTCACCACACAACAACACACAGCCAATGGCGGCAACACAATGTCGCAAAGTGAGCTGAACTGAGAATGTTTTTGTGCATATGTTTGAGAGCTTTATCGTACGCGATAGTAAGTAACGTTTGCCTAATCAAGCCCGGGAGAATTAGACGTTTAGACGAGTACGGAACCAGAACGTGCGGAGTGTCTTGATATAAGACTTAATTAGAATGAAACTGAATCACGTGCAGATTTCCTTGAACCGAAAATGTCAAATGCGAAAGTTTTTCTTGAATTAATTGTGTTACTAACTTATGCTTCCCTGCTGCGGATATGCAGCTTGTGGTGGATGGTGATAACGCTCACGTTGGAATTGTATATTTATAGGGTTCATTACGCAAACGGGTGCAACAAACATATGCAATTTTGGTGCGGTGGGACGTCAAGTTGAAGTTAAGTTGGCATTCTGAGTTTTCTCTGACAATGAAATAACGAAAATGTGCATTATTTTGTTTTAAAATTATTATTCTTCTTTTCAGGTCATTGAATCTTAGTGATACACCATGATATTTCTTATACTAACCCTACTGTTAGTGACGTCAGCCCATTGCGGTCCGGAAGAAAACGAAGGTGTCAGGTATGCAAGTAACTGTGAGGCTTGTAAGATTCTCGCTACCGAATTGGAAGCACGACTCTCGGAAACCGGTCGATCTCATGATGTGATACAGACTGGCTACTCACTGGATGATGAGAAATCGAAGAAACGCACCGAGTACCGCCGCAGTGAACTGCGACTTTTGGAGTCGATGGAAAATGTTTGCGACCGCATTCTGGAGTACAACATCCACAAAGAGCGAAAGGATAGTACGAGATTTGCGAAAGGCATGTCACAGACCTTTCAAACCTTGCATGCTTTGGTAGATAAAGGGGTTAAGGTGGATCTTGGCATTCCTCACGAGCTGTGGGACAAACCATCGGCCGAGATTACCCGAATGAAAACGCAATGCGAAACGATGGTCGAAAGATATGAAGGTGTAATTGAAAAGTGGTATTTCCACGAGCAGAATCAGATTCCGCTAATAAAATATCTGTGCGAAAACGAAGTGTTAAAAGGTCGGAATAGCGAATGTCTTTATGAAACTTTTAAAGACCCGAAAATAGACAACGAAGCCAAAAATAAACCAATGAGAACTGAGGAGTTATAAAAAATAAAATAATAAAACCAACTTTTCGATTCAAAATTGGTGTCAATTACTAAGTTTTGGTCTCTGAGTTGAATTTCGAAATGTTCAACGATTTATTTATTTTTATTCATCCTGATTCCGAAAATACCAATAAGGTATGATATTATTATTATGGGAGGTTTGAACATTTTTCACAGTTTTATACAGCAACCCAGTAACTGAACGTGGCCATCTTGGATTTATAAATAGCATCCCTGGTCTATGGATACCAACTTTCTGTCTTCAGACATGATCGAGAGCTCCTCTATAAAGAGTTGCTCCACTTCCGTTTTTGAGTTTTGCACTGAAATTCGATAACCAATTAACAATAAATAAATAATTTCAGAACTCCTCCTCTAGTAAAATGTATATTGATTGGGTTTTTGGTCCACAAGCTAGAGTTGTTCAGATTCAAATAGGGTGAAAAAAATATATTTATAAAATGCTAGAAATGCTGGGTACCAGAGAAACTTGAAAGGACTTTATTTTGTAAAACTCAACACCTCCTGCTGAGTTTAAGTGTTAAAGAAAAATGGTCTTCCCTCCAGCTCAGAACACATGTCAAAATATGTTCGGTTCCAAGGTGAAAAACATTACGAAATTGATACGAAGATTGCTGTACGATAGCACTCAAGAGTACAAGTATCGCATAAAGAAAAATGTTTCGAGTCTGCGTTACATATTTTTTCCAGCTCGTCTTGTTTGTCACCAAGTAGGAAAACATAGTCAGCACTTGGAAAGTCATTTTTTTATCGCCACCCCGCGTCAGGTTGAAAACAGTACAGCTAAAGCTCTATCGAGAGTGTTCCCACGAAGAGCTCGCCGAGAATACTGAACAGGACTGAATGTCAGATGAAAATGCATAAGCCATCAATTCTTCTCAACAGCGTCTGTTTTCCCTTTCAATATTTCAATTGATTTTATGTACTCAACTGTGCGCGAAAAACACATGCAGCACGTGAAAAATGGTACACAGCATGGAAACTGCTGCCAAAACAAGTTCAGCGCTAACTAAATTATTCATTCTGGCGCTGGCAAAATGCAGATGAATATTACAGCCGTGTTTTCATTCATAATCAAATTACATCCGAAGCGGGTAAACTCTGCTCTGCTGCAACCACTCTGGAGTGCAGTTGGAAGACCATCATCACTTAATTGGGATTCTAGTCCACATACATGTGCCGAACATTGGCACAATAAATTTTCATCCTGCAACGGATGAATATCGAGTACGTATAGATGAGGTCTGAAGCCGGGTTCATTGTTTCGATATGAACGCTCGAATACAAACGCTGCTCCATCAGTAATGCTTCTGTACTCAAATTGATTAGAACAATTACTTGCAGTTTTCTGTGTACAGAGACTGACTGTGGCAGTGGATCAATATCTTCTATTTGTTGTGGGCTAGCTTTCACCCCAATAATACCGAAATCAAACTCGACTAAACCCGATACTCACAACTTCCCTATCAGTGCGCCTGCCGATCAATCATTTCTGGTGCGAAGCAGTAACAACTTGGTTCCTGGCAGTTTATCAAATAGGGCACTTACAGGGATTTGCATCGGTTTCATCATCATCGGCAGTCGTACCTAATGGAGCAATTTCCAGTAGAATCTAATCGTAAAAAGGGTAAATTTGTGCGGAATGTAGGCCAACTGGAAGAACGCCGGCTGTCGGTTCTCAGGCTTACAGGGAAAATCGAAAGCGAAACATTTGGATCGGACTCATGGTGCATTTCACAAGCCTATCATTAGCCTATCATTATCATAGGGTATTGGCTGGTGGAGGGATTTTCTTTCTGTGGTTTATAGCAACTCAAGAAACTTTTTTCATTCAAATGAATTTCAAATTTTTTAACCAAATCAATAGATGCATACAAATGATTTCTCTGCGATACTATTTCTTTTACGCGGAGCAAATAATCTTTATCGCATACTTTACCGGTAGATTATATATAAAAAAAAACAGTTCGCTCATTTCACCATGATGACAGATTTCTTATATCAACTGTTACTGTTGCCCCTAGTCATTAACAAAACGCGTCAACTTACATAACTGCTCACCGGGTTCGTCGGTTCAACGTTATGTTTACGAAAAAACTCATTAGAGTCTCTGAAAAAGCGTTAGTGGCAGGGGGTACCAAAATTCACAGGAATGATCAAAAACCTATAATCTTTTATTTTTTTTTTCCTAGTTTGAGCTTTAGGGCCACACCAGTGTTGACCAGTGTTATTATTCATCAAACGCTTCAGTTATGCAATTATGTCAGTGCAGATATCGTACGCGGTCTAAGCATGATACATTCATGCGATAACTGAATGAAATTTGCATTAATCGATCTTTTTCGAGGCTAACTGGTGACGACTATAATTTTGGACTGTTTTTTTTCTGCTGTCAAAAAAAGATATATGTACTTAAAAACCCGATTTAATTTTTCATAAAGATACAATGATTACACTGGTCGACGAAAGAGAAAACTATGCGGCCCCAAACTGCCGGTATCCGGATAACTGTTCCATTATGAAAAACAACATGTTGAGAAAACGGCGATTTAATATTATCCGTGAATTTCCGGATTTCCAGCAATTACATCCAGAACCATTGACCATAACAGTTTCATGACAGCACAAGTTTATCTTTGAGAACATAAAACCATAGATTGAATTGGTTTTATGTTATATAACTTGAAAAAAATAAAAGACAAAATGGGACAAAATATGCGGGTACATTTCAAAAGTACTCGCATATTTTGTCCCATCACATATAAATTCAACCAGCAACCGGCAGTATCATTGGCAACGTAGACTGTACTACAAAAAAAACTACATTAGCCTAGTTAATTGAATGACATACTTCTATATGCCTAAATAATCCGATATACACTGATCTGGAGCAAAATTAAATGTTTGCAGTTTGTACCACTATGCAGTGGGACTGTTATGCGGGTACTTTCAATATGGGACAAAAACAACTTAGTATTTTTTTCATGTTTTTCCACACAAAAGTATCAATTTTAATTTTCTTCCAGAAAATATGATAACAATAAGTCGATTCCCGATGATAACTCAAAAGTGACCAAAATCAATATGGGACAGTTATGCGGGTACCGGCAGCAAAGCTCAAAATAGTTTTCTTAGAAAGGTTATAGCGTTTTAATCATTTCTGTGGGTTTAGTAGCCCTTAGTGTTTGACGACATCCATAAACTACGTAACGTAAAAACACCAAATTTTTAGAACCCCCCCTATGTAACAAACCATAACGCCACCACCTATACCCTCATAAAAAATACGTAGCTCAGTAGCTCAGGTTAATATTAATGCTACCCCACCCTCCTCCCCTATGTAATAATTCGTAACGGTCAAGGGTATTCCCCCTTCCTCCTATGAGTGTTATGTAACTCATGGAAAAATGTATATTGATTGGGTTCGCCTATGCAGAATTGCGTCAGAGTGGCGCAAAGTAATTACTCGCTGGTAGGGACGTTGCAATACCTCTGATACTAACTTGGAATCGATTCTTTTTCCTCCGAAACCCGATTTTTGGTATCGTAGCTTAACAAGCGATCCTTCGCCAGTATCGATACACTACTCTCAGTATCGAAAAAAACCCAAACAACGTTGCTGTAAGCAAGAAAGAACACGGTAAAAAAAACATACTGTTTCTCCCGTGCTTTCCTACCTCTACACTGTCTGTAGACATGCATGTTGACATAGAACAACGCCATATTTTAGCAGGGGCGCATGCCAAAAATCGTGAATGAAGTGAAACGGTAGAATGAAATATATCAAATGCTTAAAAATTTATTAAATACAATCGACCGGATTTTGGTCATCTCGACGTATAGAGATAAATTTACTCTGATTGTGAGATCATATTATTTTTTTAAACATTTTTTTTAGTAAAGTGGTTAAAGTGCGTTGAGTGAATTTTCGTGTGTGTCTCAAAGAAGTAGAACAACTTATTTTATATTACCTGACGTTTCGTCACTGATAGGTGACATCTTCAGGGGAAACTGTGAGAATTTAATAATGGTTAGCGGCTTGAAAAATATAAAATTGGTTACAAAATCTGTGACTCAAAAATATGTTCGTTCATTGTCAAGATAACTTTTTACCCGTTATAGTAGATTTTGGTTACCCCACAGAAATGCAATAGAGCTCAAACTGAAATAAAAAGAGAGCATTTTACCCGTTCCTGCGGAATTTGGCCCTTGGCTAGCTAAAAGTCTTCAAAAGCTTAAATGAAGTATTCCAAAAAGCAAACTTTAAAACGACGAACTCGGTGGCCTTTTAACAAACATGCGAGCTGGCAAGGAGCACCAAAAGTCACAGGAACGGTTAAAAAGCTATAATTTGTCATATTTTTCCAGTTTAAGCGAAACCAAGAAGATTACTAATCATTTGGTAGAAAAGATAGTTGACAAAGAATTATGACTGGAATTTACCTTTCCACACATCAAATTGATTAACTTCAATCGAACATATCTCCAAACTAATTGCAAGAAATACATTGCGGAAGTTAATCGATAAGCACCAAAATTTCAACTCATCACAGGTATAATAGAGGAAACAGTTTTTTTTTCAATTCGTATTTAAGTCTTTTATTTCACTTGATATATTACGCGACGCGACTGTTATTGTGAGATACGTGTTATGATAATAGCTCCATGGATCAGAAAAATTTGGATGTTTTTGAAGAGCATTATCGGCGAAACATTTACAAAGGCTATTTGTTTTTAGTTCATTAGGAAAAAAAGAAAGGTTCAACTAAATTAAACAATCCTATTATTTATATCGCAGGCAATAAATATGCAAAAAACAGCAACTTCAAATGAGCCTGATATCGAACAAAGATTCTTTGCAGTATCGATACATTTTTCGCGATAATATGGGACTATCAGCACTCGCTTCCGATACCAGTATCGAATCCAAGTATCGATGCTTAATGGTATCGCAACGTCCCTAGCAAGAAGTTCCACAAAATTTCCCAGGTTTTTTATTTTTTTTTTAAAATTATCATTTCTGAGTTGACTGAAACTTTGCATAGGCGTTTCTATAGGCAAAAGATGCTATTTTGTGCTATTGGTTGAATTTTGTGGAACACGACTCATTTTTGAGAAGCTATTGAAAAATGCTGTTTTGGGAAGGCATTGATGATTACAAATATTTTTAGGGCCAAAACGGTTTGTTCGATCGGTGTAACGTCTTCGACAAAGTTTTAGATAAAAATTTTGTCTTTCCGAAAAAAATATACATTCTAAAAAGAATTGTTCATTTTTTGCAAATAAGTTAAAAGAAAAATTAAAAATAAATTATCTAAAAGAGCTCTTTTTTTAAATTAATTTTTTTTTCATAAAAACAACAAAAGATCATTCAAACAATTCAACCAGTTCGATCATGAAGTAATCAAGAAAAAAAAGGTTGAGAATTTTTGAAAAAAAAATAATATTTTTCACAGGTTATATTTTTTATGGAAGGAAAAAAATATTATCTGCAACTTTGCCAAAGAGACTATGCCAATCAAACAAACCGTTTTGACTGTAGAAATATTTGTAATTTCCATCAGAGAGCTCCTTGAGCGTTACGGATTTTTACATAGGAGGGGGGCGGGGTAGGATCAGCGTTGCGTAACGGAATATCTCTGGAAAGGTTAAAATTTTACTTCAAAATCGAGCATTTGCTTGCTAAATTTTGCTACTGCGTTACATAATATTTATGAGTGGTTAGGTGGGGGCGTTACGTTTTGTTACATAGAGGGGTGGGGATAAAAAATTAAGGTTTTTGCGTTACATAGTTTATCGATGTCACCATACACTTGGGGCTACAAAATTCTCAGGAATAATCTTTCCAGGAAAACTATTTTGAGTTTTGGAGCCTCATATGTTTTTATCTTTTGTCGTCCAGTACAATAAATGTATGTTTATGAAAAATAAATCGGGTTTTTCAAGTACATATATCTTATTTTGACAGCCGGAAAAAAATATCCAAAATTTTAGCTGTCGACCGTTAGCCTTGAGAAAGAACGATTGATTCAAGATGAATGGGGTTATTTTAAGTTGGTCCGACAAGGTTAAGTACTTGGGACTAATTTATGATAAAAAACTTATTTTTAAAGAGCACATTGAGAGTATTTTTTTCCTGTAGGAGCCTATGACCACTGCTACCATTAGTTAGATATATTGTGGTATTGACATTGAGAGTATACAAGCCAAGTGCACCAAATATACGAGATGTTTATATCCTCTCATTAACAGGAATTCTAAACTTTGTTTAAAGAACAAACTTTTGATTTACAAACAAATTTTTAGACCAGCAATGCTTTATGCTGTACCGATCTGGTCAAATTGCTGTTCAACAAGGAAGAAAACGCTCCAAAGGATTCAGAATAAAATTCTGAATATGATTTTGAAGCGTCCTCCATGGTTTGGTACACTCGAATTACATAGACTTACTGGTGTTGAACCATTAGTAGCTAATAATAAAATTATTAACATTAATAAAATTATTAACAATTTTCGACAAAAATCGTTGCAATCCTCAATTGCTACGATTAGCTCTCTTTATAGCCAATAAGTTAGCAATTAAGTTAGTTGTAAGTTTACTTCCCCTTTTCTGACAAGTAGGTTTAAATCCCTACGAATGATAAATCCTAATTGCGAAAGCAAACAAATCCTAACAATTAAAATTACAAATTTCTAACAGAGTTGAGAAGTCACCATTTGTGATTGGACACACATACTCATTATTTACTAATATTTATCATAAATACTTAAGCTACTAACAAATCCCCCCTTCAAAAAAAAAAAAGAACGATTGATAAAAATGCAAATTTTATTCAATTATCGCATAAATGTATCATGCTTAGATCGCGTACGATATCCGCACTGACATAATTATATAACTGAAAAGTAGAGTGGCCATTTTTGCAACATCATGCGATTTCGATGAGCGCCGGGCGGAAAAAATTTCCATTTTACTCCAAAAATAAGCCATGAAAATTTTAAGTTGATCCGAGTTCATTAAATAGACTCACAAAACGCTTATAGGTTAAAAAAAAAAACAGATTCTCATAAGAAATGTTGTTTTTTGTCTCTTTTTGAAGTTTTTTGCCTTAGTTTCTTAAAATAGTTGTATATTTTGCGTCAAAATACTCTTTAATTATAAAATCCTATCATTAGGGACATTCACATATTACGCATTTTTATGGAAGGAAAAAATTATCATCTGCAACTTTGCCAAAGAGGCTATGCCAATCAAACAAACCGTTTTGACTGTAGAAATGATAAATATTTTAAAATATTAAAAATATTTCTACAGCTAGCTAGATAACAATTTTGTCCTATCAAAAAAAAAAAAAAAAAAAAAACCTCAAAAACAAGATTGAAAAAAAATTTGTTTTTAAGAAATCATAATTTTTTTCTTGATTTCTTCACTGGATTTTAATCATGATTTAGACGAGAATAACGAAGTCCTTTTTTGTCCATTAATTTGACTGGTCTCCCATAACCTTCCTGATACTAAAACAAGGCTTCTTGTTTCGATGCCATTTTGAACAGAATTGAGCATGCATAAACCAAACAACAAAAATGGCATAAAAAGGAGGGATAGAGAGCTTGCATTTACATACTCGAATTTCTCTTTAAGCATGTTTGTTATTGAGTTAAACAGTCTCAAGAAAGTTCTAAAATTCTCACCCGGTATTACCTGTATTTGGAAAGGTATAACGAGCAGTGTTTAGCAGCCGCTGTAAATACACAGCATTGTTATGTTCATCACAAACCGATGATACTTTGCATAACCAGCGCTACATTTGAAACTGATCTATTTCGTACAGAAAAGCTTGGCACGTTCTGCTTACAATGCTGATTCCTTTCCGAGAAATTCACTACACTCCATTCAATAGGATGTAACGTTCCAAAAAAACGGTTAGACTTTTATATTACAGCCGAATATCGAACTACAGAACAGTATTTTCCTCCAGTCGCACATTTGCAATATGCAACACGCAACAGTTGTACTCTTGATATCTGCTTCCATCCGACACGAAAGCTAGGCATGCAGAGGCAGAGCTATTAAGAAGACATATTAAACTCCAAAATAAACATCAGGAACAAAAAGCGAGCTCTTTGTAAGATAGCCATTAGTTTTTTTAATTGGTTTTTAGTTAATTTTTTCACGAGTTTACTGTTGGAAAGATATACCAATTGTCACGCCAAGAGTGTGGGAGAAACTTCACCTGTCGATTAAGACTTAAGTGTTCAGGATCTGTTTAGTGGAAGTGAATATGCATGCATTCAAAACGGCACCTGACGAAAAATTATGAGATCCTACACCGATTTTTTTAAACAATAAGTGATGTTCAAAAATTGGTTATTTCAGATTTCTTTTAAAATAAGTTTTTTATATAGACAATTTTGCTGCCCAAAACTCTTCTGAACAAAGCAATGTGAGCACTCTCAAAGAAAAAAAGTATTTTTTAAGCGGCTCCATACATGGTCGTTTTGATGCCATAAAATAATTTTTGCAAGAATTTTTTTTTCTTCAAGATTGCCTACTTTGATTCGTTCAGAAGTATCTTAGGACCCTGAATTATCTGATCAAACAACTTTTTGACGTAGGACTACGTCTTTGTTTTCTATACACAAAGTGTAATCTACTTTGTGAAATTGAAAATGAAACTGGCAAATGTTGCGTCAGATTACAAACGATTATAGCAAGCGAACGACTTGATGCTTCTTAGTCATTTATATGTCGGTGGATAGATAAAATGTGTAACAGATGTTTGATATAATGTTAAACATTGTTGCTATACTGCCTAATGGTGAAAAAAAGGTGAAAAGTTCCGAGGTCAAGCTTTCTCATGCATTTTCCTTGCTATTCTCTTGTTTCCCGAGCACGGTTAACAATAATGGCAAAAATCTACGCTGAACTCGATACAAAAGAATGCGTGTTGAAAATTCAGCTTCAGTCTCGTTTGTCACACAATAGCGAGTGGAGTAGAGCTGTTAGAGGTACGCGACATTAGGAAACTAGAGCGTCATACGAGTCATCTTCCAGGCACTGCGGAACATGTTATCTTTATTTTGCATATGGCAGCAACAGTTACCATCGTACGCTGCAGAATATTTTGCTGGCACAGCTACTGGAGGGCACAGCGGAGACCGTATTTTAATATGCGCGGCCAAGCAAATTATTGAATGCTACCGGTGGTGGTGCGATCATCAAAGTTCTGTAGCACACATTTCGAGCTGAAGATTATGGAAACAGTTCTTTTCAGAAATAAAAAATGCTTGAAAATAAGAGTTATGAAAATTTCCACAACTACTACTAGTGTAAAATGTTCATCTATTTCTCAATAATCATTTTACAATTACGACCAGGGCGCCCCAAAGATAAACGGTAGTGTTGCCTATGAATAGTTTATCACAGCAAGATTTAACCCTCATTTCCAGAATTTTCACTGCTAAATTGAGTGATTTTCCGGTTCAATTGTTTCTTTGTGCCCACTCGTACACCGTTATCAGTCAAATATTATTAACGCAAATTAGTTAATCTAAGAACCAGAGTGATTTTGGCATCGGGAAAGCAAAAACTTCTTTTGGTGCTTATGATAATCACTCAGTAGTATCGAAGGTGTTTTGTTTTGTTTGTCTTTCTCTAAGCTGCGTGGCCACGCCCTCATGGCAAAAATCTACGCTGAACTCGATACAAAAGACTGCGTGTAGAAAATACAGCTTCATCATTCTCTACTAGTGTGTTGAGCAGTACAGTTGTTTTATTTTCGCTCCGTTCCCTTTGTACGTTCGTTCGTAAGTTTTTATTTTCCCGTTGGAAACCGATGCTACGGTGAACCCTGACATGGGTAAATCGAAAACCGGTTCTAGTACGGGTAAACGGCCTCGACCTGGAAATGCCCCCGAATCGGCGGCTAAGAAGCTTTTGGCCAACAACAGATTTGCTGACTTGGAAAACTCCACGGACTCCGAAATAGTGAAAAAAGAAAAAACTCCACCCTTCTATGTGAAAGGATTTCCAGAAGGTCTTCGTGAAGCAATTGTCTTTTACATCGAGAAAGGACTGAAATGCACTATCCGTATGTGCACTGACGGCTACAAACTGATGGTTCCGGCATTGAATCACTACAAGGCGGTACAAGTAATACTGCAGCAGCGTAAGGTGGAATATTTCTCCCATGACATTGGAGCAGAAAAACCGCTCAAGGTTGTTCTCCGTGGTCTTCCAGACATGGAAATTGACACTCAGTTAGAGGAACTGAAGGCAAATGGACTCAAGCCAATACAGATCCATAAGATGTCACGCCACAACAAGAGTCGGAAGTACCGTGACCAATTGTACCTTGTCAACCTGGAGAAAAATTTAACATGTTTGGCGGATTTGCAGTCCATTCGTGCCCTTTTCCATATCATTGTAGCCTGAGAGCGCTACAAACCAGTTCATCGAGATGTGACCCAATGTTCCAATTGCCTGTTGTTTGGACATGGGACATCAAATGCGGACAAACGCATGCACCCGACGCCTGCCAATTGATGGAAATTGCCGATCCTGTCTGCGCGAATTGTGGTGCTGATCATAAGGCCACCAGTCGTACCTGCCCGAAGCGAGCGGAATTCATTGAGATCCGCAAAAGAGCCTCAACCAACAACCAACCCGGTAGAAGAAAAGTCCCAGTTCCAGTGAATAACGAACAAAATTTTCCAGTCATCGCATCGCGACGTGCAATCCCAGTGCTTCCACCTCTTCCACTGAATAATCGGCTAACAACTTCGTTTGCTGATGTCGCGGCATCGAACCGTTCCTCGCCTCCCCCGGGATTCCCGGGGCTTTCAACTCCTGCCACAGGAATAAAGTTTACCCGCACAGACTCCGAAGAAAACAACGCCGATTCCCTTCTCACTACAGAAGAGTTCGTGCATCTCCCGGCCAAAGCATTCGTAGCCCTTCGCACCTGTAAAACCAGAGCTGAACAGCTGCAAGCAGCAGTTTCTATTCTCACCAAATATGGCCCGTGAATGCATCTACATCGCTAACTGGAACGCTTGCTCGTTAAAGAGCAAAGCCATCGAATTCGCTGATTTTCTCAACAAGCGGAATATCGACGTAGCAATCATCACCGAGACACATCTAAAACCTGGCGTCAACATCTACCTCCCCGACTTTCGAGTTGTTCGGCTCGATCGTACCCACTCAGCGGGTGGAGGCGTAGCCATCGCGTTGAGGAAGAACATCTGCTGTAAGCTGCTGCCCAGTTTCAACTTAAAAGTCATCGAAGCGGTTGGGGTCGAGGTTTGTACCCCCGTCGGCCCTATTATTATCATAGCCGCCTACTGTCCGTCGCAAGTCAGCTCAAGGAACGATTCATCCTCTAATCTGGAACAAGATCTCGTCAAGCTAACCAGACATCGGCAAAACTTCATCTTGGCTGGTGACCTCAATGCCAAACATCAAGCCTGGGGCAACACACTTAGCAATCCAAATGGCAAAGTCGTCCACAACGACGCATCTTCGTACATCATCCTGAGCCCAGACTCCCACACCCGGTTGAGCCGCTCTGGTGTCCACTCGACCATCGATTTCTTCATCACCAACATGGCGACCATTTCGTATCCGATCGTCTACCAGGAACCAGTGGTGGCCGAAGTGGGCTACTCCGCCAATCGATTTCGTGCTCGTCGTCGCAACTACCATCGTGCTGATTGGCCACGGTTCCAGCAGTTCATCGACGCCAACATCCGCTACAACATGGAGCTTGAATCGACGGACGACATTGATCAGTGCTTGCAGATCATCGACGAGGTACTTTCCTTAGCCCGTGACCAACACGTCCCTGCTTCTGACCTGGTGAGTAACACTCTGATCCTAGACAGTTTAACTAAATCTTATATAAGACTTCGTAACACAACTACACGCAAAAGTTCAAGCTTTAATCATCCAATGTGTCCTTTCAATTCGCACAGAATTTGCTCTGACTTCGCACAACCAATGCGTGATACGCATAACGCAAAAGTTGTACAAGGAATACATTGACAGAGATCAAAATCAGAATGTGTAGTATACACAAAAATCGTAATGTCTCGGTAAACTTCGGCTTCGGGCGAACGATCAGTTTCGAGGCGCTCAAAAAACCGTTCTATACCTTCGCGAGCCGGTGCGTATCAACGGCTCGTGCATCCCTAAAAATCGTCAGCAATCGAAACAGCCAATGGCGAGCCTTGTTGCCGCGGAAGTTATTGACGCTGGTGCCAGTAACGCAGAACCGAATGCATGTGAATGAAACCAGAGTCATAATTAAATACACAATGTTTTGGACTATTCTCATGTTTTTGTTTATTGTTAATGATTGAATGATGTTTTCGAATGACCTGATTCATGAAAGTGAATTGATCAGACAATAATTTCTTCAATGGAGTCAGTAACCAACTTATCAATATTGATTGCTGGTTGCACTGTTTCAACGATGCCAACCTTCTGAACATCGGCTGATGCTTTATAAGTGTAGTGGTTTAGAGCTGCGCAATACATTCAAAATACGCTAGAGCATATAATGCGTTATGCCTAACGTACATGCGTTGTGCTGGTTCCAATTTTAATCAGTAAATGCGCTAATTTCGCTCATAAATGATCTGGTTACGTACACTCCAACTTTTGCGTGTAGGCGCCATCACCAACGTACTGGCCTGCCTCACCTAAAGTCCTATTGCAATCGTCTTAATAAAATCATCAAGGCCCGGTTGGTGGATCTCAGAAACAAAAGCTTTGAGAGTCATATTCGCGCTCTCCCAGATTGTGCAAACCCCTTCTGTAAATTAACTAAACTTTTGAAAAACAAGCCGAGGCCTGTCCCTCCTCTCTCCCATTTTGATCAAGTTCAGCTAATAACACCAGCTGAAAAAGCTAATGCTCTTGGTCAGCATTTCGTAAACTCCCACAATCTCGGTCGTTCCCTGGTGAGCCCCTTTGAGGCCGATGTGGCAGCTACAATGTCCAGAATCGCTGTGACCCCTCTAGTTGTCCCAGAGGCCGCGGGTGTCAATGGGGTTGTCAATCTCGAGTTGAAAAATTTGAGCATTGACTTCTTTCATCACCTCGCAAAGATCTTCAATAAGTGCAAAACTTAGCTACTTCCCGTTGGAAGCTCGCCAAAGTTATCCCCATCCATAAACCTGGGAAGGATCCCACTGACGCTAAAAGCTACCGGCCCATTAGCCGCCTCCTTTCATCTATTTCGAAATTATTCGGAAAACTGATGCTTAGACGCATACTAGAGTTTGTTGACGAGAGCAACATCTTCCTTAGGGAGCAATTTGGGTTCTGGAAGGGGCACTCCACTGTGCACCAACTCACCCGGGTAACGAACATTATCAGGCGGAACAAGTTGTTGGACGTTGAAAAAGCGTTCGACAACGTCTGGCACGATGGCCTTGTTTATAAGCTGCATCGGTGCAACTTCCCGATCTTCCTTGTGAGAATCATCAAAAATTATCTGTCGGGTAGATCATTTAGTGTCTGCTTGAACAACTCCCAGTCTGCTACATTTAATGTTGATGCTGGGGTTCCCCAGGGTAGCCTCTTGGGTCCTATCCTCTTTAACATTTTTACGTCAGACGTTCCTCCCCTACCGGATGGTGGTGTTCTGTCCATGTTCGCGGACGACACTGTCATCATGTACAAAGGGCGAGTGATCCGTTCGTTGACTAGAAAACTTCAAGCAGGCCTGGATGTTCTATCCGACTACTTCAACAACTGGAAGATTTGCATCAATGCGGCTAAAACACAGGCCATCTTATTCCCCCACTCAAACTCACGTCGAATTGTTCCGCCTGATGACGTCAGGCTCAAAATCAACAACTCACCCATCGAATGGTCGAGCGAGGTGGGATACCTCGGTCTTGTTCTGGACAGCAAGCTTATATTCAGATCACATGTGGACAAAATGTCTAATAAATGTAATATCCTGATTAAACATCTATATCCACTCATAAACAGAAGATCAAAACTCTCACTTAAGAACAAGCCTGCTGTCCATAAAATGATCATCCTACCAGTGATTGAATACGGCTTGCCAATCTGGGAGAGCTGCGCTAAATGTCATCATGACAAGCTTCAGGTCACCCAAAACAAGATCCTTCGGATGATCCTTAACAGTCCCCCAAGAACGCGCAACTCTGAGATTCACCAACTAGCCGGCCTGAATACACTAGCCGAACGCAAACAATCAATACTGTCTAGGTTCAGAGAAGCTTGCCAGAGTTCAGCACACGAGGCAATTCGTACCTTGCCGACTTAGTTTAAGTTAGTCTAAGTTAGTTTTAGTTAGGTAGGCTTTTTCAATTTAACCCAATTTATTGAAACTACCATGCCTCTAAGGCAGTCATGTACATTAACCCACCTAGATAAACCTAAAAACAACACCAAAAACAATTCACATCAAAGATGATGAGCCGCTAAGGCTAAACAATTGTCCTGTAATATTATACCTCTGTAAACAAATCCAAAAATAAAAGATAATTCAACAACAAAGTCAGCTTCAGTCTAGTTTGTCACACAATAGCGAGTGGAGTATAGCTGTTAGAGGTACGCGACATTGAGAAACGAGAGCTGCATACGAGTCATTTTCCAGGCACTGTGGACCATGTTACCTTTATTTTGCATACGGCAGCAACAGTTACCATCGTACGCTGCAGAATATTTTGCTGGCACAGCTACTGAAGGGCACAGCGGAGAGCAAACTTAAGGGGGGACCCTACTCTGTAAAGTATAAGAAAAATAATAAATTTTCGTATTTTTTTTCGGATGCTTAGAGTAGAGTGATGTGTTCGGATATTGTGGCTATTGATTAAGGTATATTTGAAGATATATTTTGCACGTTCTGGATACAAATATAGTGAGGATTACGCTGTAAGCAGCGTTTCTCTCGAAACCATGTTCTTTCAACTGGTGGTAAATTTTTCTCAGCATCTACTGAACCGATTTTGCTGAATTTGTTTTTAACATGTAAAAATGGATTATCTAACTTGTTACGTAGCCGTTTTTTGATATCTGAGTTTTTCAATGTTTAATGATTTTTTAAATAGTGATTTTTCATGAAAAAAAAAAAACAATTTTTTTTACTAAAATGGCCGCAATTTTGGCAATTTTTGGGATTTTCAAAAACGGCTACGTAACTAGATAGATAATATGTTTCTATATACTGAAAAAAAATTTCAGCCCGATCGGTCTACTAGAAGCTGAGAAAAGCTTACCACCAGTTAGGTACTGGTTTAGAGAGAGCATCCACGTTCCCAGCTGCCAACAGTGTAATACTCACTATATTTACATTCACGACATGGAAAATACATCTTCAAATATACCTTAATCAATAGCCAAAATAGCCAAACACTTTACTTTACTCTAGACAGCCAAAAAAAATATGAAAATTCATGATTTTTCGACCTTCTAGAGTAGGGTCCCCCCTTAATTATTCGTGGTCAAGCAAAATATTCAATGCTACCGATGGTGCGATCATTAGCGTTCTGTAGCACGAATTTCCAACTGAAGATTAGGGAATCGGTTCTTTTCAGAACTATAGATGCTTGAAGATAAGAGTAATGAGAATTTTCGCAACTACTAGTAGTGTAAAATTTTCATGTATTCATGCATCGTTAGTTTTACAATAACGACCATCAAAAATAAACGGTAGTGTTGCCTATGAACAGTTTATCGCAGCATATAATATATAAAATAAAACTTAAAAAAAGTCATTTATGGATGTTTCCTATAAAGTTTTCACTATCCTGAACAAAACATGTTTTGTGAATCCAACCAGTTAAAAAGTTGTGGATTTCAGCAAAGTTGTTCAGGAGGATGAGGGCATCTGGTTATTGTATAGTTTGGAATTCAGCTGCTTCGTGTTACTAGTGTGCAAGTAGTTTTGAGTATTTTGAACTTAATTTATCTCGTGAACCTTGGACACTTAGAAGGTTGCATTATTCAGCAACTAAGCGAATTTCTCAGAAGAAATAAATTGAATTATTTGATTTTTAACTGTGGTCCCCGTGGTTCTGTGGTTAGCGATATCGGTCGGCTAGTTCTTCTGAAAATTTTCTCGACTCAGCACTGTGGAACGGTGTATCGTTGTTCTTATCCTACAACATGCGAAATGTGCCAAAAAACAATATCGATAACGAATTCTCTCAACTAATCTAGTTGATCGAGACCGCTATAAGCCCTCCAGGCTAGCGAGCGATATTGTTGTTTGATTTTCAATTCCTTTTTGATGATTGATATACAATTTTTTGTGTTCAGTCTGATTTACATAAGACGCTTTCATTTGAGCAGGAGGATACAATATATAGCATCCTGTACTAGTGAGTGTCTAGGTTGATGCGAAATGATTCAAAGATTTTGTAGCCATGTGAAAAGCATCGTCACTCGTCGTTCAGCAATACTCATAATGTTTTATCCAGCTACTATTGCCCGAGGGCTGCAACTTTTCAGAAAATAAGAACCGTGTGGATGAGTTAAGGTCAAAATACGAAGAATTACGTGCACACTGACCTTCCAAACAACTTTGCTGAAGGCTGCAATTCACTAGGTAATTTCTTAGGAACTGTAAGATAAGCAAAGGTCAAAATATGAAAAATTTCAAATACGAAGCGCCACGTAGCGGCAGCGTTCTGCGTTGAACTATCCACCAACCAAAAGCCCTTGACTGTTTGAGCAAATTTGCAGAAGACCGCATTATTCTAGGTCGTCGGAAACACGAGATACCGATCTATTCCAGGTGGTGCTTAGCTTTTTGGAAGGATTTTGCAATATTCAAAATGGGTGTTGCAATACTCAGCGAAGTGATTCCCCGCTTATGGCGGGTATTGTAGCTTTGGTTTTACTGGGATTAATTGGTAGAATGTTTCTTTGTGACAAATGCATCATTTCGTGATGGTCATAATTTAGCTTATTTCCTATAATGAGTAAGTCACAGAGCACGGTTTCAAATCTAGACATTGTCTGCTAAAACATGTTTAGAATAGAAATCGAGTACATTTGAAAGATCATTATTGAAAAGTGAGAAAGTCAAGGGTCCAAGAAGAGGCGCTGATAGAAAAAATAGAAATGTTGACAGAACACTGCTTGACTCTGATTACTTATATAGCTATTGATAATATTTGCATCAAATTTAATTCGTTGTCAAAGGATGATATGTGACTTTGGAGGTGACAGCAAACTACTGGGCTTACGATTAGAAATTTACTCAACACCCAGTTTTTGTTAGCCATAAACCATTTTTCAGAGCTCTGATTCTTTTGGATTCTGACTATTAGAATTTTGATATTTGTGTTTGGCTGCCGGCAGACTAGCATTTTTATTTTAAATATCTATCGGTTTTTTCATATTCATCAAATTTTTTGTTGTTCGTTCACTAACAATAGTTTTTTTTTTAAAGTGTCTTGACAGAGTTTCTAAGTGTCTGTTCAGTATAATTTTTTAAAAATATTTTTCTAGCCGATGTTTTCACTGATAAATTTTTGGTCTAAGTTATGTGCCTAATTTTTTTTTTCATTTTCACTTCTCTGAAATATATTTTCAGTTTCAGGCTTTAGAAGATTGAAAAGAAATTAAATTTTTTTTTCTTTCCCCTTTGGATAAGGTTCAATCTCCAAAAACCATTTGCGTGCGTCCGGATATGCTCATTTACTAACTTACTTGGCATCCTTCGACTAGTGGCCATGAAAACTACCTTCACTTTTCGCATCAATGTGTCATAACCCGGTATAATTGGCACTTCTCATGTTTTATTTTAGTACGTATCTGCTCGCAGCTCACTCACCTGGATCCCGTGAAGTTGATACACACGACTGCCAGCGCGGACAGGATCGCACCACTGCACTTATCGAACATTTTCCCACATCTGCCAACAGCTGTTCTCAGCCCGTACTGCATCCGAATGGACGATTGGCTATTGGCACACTTCTCACACGCTTCACGCGATTTAGATTAATGATCGCTAGGTTTTACACTCGCACTTTAATAATGTCCAACCGCGGTCGCATGCTTTCACGTTGGTCCACTCTGAAAGTTAACTTCTCCACTTGAGCAGCTTCGATACACGGTCAGGGCCAGCCAAACACTTCAGCGTCGAGTTCAAGAACCCTCTACGAACAGTCATGTTACGTAACGCTACGTGAATTCCAGCTAACTGAAAATAAAAACAAATCAACACGTTCAAATTGTGATTAATTGCACGAGCCCTTGTGTCACTGACCGAACGAACCACCGGACAAATTTGGGAGCCGAATCTGGAGTACAAACCCCCAACCAAATCCACTTCCCTCGAACGACTATCGTTTACTGTCACCGAGGAGCATCACTGCGAATTTGAACTGTGTCAATCGCGAAACAACAACCGCGGGAACATATTTAAAATCCATTAAAAGAGTTTTGTCGCCTCCGGAGGGGAGACGAGATGAAACAGTGGCCTTGCGCAGGGCGACGACGACGACGACGGCCGTCCACCCAACAAAGCGAGACGATCTCGACGCGGAGAATGGCCATCGTCATCATCAAACGATCTTACCCCTCTGCACGATGAGGCGCACTCTCATCAATGGAATCGAATTTTTTTAATAATTCCCATACTCACAGATCTTGATTTTGCTTGCTTTTCTCGGGCGGCGCTCGAGACACTTTGGCATAGCGCAATGCTGTCTGATTCTTGGTCGAGGGGGTGTAAAATGCGCTCGGAAGCCGAGTCGAGTGGGCACTCGACTCGACTTGAGGGTTGTTATTGTTTCTATTTGCAGTTAGTATTTTGAGAATGATTTAGTAATGTTTTTTTTAATGGAATATCTCATCCTGGTTAAGAGTTGAGCACACAATTGTGATAAGTGTCATATAATTGATACACACAAATGTTGGATGGTGTTGAGTTGACGCAATTTTTGACTAGAGTTGTACCGTGGAAATGATAAATGATAAATGATAAATAAAAATGATAAATGATAAATGATAAATGATAAATGACAAATGACAAATGATAAATGATAAATGATAAAAGATAAATGATAAATGATAAATGATAAATGATAAATGATAAATGATAAATGATAAATGATAAATGATAAATGATAAATGATAAATGATAAATGATAAATGATAAATGATAAATGATAAATGATAAATGCTAAATGATAAATGATAAATGATAAATGATAAATGATAAATGATAAATGATAAATGATAAATGATAAATGATAAATGATAAATGATAAATGATAAATGATAAATGATAAATGATAAATGATAAATGATAAATGATAAATGATAAATGATAAATGATAAATGATAAATGATAAATGATAAATGATAAATGATAAATGATAAATGATAAATGATAAATGATAAATGATAAATGATAAATAAGTGTTATGATACATTATAAATGATAAATGATAAATGATAAATGATAAATGATAAATGATAAATGATAAATGATGAATGATAAATGATAAATGATAGATGATAAATGATAAATGATAAATGATAAATGATAAATGATAAATGATAAATGATAAATGATAAATGATACATGATAAATGATAAATGATAAATGATAAATGATAAATGATAAATGATAAATGATAAATGATCAATGATTCATGATAAATGATAAATGATGAATGATAAATGATAAATGATAAATGATAAATGATTAATGATTAATGATAAATGATAAAGGATAAATGATAAATGATTAATGATAAATGATAAATGATAAATGATAAATGATAAATGATAAGTGATAAATGATAAATGATTAATGATTAATGATAAATGATAAATGATAAATGATAAATGATAAATGATGAATGATAAATGATAAATGATAAATGATAAATGATAAATGATAAATGATAAATGATAAATGATAAATGATAAATGATAAATGATAAATGATAAATGATAAATGATAAATGATAAATGATAAATGATAAATGATAAATGATAAATGATAAATGATAAATGATAAATGATAAATGATAAATGATAAATGATAAATGATAAATGATAAATGATAAATGATAAATGATAAATGATAAATGATAGATGATAAATGCTAAATGATAAATGATAAATGATAAATGATAAATGATAAATGATAAATGATAAATGATAAATGATAAATGATAAATGATAAATGATAAATGATAAATGATAAATGATAAATGATAAATGATAAATGATAAATGATAAATGATAAATGATAAATGATAAATGATAAATGATAAATGATAAATGATAAATGATAAATGATAAATGATAAATGATAAATGATAAATGATAAATGATAAATGATAAATGATAAATGATAAATGATAAATGATAAATGATAAATGATAAATGATAAATGATAAATGATAAATGATAAATGATAAATGATAAATGATAAATGATAAATGATAAATGATAAATGATAAATGATAAATGATAAATGATAAATGATAAATGATAAATGATAAATGATAAATGATAAATGATAAATGATAAATGATGAATGATAAAAGATAAATCAATATTTACATAGCTCAAGATTGTTCGGAGACGCATTTTGCACCGTTCCCTTCTTACAAACCAATGCGGAAACCTAGTAATAACTGTTAGTGCCCACACGACTGACATAATGCAGCTCCGTCAGTGGCGCACTTTTCTGCGAACGTTCATCACAATGCACTACGTGCTGTGACGTGCAGCATGGAGAGAGCCAGTAGGTCTACTTGAAATTGTTTTATCTTTATGCAAATTGCATCGCCGAGCATGCTGCAGTGGCCAAACCGGTACACGTGGCGCCCTGGGGTCATACCATGAATGTACTACTAATCACGGTGAAGCAGCAGCGGGTGCGTAATTTCTGCTGCCGCATTGTTTTGTACCCTTCCTCAATCCTCCTGGCCGGTTTTTGCAGCAGATAAGGTATGATGCGAAGAATGTTGCTTTGTGTTGCTGCGGTTGCTGTGTTGTGGCGACAATGTCGTACGCACAACATGTACGGATTGCCTACTTGGATTGTTTGCTAGGGGGTCTTCATAACAAGACAGCGTGCGTCAGCTTGACAAGTTTTTATGACAATTTTAATCGAAATTTTTAAATGTTAACAAAATATTAAATTCGACAGTCATGTCTTAAATCTATCACATTATTCTTTTCGGGAACAGTTCTAGTTCCTTGTGAAATAAATATATTGAATGGGGTTGGTGAAGCGCATATTCACCTGGTATGAGGTCTAAAGTAGCTTCACAGATTCGTAAGCAAAATAAACAAACCACACTGCATTGTGGGAAAGGCATTGCCGAGACTTAGAAGGAGAAACTTTTGCGCAAGAGTGTAGCATCGTCGTCAGTTTTATTTTCCGCATTTGGAAACGATGCCGTGTCGCCTGTCTTGTTGATGTTAGTAGGACTTGCCGGTAATTCGCCCCGATTAGGAACTTTTGCCTTTCTTCGAAAGAGTAAACAAGGGCTAAAGTCTGCTTAAACATGTTGGCAAAGCCTCTTTGTTCGGAGTTCGTTTTATTTGCACCTTAGAACGTGCTTTCGGCTTAAATCAGTTTTAATTTTCTGCAATTTTCCCCTGCTTGGGACCAATGTCGTTTGATCGAAGTGTGCAGTGTTCTGTTCACTTGATGTTTTCACCCATAAAATGGTATGAAACACAATAGAGTGCTGTACTGTTGTTATGGTGCCGTAAATAATGTGTTTTTGATGAGAAACTGCTGAGTGATGAAATTATTACTCTTTCGAGCTCATAAAACATTAGTTTAATTCCCTAAGAGTTGAAACTTGGTTCAAGGCTATTAGTGAAAAGTAACATTATATTTTATTATTCTGTAATTAGAACTTTTCAATTCAATTCACGCGCAAGGCCGGATGACAAATAGTCACAGAACGCAAGAATTTCATCTGATAACACTCACGTGCTCTACTTCTAGTGTAATTAATCAATTGCCACCACCACCCAACTGCACACAGCTGAACGACCACTCAACCGACCGACCTGGCGTCCAATCTGGCACGCGGTCACGGTTAAGTTCCAATCAAACACACATTGCACTCATTGGCGGCTCCAGAAAAAAAACGAGCTTGACTAATGATAGCGAAAAAAGCTAGGCCGCCCTTGCTAATGAACTGTTAATTTGCGACAATGGTAATCGGAAGGAAAACATTTGTCGTTTTTTTCCTCTGTTACTTCATGAATGCACGCGTGTAAAATTGTATGAAAAAAAAGCCTGTCGGCTGATAGGTTAAGGTCGTTTGTTTCAGAATGAAACTTGTTTTGTTAGGTTTAATTATATCCAAACACAGTTTTTTTTTGCACATCGTAACATAATTAAGGTTGATGGGTAGCTGACCTGGTAACTTCACAATGTCGGCCTCAAATTAATTGTTTCAATGATTAATAAAGTGGCTCGAAGTCGACCATTTGTTGCTTCAACACAGTTTCATCTTAAGTAAAATTTTAGTTCCTTTGGGCGGGTTCAAAATTTGGTCAAATTAACGTAGTCTTGGAAGAAAATTTTAATTGTTTTTTGATTTTGCCTAATTGATTTTAATTATATAATTCATCTGGAAAATAAAAATAAAGGTTCAAAACCTCGGCATTTTTATTACAATATCGGCGAAATCAGTGACACAATAAAAATCCCATACATGTTACAAGTTTACTAACTTACCTGAGATGACTTAATAACTTCAACCATTGAACAACTTTGCTTTTTTTTAACACAGTTATTATTTTTTTCAATTTTATAATATTAGAAGATTTATATTAAGTTTTAACTCTAAATAGCACACATACACGACGATAAACACTCACTTCACACATATAAACGATAAGGCACTTTTCCTGTCTTACATTATCTCTTGCTTTATTTGCAGGCTTCAGCAGCTTCGAAGCGGTATTTCACAGTACTCTTTCTACTGTAGGAACTTCACTAATGGTTCCGTTTCCTCCTGCCACGTTCACTTTTGGACCAGTAAAAAAAAAAAACAGAAGAACATTAAGCAGCACTTTCACCTGTTGTTGTGCATGTGCTGCCACCAAACCCTACCCGGCGAAGTCCACTCTACCGACTGAACTGGGCGGACAGTTCTAGTTGGATATTTATACGATACACTTTGCCGGTATGCCATTCCGCACCCGCAGACTGGAAAGTAACCTGCGATGAGCCCCATGCGTTTGTCATTCCGACCTGTCTAGGCTGCGATAGCAATTATACCGATTTTCGGAAGTTTCTATTAACGATAACCCCGGTAAAAGGGAGAGTAATGTCACACACAAAAAAACGGCCGAGGATAGTTGCTGATAAAAAAACGCTACTAGTTTTGGGGGCGAGGGTGCAATTAAAATGTAAATGTTTGCTCTCTTCCAGTTTATTTTGGATTGCCCCGAGCAAATACGGAAAGCTGTTTTCGGGCGATGAAACATTTCACGTGCTTCGCTTGTTTGTTGGGGCTTGTTTGATGAACGGCGGCTCGGGGTTTTCTGCACGATATAGGGGTCTGAAGAATGGTTGTGACCTTCGTGGGAATGTGCGATATGACGCTGTGCTATCGAACATACATACAGCCTTCCGAGAAGAAAAGCAACGTTACACTGTGTGACGTAAATTCCCGTGAGGGTGGCTGCTATGGAATGTAGTGTGTTGAACCTCGTTAATATTCATGCAACGTTTACTATCGATAACCCTCTAAGCGTATAGAGGTCAATCTGTAAAGTTTGGTATAGATGCAATATTTGGTACTAAAATATCTCCATGTTCAACATACATTTTAACAACCACTAAATACTTCATCAACAGCGAAAGCATTTTTAACGTGCGATTTACATTACCACCAGCTGACACAAAGTTTAGCATAGTGACAAAAAGTGACAAACAGTGGAGTGTAACCTACCATGATGTTTGCTTTTCGTTCATAATAGCCCCCCCCCCCCCCCCCCCTTGAGTTCAGCTGTACACGAAAATATTTACCCATCGTCTGCGTCGATCTATCCAGTGGTGACCTCAGGAGTTTACACTTGAGACGGTTGCAGTGAAATTACGGTGGTAAGCTGGAAACTTGACATTGAAAACGGTTGATACCGAGGGTTAAGTAAGATTGATACATTTCTGGTGTGTTGACCTAATGCGTCCGGATGGTTTGCCGTTGTACCGCATTAGATTGTTCTATTTCAAACAAATGGAAATTCCAGAATGTCAACTGGTTGTAATGACGGTCGCTGCTTACGCACGATGTGATTTTTTTTAGCTAGAAATTACTCTGCGTGTGAAGTGTGAGGCTTTATTTCTTGTTTTTTAATTACTAAATGTGACAAATCAGAATCCCTTCACTCTGAGCGCTGCGTGTAGTCATTTTTTCAACCACACTTCTTTACTTTTGCTTTGTGCTGTGTTTCTGCTACTCGCTGCTTACACAATAGCTGAACGAAACAAGAGCAGTAATGGAAATATGACGAATATAACGCAGTCATCGTGTTTAACAACTCATAATGTGTAACAGATTACGAATGAACCTGAATCCTCTCAACCCATAATGAAATGGTTGTTGGTGCATGCCCATAATGAAATGATTGTTGGTGCATTGGTTTCTGGGAGAAAACAGACACATAATTAGACTACATCAGCTCTTATAACGTTTTCGTTTTCGCGGTGTAGCTACACTCAAACTACACTTTTGACACCGTAAATTTTTTATTCTACTTTTCGGACTACCCTTTTTCTGTCTCTGACTACACTTTTCCTGTCCCTGACGATACCCGAAAAAGCAGAGTGTACTGTAGGAAGTCACCAACACATTCACACGCATGTGTCAAAACTGGTTTGTTTTGGTTTTCGTCCCACGTGGTAGAGTGCCAGGTAAATTTTTTTCAGCACATTTGCGAGATGGACATATGAAATGGAAACGAGACAAAATGACAAATGCGATAATGACCAAAACAAAACGAATTGACAGCTAGGGTTATGGATCTATTTTTTATTATTATTTAAAGGGGGGATTTGTTAGTAGCTTAAGTATTTATGATAAATATTAGTAAATGATGAGTATGTGTGTCCAATCACAAATGGTGACTTCTCAACACTGTTAGAAATTTGTAATTTTAATTGTTAGGATTTGTTTGCTTTCGCAATAAGGTCTTATCATTTGTAGGGATTTAAACCTACTTGTCAGAAAAGGGGAAGTAAACTTACAACTAACTTAATTGCTAACTTATTGGCTATAAAGAGAGCTTATCGTAGCAATTGAGGATTGCAACGATTTTTGTCGAAAATTGTTAATAATTTTATTTGACATAGCTTCTAATGGTTCAACACCAGTAAGTCTATGTAATTCGAGTGTACCAAACCAAGGAGGACGCTTCAAAATCATTTTCAGAATTTTATTCTGAATCCTTTGGAGCGTTTTCTTCCTTGTTGAACAGCAACTTGACCAGATCGGTACAGCATAAAGCATTGCTGGTCTAAAAATTTGTTTGTAAATCAAAAGTTTGTTCTTTAAACAAAGTTTAGAATTCCTGTTAATGAGAGGATATAAACATCTCGTATATTTGATGCACTTGGCTTGTATACTCTCAATGTGCTCTTTGAAAATAAGTTTTTTATCATAAATTAGTCCCAAGTACTTAACCTTGTCGGACCAACTTAAAATAACCCCATTCATCTTGACAACGTGATTATTGTTTGGCTTGAGGATAGAAGCCCTAGGCTTATGCGGAAAAATTATCATTTGAGTTTTAGAAGCATTGGGAGAGATTTTCCACTTTTGCAAGTAGGAAGAAAAAATATCTAAACTTTTCTGCAATCGACTGCATATGACACGAAGACTTTTTCCTTTTACGGAAATGCTTATGTCATCGCAGAACAATGACTTTGTGCATCCTGGAGGCAAATCAGGAAGATCTGAAGTGAATATGTTGAACAGAACTGGACCCAAGACTGAACCTTGAGGTACACCTGCCCTGACAGGAAATCTATCAGATTTTGAATTCTGATAGACAACCTGCAGAGTTCGATCAGTAAGATAATTTTTTAAAATTTTGATTAGGAAAATTTGAAAATTAAAAGTTTGCAATTTCGCAATCAAACCTTTATGCCAAACACTGTCGAATGCTTTTTCTATGTCTAAAAAAGCAGCTCCAGTGGAATAACCTTCAGATTTGTTAGCTCGTATCATATTAGTAACTCTGAGCAATTGATGAGTTGTGGAATGCCCATGGCGAAATCCAAACTGTTCATTTGCAAAAATTGAATTTTCGTTGATGTGTGACATCATTCGGTTAAGAATAATTCTCTCAAACAGTTTACTTATTGAAGAAAGCAAACTGATTGGTCGATAACTTGAAACTTCAGCTGGGTTCTTATCCGGTTTTAAAATGGGAGTGATTTTTGCATTTTTCCATAATTTGGGAAAATATGCAATTTTGAAGCAGCAATTGAAAATTTTCACTAAAAATTCCATTGTGCTCTCAGGGAGATGTTTGATTAGTATATTAAAGATTCCATCGTCACCAGGTGCTTTCATATTTTTGAAATTTTTAATAATTGATTTAATCTCATTCAAGTTAGTTTCAATTATTTCTGCAGGTAAAAAATTCTGGGAAGAAATTAAATCAAATTGACGTGTGACTTCATTCTCAATTGGACTCACAAAATTCAAATTTGAGTTATGAACACTCTCAAACTGCTGAGCAAGTCTTTGAGCCTTTTGTTCATTGGATACAAGAAAACGTTCACCATCTTCTAAAACTGGAATAGGCTTTGAAGGTTTTTTAAGAATCTTCGACAGCTTCCAAAATGGTTTTGAATATGGTTTCAATTTTTCAACTTTAGTCTCAAAATTTTGATTTCTCAGAAGAGTAAATCTATGCTTAATCTCTTTCTGTAAATCTTTATGAATAGTTTTAAAAACAGGGTCACGAGAACGTTGATATTGACGTCTGCGGACATTTTTCAAACGAATTAGAAGTTGAAGATTTTCGTCAATTATTGGTGAATCAAATTTCACTTGAGCCTTTGGAACAGAATAATTCCTGGCATCAACAATTGCACATTTTAATGCTTCCAAAGCGGAATCAATATTCACTTCGTTTTGCAAATCAAGCTCATTATTGAAATTTCTCTCAATATGAGTTTTGTATCTTTCCCAATTAGCCTTGTTATAATTAAAAACAGAGCTCATAGGGTTTAAAACTGATTCATGTGATGAAGAAAAAGTTATTGGAAGATGGTCAGAATCAAAGTCAGCATGTGTGATCAAATCACTACATACATGACTTTGATCTGTTAGCACCAAATCAATTGTTGAAGGGTTTCTTACAGAAGAAAAGCATGTAGGACTATTCGGAGACGAAATAGAATAGTATCCCGAAGAACAATCATTGAATGAAATTTTTCCATTGGAATTACTTTGAGAATTATTCCATGAACGATGTTTAGCGTTAAAATCGCCGATTATGAAAAATTTCGATTTCTGGTGAGTTTTTGTAAATCACCTTTAAAATAATTTTTGAGCTCGCGTGTGCATTGAAATGGTAAATATGCTGCGGCAATAAATAAATTTCCAAGTTCAGTTTGAACTTCAATTCCCAAAGTTTCAATAACTTTCGTCTCAAGATGGGGAAGAGCACGATGTTTGATTCGGCGATGAATAACAATTGCAACTCCACCGCCGGAACCCTGAATCCTATCATATCTATGAACCACGTAATTGGGATCATATTTTAATTTTATGTTAGGTTTCAAAAATGTTTCAGTAATAATTGCAATATGCACATTATTTACTGTTAAAAAATTAAAAAGCTCATTCTCATTGGGCTTCAATGAGCGAGCATTCCAATTTAATATTTTAATTGTTTTATTTAAAATCATTGCTAAATTTTAAATTAGAAACAATTTTAATAGTAAAATTTGTGCCTATTTGAATGGCTTCAAACATTGATTTTGCCTGCAACATGGCGTTCATAAGATCGAACATTGCCTGTTGCAAAAAAGAAAGTTTACCTGCCGTAATAGGCCCCAGGCAGTTGACATTAGAAAAAATATTTTCGGCAGCAATATTAGCTGGAGTAATAGGTGTACAATTATTTTCTAGCGTGTTTTGCTTACCCATATTAACGGTCATTTTCGAACTACCAACACTAGGCGGTATAATGTTCGAACTACCTGTAACCTGTGCATAAGTTAAACGGGTATGCAAAGGAGTAGGTAAACTATGCGTCACTGGTACGCTTGGAGAATTTTGTTTTGAAGTTGGTTTTAATTGAGAAATTGAATTTTGTTTACCTTGCCTTGCCTTAACAATTGCTAAACGGACTGGGCATTGAAAAAAATTTGACATATGGTTGCCGTTACAATTCGCACAGCGAAAATTTTTACTCTCTTTCACAGGACATGTGTCCTTTTTGTGAGAAGAGTCTCCGCAATTATGACATTTTTGGTCCATGTTACAGAATTTGGAACCATGGCCATAACGTTGGCAAGTACGGCATTGGGTGATATGCTTTTCACCTCCGCCATACTTCCTATAAATTTCCCACTTTACACGCACATTATACAAAGCATGTGCTTTTTCAAAAAAATTTAAGTTGTTAACTCCGTTGCGGTTAAAATGAATTAAATAATTAACAAGGGAAATTCCAGTTCTCTGACTGTTTTCGCCTCGTGATTTTTGTTTCATTAGAATTACTTGGGTAGGGGCTATGCCAAGTAATTCTGTTAAAGTAAGTTTGATCTCATCAACGGTTTGATCGTTGGTGAGACCTTTCAAGACAACCTTGAACGGCTTGGCGTTCTTGGTGTCATATGTAAAAAATTTGTACATCTTGTCAGTTAAATACTGAACAAGACGATCACGACCCTTTACTGAGTCGGCTAATAAGCGACATTCACCTCTACGGCCAATTTGATAGGTAACTTTAACGTCAGAAACAAACGTTGAAAGTTCCTTCTTGAATATATTAAATTCAGAAGAAATAGTTACCACAATAGGTGGAACTTTCTCCTTTTTTAAAGATTTTATATTTTGTATAGTTTCATTATTAATAACTTCCATTTCACCAGCTTCTTGCTCAGGCAAAATATCAAAAGGATTGTCACTACAGACACTCGATGTGTCAGAAAGAGATGCCTCTCTTTTCCTCCCCGCAGCGATGCGAGGTTTCTTTTTCCGTCCAGCCATTTCAGGCGATACGAAAAAAGTTAAAACAAATTTAAATTCAAAAGTAGGTAGTCTTGAGAAAGACTGATGGGAAACAACTTCCAGGTAGTCTTTAGAAGACACACTGACAAAACACAAACTTTGAAGCTATAGGCAGTCAAAGACCAGTCCACAAGCAACCGAAAAAACGTCTGATCTGTAGGACAGTTCAAGACGCACTCTAGGGTTATGGATCTAATTTTCGTCGTACTAAGGACATCATGCTCAATATGTCTTTATTGTGGTCTCATTGGTACGAACAACTGGACTGTCTCATTTCGATCAATACAATTTGATTTGGTTAAAAATGCAATAATGTCCATATTTTCTCAGAATAACTTCAATGCCTTTTTCTTCCATTTTCGTCGTAGCAGTTTTAATTTCGTCCTACGGAGATTTTCTTCGTTCACATCGAAAATCGCATCAATGTTTATGAAATAAGCATATTAGTATTAGTGTGACATGGAATGACAATTTCCATCAGCACGAGTTTTTTTCAAGCGAGAAACTTTTTTTCAAAGGGTCAAACTGATTATTCATGTTCTTTCAAACTACAGCCGAACTTGAACAAAACATAAACCGTTATTTTATGTATTTTAAATTGAGCTATAGTTTTGTATATCACATTCAATATTAATGCAAGAAACCGGTAATTTAAGATGGAAATTTCTTCACGGTTTCTGAATTATGCAATTTGAATTGTATAAAACTCATAACGTGACTATGATTTGTGACTACTCGCCAAAATATAGTCATATCTGAAAATCCGATCGACACAGTTTGTAGAAGTCATATCTACTCTAATTAGACAACTAACAACAAGTAAATATATCTTATCTGATTAAAAGATGATTATGCGATTTTCCTTTACGTACATTTTTGCTAACAAGTTATTTTATGTAAACGTACAAAAAGCATAACTTCTCATTTTATTCTAGCAGTAGCACGGATTGCTTTTGCATGGTCCTTCAAAGCAACAAGAACGATTATTTGTAAAAAAAATACTAACAGTAATATTGAGAGTATTCTAAATCGAAAAAATATTGACAATGTATTGCAGAAAGAAATAAAATCAAAACACAACACAACTTGTTTGAAATTTTTCATGAATTTGATTATTTGGTTGATATTGACATTGGTAAGTTAGAGTGAATGAAACTCACCAGAACTACTTTATAAGATGCTGTGTTATAATTATTGCTTTTTCGAGTGCTTCTCTCACATTTATGTCATTTTGTATTTCGCTCAAGGTTTCATTTCGCTGTTTGCATGTTTTTTCTTCTCTTCTAATTTAGTTTTTTTTTTGCCTTCTCCTTTAGACGTTTGGTTTCCTCTCTAGCTGTCTTTTCCTGTAGTGCGAGTTCTTCAATCTGCATGTTTTTTTCCTGTTTCGCATCTCTGTTTTTTTTAATCCGTTGCCTCGCTGATTCTTTTTTTATATTTGCAGCTAATTCTAATTCGCCCAGTCGTTCCACGGCTGTCGAAACAGCAAAGGTTTTCCGTTTATAGTTACGGTGAACTGTTGAGCTTGATGGAGGTTTAGGAAATTGTAAGAAATTCTTTAGTGCCTCTGTCGTAGTATTGCTCCATCTCGGCATATCGTCTGTGGATAAAAAAAAATGAAACTAGAACAAAGCACTTTTGTTTAAATTTTCGAAAGAGTCATTAAACTTACCATCTAACATGGATGTTAACATCTGCAAAAATAATTTGGGATAAAAACAATTTCTTCTTGCTAGACCATTTTTGAAATCGCGTACTTTTGATTTCCGAACCAGTGATACTTTCAGTGGCTGTGTTGGCAACGGTTTGCTCAATAAAAACGATATCCAGCGTACTCAATGCTTTATGCGTAATCGAAGACAATTTCGGTTTATCTAACTCAGTCCCAGGCGATGTACCGAAGTGTTAATTGGATGACTCAGTGAACCTGTTAGATAGGATTGTGTGGGAAATTTATAATTGTCAATCTCAAACAGATAAAAGAAACACTATTTTACAAACCTGGGCGTTGTAACGATAAGTCCAGTGGGACATCCCGCCGAACCGGCGATGACGGCTGAAGTTTTTCATTTCGCATTTCGTGTTCCTCGATATACCTACATCAGATCTACGTTGGTACCCTATAAAGGTGGTATTGTTTACCTGGTTAAATTGATAAAATGCAATTCCTCACCATGATAAACTCATCAAATCTTCAGCGACAAGATTGTTACAGTTCAGCACACTTTTCTTAGTTTTATCACGAATAAAAATATGAGCTACAAAGCAAACAAAAATGTTAGCAATAAACTCCCTGCAACGAGACTAACAATCGACCGAATGACAGATAAGTTCTATGTGCAAAGGAGACAGTGTGGCAGAACATACTTTAGGATTGTGACGGTGTATGAATAAGATTTTAAACTTTGAAAAAGAGTACTATATACAAATAATGTAATAAGAAAAAACTCTTTTCTTGAATAACAAGTACAATTCAAAACAATGCAGTGGAGCAATAAGCGTTTTTGTATTTGTTTTTGGACACCGCAGAAACAGACGACTACGCGCTTTTCTGCCAGGCCTGTTTATATATGACTTTTTCTGGGCTGATCAGAACCTTTTAGATTGAGACGTCACTAGGCTTCACTCACACAACAAATGTGTGTACGCATACGAGAAAGTGTTGCCATATTTTATAAGTTTAATATTTGAAGTTATTTTTAATTTCAAATTATTATGTCAAATATTACACGTTTTAAATGTATTTTTTATAAACAAAGTACAAGCGCGTGTTTTATAATTGAAAAATAGTCAAAATAGTTATATTTTGGCAATAATTTTATAAAAAAACGTGCGAAAAATTTAACAGTTAAAGATACTAATTTTACCAATTACCAATCTGGCACCACGATTACCGACACAGTTGTTTTGACCGAAGAAAATTTCAGAAGCAATTTTGCAACATCGATTACAAAGATTTTGTTAGTTATATACAATAATTTAAGTCACGACATACAATATAAACATATTTTTATTACACAGTGAAAATTATGTGTTCATTTGTACTGTTTCGAGGAAATAATTCGCATTTGCAAATCGGAAAAAATAATTTCAGCTCTAAGGTGAGTTTAAAGATTTTCTTCGTCGTACGAAAGAAGGAAAGAAAACTGGTTGTTAGTGTGGTGTCTCATAAACTTACTCAAAAACGAGTTTTAAATTAGACCTTGAAGATTTCTACCGATTACGCATTGTAGCTTACAAACTATAGTATCGAAATAATTGCCTGTATGAATTTTTTTTTTGTTCATCTATAATTTATTTGACACGGCACAAATACAATTTAATGTTTAACGGCGCCAATTATATCTGGTAGCTTACTTTCTAAAGTATCTTAATAACTAAAAGCAAATTTTTTATCCTCGCTGCCGACTACGAGCTGAAACTAAATGTAACTTAAAGCTATAATATTTTGCATTAAAGCACTGGTTTACTGTATGATGGTTTTCATTGCCATAGGTAAGCACATGTTCCGCTGCTGGGCCAAGATATTACGGACTGGCATATTGGGTTGTCTCCCTCGGGCCTTGAGAGTATCGTGCGGGTCTGATTGCTGTTTCCGGATCCGGGGTCTTAACGTGTTCTTGTCGTTAGGCTGGATGCAGGCGGAAGGGGGTAGGACTAAACTGGGGCGTGGATGGATTTCAGGAAAACGTATATAAGGGACATGTAGGATAGGTCACGGCTCGCCAAGACATCACGAACAGGAACAGCCGGCTGCCTGGATTCGGCCTGCAGGGAAGCAATTGATTTAGACCTAGCGTCACGGTGTACAGGGCATGACCATACCACATGCTCTATGTCGTGATAACCCTTACCACAGGCACAGATACCACTTTCCCCGAGCCCAACACGACGGAGATGCGCGTCAAATCTATAGTGATTGGACATAAGCCGGGACATCACGCAAATGAAATCCCGACCTACATCCAACCCCTTGAACCACGGGTTCGTCGACACCTTGGGGATTATGGAATGTAACCACCTTCCCAGTTCCCCTCTGGTCCAAGCATTTTGCCAACTGATGATCGTATTCTGACGTACAAATGAGAAAAATTCATTAAAGGCAATTGGTCTTTCATAAATTCCACCGTTTGTTGCGCCCACCTTAGCCAAAGAGTCCGCTTTCTCATTGCCCGGTATCGAGCAGTGAGAAGGGACCCACGCTGAGGTAATCTGAGTAGATTTTTCGGATAAAGCACTCAGATGTTCCCGTATTTTCCCCAGGAAATACGGAGAGTGCTTAACATCTTTCATCGATCGGAGAGCCTCAATGGAACTGAGACTGTCCGTAAAGATGAAATAATGGTCCGTGGGCATTTTTTCGATAATCCCTAGGGTGTACTGAATTGCAGCCAATTCTGCGACGTAAACAGAAGCAGGATTATCAAGCTTATGGGAGACGGTTAAATTGTTATTGAAAATACCGAAGCCAGTGGACCCATCAAGAAGTGATCCGTCAGTGTAGTACATATTGTCGCAGTTGATGTTTCGATATTTATTGGGAAAAATTTTGGGGATCTGCTGCACGCGTAAATGATCCGGGATTCCACGAGTTTCTTCTATCATGGATGTATCGAAAAACACAGTAGAATCAGAAGTATTTGATAAGTCGATACGATTTGGAATATTCGAAGAAGGGTTAATATTATGGGACATGTGATTGAAATACAATGTCATAAAACGGGTTTGAGAATTAAGTTCAATTAACCTTTCAAAAGTTTCAATCACAGGACGGTTCAAGACCTCACATTTGATAAGAATGCGAGAAGACAGGCTCTAGAAACGGTTTTTCAATGGTAGTACTCCAGCTAAGACCTCCAAACTCATCGTATGGGTCGACTGCATGCAACCCAAGGCGATACGCAAACAACGATATTGTATTCGCTCCAGTTTGATCAAATGTGTGTTTGCTGCGGAGCGGAAGCAGAAACACCCGTACTCAATGACAGACAATGTCGTTGTTTGGTAAAGCCTTATAAGGTCTCCTGGGTGGGCTCCCCACCATTGTCCGGTTATTGTACGAAGAAAATTCACTCTTTGTTGACATCTTTTCATCAGATACCTAACGTGACAACCCCAGGTGCCTTTAGAGTCGAACCAGACACCAAAATATTTGTGTACCAAAACCTGAGAAATCGTTTTACCCATTAATTGTGTTTGAAGCTGAGCAGGTTCATGCTTCCTAAAAAAACTACTATCTCAGTCTTCTCCGGAGAGAATTCGATACCTAGCTGTAAAGCCCAAGAAAAATTGTCCAAGGTATCTTGCAATGGTCCTTGCAAATCGGCAGCTTTGGCTCCTGTAACAGAGATTACACTGTCATCTGCAAGTTGTCTTATCGTGCATGAATTTGCCAGACATTCGTCAATGTCATTTAAATAAAAATTGTAAAGAAGGGGGCTTAAACATGAGCCCTGGGGAAGACCCATGTAGCTAATGCGAAAAGTTTCCAAATCACCGTGCGTAAAATGCATGTGCTTTTCGGACAGCAAATTGTGCAAAAAATTGTTCAAAATTGGAGAAAATCCTTGTCGGTGAAGTTTACCCGAAAGAATGTCAATAGAAACGGAATCAAAAGCCACCTTAATGTCCAAGAACGCAGACGCCATTTGTTTTTTGCGAGCATACGCCAGCTGAATATCTGTTGAAAGCAACGCAAGACAATCATTCGTCCCTTTGGCACGGCGGAAGCCAAATTGAGTATCCGATAGTAGACCACTTGATTCGACCCAATGGTCTAAACGACGGAGTATCATTTTTTCCATCAACTTCCGGATACAGGATAGCATTGCAAACGGCCTATAAGAGTTGTGATCAGAAGCTGGTTTCCCTGGTTTTTGGATGGCGATCACCTTCACTTGCCTCCAATCCTGCGGTACAATGTTTTGCTCCAGTTACTTATTGAACAAGTTCAACAAGCGCCTCTTGGCATTGCCGGGTAGATTCTTCAACAAGTTGAATTTGATTCTATCTAACCCAGGTGCGTTATTGTTACAGGACATGAGGGCAACTGAAAATTCTGCCATCGTAAAAGGTGATTCTATCGCGTCGTGACCCGGAGACGTATCGCGAACAAAGTTTTGCGCAGGAACAGAGTCCGGACATACTTTCCTGGCAAAATCAAATATCCACCGACTTGAAGACTCCTCGCTTTCGTTGACCGTTACGCGATTCCGCATTCTTCGGGCTGTGTTCCAAAGTGTGCTCATCGATGTCTCCCTCGACGTCTCGTTCACGAACCGACGCCAATATCCGCGTTTCTTTGCTTTAGCCAGGCTTTTAAGCTTGGTATTAAGCTCCGAATACCGTATATAGTCGTCGGGTATACCTCCCTTCTGGAAGGCCAAAAACGCGTCGGGTCTTTGCGTGTAGACATCGGAGCACTCTTTGTCCCACCATGGAGTTGGAGGCCGCTCTTTGATCGTTACGCCGGGATATTTCTTCGTTTGGGCTTGCAACGCTGCGTCGAGGATTAAGCCCGCGAGGAGGTTGTATTCTTCAAGTGGTGGGTGATGTTGAATCGACTCGACCGCTTTTGAAATCATTTCCTCGTATAACTTCCAATCGACATTCCGTGTGACGTCATACGGAATGTCAATTGATCGCATGCGAGTTGAACCGTTAGTAATTGAAATAAGAATAGGCAGATGGTCGCTACCGTGAGGATCGAGGATTACCTTCCATGTGCAATCCAACCGTAGCGACGTCGAACATAAGGATAGATCCAAAGCGCTTGGGCGCGCTGGAGGTTCCGGATACGTGTCATTTCACCGTTGTTCAAAATAGTCATGTCGAAGTCATCGCAAAGGTTATAGATTAAAGAGGAGCGGTTATCATTGTATGGGGAACCCCAAGCCACGCCATGAGAGTTGAAGTCTCCCAAAATCAAACGTGGCGAGGGAAGAAGTTCTATTAAATCAAAGAGCAACCGTTGCCCAACCTGTGCTCTGGGAGGAATATATATTGAGGCAATACCTTGTATTGTCATTTGACATGCGACAACTTCGATGCCTGGAATCGAGGGGAGGTTAATACGATAGAAAGAATAGCACTTTTTAATCCCTAAAAGTACTCCTCCATAAGGGGTGTCTCGATCAAGGCGAATAATATTAAAATCATGGAAGTTGAGATCAATATTTGAAGTAAGCCAAGTTTCACAAAGGGAAAATGCATCGCATTTGTTTCTATTTATTAAAACTTTTAATGAATCCATTTTTGGTAAAATACTTCTACAATTCCACTGTAAGACAGAGATAGAATCCTTCGTATACGCAAATGAATTAGGCATCGAAGGATACAATCGCTGCAAGGAGGGGCCATTGGGCAGTCAACTGCTTCAAAAATGATCTAACTGTTGGGAGGAATGCTGTAGGAAAAATTTTAATTGGATCGGGTACATTGAAAGTTTCAAAAATCCAGTCCACAATGTCAGAAAATTTCACTAATCCAGAGTTTGTTTCATCAACTGGATGTGCAAAAGAAACAACTGGGGTTTTAGATGTTCCTGGCAGTGCTGGGAACTCCTGGGACTTTAAATTTGCAAGCCCAGGAGGAGTTTGCTTCGGTTTTTCCGCAGCACTGTTTGGTTTGTTTGTAACTTTCATTTCACTTTGGGAAATCTTAGGACCTTTTCGGGGAAGTTTAGGAGAGGAAATATTTTTCCTCTTTCTAGACGCCCCAGGATTGGCATAAGTTGTTCCCGCTGGTGAATCGTCAGAATCGGTTTCATCAGAGGACAACAGATCAAAGGGGTTCAATGTTATGGTAGAAGTGGTCACGGTCTTCTTCAGCATCTCAGCGTAAGATCGCTTTGAACGCTCCTTAAGTGACCGCTTGATTTTATCTCTGCGCTGCATGTACACCGGGCATGTGGAGAGCTCATGCTGATTTTCCCCGCAGTGAATACATTTTTCAGCATTTACACTTCAAGAATCGTCCGCATGAGTTTCTCCACACTTGCTACATCGTGCCTTATTGCAGCAGTAGGCGGCTGTGTGGCCTAGCTGCTTGCAATTGGTGCAATTCATAACACGGGGTACATACAATCGCACAGGCAGACGAACCCGATCGATCGAGACGTGGCTAGGGAGAGCAGATCCAGCAAACGTAACACGAAACGAGTCTGACGGAGTGTACACTTTTGTGCCGTTGACAAGAGACACAGACCGCAATTGCTTGCAATCTACGATCTTTACTTTTACGTCGTGACACAAAGCATTTTTGAAGCAGCCAAAACCGCTTGCCAAGATACACTCGACCGACAGACTCGAATCGGTTATGACACCGTCGATCTCCACGTCTCGTGCGGGTATGTAAACGCGATACTCGCGTGTGAAAAGCTCGGAGCGAGCAATAGCGTTGGCCTGTTCCAGGTCGCTGACCACGACACGGAGCTTGTTGGGTCTGACCTTGGAGATTTCGGTCACGGCCTTGTACCCCTCCGTCAGGTCTTTCGAAATCTGCAGGATGTTTAACGGTTTCGATTTCGATCCTGCTTTTGGCCGAAAGAAAACAGTAAAGCTGCCCTGAGATCCGTCCGGGTAAAGCCTGGGGCGAGGGGGGACTGGAGAATTAACAGAGGAAGGGTTGGCAGGAGGGACAGGGTCGGAGGGGTTCGGGGATGGTGGCACGGGAGGCGAGGGATCTACATCCATCGCGCTAAATCTAGCGCACTAGAGCCGACAGAACACGTACCTATTTACTTCTCCTTTCAGCAGGGTTGGTTGCCCGAACGGTCGAAGCTGCAGCCGTTACAGCCAGCAGCACCGATACAGCAGCTCCAAACAGCCACCAGCAGCGAGCCGGGTGTGTGATCACTCAGCACAGCGACACAACTCGCTGTCAACTGTTGGCTTCTCCTTTTTCCATCTTTGTGTTGAGATTCTCGTCCACTGCTGTAGCACAAATCACTTAGCAGCCAAATCGGCTTACGCACCAGCAAACAGCCACGATGCGAAACAGTTGCACAAAGGCGGGCGACCTTGAACCTTCACTCGACCAGGCAAACAATGCCAACACTTGCTCGCGCGTCTTTTGTTTTATATTCTATCGGAGCGATCACCAAACACATCCGATACTGATACGTGTTCGGCACAGAATGAGCCTGTATGAATTGGGAAACGTGAAAACTTAATTATTCTCTATATTTTCTGTTGTATAAGACGAAAATTGGCGACTAAGACCAAGTGGCAATCTACCCTACTGTCATTTACTCTCTTTTTTGACAAAAAAATCACGTTCATCAATCAAATGAGTACAAATGATGAAAACTATTCGCTTTGTGTACATCGGACGAATAACTTCATATACCGAGTTGTGCACATTGACAATCACGTGTTGTGGTGTACACTAATACAAGAAATATATCGTGAGAAAAAAAAACAAAGAGAGTGCACCAACACCGATACTTTGTTGTTCACATACTGATGACGATGTCAACGCAGCTTAGGCTTGCTTTATATGTATTTAAAATCGCTAGAGGTTAATTTTTTTCTATCGCTGAACAAGAGTGGTGAATCACTCTAGTGAAAAAATACAGAAGTACACCGCAGTGCGCACTACAGATAAACTCGAAAGCATTTGAAGAACAAACATGCGTAACGGGTGACTGGATTTATTTTTTTCAGTTTCGAGATGTAAAGCAAACAACGTAATTTACTTGCCTACCTAAATGCTCCCCTCATTTGATATGTGCTTGAGAGACATATAGTAAAAGCACTGCATTGAGCTCTATTGTGTAGTGAGAGAGCTCGTACTAGTTTATCATATCTTTGGAGAGATATTTCAGATTTTACTGAAGTGTTTTTTTTGCAAGCTCCTTAGGTATCAGCGATTCGCTGCTCTCTTCAAGCAACTGCGTAGCCCTGCCCACCAGTGTGAGAACAGTTGTTTTCGCAGTGAACGATATTTTTCTTAACACTAGTAATTTTCTGAGAATTAACGACAAGCCAAAAAAAAAAAACAAAAACATTGCAAATAAAGAAAAGAAATGGTTTTTTTGGAAGGAAATAAATGATAAATGATAAATGATAAGTTAATATTTTGTAGTTTTCATTTGTTTTTTTTTTATTTTTATCGAAAGAAGTTTTGGATTTTGAGATAGATGTTCAATAACAATATTTTTATTTTTTCTTATTTTTTTTTGTTTTCTCAGGAAGGACAAAATCACTGTCAACAACTTTGCCGAAGACATCATACCAATCAAACAAACGGTACTAATTTAATTTTTGTTGAACATTTTTATTTTTCTATTCTAATTTCTTCATGAGTAGACAACCATCTTCTGAACAGTTATAATGTTTAATTTTTTTCCGGTTTGAGCTTTTGGAGTGCACCTGTGTTGACCAGTGATTAACTTTTTACGCACATTCAAATATGATTACATTGCTTAACACAGGTTTTGCCCTAGAGCTCTAACTAAAAAAAATTAAAGATGATATTCTTTTAATCACTCCTGAGAATTATGGTGCCCCTAACAAAGTTAATTTCTTCAGAGGCTTATGAAAGTTTTCCCGTAAGTGAACGTATGAGCGACGAACCCGGCGAGCAATGACGCTGCGGCTGTTTGACGCACTTTTACATTTGCTAGGTGTAACAAAATGCACAGCAACGGCTGAAGAGCTATAATGTTTCTTTTTTCAGTTTGAGCTTTATGTCATTTTTTTCTATTTTGTCGACCAGTGCTTTCTTTCCACGATGAAACAATTTTTTGCGGTGTTTGTTATTACCAGAATGACAAAATTATTACACACTTCGCTTTGCCGAAGACGTCACATTGATCAATCAAACCGTTCAGGTTCTAAAAATAATTATAATTATCAACATTACTTTTACATAAATCCTTTTCAAAAATAAGTCGTGACTCATAATTGACATCGTTAGCTTAAAGAAACATTTGTGTAAAACTTCAGCCAGATCAGGAATGGTGGATTTTTTCTGTATGAACTTTCTCACTTTGGCTAAAATTATTGATCTATTGTGAGATATGCCCGGGTGTCTGCTGTATCCCACACTTCTTTTATTAGCAATACCACTATTGAGAAGTTACATGCTTATTACTTATCCGTGTTTGTGTGTAATGTGATCTTACCCTTCCTTTTGACACATTCAATGCTCTACTATACCGAGCCTTGTTCCACCTACCAAAAAATTCGCCAGCTTGTAGCAGTTTTGGGTTGATCTTGTGCTTTTTTGTAATACAAAATGCCCCAACCGTTGCCAATGTATTGTGCTTTTTGTTTCATGCTTACTCTTTTCGCGAGTCGCTGGAATTTTCAAACTATTTTTGAATGTGACTGTTATATATTTGTTTTCAAAATGTTATTCGAAATTTATATGGAGAAAGCTGGTAGCACGGCTGATTGATGGTAGGTGCTATGAAACTTCTCGGTTTTTTAAGTGATTTTTGTGTTCTGTGTCTGTTCAGTTACGTGGTATGTAGAAGTTCAGTGAATATAAGAGTGATCCTTGCGTAGAAGTGGTCAAATCATCCCCCTTTTCGAATTGTAGGAATGTAAAATTTTGTAAGTGTGATTGTACTCTGTGCACGAACTATGAACGAACAATGACGCGCAGCTTTAGCTTTAGTAACTGACACGTATACTTTTGTGGTAATAAGTTTAAATTTTAGGTTAATTCATGCTTCAGCCGCAGAAAACAACACAACAGAAGAAATGTCAACAAATGTTCTGATATTTCAGATGGCTTTTCATAGGGAGTTCGATAGCATTTAGGGTTTTTTTTTTTGGCCAAGCCGGGTATCGCATAACCCATCGCTAGTTTCCTAAACCAATTCTCCTGATGCGAAGTTTATAACTCGATGAATGTGAATCATTTTTAATTGATTACCGAACTAATACCGATTATGCCAATAAATAACCGGATGAGTTTATTTTATTATGCCCTTTTATCATAACTCTAGTATCTAAAAAATGCGTGTTTTAAGGCTTGTTGTAGGTTAAGGACAAACCATAATTTATTACTGTCGTTTTTCTCATATATTTCACAATTCTCAGGTTTCGTACAGCATCATGCGGTAAATGATTGTAGAAATGAATGGCTCCATTTGGAGTACAATTTTGTTTCTCATTAGCACCGAATACATTGGATGTTTCAGGCGTAGCGCGCATTTAGCTTCAGTAAACCTAACGTATATACTGCGGTAACATTTTCTATAAATTTATGTTTTCAGCCGCAGAAAGCAGCTCCGCTGCCATTATTAACATTTATTTATTCATTTATTTATTTATTTCGTCAAACAAAAGTAGACTACATATGTTTAAAAACTAACTTACATGCTATATGCTATTTATACTAGTGAGAGCAAAAAAAAGAGTTTATACATAATTGAATAATAATTTCTTCCTTTGACGGATTATTACAATGAATGTTTTCTATCGTTTCAAATTGCGCGTTGAGTTGAAATATTGTTTTAATTTAGTTCTCGACATAGAAAAGTCAATTGCTTCACAGTGTTGGTTATACACTAACATCATTTGATTAATTGGCCCGTATTTAGCATAATTGTTTCGTTGATGATTTAAAAAAAATAAAGTCCGAGTTCGTAAATTTCTAGAAGGTACATAAAGATTGAGTTTTGATAATATTTCGGGTGAATCGACACGTTGAGATACGATATCGTTAACAAATGACATCATTGCGAATTCACGACGGGCTTTTAATGATTGGATGTCAATAAGTCTGCAGCGTTCGTCATATGATGGTAGGGGAAATGACGTCCATCGTAGATTACGAAGTGCAGATAACAGGAATTGTTTTTGCACTGATTCTATTCTGTTTACATGTGTTGCAGAAAACGGAGACCATACAATGCTACAGTATTCTAAAAGTGACCTGACATAGGAATTATAAAGTGTTTTTATTGTGTATGGATCTTGGAAATTATAGCAGAAACGTTTTATAAAACTGAGCATGTTACTAGCCTTATTAATAATTGTATTGTAGTGATCAGTGAATGTTAATTTTGAGTCGAGTATGACTCCTAGGTCCCTAACTCGTTCACTTTTCTCTACTACCTGATCTCCTAAGGAAATCATATTGCTTGGCATGTTTCTTTTTCTGCCAAAAGCCATCGAACTACATTTTTTAACGTTTAGCTGAAGAAGGCTTTTTTTACACCAAATGTAAAAATATTTTATCTCGTTACGAAAAATATTTACATCATCAGCGTTTTTAATTTCAATGAAAAGTTTAATATCGTCGGCATAAATAAGAATTTTTACATGTTTTAGAATAAAGGAAATGTCGTTTACAAATAATATAAATAGTAGAGGGTCCAAGTGAGAGCCTTGAGGAACTCCTGAGGTTACCTGAATAGGTTTCGATATTCTACCTTTAAATTTGACTGTTTGTTGACGATCTGTCAAATACGATTCAATCCATTTGAGTAATTTTGGATGAATTCCAATTTTTCGTAACTTGAAGAGAAGCAGGGGTATATCAATGCGATCGAAAGCTTCACTGAAGTCAGTATATAAGGTTTCAACATAATTACCTTTATCCATTGCGTTCAAAGAGAAGTTATTAAACTCGAGTAAGTTAGTTGTTGTTGAGCGCCCTTTGAAAAAACCGTGTTGCGTTGGGGTAATTCTATTTTTTATTTGGTGGAATAACTTTTTGTTTATTATTGCTTCAAAAAGCTTAGGTATACAGGAAAGAATGGCTATGCCTCGATAGTTGCTAATGTCGGTTTTTTTTACCAGATTTGAACACAGGCACTAGATATGAGTTTTTCCAGAATTTCGGGAAGCAACCGGATTCCAGCGACATATTGAAAATCAAGAACAGTGGGGAAGTTAACTCTTTAGCTAAATGTTTCATGAATGCTGGCGGAATTCCGTCTGGTCCCGGACCTTTAGACGCATCCAGAGCTTTTAAAGTATCTTCAATTTCGCGTGCGCTGACATTGAAATAGTTGGGAAACTCAGGAAAGTTGGTGAAGAATGTATAGTCACGATCAGATTCGGAGAAAGTTGTATAATTTTGTTGAAAAAAATCAGCAAATAGATCAGAGATGTATGCCGGGTTCTCTTCAACTTTGTCATGCAGTTGCATTTTTGAAGGTAAATTTTCAGATTTTAACTTTGGTTTAACATATTTGAAAAAATTTTTTGGACAGGATTTGATTTCAAGCTCAGTCTTTAATGTGAACTCTTTAAACGCGTTACTAATGGCATCGTTTAATTCGCCGCAATTGTTAAGATAAGTTGTTAAGGCATCACGATTTTTATGAGTTTTGTATTTTTTATGTGCTTTTTGTTTTTTGTTTTTTAAGTTTTTAATTTGTCTATTGTACCAGACTGGGTATTTGGAATTGCCATGACGTCTTATTCTTTTCAATGGTATTTCGCTAATAAATAAATCAGATAATATGTTATAAAAATTTTCTAGAGCCGAATCGACGTTTCCGTCTTCAAACAATACATCTTGCCAGTTGATACTATTTAGTTTATGTTTTAATTCATCATAGTTTGCTGACTGAAAGTCAAAAACATCTTCGAATTCATATTCGTCAGGTCTTTTATTCACATGCACAAATAAAGAAAACTCTATTGCTGTATGATAAACTTTGTTCTTCCATAATGGTTGTAATGAATTCGTCACACAAAAGTCTTCACTAATGTTGGACATTAACAGATCTAGATAACAATTTTGTCCATTTTTCACATGAATTATTTGATTAAGACCAAGACTAGAGGTTTTATCAAAAAGAAGTTGCAGCGTTTCATTTTCGCCAATAATAGGAAGTAAAATGCTATGGTTATCGATGTCCGGAATAAAATCAATGTTGCGTTGGTTGAAATCACCGTATATGTGGAGTTTTACTTCAGGTAACAGCTTAGATGCAATATTTTCAACAACATGAAGAAACTTTTCAAAGATTTCATTCCGCGCATTATTTGGAGGGAAATAGACAGAGACAAATACGTGTGTCTCTCCTGCTAATTCTGCTTTCACCAAAACATGTTCGAACTCTTTAAACTGAATGGTGTCGATAAGCGCTGAATTAAAGTCTACTGACACCGCAATCAACATGTCATATATATATTGAGAAAACCGTATCCGAATACTAGTGTTTGAAGTTACCTTTCTCATTTCCACTGAAACTTTAAATTTTGTACTTCCCGTTAGTGTCTAAGGTTTTCTGATTACCAATCACATAGTTTCTCCTTTATTTTTATTTTTTTTTGTTTCTAATATCCAAATAGTAAATTTAGTTTATTTTGTATAACAATAACCTAGAAACTTTTCGTCGTTATATTTTTTTGGCAGATTGAGATTTAAATTTGTTCGGGAAAATTGTTCTTCAATCAAATGTATTAACTATATGAAATTTTAATCTGGTTGGTTCTTAACCGTGGTTTCAATCTTGGAAAATTTCCTTCGTCCCTTTTCCGTGATAAACAATATATGTTTTATTTTCATCAAATGAGTTCAACATGATACATGATATTTTTAATTATATCGGAAAGGACATTATTATGTCATGCACTTCACCCTTCAATTCCAGTGCACCAGAAAGGTCATCTTCCAAAATTATTTCTTAGCAGCTGACTTTGCAAATTAATCTCTGGTAATTTAATTGCAACCGCACTCGTAAATTTCCTACCTGCCTAAACCAATAACATCCTACTTTGCCACTAGACGCATAGTTTACCAGCTCGGAAATGGTTAGCAAACTACACTTTCGGGACTTGCTCTGACCTGGTCCCTGAAACGGACTTATGACTTCTGATGCCGCTGCCGCTAAGAAACCAGCACTAAGAAAATGGTCTTTTCAGCCCAAGCTAGTCGCCTTAGTGCTCGCTCTAACCGAGAACGATGGGGCAATAAGCAAGAAATGAGATATTACGAAATGGTAATTTGTCCCAGAGGATGCACGAATAACTTTACATTTGCCAAAATATAGATGAAGTTGTTCACTCCTTGGTTAAAACGTAAACCAGAGTTTACGTCTAACCCTTGGTTAGGTTTATAAAAGTTAAACGATAGATTTTATTTCAGTTGGTAACGTGTTTTAAAATCCCATCTGAATGTCAATGCAATCTACCAAATAAACTGGCAAACGTTTACGAATTCAACACAGATTTATTTCATTTATTAATTCGGTAAAATGCTGCCGCATTTTTTTCGCAGACATGAGCATCGAACTGAATTATGAATATTGCTGTGCAAATCCGATCATGTCATATTCAATTGAATGCATCTTCCCACCGTTCGTTACTGCGAATTCAAAACGCGCTTCAGAGGGGCTTTCGGTGGCATACGATATTAAATCGTGCATACATTATCCTAGCTCCAGCCGGTTGCTATATTCTGTATCACGTAACGAAACCAAGTTTATCCTGTGCAAATTGTGATCAAAAACCCGGAAAAACCAAATACTACGTGATTGTGGATATTCCATTCGGGTAGAATCCTTTTTTTTCGGGACGTATACTAACACAGACACAGACACATATGCGATTTACATTGCAAACTTTTGGAAAACAGCAAACGGCAAGACAAACAATTCACCACCGTAAGGAGAAAGGTACGCAGGTCCATGCCGGCTCGAGGTTGTTCTTCTTTTCGATGAGGGTTTGGATAATTCGATTTAAACCGAAGGCTGTCATTTGTTGAACTTTGCTGAAGTGCGCTACGCTATTTATGGGCAGAACGGAAATCGATTGGTTAACTTTCCCTGACATTGGTTCCAGATTTTTTGAAAAGTTTTCCGTAGACCCGGAAATTCCAGAAAGGACATACAAATGTAAAAGACGACAATAAATTTAGGGAGTTCGTTCACTTTTGACATGCACGGGGCGGTGGGTTCAATTTCTTCGGTAAACAAACCAAAAATATTGAAAAGTTCACGTTCATGTCTTTTCGTCAAATAAGTTGATGCTTCAAGTGTAAAGCAATGAAGTGCTCTAAGATAGTCACTTATCATAAATTAAATGGAAACAATGTGATATTAATTAATATCGAACCAAGTCAGGAGTATTTTGTGGTGAAGGACCAATTCGGAAAATTCAACTTTGATGCTCTACTAAGACGAACTAAACCGCAAAAACAATTGAGCCCACTAATTGATATAATATTCCGATCACTTGACAACTACTTAATTCATTCATCTAAGAACCGTCATTGCGACTGTGTGCTTGAAAACTTAATTACAAGACGATAACGTCTCGTTACGAAGGCTTGAAGAAGTGGGGAGAGAGTAACTTCAGCAAAGTGCGGCCATTGTTTTCTGCAACCTTCACCGTTTCACCCGACTGCGTTTCTCTAGCAGCTGCACAAACAAACAGGACAGGTACAACAAACCGGAAATGCAGCTTTTTTAAATGTTTGCTGCTAATAGTTATCATTAAATTAAATGCAAACCGTGCTGCCCCACATTTCTGGTCGGATTTTCCACACTAGCACCAACATCCGTGCGCTCTTCCGGACGGGTCTTTACTCTTGCTTCCAGTCAAGCACTTATTGCTGTATTGCATCTGGTAGCTCTTAAGTACATAGCTGACAGGACTCTTCTGAACCGTGGCTAGAGGAGAAAATAAGTTGTTTAATAGAAAAGGGTCGAATGACGATTGCAAAATGCAAAATGAAAGTGGGAGACGAGAAGCAAATTAACTTTGAAAAGGTTTAATTACGGCGCTGTTGTTTTTATTTTTTGTTTCTACCAAATTCCAACTGTAGTTGGAGTGACAGAAATTGTGAGGTGTACTTGCAAATTTCAAGTTGCTTCAAGTCACAGGGAAATAGTACGCCTGAGATGGTTTACAATTCGTGAAAATAGCATAGCCACAGCTGAGTTGTGGAAACATTTGCTGAACGAAATGAAGTTGGGTTCTTAGCAATCGTATTCTAGTTTTTAATAATAATAATAAGCAAAAGTACGATAAAAATCTAATAGCAATACAATAGTGTAAGCAATGCTTCTCACTTTGGTTCAAATCAGATACAACTTTCGCATTTGTTCTTGTTCGAAATCGTTCATTATACGTTCATTCAAACAAAGGATGGCGTTTATCTAAACGAGTTACTGTAACTTCCTGATGAGGTACAATATTTATACGTTTTCTGGCGACAAATATTTTGGAAAGAGTGTGCTGAGACTGAGAGTCAAAAGTATGCAACAGGGCCCAACCTAATAGATTAGTCAAATATACATGATTGTAAAACTGCAGCGGTTTCTGATTAGGTCCATACTTTCTGAGGCAGTCTTTATGTTATTGTGAGAAATTATCGCCCGTAGTGTACTATAAAATAATTATGGTCCAGCAAAAAATTCGTTTCATACAATAAAATTATTTCATTACAAACTTTTAACTCGTTTACCTAAAATAAACTTTGCGTTTGCTAAAAGATATTTTTTTCAATGTCGCTTTCATAAAGACAGCTCAAATTTTGCTAGTAAATATAATGCATAAAAAATATAATGAACTTGCTGACCCGGCAGACGTTGTTTTGCCTAGATTGAATTAACTTACTCAAAATAGCCTTTAAGCCGAAAACATTTATGAGCATTTATATTTGCTTAGCATACTGCTTTATACAAGCAAAATCTTTTGAAATTGACAGACGAAATCCGTAACGTATTCTCTTGTTAATAACTTAAGATACCTGTGCCTGAAGATTCCGTATTTTCAACCTCTGGCGATCAATGATGGATCGTAGGTCTTAATGTTTTCTACTTACTTTTTGACAATTGATCTGTGGATGAATATCGTCGTAAGTAGAGCCACCGCCACCGCCGACCCCAATCGAAAAAAGGTTCTACCCGGTGCTTTGAGCCTGTTCGGCCGAAGAAGCGCATTCTTCAGCTGGTGCATCTGCTTCGTGTTGCCTCAAAAACTCTGTTAACAGCGCGGATCTGGCCTTCCTCTCGGTTCGCACCGTCCGTGATGGATTCACTGGTTGAATTGTAAAAATTGTTGGAGTGACTGAAACGTGAACAATTATATTTGGACAGCCACGAACGGTAGATTGATACATTACCATTACCCTCCGATGCTAAAATGCGCTGGGAATAGGGTGGTCGGTATTACCGACTTTTCGAAAAACTGGTATTTCGGTATTCATAAAAATAAAAACCGGTAAAACCGGTATTTTTTATTTTTTCGGAATAATACAAACCAAAGGCCACTCGTGGTTTCTGAACCTACTTGTTGAACTACATAATTCTGAAAATCATGATTTGGGGAACTAGCGCTAAACAAGTCCACGAAAAAAACGCCATGATCTCTCTGTACTATTTAAAAATGAAACTGAAAAATAATTAAATGTGTAGAGTGTCTCAGGTTGCATGTATGGACGTGTCGCTGCATAGTTATGTTTTTTACAATAATGAGTACCTACCTATGCTTAATTACGATCCAGTTTTTTTTTTTGTAAGATTTGGACCACTGCGACCATTGGTTTGATCTCTTGTGGTATACGATCCAGATACAACACTGGATGGATTTTAAAGTGTTTGGAAAACTTCAAAGAACAAATCCGAAGAATAATTTCGAAACATGCAGATTTTTATTTCAATTTTCTTTCACATCGCATAACTTGGTTTTAAATTAGTGAATTACTTTGTGTAGTAGAGATCGACTACAGGGGGTACCAATAATAGGGGCTCGGCTTAGCAGTCTTTAAACTCTAGATTTAGAACGAATTTGTTGAGACGAATACAACGTTTAGCACTTGTTGGTGCCTTAATCAGGGGAAACTGTTGAGAGGTAATAAATAACACCTTCCAACAGTTTCCCATGATGAAGGCACCAACAAATGCTGAAACGTTGGGACGAATAACAACGAATTCATTCTAAATCTAGAGTTTTAAGACTACTAAGCCGAAACCCTATTATTAGTGAATAACTTTAAAATTCTTAGAGAAACTATATATGAACCTGTTGAGAAGAGTAAATGAATGAAGAAGAAAATGAAATGACGATCAGACCAGAATTTATATTTTACGAATCTGAAGGAATCGAAGGTAAACACTTCTCTATTCTGTTCGATATTCTTTAACCAGTTCGTCCAAATTCATTTGAACCTGAAAAAAACATTTTTCTCAGTTAGAATTATTGCTAATTAAATTCACTGCGGTTTGGGCGGCAAAGCTTTGACCTGAGGACCTGGAGATGCCAAACAAAAAATAAATTCCTAATCCAAATTTATATTTAAATATTTTTTCAAGTTTACTTTTAAATAGCATAAAACGAATGATGAATTGCGTTTTTTCGCGGAAATGATTGTGATTACTGCCCCAAACTATGATTTTCAGAATTTGTAGTTGAACTGGTAGGTTCAAAACCCACGAGTTGTCTCTGTAAGTATGAGTGTGAGAAGAGATTAGCAGTTCTACTTAAAGAATAAATGTTTTGCTTTTTTTCTGTGTGGACTTATCACTGCGACCAGAGCTTAGATCTATTGTGATATTGCCCAGGTGTTTTTTGTATCCTGCACTTCATATTATTGGCAGTATTACTATTGAAGCGAGTGATACGCTTATCACTCAACATCCGTGCTTGTGTGTAAGTTTTTTTACCTTTCCGTTTCAAGTTTACTGCTCTACAATACCGAGCCTCTGTCCATTCTAACAATATCTACAATTTCGTGTAGAGAACTTTCTTACGTTACTCATACCAGTTTTATTATAACAGGGACTGATATTTGTTAGGAGAGTCAAAAGAGTACTGTAGATTTTATATGGAAGGGTACGTGATGGGGAGCCTAAGAATAAAACTCCCGTTGACATCCAAATGGCCTGATTCTATTAAGATTCGAGCCCACGACCACCTGCTTACCAAAGCGGATTATGAAACCTTGCGGCTACGGAGCTCCCCATAAATGTTTTGTTTCATTGATATGAGGTTTTTTTGACATATTATCGATACATAGAAACACATCGTCTGAATCCAAGCAGAGCAAACAAGAAGGAAATAAAAATTGATAGATAGGTAAGAGTAAATTATTATCCAATGTTGCTTCTGTCTAAATGTATTTAATGTATACACCGTCATGTATTTGTTACGCCTACCTAAGTGGAAGGCATTTATTAGCCTTACAATGCTTTATGAATATTGTGACAGTTTTTTTAATTTTCAGAAAAATACCGAAAATACCGGTTTTTTCGCCTCTACAATACCGGTATTTCGGTATTGAAAAAAATACCGGTTCTACCGGTTTTACCGGTTTTTGTTTTACCGGTAAACCACCCTAGCTGAGAACCGGCCTGGAACCTATGCTCAAAACCCTTCGCGCTGAAATGTTGTGAACAAGTATAAAACTTTGCAGGAAGATCTGATACCCGACAGAACAAACGCCAGCGTTTCTCAACATCGGGATTTTTGGGAGAAGCATGCATGCTTATACCTAACTTTTGGGCTTGATGAAACGAAATATGATTTAACTCCACACGATGGTATTCGTGTTTTTTGGTAACCGTTAAACAAACTCGAAAAAAGAACATCTTGTCGAAAATGTGACGTCACAACTTTATACTCCCCACCTCTGATCGCATATTGAAAACTTATTTGCCACTCCTTTATAATAGGTACACTTTATTAGTAGAATGGTTGGCAAATGGCTGGACACGTATAACTTGAGACCCTAATGTGGCCATTCACCTCTGTCCAGCAACTCCTATCCCAACCTCCACGTGGTGCCGACCGGAATACGAGTAACCTTAGCGGAGATCGGGTAACCAACCCCGGTGGAAACTATGGTCGTATGCTGACTGGGAAGGGGGTCGTACGCGGCTGTTTCCCCATAGGGGCGGCGTACAACAGCGTCTGACCCGGAGCGGGCGGCTGAATTATGGAATGCTGTATCCCGCCAGCTACACCTAAGATGGCAGCCCCATCAGCAGGATGTAGGTATCGCGACCCAGGTAAGGTAGCATACCGAAACCTTTCATCAACCACGAACACCGAATTTAGAAATACGGAACGGATCAATCGGCAAAGACCTAGGCTACGAACATGGAAAAAGATTAAGGTAAACGATTGGAAATTGGGTACTTGGAACGTCCGATCTCTCAATGAACCGGCGCGGGCTGGCTTGCTTGCTCGAGAACTACAGCGGCAGGGAGTCGAAATCGCAGCGATTCAGGAGGTTCGGTGGCCAAATTCCGGAGAAAGGGAATTCCGTGCAGTAGGCCCTATTGCACGCACTTCTTTCAAGTACCACATCTACTACAGTGGCGGCAAAGCAGCGGTTTCGTAGTGCTGGGAAATCAGAAAACAAGAGTCATCCGGTGGAGGCCCGTAGATGACCGTATATGCGTGTTGAGGATTAAGTGCAAATTCTTCAACTACAGTTTAATCAACACCTACGCACCGACAAACGACAAATCCGATGAAGTCAAAGATGAGTTCTATGACAAGCTTGAGCGAATCTATGACGAGTGCCCAAAACACGACGTAAAAGTCGTCATCGGAGACGCAAACGCACAGGTTGGGAGGGAGGAATTCTTCCGTCCGGTCATTGGAAGGCATAGCCTCCACTCGTCAACCAATGAAAACGGCCTGAGGCTGATAAACTTTGCCGCGGCCAGAGGAATGGCCATATGTAGCTCCTATTTTCCACGTTTGAATATTCGGAAACACACCTGGAGGCATCCAAATGGAGAAGCCTGCTCCCAGATCGATCACGTACTGATTGACGGTCGGCACTTTTCGGATGTTACTTATGTTAGGTCTTTTCGGGGACCAAACATTGACTCTGACCATTATCTCGTCGTTTGTAAGATCCGCGCACGGTTGTCGAACGTGCTGAAATCTCGCACAGAGAGGACGACGCGTTTCAGCATTCAGCGGTTGAAAGCTGATAGCGTGGCAGCAGAATACGCCAGAGAGCTGGATCAACGGATCGCAGAACAGCAGGAGGAAGGAGTGGAAGACATAAACGGGCTGTGGAGCAGTATTCACGGCGCCATCGAAACGACTGCGAGAGAGGTGGTAGGTACGACGCGTGGAAGACAGCCTAACGGTTGGTTCGATGCCGAGTGCCAGATTGACAGATGAGATCACTGCGGCTACGCGTCAGAACAGAGAGAGATACAGGGTGGCAAGAGCTGCCGAAAATAAAACCCACCGTCGGAAGAAGCGCGAGTACGAGGAGCAGGTGCTCGCCAGCGCAGAGGACAGCTATGCTGAAAACGACGTGCGGAGATTCTATAGAACTGTCAACAGAGTCAGAAGCAGGAATTTTCCTGTGCCGGTCATGTGTAATGACAAGAACGGCAACCTGCTTACTGATAAACCGACGGTTGCAGCCAGGTGGAAGGAGCATTTTCAGGCGCTATTGAACGGTGAGGAGCCGGATGAGCAGAGCAGGAACAGGATGACGGCTATAAGTGACGAACAAGCTGTGGAGCCACCGACACAGGAGGAGGTGAAAAAGGCGATTAGTGAGCTGAAAAACGGCAAGGCCGCTGGGAAGGACGGTATCCCGGCCGAACTTCTAAAAGCGGGAAGCGAGCGGTTGTACTATGCGATCCACCAGATAATACTAAGAATCTGGGCGGACGAACAAATGCCGAACGACTGGTTGGAAGGCCTCATATGCCCTATCTATAAGAAGGGCCTACGATTGGATTGTGGCTACTATCGAGGGATAACGTTGCTCAACACCGCATATAAAGTGCTCTCCCGTATCCTGTTCTGCAGATTGAGACCGCTAACGGAATCCTTTGTTGGCGAATACCAGCCTGGTTTCCGACAAGGGCGTTCCACGACGGATCAAATTTTCACCCTGCGACATATCCTCGATAAGTTCCGGGAGTACAATTTATCGACTCACCATCTGTTTGTGGACTTCAGGGCGGCATACGACTCAGTGAAAAGAAACGAGCTTTGGCAGATCATGCTGGAACACGGTTTCCCTACGAAACTAATAAAGCTGAGTCGTATGACACTGGTAGGATCAAAATCGTGCGTGCGGATAGCTGGCGAGACATCAGCCGCGTTCGTAACGTTGGATGGACTGAAGCAGGGGGATGCGCTCTCCAACCTACTGTTTAACATCGCTCTTGAGGGTGCAGTACGAAGTGCAAACGTCGAAAGAAACGGTACGGTCATCACGAAATCTCACATGCTTCTTGGTTTTCTGGACGACGTCGATATCATCGGTATCAACCGTAAGGCCGTGGAGGAGGCTTTCGTTCCTTTTAAGAGAGAAGCAGCGAGTTTGGGACTTGTCATTAACTCTGCCAAAACGAAATACATGGTAGCTGGCAGAGAGCGTGGGAGTCCCCGTGGTGTTGGTGCTGAGGTGGAGATGGATGGGGAACGATTTGAAGTGATTGACGAATTCGTTTATCTTGGTACGCTTGTGACATGTGACAACGATATGAGCCGTGAAGTAAAACGACGAGTTGCAGCTGCGAACAGGGCTTTCTACGGACTGCGTAACCAGCTAAGGTCCCGTAGTTTGCAAACTCGCACAAAACTAGCGCTGTATAGGACGCTGATACTGCCGGTGGCCCTTTACGGACATGAAGCATGGACGCTGAAGGAAGCTGATCGACGAGTGCTTGGAGTTTTTGAGCGTAAAGTTCTGCGATCGATACTTGGCGGTAAATTGGAAGATGGAGTGTGGCGCAGACGCATGAATCCCGAGTTGTACCAGGTATACAAACATGCTGATATAGTGAAGGTAATACAGCGGGGCAGGCTTCAGTGGGCTGGACACGTAGCCAGGATGCCTGACGAGAGAGCCGCCAAAACTATCTTCAGTAGAGAACCAGGAAGAGGCCGTCGACTCCGTGGTAGGCCTCGCACGCGGTGGAAGAAGATGCACGATCTGCTGGTGTACGGGGAGACTGGAGAATGGCTGCCCAGGACAGAAGAAGCTGGACATCTCTAATTCGTTCGGCCCTAGACCGGTGAACGGTCCGTTAGCCATAAAAGTAAAGTAAGTAAGTATTAGTAAAATGCAATACGCTGAAGATTTCGCGAAACGTTGACTGGTCTGTGTAGTCGATTGATGAAACTATGTTGTGCTTCATTGTGTCCTGATCTTTCTGCTATTTCCCTATTACGTTTCTTTCGTATTCTATCGTCTCTATTATGTGTTTCTCGCTCTTTTTCCGTCAGCATCATCCGTGCTTGTGATATTTTCTGTCGATTCAATTCATTTTGTTCATGGCGCTGATTTTCGCTTCGATTTATTCGGAAATTTGCTGATGTCGTTTTCGTTTTCGCGGTGTAGCTACCCTTTTTCCGTGCTATACTTTGTAGCTTCAAATAAAACATTTTCAGTGTCATTGCATTGGTATGCGTAATAATGGGATAGCTGTCAATTCGTTTTGTTTTGGTCATTATCGAATTCGTCATTTTGTCTCGTTTCTATTTCATATGTCCATCTCGCAAATGTGCTGATAAAAAAATTACCTGCACTTTACCACGTGGAACGAAAACCAAAACAAACCAGTTTTGACACATACGTGTGAATGTGTTGGTAACTTCCTACAGTACACTCTGCTTTTTTCGGGAGTCATCAGTGACAGAAAAAGTGTAGGGAGAGACAGAAAAAGGGTAGCACGGAAAATCAAATAAAACATATTCGGTGTCAAAAGTGTCGTTTGAGTGTAACTACACCGCGAAAACGGCAGAGCTGAATGCCACCACGGGTCGGTAATTGGCGATTACCGAAGGCCACGGAAGTGCTCACTGCTAGCAAGCAGTCCCGGACCATCAGCGGGAGCTAGCCTAGGTCGTGGCGAGATTCAGGCACTGGGCCGCTGAATTCTCGCAAAAGCCACACTGGCCGGAAGCAGCTCCGACGGAGCGAGTAGTGCCGCTCCCACCACCCAAATGCACTATACCGCCCATTGGGACTGATGCCAGTAATGTTCCCAATTACGGCAACTGGTCGCATCACTATAGGATAAGAGTCGGATTTCGTTTTCGTACCATGATTTTGGGCTGGCACCTGCGCCGAGCTCCCTTAGTAATGTCGTGTGATAACGGCTTGAAACGGCGAGATTACAACCGGTGCAGGGGTCTCCGTCCCGTAAAACCTGGCAGGCCTTCCAGTACGTTCCGAGTCCATTGCCGGGTGGGAACCCGGCAGGAGTAGGATCAGATGTCTTTTCCTGACTTGCGCCGGTCGGGGGTGTCATAGTTGCCCATAAGGCGCTATGGCAGCCGCCCCTAGCCATGGCCTCACTGCTCCGGCATAGACTACCTTGGGACCATTTAGGCGACTACTCCATTATGGATAAGGATAGCGGCTGGTAGGGGGACCCAATAAACAAAAATGTTCAACTCGAAAACAAAAGAGACGGGTGCGGAGGGGTTACCAAATCCCTTCGCACGAGGTGGCATCCAGCGGTCTCCGCAGAAGAAGGAGGAGACGGATGCGGCGAAGTCTGGAGGTGGAAAAACGGTGAATCCGTCGGTGTCCACACCAGACATCTCGGTAGACGGTCCCTTGCTAGTCAAGGCCGTCGAAAGGTGTATGGACACGCGGCCAAGAGTGGCGGCGCTGTCTGAACAACTCGATGCCATAATCGAGTTCTTGGCGAACAGGCGAAACATCGCTGGCGACCTGAAGCAGAGCCTCCTCCTGCTTCGGAGCACCATTGATGAAGCCAGAAAGGAGCACGAAGAACTCGTAGCTCGGGTGAAGGCGGCCGAGAAAGCGGCCAGGACCGGGAGGGCGACTGCATCTAAAGAGGTGCAGACAGACGCCCCCTCGTTCGCGTCGGTCTGCTCCACGGGGCAGGTCGCTAAGCGAACGAGGCAGTCCCCGGGGGAAACGGCCCCCGGGAACACCAAGAAACGATTGGTCGTGCTACTCCCACGGGAACACACGCAAACCGGTTCAAGGTCCACCGCGGAAAAGGCACAGGTGGAGGCTACGGGCAACCCTTGGACTACCGTAGAGGGTAGGAAGCGTCGGGAAGGTGCGACGCGACATGATGGCGGAGCGGCCAGAGGACCAAAAAAGGTCAAAAAGGCGCGGAGTAGGGGTGATGCCCTCATACTCAAGACGGATGGGTCGAAGTACTCAGAAGTCTTGAAGAAGATGAGGGGGGAAACCCAGCTCAAGGATCTGGGGGCGGATGTGCGGAGTATCCGCCGATCTCGCACTGGCGAGATGATACTTGAGCTCCGGAAGGACGCCAAGAACAAAGGGGCTACCTACAAAACGGTAGCTGAAAAGGTCCTAGGGAAGGAGGTGCAAGTGCGGGCACTCACCTCAGAAGTGACTCTCCAGCTTAAAAACCTGGACGAAATCACTGAGGGGTGCGACATTGCACAAGCCCTAAAAGCGAAGTGCGGGGTGGAGGTGGCTAAGGAGTCAATCCGCCTCCGCAAAGGTCCGGCGGGGACCCAGATAGCTACCTTCCGACTACCGTCGGCGGACGCTAACCTGGCCCTGAAAGAGGGCAAGTTGAAGGTCGGCTGGTCTGTATGTCCTCTGGGCATACTACAGCAACCAGACATTTGCTTCCGGTGCTTTGAGGGCGGACATAAGTCCTGGACCTGCAAGGGGCCCGATAGGAGCCAGCTGTGCAGGCGATGTGGAGGTGCAGGCCATAAAGCAAAGGACTGTGTGGAGTCTCCCAAGTGCATGGTATGTTCCGGGAAACGGGACGCCAAACACTTTATGGGAGGCCCCAGGTGCCCAGCCGGTAAGCCGGCTGCGAAACCACGGGCGTAAGGGTGACGCAACTGAACCTGAACCATTGCTTCGCGGCTCAGCAGCTGCTACACCAAGCAGCCACTGAGTCGTTGTCGGACATCGCCGTCATATCGGATCCCTACCGCATCCCTCCCGGAAACGGTAACTGGGTTGCGGATAAGTCCAGTTTGGCGGCCATATGTACGACGAGCAAGTTCCCGGTTCAGGAGGTTGTCTCAACCTCAGAAGAAGGGTACGTAGTTGCTAAGGTAAACGGAGTGTTCTACTGCAGTTGCTATGCTCCGCCACGTTGGTCTACCGAAAGGTTCACCCAGATGGTCGACCTCCTATCCATGGAGCTAACGGGCCTAACGCCGTTGGTGGTGGCGGGCGACTTCAACGCTTGGGCTGTTGAGTGGGGAAGTCGCTTCACGAACCAGAGGGGCCAGATCCTGTTGGGGGCTTTTGCAAAGCTCAACCTAGATCTGGCCAACGTTGGGAACAAAAGTACATTTAGCAGAAATGGTGCGGAGTCGATCATCGACGTGACGTTCTCCAGCCCAGGACTGATCAAGAACTGGAGGGTAGACGATGGCTACACTAATAGCGACCACCAGGCGGTCTGTTATAGTGTAGACAACAACGAGAGGTGGCAAGCGACGGGTAGAGCCAACACTCCGACCGTTCGCGGGTGGAAGACATCGCACGTTGATGCCGAGGTATTCGAAGAGGCAATGAGAAGGGAGCGCGAGGGGGGCAGTTGGATCCGCCCGACTGCTGACCAACTAGTTGCTATGCTATCGCGGGCGTGCGACGCCACCATGCCTAGGACTCGCCAACCTAGGAATGGAAAGCCACCGGTTTACTGGTGGACGGACGCGATAGCCGACCTTCGCAGTGCGTGCCTCCGTGCAAGACGGAGGATGCAGCGTGCGCGAAACGATGAAGAGAGGACAGAGCGCTGCGCAGCATTCAGTTCGGCAAGATCGATGCTAAAGAGTGCGATAAAGGCCAGCAAGAGGGCCTGCTTCGATAGGCTATGTGCGAGTGCCAATACAAATCCGTGGGGTGACGCCTACAGGATCGTAATGGCCAAGACTAAAGGCGCGCTGGCGCCTGCAGAGCGATCACCAGCGATGCTGGAGCGTATCATCGAGGGACTCTTTCCACGCCACGAGCCAAGTCCTTGGCCTCCGGCAGTCGAGTCTCACGTCCGACGTTCCAGTATCTCAGACATAGACCAGAGATGGTCGGCCAACCTGCCGAGCATCCAATCCGTGAGCGACGACAGCCGTGTCGAGGCAGGGGAGGAGGCAAGGGTTACGAATGAGGAACTCATCGTGATCGCCAAATCCCTAAAGGTGAGCAAGGCACCGGGACCGGATGGTATCCCTAACCTGGCGATCAGGCTGGCGATAAAAACGGCCCCCGGGCTGTTCAGGGCAGTCATGCAGAGGTGCCTGGATGACTGTCTCTTTCCGGACAGGTGGAAGCGGCAGAGACTGGTCTTATTGCCGAAGGCTGGGAAACCGCCAGGGGACCCATCGGCATATAGGCCTATCTGCCTGCTGGACACCGCGGGCAAGGTGCTTGAGAGGATCATCCTCAACAGACTGGTGAGGTACACGGAGGGTGTACACGGTCTGGCAAGTAACCAGTTCGGCTTCCGGAAGGGCAGGTCCACGCTGGACGCAATCTCTTCCGTCATCAAGACGGCGGAGGTAGCAATCCAGCGCAAGAGAAGGGGAATACGCTACTGCGCAATCGTCACGCTCGACGTGAAGAATGCGTTCAATAGTGCCAGTTGGGACTCCATAGCGCTCGCGCTCAGGAGCATCCATGTACCGGTGTCGCTGTACAAGATTCTGGAAAATTATTTCCAGAATCGAGTACTTGTTTACGACACGGAGGAGGGTCAGAAGTGCGTCCCAATTACCGCAGGAGTTCCGCAAGGTTCTATCCTTGGCCCGGTGTTGTGGAATGTCATGTATGACGGAGTGTTGAAACTCAAGTTCCCTGTAGGGGTTGTGATCGTCGGCTTTGCAGACGACATAACGCTGGAGGTTTACGGCGAGTCTATCGAGGAGGTCGAGTTGACGGCCGCGCACTGTATACGCAAGGTCGAGGACTGGATGCGCTCCAGGAAACTGGAGCTCGCGCATCATAAGACGGAGGTCACGGTTGTGAACAACCGTAAATCGGAGCAACAGGCGGTGGTCAGAGTCGGAGACTGCACCATCACCTCGAAGCGATCCCTGAAGCTCTTGGGGGTTATGGTGGACGACAAGCTCACGTTCGGGAGTCACGTCGACTATACCTGTAAGAGGGCCTCATCGGCTATTGCAGCACTATCTCGTATGATGTCCAATAGCTCAGCGGTTTATGGCAGCAAGCGAAGACTTCTTGCTAGCGTGGTTTCGTCCATACTTAGGTATGGTGGGCCAGTGTGGTCCAGAGCGCTAGGTACTAACAGTTACCGTGGTAAACTGGAAAGTACCTACAGGCTCATGTGCCTGAGAGTTGCGAGTGCGTATCGTACGGTGTCATACGATGCAATCTGTGTCTTGTCTGGCATGATGCCTATCAGCATCGCCATCAAGGAGGACAGAGAGTGTTTCGACCAACGTGACACAAGGGGCATACGAGGTACCAGAAGGTCATTCTCGATGCTCCGCTGGCAGCGGGAATGGTCCAACTCCACAAAGGGCAGATGGACGCACCGACTCATACCGGAGATATCCGGCTGGGTCGGGAGACGACATGGTGAAGTGAACTTCCACCTGACACAAATCCTGTCAGGCCATGGTTGTTTCAGGCAATATCTGCACAGGTTCGGACACGCGGTGTCCCCCATGTGTCCCAAGTGCGTGGAGGAGGAGGAGACTGCTGAGCATGTCTTCTTCGTATGCCCCCGTTTCGCAAGAGCGAGGAGCAACATGATGGCTGTGAGCGGGCCTGGCACTACTCCGGACAATCTAGTCCGGAGGATGTGCGACGACCCGGACATCTGGAACGCGGTCTGTGCGGCCGCCTCTCAGATTGTTCTGGAGCTGCAACGTGTGTGGCGGGTCAACCACCAACACGCCAGTGGTAGCTAATTACCAGTCTCCAGGTAGTTAGCTAGGAGGTTATAAGAGTAAAGAGGGTGCATCACGCACAAAAGCCACTCCCCGACGTAATACTTAACCGTCGTTCCGGGAAGACCAGGGCTGGAGACTGGAGGGGTTTTAGTGGGTCGGGACAGGGATCAGTAGGTGTCTGGGCGAGTGTAACTACCCCAGCATCTCTCCCCTAGTCTCATCCCCACACCCTGAGTTCTCTTCTCAGGTGTCTGTTTGCAGATTTCCCCGCCACCTTTAAAAAAAAAAAAAAAAAAAAAAAAAAAAACACCGCGAAAACGAAAACGACATGAGTTAATAGCCGTACGGCTTCGACGACCTATATTTCTCCGTCTAATTGATGGCATTGTATAACAAATTTAACTGGAATCGATAGCATTATTATTTTTCACTTATTTGGTTGGTTTAATATTCATTTTGAACCTTTCGATGCACAATCTATCAATTGGCGTCAAAACACGAAAGAAAGGGACACCGAAATAGAACTTTAACGCTGAAGTTTTCATTTTGGCCCTCGAAATGCAACGGAACTATAGGTACTTTTTTGTACCGCTTTCGAAAGTTTGGTTTAGTTAACAACTGCCTTGACAACGACGCTACAACAGCTTGAATGTGTTGGCTGTTGCACGTATTATGGAATCATAGTAATCTGAAAGCGTTGTTCTAGCAGTAAAAAGCGGGAATAGATGGAGGTTGATTTGTTAGGATTTTAGATCTTTTTCGGTTAATTTTGATTATTTTTATGGCAAAGTGACCTGCTACAGAACCATACAAATCAAACAAAACAAAAATCATGCAAATACGTCAAGCCGTTTCCGACGTATGCGATCGTACACGCCCGGACGAACATATACGATTCGCATAGATTCTCTAGGATTCCTTACATTGGATTCGTGAGCGTCCTTGAAAAGGATTCCTGAAAATGTGTTTCCAATCATTGATTTTACTCACTGAACAGCACAAGGGGCGCTTGATGTATAAAAAAGTTCGCGAGCCTGGTTTCTTATATAATCTCTAAAAGTTCGCCAGTTTCCTCCAATAGATTTGCGCTTAATTTGAATCTTCAATTTTGAAGCAGTTTACGCCATGTTGAAGCCAGCGCTAGCTTCATCGACCAAACAGCGATTAAAATGGTTGCAGCGGCACTTGTCCCTAACTAAGCTGCTAATGTTCTGTATTGGAGAGAAATGTGAAGGCTCGAAACACACGAATAAATAATGACATCGAATAAAAACTAAGAATTGTAGCCAACGGTTACAAATCAGAAGGTAGCTCTCAAGAACCTCCAACATCTTCGACCCGGCACACAAAGATGTTGCAGCAAATTCACGGTTTTTAAATTTTTGATCGTGATAAAATTAAAAATTCTTTATACATTTTGTGGGTATGCTAGTAATTTACGAAAACAAAAGTGTGTAAACCAGGCTCAAATTCATTTGTATTCTTCCGATTCTCATTTCTTTCGGTTATGATTAATGCATAATTATTTTTCCTATTCTTGCTTTGAGAACCACAATAACAATGAATATTTGAATACATTTCGCTTGTGGGCTTTCCCTTCTTGTTGTACTAGAAACGCTAGGAATGTTCTCAATTATTTTTTTGTTTAGCTGGTTCAGATTATGGTGGTCCCTATTTGTAAACGTTTTTTATGAACGCAAGACTATGTAAGTTAGAGAAAAAAATATAAAAAGCAAGCTACACAACATGTCGTCTATCACCATCCGGTAGAGACTAGAGATGCACCGAATATTCGGGCCGAATATCAGCAAAAATTGGATTTTACCGAATATTCGGCTCGCCGAATAGTAAGTTTATTATTCGGCCGAATATGCCAAATAAGCCGAATAGTGGCCAATGATTATCAGAGAATAATATAAAAGTATAGTGCAAAGTTTTATGAACGGAGGTAAACGAAAACTGAAGATGTAACTTGGGCTTAGAAAGGAATATATCTCATTAAAACGGAACACGAACCGCAATCTCCACACAATAGTTCATGTCTTGTCTGGATGAGGTATATTTTTTCTGAGCCAAAGTCACATTCTCAGTTCTCGTTCATTTCTCGCATTTTATTTTAAAATGTAGTTGTAACACAAACTTTTAAATTGTGTTAACCAAATCCCCAAAAACATTATTTTTAAACGGCAACTCAAATAAGAACAAAAGTAGGTGCGCCACGGATTAGCGTGCCTTATTCCATAGACGCAAAATTAATTATTTCTTGTGCAATAGTTCGGACCATTTTCAATCGTTTTCGTACAGGAATAATTGGAAAGCGAAAGAAACAATTTAAAGTTCAAATAACACCCATTTGGTTATTTTGTTATCATACGATCAACGTTGTGTTCAGCCGAATATACGGCCGAATATTCGTCCCAAAGGCCGAATAGTGCTATTCGGTGCATCTCTAGTAGAGACTTCAACAGGAAAAAACTGTTACTAAAGCTCAAATCAATAGATGATGTATCGTCCTTTCCATCCCATCACGCAACCTTCTATTTGGTTCCCCAGCATCTGAATCGAACGTTTCTCTTGATTATGCCTGTCGGTGCCATACATGCTGCGGCTGCCTTTCGCATTATATATAGGGCACACACTTCTCCCTAACCGCGGGGTACGGGGTAGGGGCTTTCTCAGTTGTTCGTGACATTGAAGATCGATATCGGTTGCAGTAACGAAACCGCAAATTCTACAACAAGGCCGCCGGGACTCTGCTGACTGACTGACTGCATTGGGTGTTCTTGTTTCACCCGCCGTAGGTCCTAAAACGCAAACGTGGCACTTGCACGATTCTGCCAAAGGTTTTCCAATGCACAATGGTCCAGAAACCAAATTTAGGAGGAAATTTGGGTCTAGAGCTCTATAGCAATGTTTTAGAGAAAAACTTTCTTCTACAAAGTTGTTACATATGATAATGCACTTATTGAAAAATTATCAAAAATTAGGGTGACCAAAATTTTCAAAGCAATCAACTATCTAACTTTTTTGTTTTTGAAGATAGAAGAAAAACTTGTTCTACAATGTTATAGCTCCAATAATTTTAAGTAACTTTGAAAAAAACTTTTTTTTCTATCTTTGAAAACAACCGATTTATATTGAAAAAACACATTTTGCGCTCTAACTTCTTTATTTCAATTTTCACCTTTAAACTGCCTTTGAACGACTTTTTAAGCTTTTTAAGAGAAGCAATTTGCAATTCTGATATCGCCAATATCTCTATTCTACTCAAAGTTATTGATGTTTTTCATCAAAAAAATAGCGTTTTTCATTTGTATGTCATTCATTTTGGGGCAAACATAAAAAATATCTCTTGGTCTCATTTTGAAGGGCATACTTGACTCTATTAATGGAGGAACTTTTAGAGACATGTTATTTTTTAAATTTGAGTAAATTCAATTTAAAAACAAGACGAAAATTCCAATAATTTTATACGTTATGCATATAAAAGCACCCAGATTTATGTTTTGGTATTTTTTTCTTATAACTAAACGTAATTACCTTTAATTTGACCCAAAAAAATCGAAAATCGATCAACTGGTTCAAAAGTTATGATTTTTTTTAAAATTAAATACATCGAACACAGTCAATTTTTATGGTCACCCTATTTCGAAGTTGGTCACGCAAAGTGCTTTAATTGTGCTCAAAATCGCATGGATGCATCTATGTTGAAAATAATCAAACCCGTATTGTTTCGTTGGGTTGTTAAGGGGACCAGCTCCGAAATAGGGTGACCATAAAAAACGGCTATATTCGATGTATTTTATTTAAAAAAAATCATAACTTTTGAACCAGTTGATCGATTTTTTCTTTTTGGGTCAAATTAAAGGTAATTACGTCTAGTTATAAGAAAAAATACCAAAACATAAATCTGGGTGCTTTTATATGCATAATGTATAAAATTATTGAAATTTTCGTCTTGTTTTTAAATTGAATTTACTCAAATTAAAACAATAACATATCTCTAAAAGTTCCTTCATTTATAGAGTCAAGTATGCCCTTCAAAAAGAGACCAAGAGATATTTTTTATGTTTACCCCAAAATGAATGACATACAAATGAAAACATGTTTTTTTATGAAAAACATCAATAACTTTGAGTAGAAAAGAGATATTGGCGATATCAGAATTGCAAATTGCTTCTCTTAAAAAGCTTTAAAAGTCGTTCAAAGGCAGTTTAAAGGTGAAACTTGAAATAAAGAAACTAGAGCGCAAAATGTGTTTTTTCAATATAAATCGGTTGTTTTCAAAGATAGAAAAAACATTTTTTTACAAAGTTACTTAAAATTATTGGAGCTATAATATTGTAGATCAAGTTTTTCTTCTATCTTCAAAGACAAAAAAGTTAGATAGTTGATTGCTTTGAAAATTTTGGTCACCCTAATTTTTGATAATTTTTTAATAAGCGCATTATCATATGTAACAACTTTGTAGAAGAAAGTTTTTCTCTAAAACATTGTTGTAGAGCTCTAGACCCAAATTTCCGCCTAAATTTGGTTTCTGGACCATTGTGCAATGGAACAATCAATTCAGCACATAAGTCATCACTGCATTAACGAGGTGAGAAACATTTTGATTGACCTCGGTTTTGCTCGTTTCGCGCGGGGTGCGCTGTGTGAAAATTGTGAAACGAGACGTTAATGGATGAAGCATGAGTCATCAAATTGAAATTTGTGCGGTAAACTCTAAACTACCATTACCGCGTGATTAAGTGAGACACCAGCGGTCGATGTTTCGCTTTGAATGGGCCATTAGGTGATGTTTCACCTGGTGGTTTTATCTCGACTAACGGCTGTCTTGGTTCAAGGGATTCTAGTGAAATTGTTGCTACTCTGCTTACCACACCCCAGTTTGGTAGCTACACGAGTAATTAAAACTCGCTATTGTATCTGTGGCCTACCTAATTATGCAATTTTCAATTAATTTCAATACTATTTTGAATTTTACTTTGCGTGGATTTGAAAAATCTTATTTAAAGCTGAAATCATTATTGAAATTCCGAGAAAAATCGGGAAAAGCAAAATTCTAAATCCAAAAGAAAGTTGGTCTTGCATCAAAAAAGATATGCTCAAAACCGGTCTTCCTTTTTTTCTGCAATAACCGTAAACTGCAAACCAGATTAAACTCCAACTTTCGAACGAATTGATTGGAAGGGAGCTAATATTTGCTTTGCTTTTTCCCCGTACTATGCACGGACTGCGCTGACAAAACTCCAAGGTATAGTTATCTATCTCCACACGAGCTTTGATACGTCATTCCTCCTGACTCGATTGTGGAAGATTTTTCTTTCTGTTGCTGCTGCTGCAGTCAATATCCTCCTTTCCGGAACGCTCCTTACCGGGTTAAGCCACGATTCGATTCACTTCATATGTGGACCCGTCATCGTCGATGATTATATAACTGTTACGTACATGCTCATCCTGACGGGCGGAAGCTGGCGTAATAAAGTTTCGGAATTGGATTGCAATCATGCAATCTGGCAGCGAAACTCGGCTGCAGCACAAACAGTTGCGGTATTTTTCCTTTATTTAATGTTTACCTGTTTCGCTGCGATTCTTTTGTTACTTTTTCCGATTGTTATTTTACATTGTTCAAAGCATTGATAAATGGTGTTTTGAGTTGGGATTCTTAAATTTCATGTAGGGAAACTAAACTGCCTTTGCAACTAGTTGAATTGATCTCGGAAACTGTTCCATTCAGTTATCTGTACAAAGGGAAAGAAATTTTCCGGCACTGACAGGATAGTTTTCCTTTACCGTTGTACCCGGATGCCGATGGGAAGGATCTTTTTACCACGAACTGGAATGTAATAACAGTGATTGCACCGACGAAGATGACGAAGGCGGTTAGATTCGCTGCTACTTCCTGTAAAAGTGCATTTAATATTTCTATACAAATGAGTGATATATTTAAGAAAATTTAAAATTTTCTTCTTTTCATTTTTTAAACAAAATTTAGTTGTTCCTGTACATGTATATTTAACACAATGTTGCTTAAATTACTGATCTAACCTAATTCGCAAAGTTTCACTGGTAGCCGAGAGGGTATTACGAACTCTATAGATGAGTTTGTGTTAAATTTGTCTTAATCATGTAGGCGGTTTCTCAGCGTTTAACCGCGAATGCTGCACACGTCCGCTGGCTTGAGATGTGATGCAACAACTTGCGGGAAGCCTGTATTCGAGGGGCAATTCATTCAAGCTTCTCGAAGTCAGTTCGCTTATAGAAACCGGGGAAATGTTCACTGCTACACATAACGCTCGCTTCCGTCACGTCGCTCGCAGAAAGTAAACACGGGACTAAATTCAACAGAAATGAGGTCACAACAAAAAACCTTCTCACAAAAAAAAGGTTGACAAATGACAGACAAACGAAAATCAATTATCTCTCTAAATCTTGAAACTTCGATGGAAGTCATTATTCACTGTGTCCAGTAGCACTTCCGTCGGTGTTGCTATGCTCGCTCAAAATATGTTTTATTTCGGAAGCTGGGACATTAGTTGCCAATAAATCGATATGGCCCGGATGCTGGAAGACAGGCGGTGCCAAAACTGGCAGATGTTGTATGTTTATACACGGGCTTTCAACTGCAACACGTTTCCCGGATATGAACGATGTCTGTTCGGTTGTCCCGCTTGCCGGGTGGAGATGACAGTTTGTGGTTTGAGGGCACGTAGCTTAGCTGATGCTGGTATTGAATGTCACTGTTGAATGCTGACTGGATCGAAAGTGGACATAATCGTGCAGAAAATGGTTGAGCGTTGAAATGTCATGCTGAAAGCGGAACCCTCGAGAATACGCACCGTTTCGGAATGTTAGCAGAACCCATTAGAGAAGTGTTGAGTGCCCGAAACGCTTCTCTATTGGCTGTGACAGGTTCAATCAGATGGAATTTACGACTATTGATTTCAACCATAAATTGATCGCAATAATTAACCACATGCCTATGAAGCCGATGACGTCTGTACCTAGTGACTTTCTGTCGTCGACCCCCGCTGAATGTCTCGTGTCACACATCCCAGTGCGGTCGTTTCTCAGTGCCCAAACGCGTTACCAGCAATCGTTTCTCGTTTTGTTCGTCGTCACACAGCACAGAGCACAGAAAAACCATTTTCCAACAGAAGCTAGTGCAAACGGCGCCGGTGGCTACCAGCAGTAAGCTCAAATTACTCCCATTACTAGCTTCACTTTCTGTCAGTTTTCTGCCTTTCGACACCAGGAGACTCCGTCAGCTGGTCCCGACGGACGGACGATACACACCGGCATCCGATAGCTGATCGTTGTCACACTCTTGCCTTTGGCGTTCTCATAAAAGCACTGATTCTTTGTCCGATGGCCGGGTGTTGTCTTACTGTGGCGGACCGAAAGCTGTGCGAAAGTTTTTTTTGTACCTTACCGATGTTGTTTGTGGTGGTGTTTTTCCTACTCAAGTAGGCCCTTTTATTGGGTGGGCAACATATTGATGGTGATGCTTATTCCCCTCCCCTTCCCCCACTAACTGGTATTCGAGCCGTTCTCACCACTTGGTTTGGTAATTTTGGTAGAGTGCGACATCGGTAAGGCACGTGAACGACACCGAAACTTGTAAAAAAGCTTATATAACTGACAAATGAACCGTCGCAATTTTGCGATGAACCAAGACGAAAAACAATTTGCTTTGCCGAAGCAACAATATGGCTTTACTTGCCATCGTGTGATTTGTACGATTTATGGCAGTTATTAATACTGTGTGCTGAGGTTCTTTGACAGCGGAATGCAACTAGATTTTTCGTTTCATTAATTATAGGAAATGGTGCCTACTTAATAGTGCTTTGAGACTTGAGATTAGTTTGCGAAAGCTTTTCTTACGGGAAATTAAGTTTATTGAATTGTTAGTTATAATGAACGATTGAAGTTTTATTATATGGGTCATTCCAATTCAAAAAAAATCACAAGAAGGTTGTATGCAAAGCCACGACCGCAAGGTTGAAGTAGAATACTTTTACAAGAAAGATAACCCGGCTGCTTGCGTGTCAGTCATTTTTTCTAGTAAATAAACGTTGACCGTTCATTGGCAGTATTGTAATTTCTTTTTGTCTGATATTTTGAATGAAGTTCATAGAATATTTTTAAATTTTTGTGATACGTTGAAGTGCTGCCGAATTGTAATATGCACATTTAATACGACATCATTAAACGGGAACGGAACAAAGGCTACGGTTATGCATAACGCGAATGCCGGCGCGATGCGATTCGCGTTACCGTGGTGAAATGTACAGCTCTTTTTAATGCGAAGTAGAGCTATACATTTCAACAGATTTCGTCTTGCCGAATCGCATCGCGCCGTTATTTGCGTTCTGCATGACCGTAGCCAAACACTAAGCGACGCAAACACGTAATAATAGTCAGAGTATGCATGTAGATGAAGATAATTAACTTTGGATTATAGCGCAAAACGAGAAAATATTAACTCTTCAAATATTCATTTGTGTTCTTCAAATTTCAGTTATTCAATTTAATATCCGTTGAAATGTTTGTTTATTATCTGATGAAACTCTTAAATAGGCCAAATGATGCATTCCCAATTTACTAGGTCCATAACTCTGCCGACCGTGCTTGGGAAAGTACGGTATAACGACCAATCAGAGGTCAAATTTTGTGTTTTGACAAGGCTTAAGAGCTTTCAATAGTACAATAGTTCGAATGATAAAATTGCAATTTCATGCATTTGGTAGGAATCTTAGAAGATTTTTTAATCGATTGCTGCAAAAACGAAGGAAATCCATCGAAAACTAACCGATTTATTGGCATTTGAAAATTTTCTCACTTTTTTCAGTTTTAGATTTTCATTTCACATCCCTATGTAACCGAACTTACTGAGAGAAGTATTCTAATTCAAAATTAAATCTTCGTTAATTCATTTGTTGTCCTTATAAGGACAATTGTTCAATTTATCATGGGATGTAGTGTTTATCTTACATCTCTGTGTTACCTTGATAGTGAGGACTAAGGCGCACGGTCAACACAATGAGAAAGGTGTTTTCACATTGAAAACTAGACACGGCTTTACTGGAGGAAGTGTTGGCAAATGCATCTACCGCTAACATACGAAAGCGCGTCGTTTCATGTGGGGAATATTGTTGATTGCGGGAGAATTTATCTCGCAAGGTGCATGAAAAACGCCGTAGAAGTGCTATTGGTACCAAAAGCTATTAACTCTTCAAATAAGTGTTTTATTTGTTCTCAAGAGAACAATTGTTCAATTCAAAATCGGATTTACGCAATCGCATCTCTGTAATATTACCGACAATAATATTCTTCTGAACAAACTGATACAACTTTCCCATTAGGCCTCTGCCATAATAGACGCGAAAAGCGACGCGAACCGATTCGCTCGGCTGTAGGTTAATGTACAGCCATCAGTAGAGCTGTGCATTAACCTACGGCCGAGCGAATCGGTTCGCGCCGCTTTTCGCGTCTACTATGGCAGAGGCCTTAGAGAAAGTTGCTGGCTGATGTATTCACTTCATGCAAGCCTGCTGCCGATGCTTCCCGCTACCACGCTGAAACAGCATTTTAGTGAAGGGAGTGTCGTTGCATCAGCTGACCCTGCTACTATCGATGCTGATATACCCGCTGCAACAGCTACGCAATGCATAGCCATGCCACAGTTGTGGCCAGAGATGCCACATATACAGATTTTTCTGTAATTTTCAGATTTTTGAACTAAAAAAGCAATACAGAATCTGTATTACAGAATTACAGAATATTGTCAAAAATATAGAGTTTACAGAATTTTTTACTGTTCGAACTGAAATCAATTTCTTGAAATGTTAAATTCGATTCAACGACTTTCAAACTTTTGTGAAAAAACCTGGTGCTATTTGTTTTGGTATTGTTGCAGAAGAAGAGGGATGAGGTTTGGACGAAGGCGAAAAATGACGTTTCGAAATATTTGACAGGATTTTTATTTAAAATTCATGAAACAAATTGCAAAGCTGTTCGATTCCATCGATCCTGTTGTAAAAACGGTAGCTTTATTTAAGTCTAAAACAATCGTGTAATTGGAAAATTTAAATGATTTGATTCCCCAAATTCGTAACAGTAACTGATCGACAAGACTTGGATAACGAATTTTGCTCGCTAAGAGCAAACTTGATCTGAGTAGTTGAACGTCACAGCGCCGAATGGTAAATTCATGTTTTCGTTACTAAGATCATTTGTGCGATTTTTTTCAATAATTCCACATTCTTCGGTTTGTGTAGAATGCATATTTTCAATATATAATTACAGCAAGTTTAAAGCCAGAAATCTCATGGCCCCTAAGCTTATGAGCTCAATTTTAAAAGCTAAAAGCTACGTTGCTAACCAAGCAGGAGCTACTAAATGAATTAACGAAAACATGCATGAACATCATGTAAAGAAAAATAAGTAATTTTCTTGTTCAGTTACTACATTTGATTATCGCCTGAATATAAGTTTAAAACCGATAAAAAATTAAGCTAACACAAAAAATAATGATTTGTTTCAATATATTCTTTAAGGAAGAAGTTTTTTATCCAACATTCTTAGTTTGCTCGATACAGATTTTTTATACGGATTTTTTAGCCCGTGAAACAGATATACAGATATTTTCGAGCAAAAATACAGAAATAAATGTGGCAACCCTGGTTGTGGCCGCTATACGCTGGCCCAACTGCTGAGCAACTGCAACGCTATCCGTAGCCATGCCACAGTTGTGGCCGCCATTGGTATCCGCTGTACCAGCATCTGCTGGCCCTGCTGCTATCGATGGTGAGATCTGCTGAAACTGCTACGCTTATCCGCAGCCATGCCACAGTTGTGGCCGCTAGGGATGGGCGATACTTGTATCGATATCGCTGCTGCTAAGGGAGGACTGCTGTCGTCGCTGTTCAGTACTATTATGAGCGGCTTCGACTAAAACAGGCTCTTATATAGGGATGAAAATAGGAATGAATTATTTTACGTACGTGGTGGAATGATATAACTTGAAAAATATGTGTGACTTCATTCCGGCTCAGAGCGATCATTTGATAAGCTCTACCTCTTTTTTCAGTTTCTAAAGTTTTTCCTCAGTTTCGTAGCACGGATGCACAAAAATGATTTCTTGTCGAGCCGGACCGATAGCACTCTCATTGAAGCAACAAAATAACATGTTTTGTGTCGTGTTGTGCAGCTTGGTTGAAGAAAATGTTCCCGTCCCCGTGTCGCATGTAAGCAGTTTATTGCGTTCAGTAGACAGTAGGTAGTGTATCCAGCGAATAAACACCGATGGTGCTCTCACACACGCAACGGTTTTAACCCGTATCTTATTGCGGTTTGTAACATCAAGCGATTTCGTTTGCTCGCTGTTGCGTGTTGCATCCTGTTGCAACTTGGCAGCTGGCAGACGACGAAATTCTGTTTATGCTGATTAATTGAATCTTCATATTAGCTCTGCATAGTCGAACTGACTGCTTTTGTGAATGCGTACTAACAGGGCAGTTAATTATTCAATGTCGGTTATGCTGATCGCAGCCTTTGCGTTGCCCCTACAGTGGGGAGTTTACTAAATAAAGTGAAAGTAAAAATTAGACAACTACAACAGAATTTAATTGCATCCCGCACAGAATGTCTGCTTGTGTTGATGCCAGAAAATTATTAACCTTCAATTATTTTTTTATTTGCCTTGAAAAAAGCATGTTGCGGTTCAAAATCGGTTGCTAATTACAACCTTTGAGCTGCCCTAACATTGGTGGAATTAAGTTACACGGACAACATGCACTGTGGAAGCTATTTCACATTCGGTAAATTAGACGGGTGCGACAAATTTGAATTGCTAGGATGCAACACAGAATGCTCGCTTGCGTTGACAAAAATTATTAACTTTCAATTACTTGTTTATTTGCCTTAAAAAAGGCATTTTGATTTCCGAAATTGGATTTCCTGATGGCAATCATCATGCTGCCCCAACACGGGGGGAATAATGGCTGTCTGGCGACACACGCTGAGAAAAACCGCGCTGCTCCTGAGACGTGGTGACCAACCACAGGGCTAGTGCTGCTGCTAAGGAAGAACGACTGCTGTTGTCGCTGTCTAGAACTATTATGAGCGGCTCCGGCTGAAACAGGCTTTTATATAGGCCAAATAGCATGTTTTCAATTGCAAGGTATATGATCCTGTCGACCGTGCTTGGGAAGCAAGCATATAACGACCAATCAGAGGTCGAATTTTTCGTTTTGACAAGGCTTGACTGTTTTCAATAGTACAATAGCGTGAATAATAAAATTACAATTATCTTATTTTGGGAAGAGTCTTAGAAGATTTTCCAATCCATTGCTGCAAGAACTAAGGAAATCCATCGAATACTAACCGATTTATTAGCATTTGAAATTGGACATATTTTTCACTTTTTTCGGTTTTAGATATTCATTTCACATCCCTATGTAGCCGAACTTCCTGAGAGAAGTATTCTACTTCAAAAAAAAAAAAATAATAATAATGATAATAAACAAACGTGCCAACGACCTTCTCAGATTTGGCTCAAAATTTGTAGCATTGTTCACATAAGGTCACTATAGGAAAAATCCCAACTTTGGTCTACTCTCCGTTCCTTGGGACTCTCCCTTTTTATGAAATTGCCATTTTTCGTCAAAACCCTTAGGGGCCATCCATATTTCACGTGGACAGATTTTTAACGACTTTGATCCCCCCCTCCCCCTCCATGGACAACTGCCCATATAATTTCTAAAAATTTTATATGGACCGTGGACATTACGCAGCCCCTACCTCAAGGCTGTCCTCGTGAAATGTGGATGGCCCCTTATTTACTTCTAATTATGGCTACCTCTGTCCAGCAACTCCTATCCCAACCTTCACGAGGTGCCTTTGATTGTGTACTGATTGGGAAGGGGGTTCGTACGCAACTGTTTTCCCATATTAGGGACGGCGTACAACAGCGTCTGACCCGGAGCGGTTGGCTGAATCATGAAATGCTGTATCCCGCCAGCTACACCTAAGGTAGCAGCCACATCAGCAGGATGTAGGTATCGTGACGCTGATCTGGTCGCATACCGAAACCGCTCCTAACCATGAACAATGAAATTAGAAACAGCGGGGCAGGGCATCTGTGGGCCGGACAAGTAGCCAGAATGCCTGACGAATGAGCCGCCAAATCAGAAGATGCACGATCTGCTGGTGTACGAAGTGACTGGAGAACGGCTGCCCAAAACAGAAGAAGCTGGAAGTCTCTCATTCGTTCGACCCAAGACTGTTAAACGCTCCTTCGGCCAACAAATTAAAGAAGGCTACAAGAGTATGGTGTTTAAAAAAATTGATTTTAAAGAAAACATTATATTTAAAGAAATGATAATGTTAATGAATCAAAATGTTAATGATTAGCGACAGTGTTGCTAAAAGTGGGGCAACTGGCAACACTTTCGATCCAAATTAATATATTTTCTTAATTGTTCTGAAGGTTACATAGTCCGCCCTTCCAAGCGGGTGGTAATGGATTAGAATCTTAATAAAAACCAGGCCATTTAATGTCAAAGGACTTAAGCATGGGCTAATCTCAGGTTTCCCCTCACAAACACTTCCCTCCAGACTAGAAGTCTCTTATCTAAACCTTCGGAAAGTTCATCCATCGATAGCGTGTTATATGCTTTGGAAACATTCACGAAGCAATGGTTTTTTTCATGGTAGGGGAAATTTGCTTGCCAGACAAATGAAAGACCCACCTCAAACAGTGTGGGGTTCGACTCATTAAAGTAGCGGCCTTTATGCTCCTCCTAACTCTTTTAAATTTCATGCTAACTGCCTGGAGACTGGCAGTTAGCTAACGCCGGCGTTTTGGTGGTCAACCTGACGCCTGTTTTGCAGCTCTAATACTATTTGGGAGGCGGCCGCACTTACAGCCCTCCATGTGCTCGGATCTTCGCACATCCTCCGCACTAGGTTGTCCGGAGTAGTGTTCTTCCCGCTCACTGTCGTCATGTCGCTTCTCGCGTGCGCTTGCATACGAAGAAGACGTGCTAAACGGTCTCCTCCGTGTCTACACACTCGGGGCACATAGGGGATTCCATGAGCCCGAGCCTATGCAGATACTGTCTAAAGCAGCCATGGTCTGACAGAATCTTGGTCAGGTGGAAGCTGATAATGGTGTCTTCCGATCCATTCGGATAGTACCGGGATCATTCGGAGCGGCCATTCTGCCATCGAGGATGGTCTTATTCTACGTCGTATACCTCTCATTCAGTGTAAGCCGAAGCAATCTACGTTCTCGATAATGATGCTGATAGGTATCATGCATTACCTCGTACGACACTGTGACTCAGACACATGAGTCTGTGAGTACTTGGGAGCTTTGTAGCCGCAAGGTTACAGAGTCCGCTCTGGTAAGCGGGTGGTTGTGGGTTCGAATCTTAGTAGAATCAGGCCATTTGGTTTTCAAAGGACTTTAACATGGGTTTATTCTCAGGCTCTCCATGACATACCCTTTCTTCAAGCTGAATTCTGTAGTATCCCTGCTGACATTCATCCCAACAAAAATAAGTCCCTCTTAGAATAAACCTGGCTAGAGAGGAACGTTAGATGTAGTCTCACTCCAGGAAATTATAATTTGGCGATATTGGTAGGAAAGAAAGAGACTCGGTATTGTAGAGCAGTGAGCTTGCAACGGAAGGGTAAAGTCTCACACACAAACACGAATATAAATGAAAAAAAAAACGTATCATTCATTTCAATAGTGATACTGGCCAGTAATATGAAGTGCGGAATACAGAAAACACCTGGGAAATATCATAATAGATCCAATGTCTCTGGTCGCAGTGATGAGTCTAAACAGAGAAAAAAAAAGAAAGTACTTTCCAACTTATTTCGGTATTCACTAGTAACTAGTGTTTTGGACCACGCTGGCCCACCGTACCTTAGTATGGACGAAGCCACGCTAGCTAGAATTTACACTTGCTGCCATACACCGCTATTGGACATCATACGAGATAATGCTGCAATAGCCATTGAAGCCCTCTCACAGGCATATTCGACATGGCTCTTGAAGGTTAGCTTGTCCATCACACCTAGCAGCTCAGGGAGCGCTTGGAGGCGATGGTGCAGTTCTCGACGCTGATCAACGCTTGTTGCTTCGACTTGCGGTTATTAACATCTATGACCTCCGTCTTATAATGCGCCAGCTCCAGTTTCTTGGAGCACATCCAGTCCTCGACGACGCCTATAGAGTGCGAAGCCGTCAACCCACCCTCCTCGATCGATCCGTCGTCGACCTCAAGTGTGATCTCGTCCGAAAAACCAACGATCACAACCCCTGAAGTGAACTTCAGTTTCAGCACCTCGTGGTACATGACATTCCTTAGTACCGGGTTCAGGATGGAACCTTGCGGAATCCCTGCGATAATTGGGACGCATTTTTGACCCTCGTCTGTGCAGTAAACTAGCTCTCGATTCTAGAAATATTTTTCCAGAATCTTGTCTCTCAGGGAATGTACAGTTGTAACCCTTGGTTCCAAATCCAAAGTGTTGACTCTGCCAACAATAATAAAAGCTAACGCTGCTCAGATATACCTTTCACTCCCTTAGTACGACTCTGCAAAAAGCCCCCTAAGTGAGTGATATCACTTCAAGTCTGGCGCTTTGCGTCTTGAACGGAGGGGTCACTCACGGAGGTAAGCTTTTCTTCACAACCACGACTACTCTACTCTGTATGGGTGATATTCCTCCAAGTCTGACGCTTCGCGTCTGGGACGGAGGGGTCGCTCATACCGGTTTGCGAGCAGATGCACTTTGGCATATTTTGCCACAAGGGTTTCGGGCCATCCTAAGCAACGACCGGGAAGTGTTGCCAAGAGAGAGAAAGACGTCAAAATGCGGGAAACCTGAGAGGGTTTATAAGGCTCAGCTAAAGCTGTGAACGCTCTTTTTACGTTGAACAAGTAGCGAAGTTAGAAGTGCGCGCAAGTTCAGTTTTATTCTAAAAGACGAAACGAAAAGCAAGGGTATAAATCCGTGTAAATTAAGAAGAAAAGTACAAAAGGAAAAGTCAGGACATAAAAGCTAATTGAGTGAAAAAACAAAAGACACGATTTAAAAGTTTATTGTGTGAAAACCTAAAGAAAAAGTCATTTCAGTAAAAAGTTATTGTATGTAAAAGTTGATTGTGTAAAACAAAGCGATGTCTAAATCTAATCTAAATTCTATTTAAAATGAATATAGTGTACTAGCAACGAATACAAAGAAGAGAGAAGCGCTGAAGAGAGTGTTTTAAAAGTTAAAGAAAAGTCATTTATGTACAAGAAAAAGGTAAAATTTCATATTTATATACTAGAACACCTGTGTAACGTAGTTTTAAGAGAGCCTGAAATCATTGCTAATTGTCCCCGAACAGGTCCTTGGAGGGGCCTTTTTGTGTTTTGTTCTGGTTTTACCCCAGATATTCTTCCCGACAGTTGCTCGTCGCCAGGTCGCCATTCGATTTGGCCCAATATTCCCCACCCCGCAGGAGCGGTGCTATACAATACGCCACAGTCGTGCGGAGTGCACGCGAACGTGATCCCGCCCAGGTTAATCGGCAGAGATACCCTGATACGAGTAGCTGCCAACGCCGGTGTACCCAACCGGTGGTCCGAAGCCGGTGAGCCAAAACAGGGTAATAGCAAGCAGAAAAAACCGTACAGCGAGGTCGACCCGCGGAAAATTGGGAAGAGTACAATGAAAGTTACACAGGCAGAAAAGCGCAAGTAAACCTAGGTTAAGAGCAATATTGTATCGAATCGGGATGAATATTTTATAAGTTAAATGTATGTACGCAAGTTTTATAATCCACACTAATTTACACCCGCCACTTAGTCCGGTATTCGTAACTCGAAAGGAGTTCCCCCCCCCCTTGTCGCTACTGATTTACCGAGAAGGTGCTCTGAACAGAAGCTTTTGAGCAAGTTATAGTTACCAAGTACATGTTTGGCAAAGCTTTCCACCATGGTCGAGGTCCGCTAGGTGGTTCACTTTCCCTTAGTTCCTGATCGCAAGAATAAGAGTTGCGTGGTTGGTATAGAAGCAGCTTGAGGCTTACATTCACTCCCCCCATCCGTCATATTTCCTCCCAACCCCTGAGCAGCAAGGCTAACACAGTCATCCAGGCACTTCTGCATGACTTCACGAAATAGTCCGGGGGCCTCTTTGATGGCCTTCTTCATAACCAGATTCGGAATCCCTTCCAAGCCCGGTGAAGCGATGATAAGGTCAATGAAGATGATAAGGTCGATAATGAAGATAATAGTAAGTCTAAGTTAATACAAAACTGGTTATATAAAAGTTTTATAGCGCCTTTTGTAATGTCTGTAAGCACTGTAAAACTTTGATAAAACCACTGCAAAAAGGAAAAGAAAAAATGCAGAAAGAAACATTGGAACAAAGCCACAAAAGATCAAAGTTACTGGTCGCTGCGGAGTCCATACAAAAAAATGGGCTAAATTATAACTTGAAATCTAAATTTTACTCCGTTTCATACACTGAGGTGTACATTTGGCTGGACTATGAACTAAAAAGAACTGTGAATTAGATTTTAAACTAGCCTCTAACCTCTACTCTTGGTTTCGGATTGGACACTGGACTCGAGGTTTTTAACCCTGGATTCTCGATTCTGGTTTCTGAATTTGAATCTGAACTATAATCTCATTCATGGCTGATCTTGACTTTAGAGTTTAGTTTGAATTCGGCTCTATACTGAAATTTAGACTAATCTGGACTTGGCACTGCATTTTTGGTTGGACTCAGGACTTTCGGGTCTGGATTCTCGTCTGTGAACTAAGCTCGGGACTTAATTGGACTTTGGGCAAGGCTCTTAATTGGATTTTGGATGTTGGACTCAGCAATTTGGAGGATTGGAATCTGAACTAAACTATTGATTGTATTCCGAATTCTGGTCTTAGAATATTCGACGTTGGATTCAGGATTTTTGTTTCTTGAGCTAGGCACCAGACCGAAATCCGAATCGGATCTCATCCAGGATTAAGATCTGGGTTCGGGTCAAGAATGTAAGTAAAAAAAAAAACTCGGAACTAGACTCTGAAACGCATTCTGAATTGAATTTTAGATTTTTTGTATACCTAAAAGGCATTGGGCAAAAGTACCACTGCGACAGGAATGATTGTCTTTGGTAGCTGGCCCCGATTGCTTGACACATATCACAAGACGCTCGAACTCATTGATGGAGTTTAACTAGTTGGTTGTAAGTCTTTGCCCCAATTCGGAACAACAAGGTTGATGAATTCAGTGACCGTTTTGGAATTCGTGCTCCATACCCGGTATGGAGTTGAGAGGTAAGTTCCGAAGAGGTTGAATTCTAGTATAGATTGTGTACTAGACTTCAGGCACTGGGATTCTGAACTGGGGATTCCGGAGCTAGCTGGAGTATGTTTCGAAGATTGAACTCTGAATCGAACTCAAACTCAAATTGGTTTCCAAATAGGATTATTTATTGAATTTTGTCATTTGGCTGGAATCTAGACTCAGGACTTTGGGCTCTGGATTCTCGTGTATGGGCCAAAAACTGGACAACGTTGGACTCTTGATTGAATTCTGGTTTCTGGACTCAGGATTTCAGAGGATTGGAATCTGAAGTGGAGTCTTGATTGCGCTCTGAATTCTAGTCTAAGAATATTTGACACTGGATTCGGATTTTTTGTTTCTTGATTAGATTCCGAACCTGAAACAGAATTGGATGGAAGGATTGGACTATGAATCGAACGAGATCATGAATTAGATTCTAAACACTGGATTCAAGATTATTAATCAAGAACTCGGCACTGGACTTGAATTTCGGGTGTACAGGACTCTGACTGGAATCTGGACTATACTCTGGACTGGACTCTAGATTAAATTCTGGACACTGAACACAGGATTTTAGAGGACTGGCACTTTGAATTCTGGTCAAAGAATGTTTTTGTGTTTTTTTTTTTTGGTTGAACTCTAATCTAGATTCCAGGCCTGAATCAGGATTGGACTACATATTGCGCTAAGAATCAGGCTCTGAGATACTAAAGCAAGACATTTGAATTTTTGCTGCGGACTATGCACTGAACTTTGGATTGGACTCTGAATTATGAGTTTTGAAGACTGAATTTATGAGTAGACTCAGAATTCAGAATTTTAGATTATATTCTTTAATTTGAACTCTGGACTGAAATGTATTGTAAACACAAGTCTATTGCGCATAATACCTCAGGGTGATAAGCTTTTTCATGTATAATTTCCTCGGAAATACGATTAAATTGTCAATTTGGAACAGGAAACATATTCATTCGCCGAAAAATGTAATTAAATTTTTCAAATGTAAAATGAACTTTTAACATATTTGGCAACACAAGCGCTCTAAATTGTTGTTACCACAAAAGATCAAAATAATGGTCGCAGTGGTCCGAATCTAACAAAAAATATTGTTATATATTTTTGATTCCTTAACTAATTTTGTTCACAATTATTGAGTCATTTTTTTCAAACATTAATGAATATGCTTTACAGTTTTCTCACAGAGTTTGAAAGAACTGGAGTTCATATGGCATCTGATCTGAATGAAAATGGTATAAAAACAGGCGAAAATTATATGACTAAAACTCACTTTCAATTTTGTATACTATTTTGTTATAGTTGTTAGAGATGTGCAACAAATAGTGCCAGTAATCCAGATATTTCTTGATTATAAAGATTTTAATGCATTAAGAATTGAGTTGTTTTCCGGCTCCCGGCATCTTTACGGTTCCGCTCGTTCCGATTTTGGATGGTATTGGGTCATTCTGGGCGTACCCCATGAATTCCGAAAGGGATTTTCCCCTTCGTAAGTATTTGTTAGAAATACCAGCCCTCGCTCCGTTAATCCTTACATAACTTGTGTATGACCCCCTAGGTTTTTCAGAAAATATAAACTACCATCTTGAATTTCGAAAGGCCTCTGGGGTGTACATTCGGTTACTGGCTATATATCATTCCTGTTATGACAGCATCCAAATTAGAAGGTATTTGTTTATTTTAGGCTGGTTTCCAGAACCCAGTAGTTGCCATCGTGGATTTCAAAATACCTTCTGGACACCATCCTGGTTCTGGGAATTGGGTAGTGTTTGGCCCGTTTTGGCTGTTTTCCAGAAACCGTAAGTTGTCATTCCGATTCCGAAAATAACTTGGATATTCCAAGATGATCTTTAGAAACCGGAAGCCACCTCTTGGATGGAAGGGCGTTCGTCTGGAGTTTATTTCTTGTCTTTGAGAAGTCCACTAAGATTCGTTGAAATTTGTGTTTCAACATGGTTTGACATTTTCGAGTAGTACAAAATAAAAATTCAATTTTTCGCATTTGAACGGGCACGTAGCTGATTTTACAACCAGTTGTTGCAAGAATGAAAGAGTTTCGTTGAGAACTGATGAAGTACTAAGCATTTAAAATTCGGCAAATTTCGTTGCTGGTTCCGAATTTGAATTCATACTTAACACCACTACAGAAAATCTTTCGTGAAGACGTAGCTTTACGTCAGAAAATGAAACAGGGCAACAATCTAAAATTGTATGAATATTTGAACATGATACTATAGGGCATACCTTTACAAATTTATACCAGAAATTGTGGTTCCTACTTACGCACTAGTTCTGACTCTAAATTTCAGAATTAGGGACTCATAAACATGGAGAAAAGAAAATATGAACTAGGAGTCCTAGTTTAGCAACTAGGGAGGAAAATCTAAAAAATTACGAGTTTGACCTCAAGGATTAGGTTGCAAGTATTGAGAATACATATTTCAGGCTCCACGATGCACATTCGGGATCAAAATTCAAGAATCCAGCCGAAGAACGTAGAATTAGTTTATTAATTTCACAATCCAATAACCACAATGAATTAGGAATCTTGAATCCGAAACTTGAAGTCCTGAAGCAAATCAGACACCAGAATGCAAAAGTTATAACTTGCTAAAAATATATGGGTCGTTCCATACGAAGTGTCCATACCGCTTGGACACGACCATCACGGATTTGACTCGAAGATAGGGGAAATTTTGGTGCCGATCGGAATACCACTCGCTCTGTGGGGGACACCCCTCATTGTTGCAAAGTCACGCATTTTCTGTCCAAAATCTCTCTTTTTCTTACAATTCATACGAGATGTCCGAAAAGTACTGATAGATGTTTTGAAAAAAAAAAACAGGGAATCCAGAAAAAAAGTTTTGATTGGAAGTGTTGCCAGATAGATTATTTTTGTATTTGAAACTTAAATTTACATTTTGTAGCAAATGTAGCCATTTTTGTTTTGAATTTGATCATTTCGTTGTTTTACTTTACGAACTAATTTCATTTTTGTCATATGACTTATATTTTAAGTTTTAGTAAAGCGGGCAATGTATGCAGTTTGCGAGGATGCGAAAATGAACAAGAATAGAAGGTGTGACTTTTAGGCTTAGAAAAAATTTTCCCTCGTCCAGACGGGTCGTTGTGTTCCTTGGAAAACATTCAACATATAATAATTATTTTCTTTTGCAATTTGTAGTCGTAAGACGTCCGAAAAATACTGGTAGGTGACTTTTGATGAAAAGAAACCAAGTAATCCAGAAAAGTATTATTTTAGACCGGAAGTGTCGCCATCATACTACTTCGTTGTTTATCATACTACTTCGAGGTAATGAGTTTGTCACGTAAAACTTTTCAAGGAACACGATGAAACTATCCAATTTAAAATTGAATTTGCCGGAAAATGCAAATTCAGTGTGCAAATACAAGAATAATCAATCTGGGAACACTTTCTCAACAATAATGTTTTTTGGATTCCTTGGTTTATTTGCTTCAAAAGTCACCTACCAGTATTTTTCGGCCGTTTTGTGTCTATAAATTGTAAAAAAAAATTAATTAAGTAATATTGAACGATTTTCGTAAAAATATTATAACTCGAGATTAGTTTATATTACCTCGGGGTGATAAGTGTTTCTTACATAAAAATTTTTCGAGGAATACGATGAAACCATCGAATTTAAGATAAGAGTGGCTACATTTGCCGAAATTACCAACTTAATTTTCAAATACAAAAATAATATATCTGGCAACACTTCCGATTCCCTGGTTTATTTTCTTTAAAAAACATTTATCAGTTTTTTTCGGGCATCTTAAAATAAAAGAGAGAGTTTTGACTTTGCAAAATTGGGATTTTTTCAAAGTGAACCTAGATGAACAATTCCCCCAACTTTGAGTCAAATCCGTGATGATCGATGCCAAGTTTGTGCTTTTCGTGGTCACTTCGTATGTAATGACCCATATAATGTTAGATTTGCAACTTTGAAATGCAAAATCGATAATCCAAAACTTAGAAATCTAAATCCAGAATGGCAAATCGAATTCCAGATCCCACACTAGCAGTCAGAAACTCAGCTATGTAATTCAACAAACGGGCTTAGAAACAAAAGGAACGTTGAATTCCCAATCCGGATCTTAAAACATAATTCAAAGATGTTAATCTTTTCACCCTATGAAAATAACCATCATCTTTGGAGTAGAAACAGCCGGCGACACATAATGTATGGAAACAAAAATTTATATCAGGGATCTGAAAGCAGTGAACTACAACTCAAGAACTGATTACTAAACTTGATTTTGAAATTAAGATGGAAAATACAATTCCACCATGTATTTACCATCCAAATTCCTGCTTTCTGAATTCAAATTCCCCGATCTTGGATCCAGGATTCCAAATCACAAGGGTTTGTAGGATTTTCAATACTTTTAGAAATCTAAGATAGCGAATTAAAATTGTGCATAATTTATTTGCAGATCCACGCCCTCTGGGAAGAATAAATGGGAATGTTCGCTTCGCCCTTCGTTTGAACTCTGCGATGACTCCAAATTTTGGTTTTCGTCTGTTCCCCCATCTTTAGAATTATTTTAGGCCCAATATCTTTTGCTTATCTCACTTTTATGGGTCCTTTGAAAATTTTCCTCTATGTTGTCCGTCCTCTGAACGATTTTGGAGTAGAATAATTTTATTGTGTAATAAGTAATTTAATATTTTTGGCAATAGTTTTACCTAAACAAGGCTCAAATTCTGAACACTTCTTTTCCTTTTCTTTATTTTTCTGTAGCATTATTCCAGATTTGTAAGTGATTCTAAACATCTTGGGTCTTTGGCTATTTTTGGGTTTCGAGCTTAAACTTTCCGTTTTTGTTGCTGTAAGAATGTTTTTCGCCGAGACTTCAAGAAATGATTTTTATCGATTTTAGCCTTAATTTTTATTTCAACTTGCCAATCGTTTCGACGTTTTTGATGATAATAATTTATTATCATTATTTTTATCTTCGTTCGATATTCTGGGGGCGTAAAATTCCAAAGTTTAGATTTTTTGCTCAATTAAAATTCCTTTTGCTTATATATATTATGTTGTGCCTTATTAAATTTTATTATTTTCATAGCTGTCTACCTCCTTCGCACAAAGAAAACATGATCTAATTTCGTACATTTTAATGTAAATTTGTAAGAATACTCAATCTAGTTTTTCGGTTTTTTTCATGAACCTTAACCAAATTAATTTTCATTCAAAATGATATTGCTCAATTCGATGTACTGAGGTAAATTTTGTGCGCTTCGATCCATTGTTTCATGATTGTAATACAGTAATATAACGACAAAAACTTAAATCCTTCAAATGAACAATGTTTTCGAGTTATATTAGGTTTCCAACCCAGTTGTGCACAACCCTGCTACTAGAAGAGCCAACATATCGTTTCACCTGACACAAACGTACCGTTTGCAATCAGTACCAAAACTCTCCCACGGAGCAACCGATTCCCAGCATGGTGCTCCCAGAGCCGAGAGCAATCAACCGACTTCCATTCATTTTTCTCGCGGGAAATTTCAGCCTATCCATGCGCACATGTTTTCCCGGGAAAATGGCAAGAGCTTTCACCACGCTCTTACTAGTCAGGTGGACTGATAACACAAAGATTCTCCGACTCTCCTGCGAGCGAAACCTCAACAAGTCGCCACCATTCGCTGCTCACACCGGAACTCCACTGTCCTGTGTAGGCGCGCGGCTAGTCGTCGCTCAGACGGCGGTATGGCGGGTGCCGCAGCTTCCAACAAGTTGTTATCAGCTGGTGCACTATTCTGCTCCGTGGGAGCACCGGGTTTCAATTCTCAGACTGCCGTCGCTGTCGTCTCGGCAAAAGAATCATTTGGAAGGTGAAGTAAGTGCGACGATATCGTGTCTTCGGATTCTCAGTCGTCGCCGCACCTCGAAGCAGAACGGTTGTACAAAACTCCGTGATGTTGTTTTAGAAACAGGACGATACGTGTAGAGTTAAAATATGACAAATAGATCAAATATTGTCTTTAATTTTAAGTTTTAAGCCAACACCGGATGTGTTGGTGTGAGTGCATCTATTCAAGTGCTTCTTTAAGGGTTTGGTTTTAGCATGGATCGGAGTGATCTGTAAAACAAGGAATGTAAATATTCGCTAGACTTCCTCCTAAAGTGACAAACGCGAAGGCCTTACGATAGGCTGCCGAAGTGAAAAAGGTTGGGACGGAGTAGACGGGTGGACTGTGAGGTATACCGGCGGCGGGACGAAAGAGAGTAAGCTTTGCGTTATCCTTAAACGTGAACTCGACGACCGTGTCGGAATCAATCGCTAGCTGAACGCCGTGAAGGTCGCACACGAACGCGTCGTCTTCCGTAAGGGGCGGCACTCGGGTCGAAAATTGTGCGTGCTTTAGAGTGTTACTGGGCTAACGTTAACCAAATTGTGTGCGCGTCAAATCAACTCGCAACTGTCGCCCGTATTCCCGCCGGGCATGTGGGTGGTGGGTGGCGAAGTGTCTCATTTAGGATAGCTTTAATTATTTATTGCCACCATTTGACCTGGGGCTGGCAGGGTGTAAAATTTTCATCAAAATTAGCAGTGGTTGCGCGGGTGGCCGTGGGCACCTGTACGAGCGAGGACACGCTTGTTTGCCTGTTGGCGGTGGGCGATGGCGTGCGAGTTTCGAATTGGTTCGATAAGTGATCATCTATTTTTACCGGTGCCCGATTCGCGATGATTTGTCGGTGAAGCCACGTGCGGCATGCTAAACGGGGAGTGAAGAAAAAAATTAATTATAAATAAACAATGATGGTAGGATTTTTAATGAGCCACTCAAACACTTCAGGACGAGTGAATTTGTGAATGTGAAAAAAAATCTAAATCGAACGATCGAACTGAGCAAATATACAGTGAATTTACAAGTGTCTGAATCTGAATCAACAGTTGCATAGGAAATGTTTACGTGATGTGTTGTAGCAAAGCAATAGAAGATAAACTGCTTCTCATAAAAATAAATGTTCCAAGAGGTGAGTAATGGGCATCCGAGTGGAAAACAGACTGGTGCCAATGCGGAAAGCAGTGGTCACGAAAAGTGTGTCGCAATAAAATATCCAATTAGTTGCTCTTTCATGCAAGTGCAGTTGGCAGGGGTTCACTTGAGGTTGGCATCTGATTCAATTGCGGAATACTTTTGGCTAGCGATGTCAACGGGGTTGTTGTTTACTGACATTTTCAAGCGAACTTCCATGTTGACTCGCTCGCTGGTACTTTGATCTTCTGGATGTTTTAAAAAGTTGATGGATAATTAGTTTTCGTGAGTGGCGGCTGGCTGTTACAACGGTTATATTCCAGTGATGACATTGATGAATGGTTGGAACGACTTTCGTTAAGCTATTGTATTTACTATACCATTTAAGGCTACACAAAATTTGCGGTGATAGAGATTTTACATCACTTTTGTTTCTTTTTATCATCATGACTTGATAGGCTCCTAACTTGTTAGATCGAAAGAAAGGAATTAAACAATGCTTTAATTAAATTTAGAACTCAAAATACTAAATGAAGATTTTTTAACGATATAAAATTAAATGAGATAGCTACAAGATTTGAATAACGATACGATTTCCATCGAGCAACTCCTATAGACAAAATTATTTTTAAAATGAAACACCAACGAAATATGACAAACAACTTTTAGTCACAAGTTATCTAGCATATGTTTTGGAAAAAGTTTTAGATAGATGCATTTTTTTTTTCAAAAAACACGAAAAACTAATTTCAATTAGTAGTCTCTCGACACAAGATTGAGTTTTTACTATCAAAAATCTCATCCTAGCAGGCTGACATGTTTAAACAACAGTCAGAAATAACGGATTTCATCCCAAATCGTCTCAAGGATTGGCAGCACCTTCTCCGAATTGGTTGAAACTTTTTGGGTGTGAAGACATCATCTTATTAAGCATCTCTGCATACTTACTTTTTCCAAAATTAGTCTAGACTGTCTTCTGAAAAGGGCGAAATTTTTTTTGCCGATTTTTTTTATAAAATGGTAAATTCTACAAAAGAGTGTTCTATAGGTAATTTTTAGGAAATTGTCTGAATTTTTATAAAAAATATGGAAAAAACTATATATCAAGTCCTACACTGAAAAAAATGCAATTTAAACACAAAACATCGATGGTCAAAATTGTCATCTCCGAATTGGATAAAATTTTTTTTGGTGAAAGACAACTGTTGCCTATGCAACGAAAGGAAACACTTTCCAAATTTGTTACCTTCTATATTTCCGACGGAAGATTAAAAATTTCCTACAATTAATATTTTGTAATTAATTCTAATATTTTAATGTTTAGTGTACACTCACGTTTGTAGGTTTCCTGCGTTTAAATTGGGTTCTAACTGCTAGTAATTGGCAACGTTTCTGCACACGCGGAATCTCGTGAATCTATTGTAGGTTAAGCATTGTTAGGTATAAGTTTTAACAATAGTATTAGGCAACAGGCTTCAGCCGTCGATTTCGTACTCACAGTTTTAACTATTACAGTAACTACCCGTACTAATTATTACAGCAACTACCCGTACTAATTATAATAAGCCGAACTTTTAGAGCCATACTATTTTAACTGTTAATTTTAATCTAATTTTTCAGCTTCTGACCACTATGTCCTTTCACTGCGATGAGCTTTTGAGGAATGCTGACATATTGTGTGTAGCTTGTCAGTTCGCCCTTGCAGAGATACTTCACTCCGTCAGGACAATGTAGGTGAGGTTAGTTCAGCTGCCAATGTGTTTAAAGTAGGTGCGGTGTCACTCAGAGTGTGCGCAACAGTCCCCCCGGGTGGTTGGACCCTGATCCAATCCAATCTCGTTTGCACCTACGTCCAATACCGCCAGTTTAACGGCAGGTCGTTCATATATGCCGGAATTAGTTTGTACTGTCGCTGATCTGACCTGACCGTCCATTGATAACTTCGTATCGATTACTCAACCTCTAGGCCAGCAGTTTCTCGGGAGACTTGGGTCCACGATGATTATCTCGTCACCTATCTGAATAGGGCGCACCGGTTTAAACCACTTAGACCGGCGAGTAATTTCTGGTAGATATTCGTTTAGCCATTTTCGCCAAAAGATGTTGGATATTATCTGAGATGATCTCCACGCTGCTCGAAGGGCTGCTCCACTATCGTCGAAAGGTACCAAGGGCTTGATTCCGTTTGCCGAACCAACCAAGAAGTCATTAGGCGTTAATGCAGGGGAACCCTCATCGTCAACAGCCACGTATGTTAACGGGCGCGAATTTATGATGTTCTCTATTTCGACAAGGCTGTTCCGGAGAACCTCATCTGTTGGAAAGTGTGACGTTGGTAAAATTTGAGATAAGATTTTTTTTACGGACTGAATCAATCGTTCCCAACTTCCTCCCATATGGGGAGAGCGAGGGGGTTGAATGACCACTTCGTTTCCTCAGTCGTGAACTCGAGCATCAAACGATTTTCGTCAACCGCTTCCAGCGCATTTTTCAGTTCCTTACTCGCACCAACCAAATTAGTTCCACGATCGCTGATAATCTCGACAGGAACTCCACGGCGCGACATAATATTTCGCGACGATAGACGTCGTCAGACTGTGTGCAAGCTCGATATGTACACCGCGAGTTGTAAGGCACGTTGCCAGAACGCCCCAGCGCTTTTCGACGCGACGTCCGACTGTAACTTGCATCGGACCAAAATAGTCGATTCCCATATACGAAAATGGACGAACAAACGCTGCTAAACGAGCCTTCGGGTGATCGGCCATTGTTGGGGGTTCCGGTTTGGCCAAGAGTATTTTGCATTCCTGGCAGATTCGCCGCACTTTGTTGTATACCACGCGCAGCCGTGGAATATAGAACTTGTTTCTAATTTTGTTGAGGACAGTTTGATGGCATTGATGATAGAATTCTTCGTGCGTCTTTTGGATTATCAACTCTGTTACCGTATGTTGCCGTGGCAATATGATGGGATGCTTTTGGGATTCGTCTAAAAATTCACATGCACCAAGGCGACCTTTTAAGCGCATTACACCTTCATCGTCGATAAACGGTTCTAGCTTGAACAGTGGACTTTTCTTTGGGAGAATCTTACCACGGTTGTGCTGTTGACTTGTGAGTAGCTTCCGTTCTTCTGGATAGACGTCTTCCTGCGCTTGTCGATACAGATAGTTTGCTGCTTCTTGTAGTTCGTTTTGCGTCATCGGACCATTCTCCGGTATTTGTGCTGTTTTTGAAGGTTTGGACGATCGTAACGCACGAGCTGTAGCGTGAAGTAACGTTTACCATTGATCGAAATCTGCTAGTGTCACTATACATTTTCTGGTTTCCGCATGATGTAGCAGCGTCGGACGAAGTTCTGCTTGAGTGATTCCCAGTGGTTGTGATTCTGGCCATTTTTCCTCGGGTTGCCACAAAAACTCTGGAGCTTTGAACCAGTGGCTCTTGAAGTCCAAATTTGGCCCACGTTTCCACTTCGTGGCCTCATCCGCGACATTTAGTCGAGTAGGGACTCACAGCCATTCTGAGAGCTCTGTTGTCTCCAGCAGCTCGCTGACGCGAAAGGCAACGTAGGGACTATACCGTCGATGATCAGAATTGAGCCAACATAGAATATCGCGGGCATCCGTCCAGAAATAACGTTTGCTGATTTTGTACGTGTGTCCTAGCTGAATGCTGTGTGCAAGTCGAGCGCCTACTACGGCTGCTTGAAGCTCCAGGCGCGGAATCGACACAAATTTGAGGGGGGCAACACGGCTTTTCGCTCCAATCAAAGCACATTCGATCTGGTTGTGCTCTTCAAATCGGAAGTAGCACACTGCAGCGTAGCCTTCTTCGCTGGCATCCACGAAGGTGTGGAGTTGAATACGGGTGGAAGGCCCCATTGAAATAGACAGCCGGTAGCAACGTGGAATTTGCAACGTCTCGAGTTTTGGAAGGAAGCCCAACCAGGTTTTCCACTTTTTCCATTCCCTGTCTGCTATGCATTCATCCCATGATACACCAGATCTCCATACGTCCTGTAAAAGCACTTTCAAAAACATGAGATAGTGAGCAATCATTCCCAAAGGATCATAAATGGACATAATGGTTCGCAACAATTCACGCTTTGTTGGACGCTTCCCCTTCAGAAGAACATCTTCGTTGCGTCGCGTAAACATCTTGTAGGTGAAGTTGTCCGTGCTGGTTGACCACCACATTCCCAGAACTTTTTCGTAAGCCATTTCGGAGGCAATATCCATACTCTTTTCTGGTACTTGCTCCTCACCCATAGCTGAAAGTACTTTGCGGGAGTTGGAGGCCCAGTTCCTTATTTCGAACCCTCCGCGTGAGTGGATTCGTTTAACTTGTTTGGCAAGTTCGATCGCATCGTCTTCGTTCTCCACACTGGTAAGCATGTCATCCACGTAGTGGGCCTTCTGTATTGCATCAACGGCTGCGGGGAATTTCTGTCAAAAGCGCTCAGCGTTCTTATTTTTAACGAATTGGGCGCAGTTTGGAGAACATGTAGCCCCAAACGACATCACGGTCAAAACGTACACGTCAGGCTCCTTCTGTGTACGGTCGGTGCGCCAAAGAAAGCGTTGGCAGTGTTGATCAGCTTCTCTCATCCGTACCTGGTGAAACATCTCACGAATATCGCCACTGATGGCCACCAGGTATTCGCGGAATTTGTACAGAACCGAGGGTAGTCCGATTAGTTGATCTGGTCCTTTTAGCAGCAGCGCATTTAGCGACACGCCGTTCACTTCCGCGGCAGCATTCCAAACTATCCGCAACTTGCCTGGTTTGTTTGGGTTAAATACAGGAAACACCGGTAGGTACCAAATCCGGTCGTGCGACTGCTCCAATTCTTTAGTTGTCAGTTTTCTGGCGTACCCCTTTTCCATATAGTCTTTCATCTTGAGTCGCAGCGCATTTGCCAAATCTGGTTCTCGTGCCATCCTTCGTTCTAAGCAAAGTATTAGTTTCTTCGCCATACTCTTATTATTCGGTAACATGACACAGTCATACTTCCAAAGCAAACCCGTCTGATAATAGTTTCCTTGTAGCGTAGCTAACGAACGCATCATGACCAAAGCCCTCTCATCGTCACAGCCGATGATCGGTTTTTCCATTTTAACAATACCTAAACTGTCCAACGAGAAAAATTCCTTGACCGATTTATGCAATTGCTCATCAGATTCGCAGGAGTTGCAACTGATATGGTAACTATAATGTGCAGAAACTGGATATCTATCGATAGAACACGTCCCAAACACCATCCAACCTAAGCGCGTTTTCGCTGCAATAGGTTCATTTTCCTTTCCTTCTTTGCTCTCGAGCACATGCCCAACTCGCCAGTTGTTGATGCCAATGAGAATCCTCGGTCGTACATTCGTATAGGATTCTACTGGGAGCCCTCTGAGATAGCGATATTTATTAGCCAACTCGTCGAAAGATAGCGTTTGCGATAGAAGTTTTAGCTGTTTTACTGTGTGAACGTCTGAAAGAGAAAACCTTGCAGCTTTGTTTCGAGTACTCGAGATCTCAATAGAAACTCGGCACGATGAATCCTCATAGCGGCAAGTATCGCCCGTCCATTGTAGACAGATCGGATGCGGACTACCTTCGAGCTTCAATTCGTTTGCTAAATCGTCCTCAATGTCCATCAATGTCAGAGACGAGCCGTCATCTAGAAAGGCATATGTATTGACCTTGATTCCTCGACCATACAAAACAACAGGTACATAGCGAAATAACACGGATTGGCAACTGCTGCGATGAGTGTTACAATTATGCCCACCGGACGGTTCAACGTTCGATTCATTCTGTTCACAGGTTTGCTCACAAAGGTTTGGTTGATTTGATAGCCTCACAGGAAATGCGACAGAAGAACATTTGATATTGGTTTTATAATCATTAAATTTTGCTAACGGATTATGCAATAAACGATGATGCTTGAAGGAGCATCCATTTACTCCACACGACAATGAAGATCTGCAGGATCCACGATGAGTTCCCAGGCAGCGTCGACAAAGTTTGTAGTCTCTCAAAGCCGCCCATCGCCCGGAATGGTCCAATTTGAGGAATTTCTGGCATTTGTCCACCTTGTCACATGATCCTTCACATACACAGCAAGCGTCGCGGCTAGGGTTAACGGTGTCGAGAATACTTTCCGGGATTGGAGACGATTCGCGGTGGGCATTTAGGTACCCATCATCTTTTCTTCCTCGTTGTTTGTGTTCGTCCGAATAGGCGGGTGGGATAGTCACAGAGCTTGCAGCCTCTGCCATGGAGTACAGCCAATCGCTAAATGTCCTCAGGGTAATACGAGTATTGGCTGCTGTCTGGCGGTACATGGCCCAGTTCAGTTTTATCATTGGTGGTAACGATCGACGAGTTCCTGTAGCAGTGATACATTGTAGAGGTAATCATCCATCTCGCAAGCTTGAACGGTTGCTACCATATTTCGGACCGCAACGGCAAAGTCAATCAAAGATCCTAGTTTGTCTACTTTTGGTGCTGGCAGCGCTTGAATTTTCCGAATAAGGGAGTGAATAACAAACTCCGGTCGTCCAAAAAGCATTTTGAGAGTGGCGATCACGTTATCGACATTCCCGGGGTACAGCAGCTGACTTCGAACAGCATACTTTGCTTTTCCTCGCAAACATTTTTGTAATCTAGCCGCATTCTCTTCGGGGGTGTAACCACACATATTGGTAGTGTTCTCAAAAGTTGCAAAGAATAGCGGCCATTCTTCGGGGTCTCCGTCAAAAACAGGTAACTCCCTAGAAACTGCCTGCCTCGCTGCTATTTGGCTTCTGTTCAGCAACATTTGATCGAGACCACTGTGTTCAAAGTCATTAATAATCTGGCTCGGTCGCGGTAGAAATTCTGGCGCGTCTGAACGAAGGGGCACTCTGTGTGGTGACGAGTGAAAGGGGGGAAACGCGGATGAGATTATACCACCTTCCGGAGGGATGTTAGCGCAGGTCTCTAAAAGAATCTGACGTTTTTTTTTTCGATATATCTCAACTCGAGCGCGTGTTCTTCTTCTAGAAGTTTGAGCTTCATCTCTTGCAGTTGGAGAAAATTGTTACCGAAAGATGGTCCTGGTGCATTTGGTGCTTGATTGTTTGAAGCACCTTCTTGCATTTTCACTGCTGCTGGATTTGCTGGTGCGGTCGGTTTGGAAGATTTAAGATTGGATTTGGCTGCCCTGGCAATTACACACTTCTCGCAGCTCCAGTCCTCATCCTTCACTGCCTGTGACACACCTACACAATCGTAGTGATACCAGGCGTCACATTCATCGCATGCAACCATGCGGCTGTTGTCCTCGGTACAACAAAGGGCACAATTTGATTGTGACGGCGGGCTTGATTCCCCTTCATTCGCCTTTTGCGACATTATTCCGATTGGGCTCAGTTCGGCAAAACGAAATTTTTAAAATGTTGCCTATGCAACGAAAGGAAACACTTTCCAAATTTGTAACCTTCTATATTTCCGACGGAAGACTAAAAATTTCCTACAATTAATATTTTGTAATTAATTCTAATATTTTAATGTTTAGTGTACGTTTGTAGGTTTCCTGCGTTTAAATTGGGTTCTAACTGCTAGTAATTGGCAACGTTTCTGCACACGCGGAATCTCGTGAATCTATTGTAGGTTAAGCATTGTTAGGTATAAGTTTTAACAATAGTATTAGGCAACGGTCTAAGCCGTCGATTTCGTACTCACAGTTTTAACTATTACAGTAACTACCCGTACTAATTATTACAGCAACTACCCGTACTAATTATAATAAGCCGAACTTTTAGAGCCGTACTATTTTAACTGTTAATTTTAATCTAATTTTTCAGCTTCTGACCACTATGTCCTTTCACTGCGATGAGCTTTTGAGGAATGATGACATATTGTGTGTAGCTTGTCAGTTCGCCCTTGCAGAGATACTTCACTCCGTCAGAACAATGTAGGTGAGGGTAGTTCAGCTGCCAATGTGTTTAAAGTAGGTGCGGGGTCACTCAGAGTGTGCGCAACAACAACATTGTTGGCTATATTTCGTTCATACATCGCAACTTGAGCATATTTAAGGAAAAAAGTTTTTCTCAAAAATAAAAAAATTAAAATGCAAACTAAGACTAAGGTATATTATTTTTTCAGTGTAAAACAACCTGATAGAATGAAATACTTTTTATGTTTTGATTATTTTAGTTTAAAAGTATTTGAAACAAGTAAAACTCAATCCATAATTTCAATATATTATGTGTATGCATGTACCTAAAGTTCATTGTATTACAGATGTGAATGCTTCTCACATCTTATGAACCTACCTGATAAATTTACCTATGAAAATGGTGTTAATGTGGAAGAAAAAATCGATTTTTTTTTACTTTATAAGTCAAATGTTTTATTTTCAAGATTGATGGTACGTGCTCTGAAACCTCTCCGTTAAATTATTGAATTTCAAGTAATTTATGCAAGCAAATTTGCTGAAAAGTGAAGAAAAGTTATCAGTGATGTTTTTATAACGCGGTAATAATGAAGTATCAGTGAAAATGCGAGTGTTTCTAGTGTGAGAATGGCCAATTTATCCACTCTCAAAAATTGCCAAATTGCAAAGCCAGGAAAGTTGTGCAAGTGTTAGTGCTAACTCGGTGTTTCGCTCTGGCTAGCGGTGTGTTATGCACGTACAAAAGATTGCGTGGTGCTGTGAGCGAAGAAGATGGCAGTTGGATAGCATTGTTCTCTGGTGTCGCTTGGTGCTGCTCAGTGTGCATACCATCACCGACAAAGCACCATCATCAGAATGATCTAGATGAGTATAAGTTTTGTGTCTCATATTTTTTTTTTTTTTTTGAGAATGCTTAGGCACTCGGTTTTGTGTGGTAGCTGATAGCGGGTTTCGGCTTGCCCTTTTGGCAAGAGTATGAATGTGAGAATGTGTGAATGATCTGTTTGGCGTACGAAGTTTTTTAGGCATGTAGAACATTTTTTTTATTGCCGTTTTTTTGTTTTCAATTATGCGCTGCGCGTTTGTTTCCAGTAATCGACAAGTGCGTTTTTCGATAATGTGTTGAAATTTTGTTTCAATTCGTGTTTGAGGCGCAGGACGCAACACAAAATTACACTTTTGACACTTTTTTGTTTTGAACTGTTTAACCGCGCATGGCGGGTCGGTCCCGTTAGTATTTTGAGCAAACCGAGAAAAATTTGACTTGATATATAATTTTATACCATTGCTCATTACGATATGGGACAGTGTGTTTGGATGCTTTCCCGAAATTTTTCAGAACAAAGTTTCTGTGAGCTTTTGTTTTTCAATTTTTCAAGCTTTTGGTTAAATGTTGCAGCTGAATAGTTTTTCGTTAATAATCGTTGTAGCAGCGTGACATGAATACACGACAACTGTACTATGATAAGTTTGGCGGTTTGAAATCGAATTTAGGATACTTACGAGAGTGTCACTGAGTCGGTGGCCTCTCATTGAGTAAGTATTACATCATCAATATCCTTTCTAATATCCCCAAGCTACGGTGAAGATGGGCGTGGCCAGCAATGATGACTATCGGGCCTACTGCAACTCAGATTGGTTTAAATGTTACACCCAAACATTGTACCTCATATCCGAGTGGAAGCGTTAGTCATCAGTCTGCAATCTACGAAATATACCGTGCTTACGCGACGCTTTATAAGTCAAATGTTTTATTTTCATACATAATCACTTAGCATCTATTTCTTACCACTACTAAATACAATAAATATTTTTGGGTCATCTTCTGAACTAGAATATCTTTTAACTGCTATTTGATTATTACTTAAAGCTACAAAACTTTCTGTGTTCCAGGTATAGGTTGTACTTGACTGAATAGTTCTTCTTGTTCCTCTGACATTTTTGTGTACTGTTCTTTGCATATGTAGCAGAAATTTAATTTAGTTATACATTTGTCTGTTTGTTGAACTGCCCAGTCGTAAAGTTCTCTTGGAGTTTTAATAGTATTTCCGTAATCTCGGGTAAGACTTGCTCTCTTTGCCATTCATTTGAGAGTACCTCCGATTGCGTCACAGGGACCTCTCCCATGTGATGTTGCGGAAAAAAAATTCCACATTTTACGAACCCTGCAGCTGATCCACTGACGCGATTGACTGTAATGATGGAACTGACGGTACTGCTTCTGAAAATAATAAGTTTAAAAAATATTTATATAATAATACGTAAATATTATGTACGTTAAAAATTAACTTATTGCATTTGTTATTACTTCTTTAAAAGTAATAACGTTCTTACCTAGCATGTCATTAATCTCTTCACAACTTGTTAATGGCTGCTCAATTGTTGGTGGTTGCGGATTTTCACATGTTGATTCTTGCGGACTTTTACTTGTTGATGGTTGTGGATCTTCGAAATCTTGCGTTGCTTCGTATTCATCCGTTCGTCGCTTTTTTTGTGGAACACTTTTGGTATGCGATATTACAGCTTGACAAGAAACACAAATGTGTATCGATTCATCCAGTTGGTGGTCATAACCCATGGACCGTATTTTTTCTATTATCGTTGAAGATAAACTGCGTGAACTCTCACGGCTGCACTTCTTATTGCCAACAGCTGCACAGCTTTTCGAATATTTCAGCCGTGATATATCCTTTTGATCCATGATAACAAAACTTAGTCGAACTTCTCTTCACAATTGCTATAAGTTGATTGAGTAGCGTTGTTATTTTATCAAGCTTTTAAACAGGTTCGTAACGTGCATACATATCACAACAGATACAATAGATAAAAGTTGCGTACGTAGAATAAACATATATTCTGCAGGTAGAATAAACATGTATTGTAGCAGTCAAAACACCAGCAGCAGCACTCCTCTCGGGAGAAAATTTCCTACCGCGTTTGGGTTACCTATGTTCTACAGCGGCCACGTGCTTCACGCAGGATTTTGCTTACAGAGTCAAAAACAATACTCAAACACTGGTTCTACTATTACCTAATTTATTGAAATTACACACTTACACAACATAACAAGTATTTTATTCTATCAAGGTGTTTTACACTAAAAAAATAATATGCATTGGTTTTAGTTTGCATTTTCATTTTTTATTTTAGAGAATAACTTTTTTTTTCTTAGATATGCTCAAGTTGCGATGTATGAACGAAATGTAGCCAACAATGTTTTCTTTCACCAAAAAAAAATTTAGCCAATTCGGAGATGCCCATTTTTTTTAAATCGATGTTTTGTATTTAAATTGCATTTTTTTTCAGTGTAGGACTTGATATATAATTTTTTCCATATTTTTTCATGAAAATTCAGACAATTTCCTAAAAGTTACTTATAAAACACTTTTTTGTAGAATTTACCGTTTTTGCATTATATTGATTTACAAAAAAATCGGCAAAAAAAGTTTCGCCCTTTTCAGAAGACAGTCTAGACTAATTTTGGAAAAAGTAAGTATGCAGAGATGCTTAATTAGGTGATGTCCTCACACCCAAAAAGTTTCAACCAATTCGGAGAGGGTGCTGCCAACCGCGGGTTCATTTGGCGCGAAATCCGTCTGTTATGAAATATGGAAAATATAACATAGTTATTAATCAAAGAGAGTCTCTCAATGTTAGGTAGGTCCTTTTGAAAAATTACGTGAGAAATGTCTTAGAATTGCATGAAACGTCGAGATTTGGTGTTATCTAAAAAAAATATTTTTTCAAAAAAATCGAGTTTCCAGGACTTAGAAAATTTTGAGACTGGGAGACTGGAAACTTTGACCACTTTGAGGCATGTGTTCCCGATGTTCGATCGACCTCTTTCCATCGAAATTTTTCGTGAAACTTTGACCGCTTTGAGGCACGTTTTGAGCCCTACCATCTCACTCTAACATACAAGTTGTTTGTATAACGCAACTTTCACGAAGGTATCTTGCAAAGAACAAAAGTAGGTTAGGCCGAATCTGTGAATATTCATTAATTGGATTAAGCCAACTAATCTGACACTCTAAATAAACGTCTTGAAAATAAAAACCAATTGAAACATACGGCGTAAAAACGACTTTAAGGAAAAAACGCGTAGCGTAGCTTTGAGTTTTGCACTGAACAGCCACCAACCAGAAGCACTTGACCATCTGAACAACTTTGCTGAAGACCGCAGTTTTCTAGGAGGTTAGAATCGTGAGATAAGTCAAGGTCAAAATACAAAGAAATGCATGCACACTAACGGCCAGAGCGGTGGAAAGGTCGTCGAAAACACGAGATGCTTATTCCAGACAGGGCTCAACATTTTCGAAGCCTAAAAGTTAAAATTAATGTTTAGTGCAGTTACTTCGATTTGAACCATTTCATTTTCATTTGATTCTTTTCGGGTTTTGTCATCGAATCACGACGCATACTTTCACTGTTAAATGGGCTTGATTTCGAGTTTCGTTCCCGTCAGGTGTTCATCGGTTCATTTCGAATGAAACTGATCACTGTTTCAATTGATGGAGAGACTGACGCAAAGTTTTCTTTTCCTTCAGCGTGTCATTTGAAATTAGCATCGAATCGATCGATTTGATGAGTTTTTCACGCGTAACCAGTGTTGAATCGAAACCAATTCTATTATATCGTGCATGGAGTGGGAGGGCAAGTGCATGCTATTCGATTTACTGCAAGCAGCAGTTAGGACGGCAATGACATCCAATGTTTCGTCAGGCAAACTATGACCAAAGTGATTCAGATGAGTATCAGTTTTCGTATCAAACATTTAAAGAATGCGCAAGCTATACAGTGCCTCCACAGTTATGGATCAGCTACAATTATGGGTCATTTTAACGCAAATTCGTCTATTCTCACGGAACTGAACAATTTTCATTAGCAGTGGAATTTTTTATAACTCGCTTGTAACCTCATTTATACGATTAAAATGATTTAAAGTTGAAAATATCTCTAAATCCATAATTTAGCTCGGTGAAATAAGTGGAGTGACCCATAATTGTGGTAATGTTACATTTTGCGGTGCACAATTATGGGTCAGTCCATATTTTGGCTATTATGAAATAACTTATTATCAAGGTTTTACAACAATAAAATTACTTGCTTTACGTATTTTGGCGATTTTATAGACTAAATGATTTTGAATGCCAAAAGTGACCCATAATTGTGTTTTTTGCTATGTAAGTGATATTTTTCTTCCCAACCGATTTACACGCATCAACTGCAGTGAAACTAATTGTCGATTGTCGAAAGTACACATCAGAACACAGAGATAGATAGTGAAACATTCGTAGTTGATTTTTTTTTTTTTTATTCTCGCTTATTTTCCGTCGGTCTAGTTCCGCCACTGTTGTGGCCAATCACCGACGCCCAGGGAGGCGACTCCACACCCAGGACCCTAACTCACGACCCGTTTATTAACGGACCGGCGCCAACGGCTTTACTTCCTCATGCGATGGAAGGCGTGATTCCAGAGATTTTTAGCCTCAGAAAATCTCCCGGTGTCGGCTAGGATTGAATCTAGACCAGTTGGGTTGGTTGTGAGTGGATCACGCCACCTCACAACCATCGACACCTATGTCGGCGGTGGGATTCGAACCCAGGCGTCGAGCGTGGTTGGCGGAGACGTTACCAACCACACTAGGCCCCCGCTCTTTTCGTAGTTGATAATTTTTCCGATTTTATATCCATTTTTGAACATTCAGAAAATACGTTGACTGACCCATAATTCTAGAGGGACTGTATGTTGTAGTGATGAAGAGTGTGAATGTATTGATGTGTGCACCGTCAAGTACAAGCAGCAGCGAATATTTAGGTTATGTAAATCCTAGAGTGCGCTGTGTAGTTTTGGAGCAGCATTTCGAGTGGCGTTTTGGATCAAATGAATTTTAGTTATTTTGGAGGTGTAATTGGTAGGAGAGGTTATGTAGGCTTTAATAAATAAATGCTGAAGCCTGGATGATCATTCCAATGAATTGTTTTTCTGGGAAGCTGAAGTGATTTTGTTTTGAATCATTATTCGCGGTGTTGTTCTAGAACAGCATTGCGCATTGAGAAGTTGATGTACATTGAACTTTTATGCACCCATTCGACAACTTCGACACCGTAGTTTATTTGCTCTTAACCATCATCGTACGGAATACGCAAAAAATGGACCTATAAATAGTATGATGAATTCTTATAATCAACACTGCGAAGCCATTGACTTTACGATGTCCCGGTATAAACTAAAACAGTATTTCAAGTCCTTGAGGCTGAGGACACAAAATTAATTTGTTTTATGTTCGTGTATAGTTTAGAAATTATTGTAACCAGTCTACATATATGATTGACGAAATAAATAAATAAACTTCTGATGGAAATCTGACTGACGCCGGTCCACTGGCAGTGTTGGCAGAAAAAATGATTTGCAACATAAATTTCGATATACTCAACTTTGAACAGCTCTAGTATTTTTTTGGCACACCCTAGCTCTTTAGTGTCTTCGACCAAGTTGTTAGGCATCAAAAAACCCACCATTTAAAGTTATGAAACCTATGATTTGACCCTTTTGAGCTTTTTATAATTGAAAATGCAAAAAAGTTGGTTTTTCCATACAAATCTCCATATAAATTTAAATGTACTGCGTACTTGATGCGAAATGACCCGCGTTTAAAGGTTTTTTTATAGTGTGCGTTCGACTATGATTCACTTGTGATGAAGGCTAAACAGCCGAGTGCCGCGTAGTCCCCGGTTTAAACAACTCTTTTGTATTTTGATTATGCCAATTATGATTGTACTGTTTGTCCAAGTGGGAAAAGAAGAGATAATTTTTGTTTGCGGTACAATGGCCATTCATTCATATTTGACTGGCATTCTTTAAATTTAGAAAATCTATAACGAGCGTCTTAGCAGAGTGATTGAGATCAATCAAAGAAATAGTTATCGGTTTCCGTTACACTCTACTAAATTTTTTGGAAATAAGTATTGAAATTCAGTCCGCAAATATATATTTCGACTGTGACATACAGTCTTCCTCAGTGCTCATGTGGACTGGTAAAGAGCAAAGCGTAAATCCTGATTTTTTATTTGTAGTAGGTAAAAATGAAAATTTAGCACCCTTAATTGGAGTTAGGTAGGGAATTATGCGGTCGATTGTTTACCGTACCATGTCTGGGGTTTTTGAAAAGCTGATTGAATAGCCATGAGGGGTGATTAACTGCGTCTTTATTGAGAAGCGTGCATGAGTGTTGTTTATAAATTCCTAAACTTTCAGCTACGTCTAATTTCCATAAATTATTAACGGGGCGGAGGAGGTGAATGTTATCCGAAGTTAGTGGATGTTCCTCTTTAAAAATATGTTCAGCCACTTTTGATTTGAAAAGGTGTGGTGGGGCATTTGTTGAAACTTTACTTGCTTTTGTCACTTCTGCGAAATGTTCTTTGAAACGTATCCCTAGGTTACGTTTAGTTTGTCCAATGTAAACCATGTCACAGTGACTGCATGCAATTTTATAAATTCCAGCTTTGTTCAGGGTATCAATAGGGTCTTTGGTAGACCCTAGTTTTGTTTTGAGTTGGGTATTTCTACTAGTGTAGACAATATCCATCCCAAATTTTCTAAATTTTGAACGAAGTGGGCGTGTCAAGTTAACGTCATATTCAACGGCTACCCTTTTCAGATCTTCTGTTATTGGGGTGAGTGTTGCAAAAGATTTCCGAATTTGAGCACGCTTCTTTTTATCAACAATGGCTTGAATGATACTTTCATTGTAGGCATTCTTTGTTTGTCTGGAGACTTTGCTTTTGTATCATTACGATACTAAATAGCAGATGCCATGCTATGCTAATGAAAATTGTAGATAAAATTTTATGATCTTACCAGCTTTTGGACAAATATTGCTATACATGGGTAATTTTGTATTTTGTGTGTCTTGGTGGTCGGCGTTACACGAGTCCATGGCGACTTTATTCTAGTTGTAACTATTTTGGCAAATTTTGTAAATAAACTTGGGGTTTTATTTTATATGAGATAGTTCTCTTAGCTTAATTATAATATCAGCTAACTCGTTAAGGCGTATTCTAGTTTACTCGGGGCATTTTATCGGAGATTTCGCGCGCGCTATCACAGCTGGGCCCAGTTTAACCATTTCAACATATTTGGTACACGGTGGCCGCACACAAAATTGTATATTTTATGATACGAACCACGCACACGTATGCCTGGTCTCACAGTACCTCTTAATAATGATTTTAACCGGATTTGAATCAGTTGTGTGTGATCCCAACAACAAATTAAATGTTTGTTGGTTAAACTCGATTTCAAAATAAAAATATGGTAACTTGTATACCTCTCAAGTAAACCCCACAAATTTGTGAGTGATTTCAACAGTCTTACAATGGCATGTCGAAAGAAATCAGATCCACATCATGTGGTATAGTATTTGGCAATTCATGAAAATATACCACTTATTGGTCGTGGCCCCAACAGTATACCATTGTCTGTTAGTTTTAATCGGACTGAAATCAGAAAACTGAACAATTTTGTGTTCTACTGAAATAAATCAATTGAAAAATAGTAAAAATAAATGCGTGGCCCCTACAGTATTTTTAAGCTCTGTTAGTTTGAACCAGTACCAAACATAAATAAGTTAAGTATGCATCTCGAATCAGCCGACTGAACGGAGAATAACCCGGAAATAACTCACTTCTGTCGGGTGTAAAATATTTGTATGATCGCGTCATTTACCAAAGTGAAGCCTGATCTAACATACCCCTCCCTACTAACAAAAACCTCCTCCCTGTGACCTTTGTGGAGATGCAGAGGTTAACATGGTCTCCAAACAGAAAAGGTCACACTAACATCCCTTACCTCTTCCCATCTGATTGCAAGGACATGACCGGCGTCGTTATTGACCGTTCAAAGTATTGAGTCACTTAAACTTGTACGATGAGAATAGTTAGTCAGCTCTATTCAGTCGAATCACTGTGCAATTTCACTTATTCGGCTCAATCACGGAATAGAAACCATTGATATGTGCAATCAGTCAAGCCAAGTTGCAGTTAGCTCTGTTGTGTAGTTATTGAGCGTAATATCATTTCGTGTGAGAAAGCTCACACCAGTTTAGTATCTCTCTGGAGAAATATTTAAATTTCCACCCCGGGTTCTCCCTCAGACCCACACGAGTCGGTGCTCTCTTCAAGCAAGGGCGTCACTTTGACCACCAGTGTGAGATAATATTTTGATTTTTTTTTGCTGTTGCTGATGTTTCATAGCCACTCATGGTTGTTTAACTGGTATTGACGTTGGTAAAAATCTATTCCGTGGGAAAGTAGCTGATGAAAAAGATTGGCAACAAAATACCAAATCTATTTTTCATTTCTAAACTTATTTCATGTGACGTAACACAATTTAAACAAGATTATCTTCTACGTAACACATCATCACGATTTTCTTAATTTTCTTTCTCCTCTAAATGGGTGAAGTATTGTATGAAATTATCAGCAGATAGTGGCGCAGTTAATCTTCCTCTCAATTGAAAATCATTCCTTCCTTTCTCGTGCCCTTTAACTGTCAAACTCAATCCAAGGGCATTCGGGCAGATTTCATGTGATTTATAAAGCACTTTAAATGCGAATTTCTTATCATGAACTCTCAACAGCAACTTCCAGTAATCCTTATTTTGTTCGTTCTAAAGAGTAGAACAAACGTGCCAATTTTCAGGAAAATCGATTCAGTTTACTCGAAATTATAGCAATTTTTCAATTTATTTTTGACGGGCTGTTTTACCACACTCCCCCCTTTGGGGTCATCCACAAATTACAGGGGGGGGGGTATCCAAATTTCTTACGAGTGCTTAGGAAGGGGTGGGGGCGAGTGGGCTTCGAGAAAACACTACGTAAGATTGAAAAATTTAAAATACAGTGATCACCCGATTATTTCAGTACCCGATTTTATCGGCCCCCGATTTTATCACCTTTTTCACCCGATTTTATCACCATATAACATTTCATCAAAAAACATGTCAGTATGAACTGATTTTCTATTTAGATTTAATGCAAAAATTAGATAGTGTTGGGACAGCCCAGAAAAGCTTACTTGGTCAAAACGACGTACTTTAGATCTGATATTTGTAACGAAGAGATCCAGCTGAGAGCAGCCCGTATTATAGGTAGGCTCATCTCCTGAACATGCCAGAAAGAACGATTCGAACACCTAGGTAGATTGTTGTGTTTTCTGCTAGGCTGTAAAAGATCAGTATTCAAGTCGCCGATTACAACAATATTTTCATAAGAATCTGACAGCTCACACATTCTATCAGCTAAGAAGCGAGAGCAGTCGTTATCTATAGACACTATATATATATAGACCTGCGGACTGAATCGCAGCGAGCCAAAATGAACATAACGAAAAATTTGTATCAAACAAAAAACAAGAATATAAAAAACCAGCGATTCCAGTGCTGCTGTCATTCACTACGCAGGTCTATATATAGTGTCTATATCGTTATCGGAAGGGTTATAAATCACTAATAGCAAGACCTTCTATTATTCACGTTGATATCGAGAGCGAGGGATTTGCTTGATTAATTTCAAGTTAGGCAGAAGTTTGTGTTATATTTGTGTGGGAGCCAGGGTTGATATTTGTTGACACTCTTGAGTGAAAGTGAAAAAAAGCATCCATGAACGTTATTTTTTTACAATCCTTTCAGAGTTCTCCCTTCCCGCTTTTTGCATGGAAGTGAACTGTCGAAACACCTCATTATATTTCATGCGATGAAAGCAAGACAACAAAATCAGTTTATCAGTTAACGAAGATTGTCAAGGCATCGGTCAGTGTTAGTGAAAAAGTGTTTCGGTGAGGTTTATTTTGGTTGAGTAGACTGTTTGTTTTTCTTTTTCGCTTTGAAGTGAAGATCATTTGGTTGGATTTGTCGTCAAATTTTATTCCGTAACCATGAACGATGCGCGCGATCTCTTTCATCTGAGTATAACAGCACGTTACTAGGACGAAAATCTAGTGTATCTGAAAGAGTGCTGCGATCATTGGAAGTGAAAATTGAAAATGATTGGCTGTAATTTTCGAAAAATTTTGCTGGGGAAAATGACTTTTATCAGCACTGGTGGGAGCCCTCCCTTTAAGAAGAGGGAGGGGTCTCGAGCTACTCTTATAACCTTTTCCGGCCTCAAAAACCGTTACATAAAAATTTTCCCGCCGATTGATACAGTAGTTTCCATCATCATAGAGATCAGAGAGACAGACAGACAGATAGAACTGCTTTTTCATATGATTAAATTTCTTGTAGTAATTTGAATCGCTGATTTAACGTATTAAATTTTTGGTTTACCATCTTTTATAACAAAATATTAATAAAAAAAAAATCCCGATTTTATCATTTTCCGTGATTTATCACTCCAAACATCATCGAGGGGGTGAAATAATCGGGTGATCACTGTATTTATATTTTTTTAAACTCACAAAACTAAAAAGGAATATAATTTTTCAATTCATTTCTCGCTAAGATCTTGACAGCTAAACCTTGAGGAAGTAGTGAATTCATCAAACTGAATGATCCTTAACTTATTTTCAGTTCTATATACATAATACCGTACTGGATCAAAACCCGTACAGTATCGAAATCCGTACACCTTGATGTTTTTCTTCAGTTTTAAGCATCATAAAAGTGAAAATTCATATGATAGTTACATGTACATATCCGTTGAGTTGTTGGCCTTCTGTTAAATTAAACTATGCGCCAGTAGGCCATGAAATAAAAATATTAAAAATGAAAAATCAATCGTGTATCGGTTTCAGTTGTCATTTCGTTGTATCGTTAGAGAATTTACTAAGGAAACGTTCTTCAGATAAAAACGATTTTCAAGTGGGATATAAGTGTTTTACTTTGTGAATCTTTTTAAAATTGATGGGAAAGGTAAGCCTTAGTCATTTTCGAGCTGTATATTGTCTAATAAATAGTGTAAGTTGTATTTATTCAACAAAACCTAAATTAATCCACCTAGCGGTCAGACTCAGCTTTTCTCATTCAAACTTATTATTTGTAAAAATTGATTTACATGAATGCTTAAGGTATAATCACTCTTTGGGTTCTAAAATATTGATGTTGTAATTGAAGTATAAAATATGATATTTGACGTAATTTTAGTGCTTAAGAAATTGCGAAATAAAAAAAAACTCTTAATTTCGAACAATTTGATCACGATCGATACCGGGAACGTTCAAATAGTACGATACCACACTTAAATCATGTTGAGGTTATATATATTGATCCAAGCAGGTATAGTGTTGAATAGTCTTTGAATTTCTTTTCTTTCCAAAACTTTTGAACAGCATATCAAATTGTTATGAAGTTTGTTGTTTGTAATTGTGAGAGATGACTCGTTTGTATGACACTAGTTATGTTCAAATAAGTCGTTTAATTCTTGAGATAATAGACTTTCGTTGTTTTACAAATTAAAACATAACGGTTGCTAAAGTTTGATTACAATCAAATGAAAAGGGAACGTATAGGGCAGCCAAACTTTGAAACCACGTATTCAATCATAATTCATCAGTTAACCCTTAAATAGCCCGTTCATCTGATATCAATATTGTTCAAATCGGTTGTGTAGTTTCTAAGATAATGAAGTTTCGTGATTTTCACATTTCGATACATTACAGACGAAGTTACTGTCCGATTACAGCAAAATTCAATAGGGTGTTATGAGGCAGCTAGACCTTCATTTGATACTAATTCTGTGGAAATCGGGTCAACCATCCCCGAGAAAAGTGAGTGAGTCCAAGTAGTCTTCGGAAGATGTTTCGTTTCATAGCTGGATTTCACATTTTTAAACATAACAGGCAAAGTAATAATCCGTTTGCAAAAAAAATCATTTGGGTCTAAACTAGAAATCAGATTACAATAAAATTCAATAGTGTCTTATAGGGCAACTAGACCTTTTATTTGCAATTAATTTCATTGAAATCGGTTCAGACATCTCTGAGAAAATCGAGTGAGATTGGGAGAGCGTTACTCACACAGAAATACACACACACATACACACACACATATATACAGAAAATGCTCAGCTCGTCGAACTGAGTCGAGTGATATACGACATTTGGCCCTTATGAGCACTTTTATATTTTTAGCTTTTGCAGTGTTTGCTATACCCTTTTTAGGAGGAAGGCAATAGGAGAAAGGCAAAAAGTGAAATGATAGAAATGACTTTAACTTTCAACTTCAATCCCGAGCAATGCCGCAAACATTGAATAGTACAATATCAAATTTAAATGATGTTGAGGCCACATATTTTGATTGTAGCTATAGTTATTAACAGTCTACGTTTCTTTCTATAACTTTCAAACCACATGTTTTAACATTATGTAATTTATTGTTTAAGAGTTTAAAAGCCCATTAATTTGAATTCAACTATGTTCATAGCTTCTGAGATATAACAGCGATTTTCACACTCTGACGCAGCGCCGAAACTAAAAGTTTGATTACAATGAAATTCAATAGCAACCTAAACGGCAAATAGACCCTTCATTTGACACCAAGATAGAAAGAATCGGTCAGACCATTTCTGAGAAAAGTAAGTGCGAAAAAATAGGTGCACATACACACGTACACTCCCACACACAAACATATACACCTATACATGCATACATGCAGAAAATGCTCGATTCGTCGAACTGAGTCGAGTAGTATATGACATTAGGCCATTTGGATCACTTTTCTACCTTTTAATTAGCCAGTGATCGTTGGGAGAAAGTCAATATTTTTGTTTTCATTATGTGATTTCAATTTTTTTATGAACAACGGGCAAAGTTACAATCCGATTACAATGAAATTCAATAGCAACCTATGGGGCAACTAGACCTTTCATTTGACACTAATTTTGTGAAAATCGGATCAGCAATCTCTGAGAAAAATGAGTGAGTTTAAACAACCTCAGGATAACTTTTCTTTACATAACTTTTGAACCATACGTTCAATTATAACGAAATTTAAAAGTTAAGGGTTCTGGAGACAGCCCGATCATTTGAAACCAGTTTTATTGAAATCGGTTGTGTGGTTTCTGAGATATTGATGTTTCGTGATTTTTACATTCTGAAACATAACCTCTAAACTAAAAATCCGATTACAATGAAATTCAATAGCAACCTATGGCGCAACTAGACCTTTCATTTGCAAATAATATCATGAGAAAATGAGTTAATTTCATGAGAAAAGTGAGTGAGAAAAAAAAGTTGCACACACACACACACACACATACACACATACATACATACATACAGAAAATGCTCAGTTCGTCGAAAGGGGTCGAGTGGTATATGACATTCGGCCATTGGGACCACTTTTATACCTTTGGTTTTTCCAGTGATTGCTATACCTTTCTAGGAGAAAGGCAAAACTGTGCCGTACGGATTTTGATTCTTTTTATTTGCTTGAATCGAAATCCGTACAGCGTGTGTAGCATGCATATATTGTTGTTCTTCTTATTTTCAGCATATAATGGAAGGAAACAAGTATAAATATACGGCAAACAGATTATCATGTGCTTAGGTGTACAAATTTCGATCTAGCACGGTATTACCTGAATAACATAATTTGTTTTGTTTTTATTCTATACGAATACGCTATAGGTTGAAAATATGTTTCTTCTTCAAGACAAATTTTTCCTCAAAAAAATCTTACATAAGATTTGTAGGAGAGGGGGGTAATACAAAATCTTACTAAGCCTTATCAAGGGGGGAGAGAGGGTCAAAAATATCGAAAAAAATCCTTACGTAATTTGTTAATGACGCCTTTTCAAAAAAAAATTGGATTATGCAAAACATTGTTCTGTTTATCTATCTGAACAAACCCTAAAAGTAGCCAAGTATCGATTGTTAATAGTGTTCTTTTGCAAAAACTTAAAGTTTGATATGTCGCAAGCAAGGTTTCGCTACCGTTTTTAATCTAGCCTGCGTCTCTGGAAGGGTACTTACCCCACGGTTCCCCTCGATAAACCCGGTACAATGGAAAATTTCGAAATGTCCCCTACTGTTCCAAAAACTATTATAAATTTATGATCTTTTGAAAAAGGTTCGATCAAAATCGGTTCAGATCTTGCGGAATGGCAGGTAAAAGAATTTTCATTTTTTCGACTCCGGAGGGGTCGGGTACGCAAGTGTTAACCACTATCATATTCAAACGAGGTTCAAACATTTTCAACTCCAAAAATTCTTTTCTACGCGGGCCTATACAATATTGGAACGCACCTCCCGCGTAAAAAAAGACCTCAGTGTATATCAATAGTGGTTGTTATATTGCTTTTTGCGGCTGAGAACATTAATTGAATGAAGTTATTACAACGTTGCAGCGCAGACGGGTCGCTCCCCTCTACAACCGTTCACCGCATAAAGTCATCCAAACAGATCATCCACACGTTCACACATCTACTCTGTTACGAAATCCCGCTGACTACCGTAAACGTTATCGGTAAAACAAGGCAAAAAAGGTCGAGGGAAAAAAACAAGGCTACACACGTTTACCAGTGCACGTAGGGCAAATTTCACTTACCTCTATAAATAAACGCATAAGGAATGTATGAAGATCAATAAAAAAATCTCTGGGAAAAATCCTGATTCTGCAATGTTTGAACACTGTGACATCTACACCTACGCTGTCCGTGCGACGTTCAGAATCGTGGCAACGATTTATTTTTTACTGGGTATGTGCTCGAATACCAACACATCACAAATTCGAAACGATGATGTGTCTGTATCCTATTGAATCCAATTAAATCGTTGCTTACTCGAGAACTCCATAGCCCGCACACACTAGCGAAAGAACTGGCGAAAAACACTTAAAATGCTAACTTTCACTAACACAGACATTTTACACGAGCCGTGCTGCCAGAGCCTCTTTTAGATTTTTTTTATCAAAATGAAGTTTTCGAAGAACCTATTATTTTTGATTGGATAATTTTTGTGTGTTCGAGCGCCTTGACAGTCTTCAACATTTTTGATTTTTTGTCTTGATTTTTTAATCTCTTTGTGTAAATTTTACTTGTTATTTTAACTTCTAACCATTTTTGTGTTCACTGTTGACGTACAGCCATCCCTGATCGCAGGCATTTTCAATTTTTGAATGATCAATTCAATGTTCAATTCTAAAAATCCGAACCCGTGAGTATAAAAATCGCAAGAACGGATTTTGCGATATATTAGAAATATTAAGTACTCTTGTACACACAGTCAATGCCACCCCCGTAAAACTAGCGGCGAAACAACCTGACCAAGTAAATCTATTGCTGAGAATCGATGAAACTTCATTTCAGATAAAATCCTTCGAATTCAAAAAACCTTATGCTCAACTGAGCTAAGGGTGTTTGGAAAGGCAACAAACCTTGCAATTGATTCAGATGAATGGTTAAAATCGTACAACAGAACAAATATCAATACAGCATTGTTATTATTGACACTAGAAATCATATTTTCCAAAGAGCTGAACTAGAGAAACTTCTTCGAGCAATAAGTAATCGAAGCTATGTCCTAAACTTTCATATAAATAATCAGCTGATTCTTCGGAAGCCATCGATACCATCAGTAACTGACTGTGGTAATGTATATTTTGAATTTTACTTCGTGGTTTCTCTCGAAATCGTTTTACAACCATTTGATCGAGGAGCAAGTATTCTCGAGCTATTGTACGTGATGTTAAATAAAGCAGATCTTGATTGTTGAGTAGAAAGAGAAACCAAGTTGTATATTGCTTTGTAATCCATCATCGTAATATGGGAGTTTTTATTCGAAGCAAAGATAGTTGAATTCTATTCAGAAATTTCCGAGAAAATTCTGTTTAATTTAGTTATTTTTCGTCCCCGTCATTTCCAAGATTTTTCTTTCATTTGATCCGTCTGTTAGAAAATACAAGTATAATCCGCGAAACATGGAAAAAACTAATCAAGTCTACCGTATGCTTCTCTGTCATTCCAGACCCCAGTTGAAAATCAACATCAAAGGACGGCGAAAACTCAGCACGCTAATGTAAAAATCTGGTCGCTAAAAGCAAAAACTCAATCACGAAGACAAATCAATTTCCTCGCCAGATTGGCAAACCGAGAATCACCAGAACAGAACTGCTGCCTAATGAGGCCAGGTAAATCAGCTTTTTAATGAAGCAAAACGACGTGACTGTTGTGTTGGTAGTGCTACTGTTTCATCTAAATTTATCAAAAAATAACTAAGAGGAAAATCGAATTCGTGAAACCACCTTCCTTCCGTATCGTTCTCTCCGGCTCCCGCCTTGGCCATCCCGCCCGGGATAGGCAATTCGGTAGAGTGAAAGTGAACGTCAGAATGGCGAACCGAATACGCAAGCGGTCAATCAAATGATTTTACCTTTTTCCTCTCGCGCTTCCAGCCATAGTGCCGATGCGGCTAGACGTTTTTCGCCGAAAGGCAAACGAGCTGAGCGCTAATATCGTATAGAGTGTTAGACATTCGAGAAGAAGTAAACGTGCAACGAACGGGCGGCGGTGCGGGTGGAAGCAATCGAAACGTTAGGCATCGTTCGATATCAAGTATTAATAGCGAATCCTCTGAATAAGTAACGTTGCGGGTGGGAATATTAAAGCGCGATTCGAGCGCGTAAGAAGTGGGCAAAATAGATAAATGAAATATTGAAGAAGAAAAATAATAATTTACGAATCCCAAACGGGAGTGCGGTGTGAAGCTGGACGGTTATATGAGAAAAAAACAAACACGGAAAAGTACATGAAACCGCAGCTAATGCTCCGGTGTTGGCAGATTTGTTGTGTAAACGGTTTAATTAGAGTGTTAATATTTAAGCCTGTCAGCTTGAACTTCAAAGTGATACCTCAAGGGGGCAGAAATTCTCTCTCAAGTGTAAAGTTTGTTTGATAATAGAATGACTGCTAGGCGAGTACGTGTCTAACTGAGGAAAACGGAAGAGATCGAACGAAGTACTCACATGTTGCATTGCATAAGTGAGCTCATAGGAAAGTACAGAATTTGACAACTTTACGCCTACGAGCGTGAAATGCCGACAGCACATCTGGCACAGTCACACGAGGTAAGTCGGAAAAAAGGATTTAAAATGCATTAAACATGTTTAATGGATTCACGATTCGTTGATTTTTTTTTGTGCGATTTCACGATTTCTTTCCCATCCTACAGAAAAAATAAATAAATAATAAAAACTTTTTATACGACGTATAAAAGAATCACATATGGTTGGCACTAGACACGCCACATATTTACATTACTCTAGAAGAAACGGATTACATTTGCTATAAACAAAAAAAAAAGAAGTAAATTCATTCGTCCGCAATTAACAACCATGTGCTCCGAAACTGGAAACAGTTGCATGAACATTTGCAACAGATTTTTGCCGGCAAAATCTTCGGTGGCATTTGCCCCAAATCTTGTGGCAACATTCCATGCTTCCGAGAATATCTTCACTTTTTAAATCTTCCCGAGACAGAGTGCAAGCTACGGAACGGAACAGCCCGGCGCATCGTCGTCCCGCCTCGCCTGTTTGTCGGGGTGGTCTGTCCTCTTTGCTGGCTGACCTGTTCTCCGTCTTTCCAATGGCCTTCCAAGTTCCAAGACTGGCGAAAAACAATTTTCTTCTCAGCAGAGTTTTTTTTCTCTTTATTTTCTTGTCGAGAAGTGGAGGCAAACTGGTGCAAAGTCGAGAATAATATCCACTTGGACTCGGAGTAAAATGGTGGGTGCACCAAGAGAAATTACTGTGAAGGTACATTTTTATATGCTTTTTCATAAAAATAGTACGGATCGTACAAAACGTCCGAGTACATTTAACTGATGGTAGAAATAAAAAAATCACAGGAAGGTTGTATGCAAAGCCACGACCGCAAGGTTGAAGTAGAATACTTTACAAGAAAGATAACCCGGCTGCTTGCGTGTCAGTCATTTTTCCTAGCAAATAACTGCTGACCGCTCATTGGCAGTATTGAAAATTCTGTGCAAATGAAGTTGAAGTATTACCACAGAGAACAGACGTTCATCTTCTTTTCAAAAGATGTGTAAAAACTTGCAACCGTCATTTACCACTAAGTGGTAATGCTCCCGCTATGTGGCGCTTTTGTTACTTACAAACCAAGCACTGATATCGATAAAATATCGATACAGTAATATTTATGCAGTGTAACTGGGGCACCATAAGACAGATGTCGTTAGTGTATTAACGTATTTTGACTCAAATTTTTACACACGATTTTCAAATTTCTTTATATGAACATGAATGTCAATTTCAGTTTGCACATATAAATACGACCTCACTGAACAGGAAAAGAACAAACTCTTTGCAGCGCAAACAAGTTTCAACAGTTAGAGTATATGTACGTACATGCAAATTCAAATTAAGATAATTAACTTTTGGTTAAAGCTCAGAACGTGAAAATATTAAATCTTCAATTCATTTGTTTGGTTGTCCTAAAAATGACAGTTTGTTGTTGAATTTAAAATCGGATATGACGCTGATTGCATCTCTGTGTTACGCCGATAGCGGGAGTTATGGTGAACTTAAAATCGGTTGCTGATCGCAACCTTTGAGCTGCCCTAACAGTGCGGGGATCAAGATACACGGACAACATGCACTGTGGAAGCTATTTCATATTCAGTAAATAAGACGGGTGCGAAAGATTTAAATTGCTAGGATCCAACACAGAATGCTTGCTTGCGTTGTAAAAAATTATTAACTTTCAATGACTTGTTTAATTGCCTTGAAAAAGGCATTTTGATTTCCAAAATTGGATTTCCTGATGGCAATCTTCATGCTGCCCCAACACGGGGGGAATAATGGCAGTCTGGCGACACACGCTGAGAAGAACCGCGCTGCTCCTGAGACGTGATGACCAACCACAGGGCAAGTGGTTTGTTTAATTTGAAGGCAACCACAGGCGCAACCCGCTGCTATGGTCTGTTACTGCTGAGTGCCGGTATCTGCTGTTACTGCTGTCAACGTTGTGGACGGTCCATCCAGTTCACCTTCCGACTAATGAATGTAGCTAGTTTTCCCAGAAACACTCTTTCATAGCCAAAGGGTGCTACGTAATAGGCCACGCCTTTCAGTTCAGGTTTACCATTTCCTTATGTTCTTTAGGCGAATTATTCCACAATTCGCATTTGATTTTTGTATCCAGCGAATAAACACCGATGGGGCTCTCACACACGCAACGGTTTTAACCCGTATCTTATTGCGGTTTGTAACATCAAGCGATTTAGTTTGCTCGCTGTTGCGTGTTGCTTCATGTTGCAACTTGGCAGCTTGGAGACGACGAAATTCTGTTTATGCTGATTGATTGAATCAACTTCATATTAGCTCTGCATAGTCGAACTAACTGCTTTTGTGAATGCGTTCTAACAGGGCAGTTTATTATTCAATGTCGGTTGTGCTGATCGCAGCCTTTGCGCTGCCCCTAAAGTGGGGGGTTTTCTAAATAAAGTACTAAATTCCTTCGATTTTTAAATGAAGAGTAAAAAAACTGCTCGAAAGGTCTAAGTTGACGTTTCCCCCATGTACGGTATATGAGAGAATTGTCATTTAAGGCATTTCGAGCAGTTTATAATTTTTCATTTAAAAATCGAAGAAAAACGATAAACATTTTTTAAAAATCACGTTTTGCTCAGAAAATTGCACTCTTTCAGCAGATATATAAAAATCAGAAAACCGTTTTAAACTTTAGGACCCAATTGCTAGGATGCAACACAGAATGCTTGCTTGCGTTGACAAAAATTATTAACTTCCAATGTCTTGTTTATTTGCCTTGAAAAAGGCGTTTTGATTTCCAAAATTGGATTTCCTGATAGCAATCTTCATGCTGCCCCAACACGGGGGGAATAATGGCTGTCTGGCGACACACGCTGAGAAGAACCGCGCTGTTCCTGAGACGTGGTGACCAACCACAGGGCTAGTGCTGCTGCTAAGGAAGGACGACTGCTGTTGTCGCTGTCTAGAACTATTATGAGCGGCTCCGGCTGAAACAGGCTCTTATATAGGCCAAATAGCATGTTTTCAATTGCAAGGTATATGATCCAGTCGACCGTGCTTGGGAAGCAAGCATATAACGACCAATCAGAGGTTGGATTTTACGTTTTGACAAGGCTTGACTATTTTCAATAGTACAATAGTGTTAATAATAAAATAACAATTATCTTATTTTGAGAAGAATCTTAGAAGATTTTCCAATCTATTGCTGCAAGAACGAAGGAAATCCATCGAGTACTAACCGATTTATTAGCATTTGAAATTGGACATATTTTTCACTTTTTTCGGTTTTAGATTTTCATTTCACATCCCTATGTAGCCGAACTTCCTGAGAGAAGTATTCTACTTCAAAAACATTTTTCATATCTCGCTTTTCCTCCGGTGTAAGATGCATTGAATACGTCATCGTTGTCGTACGGGGTTCGAGTCGGTGAAGCACCTGCCACCCGCGTGGTGGCTGTTGATGGATGCGGTCATTCCGGCGGGAGAGAACACTCTCCCCTTCGGGCCACTATAATCGAGATCATTCATGGCACTATAAAAGTGAGCGAATTGGGTGAAACGTGAATATTGAAAAAAAAAAAATCTACTTGAAATGAAGATGTATAGCAGTTCGCTCGAAAGTGGTTCGTGGGGTGTGAGAGTAGTTGAAAATTGTTTTAGAATTGAATTTTATAACCGATAGGGGAGGTACTTTCGTGAACGTAATGGTAATGTGTTGAAGAGACCGCAGAAAATAAGAATTTATTGGGAAGATGCTTCTATTGAGAAGTTTGTCATAGTTTTGTCTGAAGGAAATGGAATTTTCCTAAATCAAGTATTATGCAGCGGAGCGGGGGCCTAGTGTGGTTGGTAACGTCTCCGCCAACCACGCTCGACGCCTGGGCTCGAATCCCACCGACGACATAGGTGTCGATGGTTGTGAGGTGGCGTGATCCACTCACAACCAACCCAACTGGTCTAGATTCAATCCTAGCCGACACCGGGAGATTTTCTGAGGCGAAAAATCTCTGGGATCACGCCTTCCATCGCATGAGGAAGTGAAGCCGTTGGCGCCGGTCCGTTAATAAACGGGTCGTGAGTTAGGGTCCTGGGTGTGGAGTCGCCTCCCTGGGCGTCGGTGATTGGCCACAACAGTGGCGGAACTAAACCGACGGAAAACAAGCGAGAAAAAAAAAGTATAATGCAGTTCATACTTTCTGCTCTAATAGGTATTCAGTCTTTCCTACAATCCGATAAATGACTTGAGGAACCTAATTGATAATACTGTTTTAGAGTATTGCCAGCTCAAACTGCAAAAAAATAACAGTATAACAGATTTCAGAGAGTATGCAGATTAAACTTACATTTCACTTTCAATTCTAGCGCGAAACTAGAAAATAATAATTCTTCAGGCATTTTTTTTTTATCTAAAAAGGACAATTCGTTTTTCAATTTATTAGGCCACTGTGACAACACAGTGGCAAACCGTTTTCACACTGAAAATTAGTTGATCAGATCCAGAAAGCTTGTCAACAAACAAGTCAAAGGTGAAGCTTTGAGAAAGTGGCCATCAGCCATGTTTAAACCACGGTCCGTACTGAGTGACATATTCGAAACACGACACGACGTGTATTGCAACTACCACTCAGTGTTAGTGTCAAATTGACGGCACGCAGAGCGACGATTGAAACATCGGCACCAGTGTCAGTTTTATATTGTGCCGCCAGCACTAAATTGGAGATCGGAAGTCAGACTTACGACTTTCGAATTTTCTTCCGACTTTACAAACACATAGAACAACTGCGTGTTCACACAACATGGACTGCGGGACAGCGCAGTGCGGCTGAGATGGTTGCAGTGTTGCGAGAACAACAAAAATAAACATCGGAAGTGAGCCTGACTGCCAGTTTATGAGCGACGTTTTGATAATTTTTATTTAAATGCACAATATTTTCTGCCCTGGTGTTTCAAACTTCGACATACACCAAGCCAAGGGCTTTAGTTTCGTCATTGTTTCACGTGAAGCAACTGTCACTACTATACAAGTGGCTTTACTAATCGCAAAGAAAGGTGTATTTGACTCGATCAATTAGAGTTACAAAAAATGCTTGAGAATCGAAATAAACTGGTTTAATTTAATGGTTTCTTTGCAACAAAAAAGGCCATTCCCTTGATTCTTCATTTTTTTTTGCAAGAATTGATTTTCAAAATAAGGTAAGCGTTTCCATGCCAAATGATTCAAAATTGCTCATAAATTTAATCGACCAATCTTGGTTTTAACGAAACTTTGCACAACTTTGCACACGTATCAATTTAGTGAACTGAGTATTTTCCGCAGGTGAACAATTTTTTTACACCGAGAAAAAATAAAGAAATATCTTTAATAAAAATTTGTATGCAAGTTAAGAGGTTTGTGATTTGCATGCAAATGAATGTTGAAACATAATGCAATATTATTGAACCATATGGTTTCCCTTTTAACGACACTCTTATTGTTATTGGACTTGCTTGTTACTAGAGTTAGCGCTATCTATCAATGCTCCTAATACTGAGAATAGGTTATGTTTCCATTTAATTTTACTACAAAAACTTTCTTTGTATTAGAATTAAATGGAAACATAACCTATTCTCAATATTCAATATAATTCTACTAAGACGCTCAATGAGAAAAATACTCAATACACCTAATTTTTGGTCTTTTTGAACATTATTTTTGGTCTTTTCGTCATTATTTAGAAGATGTTGTAATCGGATCAGGGCTGATGAAACTCATTTTTACTACTGGAATTTTGTGAAAATTACAGCCAATCTTTTTCAATTTTCACTTCCAATGAACGCAGCGCCTTTTCAGTCACACTATAATTTCATTCTTGAAACGAGCTGTCATACACCGAAGAAATAATTCACGCGCATAGTTCACGGTCACGAAATAATATCTTTTGAAAATCCAACCAAGTTGCACTCACCGTTTTTTTTGATGAAACGAAAATAACGTTATCAACGTGACGCTGTCGTTATCACGTAACACTAATGTACAGCACACAAACCAAGTTTATAACATTACAGTTGACCCAACAAAACTCAGAGAAAAAATATTTCTGAAAATTTCAAACAGTGAATATCAAACGAACACGTTTTCACTGCGCCTAACGGGCATTTTAGGATGATGAAAAACGTAGGTAGAGAGAATGAACATAGCATGTAAGCGAAATATTTCCATGTGATGGTAGAAAAAAGCACTGACGTTTATAGTGGTTATTTCAGCACTTTAACGCAAAAGCGCTGAAATTCAAGACGTCCGATTTCAGCGTTTCTAGATACGTTTTGAAGACGTTACACGGTGCTCCCACAGACCGTTAATATAAACAAATGCACCAAAGAATCTGAGTACACCATTCGATTCGTTATGACGTCCAGAATGTCTGGTCAAAATTTCAAAATCATCGTACGGTACATTTTTAAGTAATGCCCTTTTGAATGTCGTAAAGTACAAAAAAGTGATATGAAAACGACGAAATACTTATTGTAAAGCACGTTTTTTAAGCACCATTTTATAAAATAACTTGCAAAATAGTTTCTACACATTCCAAGGGTTATATTTCAAGACATTTCAACAATTGGTGGAAAGATTTAGAAAAAATCCCACAGTGCACAGTGGTCTAAACCCGAAAAATCATGATCGTCCTAGTTTTGACTGTGAAAAATTGCTTTTATGTACTCAAAGTCTTCAGCAAAATTGTTCCATAGAACAAGGCACTACTTTTGGCGTTTTTGGTTTTTCGATCAATCCTCCTAACAGTTAGATAAAAAAAATATTTTTTCTAATTTTCAATATACCAGATTGCTTCCTTCAGCAAAGTTGTGGAAAATTTAAAAAAAATAGAGATTTTTGTGGAACACCCCTCATTAAAATCAGTTTTTTGTCTATAACTTTTTCTATGATTGTCAAAACAATAAACTTTATAAAGTCATGAGAGAATCTTAGTGGAATAAATAAAATCTTAGAACATTTTGCATTGTTTTGACCATTACAGACAAAATTATAGACAAAAAACTGACTTTAAGGCGGGGTGTTCCACAAAAAAACTCTATTACTCAAAAATGTACCGTACGATGATTTTGAAATTTTGACCAGACATTCTGGACGTCGTAACGTGTCGAATGGTGTACTCAGGTTCTTTGGTGCACTTTTTTTTTATAATAACGGTCTGTGGGAGCACCGTGCGTTAGCGATATGTGGTCAAGCGTAGTCGTGCACATGCTTGTCTTTTCTCCTCAGAAAACCTCTAGAGTGCAGGAAAACATCTTGCACTGCGAAAACAACTGCTCTCACACTAAAGAGCAAATCAACGCACATACTCGAAGAGTATGAACTATGAAATATAATGAACTATGGTGTACTTTCTCACACGTATGGACATCACGCACAATAATTACACAGCAGAGCTATCTGCGGTGCGTTTTACAGTTTATTTCTTGGGCATGACAGAAGAGGAAAAGAGATTGGGAGAAAAAAAATAGACTGCGTTGCTCGTGCCGGTCGAGTTTACTCTGGTCGAACTATTTTTCGCGGTGTAGCTACACGAGAACTACTTTTTTGTCCGGTAGTTTTTTTTTTAACTTTCCGGACTACTCGCCAGTCAACACTGTGGTGTACTTTTGCGTTTTCTCTGTAGAGTGATTCACCCCTCTTGTTTCTATCAAATGTGGGGAGAGCTGAAAGTGTGTTCGTCTCTCTGGAAGCGGGTTGAGACACCAAGGAGTGAAAAAAGAAGCAGTGTGGTGAAAGCATTTGCTACACGCAGGCACATACTGAAAGAGAAGTGCGCGGTGAATTTTTTGTTCGCTCTTTTCACATACTGAGGAGAATGACAAGCATGGTCGTGCAAATGAATCATTTTTCGTGTCTTTTCTTGTAATGTAACCGTCTGTCTTGTCCTTTCTCCTCAGCGAATCACTAGCGCGTAGGAGCATGTCTTTCATTGCGAAAACAACTGCTCTAACACTGGTGAGCAAAGCGACGCACTTGGTTGGAGAGAGCAGCGAATCGTGTATATCTTAGTAGCTTGCAAAAACAGCTGAGCAATGCCAAAAAAAAGGGGAACCAATTCAATCGACTATTTTTAATTTGGCTGCAACTTCACATAGACGTTCCTATAGGCAAAAGATGCCATTTTTTGTTATTGCAATTGGTTTAATTTTTTGGAACACGATTCATTTTTGAGAAGCTATTGATAAATGCTATTTCAGGAAGGTTTTGATGATAACAAATATTTTTCGGGCCGAATCGGGTTGTTTGATCGGTGTGAAAAAATGAGCTTTTTTAGATAGGGTATCGAACGTCTTCGTCAGTGGTTTTCTTCGGCCCCCTTTTGCATAAAATTGCTGCAGAAAAACTGCCGAAGAAAACCACTGACGAAGACGTTCGATACCCGAATTGATTTTTTCGAACTGAATTTCTATTTTTAACAACGGCTTTTTCCGTTAACACGCAAGTTCATTGAGCAGACAGTATGTGAGTAGAGAAAGAACGAAAAATAAGCGAACTGGAAATATGATACAGATTTGGAAAAATATACCGCATCCCGACGGGACTTGAACCCGCAATCTCCCTGTCTCCGGCATGGTGTTTTGACCAATTAAACTACAGGGGACGGTGGTACTGTTCCACAATCTATATCGTATCACATTCCGCTGTCGACTTATTCTATTGCTCATCCCTAACTACACACACTGCTGTGCAAGCGTTATTTATAGACTGAAAGGAATGGCTCATCACACACAGAAGAGTCAGCTGATGCTGATAACTCTTATAGACCAGTGTGATCGAGACCAAAGTCAGTCTGCGTCGTGCTTGCAAGGGCGACACAACTACGGAAGGGGCTCCGTTCGGCTAAATTTTTTCGAACTGAATTTCTATTTTTAACAACGGCTTTTTCTGTTAACACGCAAGTTCATTAAGCAGACAGTATGTGAGTAGAGAAAGAACGAACGTCCCGTCGGGATGCGGTATATTTTTCCAAATCTGTATCATATTTCCAGTTCGCTTATTTATCGTTCTTTCTCTACTCACATACTGTCTGCTTAATGAACCCGAATTGATGTTTAATTTTTCTTTTCATTTCTTTTTCAAAAAAAAAAAAAAAACAATAATTTTTTTAGAGTGTATTTTTTTTGGAAAGACAAAATATTTATCTACAACTTCGCAGAAGACGTCGCACCGATTAAACAAACCGTTTCTGCCCTGAAAATATTTTTCATCATCAAAACCTTCCTAAAATAGCATTTTTCAATAGCTTCTCAAAAATAAGTCGTGTTTCAAAAAATTAAATTAATAGCACAAAATGGCATCTTTTGCCTACAGAAACGTCTATGTGAAGTTTCAGCAAAATCAAAAATAGTTCTTTTCGGAAAGACAAAATTACTATCTACTTCTTTGTCGAAGACGTCACACCTAAAAAAAATTGTAATCGTCAATACCTTCCCAAAATGGCATTTTCAATAGCTTCTCAAAAATAAGTCGTGTTCCAAAAAATAAGGCCAATAGCACAAAATGGCATCTTTGCCTATAGAAACGTCTATGCAATGTTTCAGCCAAATCAAAAATGACAATTTAAAAAATATATTAAAACTGGGACATTTTTTGTGGAACTGCTCAGCTCTTGCGGTGGAACCTGAAATATCTCTCTAGAGAGATAATAAACTGATGTGATCTTTCTCACACAAACGAACATTACGCTCAATAACTACGCAACAGGCCTCAGTGCTTTTACTGTGTGCCTCTTAACCATAGGAAAGCAGACTGCGATGTTTGATTCGTGAATATCCCGAAACTGAAAATAATAGATCTTGCTACCCGTCACGTATGTTTACTTTTCAAATGCTATCGAATTTATCTTGGCAGTGATCACTGCGGTGCAGGCCCGAATTTAAGGGGGGTGACAAAGAGGGCAAATGCCCTAAACGTTCCGACACGAGAGGCCCCCTAGTCCTGGGTCCGGCATGAAAAGACAGAGTGGAGACCTTTTTTTCTGCTCGTCACCTTCCAGCAACAGTGAAGTAATTATAAAATTAAAAATTTTCTTACCTCTTGCAAAAGGGGTCTCCACGAAAATATCTGCACGGGCCCCCCATCACCTAAATCCGGCCCTGCTGCAGTGTACTTCTGTGTATTCTTATAAGAGCGATTCACCACTCTTGTTTCGCTCAGGTGTGAAGTTTGGTGCAAAGAAATTGTTATACGCAGTGGTCATGCTGGGCAAAAAGGAAGCGGTGAATATTCACTCTGCTCTTTCCTTATATTGAGGAGAATAACAAGCAAGGTGACCGTTTTTCTATAACACTTGACTCAAATGCATTATATGTCGTCAGTAAAGATCTCATATTATGGTTTTACCTCCAATTCGGGGACGCCCCCGATTTTTTTCATAGCTCAATTTTAGTGGCGTCAAAACATTTGCAACAAGATTTTCCACTTATGCAGTCTTTACCATAAGTTCCAATAATCATTCACCGTGCTTCGGCTGCAGAATTTAATCAACAGCGGAAATCAAAGCTTCCCGACGCTCATGTGACTTGAACCGATTTTTTCATAGAACAAAAAAACCCCTATAGAAAATTGACAAGCGTGTTAATCAATGCCTCAACTGACGACAAGTTTTTTTTTCGGGGGATGTTTTGTGATGAATTAATTATTTGCTTATATCTATTCAGAATTTTTATTGTGTGTTCTGCCACAAAGGGTGACATATCAACACTATTACATATATTTCAAATTTTATTTCATTAAAAGATTGTAATTGCTTCCGCAGTTAAGTGAATATAATTGTAGGAAAATTGTAAACCTATTTGTCAAAAAAAAAAAATTTAAAATTAAACCTTAATCTAACCTTACACCTATCTTACTGACTATTAAGTGAGCTAATCGTTGTAATTGAGGATTGCAACGATTTTTGTCGGAACTTATTGATAATTTGGTTTGACATAAACTCTTGGTTTATGAGGAAAAATAATTAATTGTGTTTTTTATGCATTAGGAGAAATCTTCCATTTCTGCAAATATGAAGAAAATATATCTAGACTTTTTTGCAGCCTACTGCATATGACACGAAGGCTTTTTCCTTTTGCTGTTTAAGTTTTAATATATACTTGAATCTTGGTGAGCAATAAAATAAAAATATGTCAACAAAACATACCACACTAACAAAGAATACAAGTGTGTATATATGCAAAAGAATGTCCTTTTGATTCTCCTTTTAATGATGGGTCGGTTGGAGATGTTCTAAAGAGAATATCATGTATTACAGTAATTCCAGTGAGGTAGGATCAACAAAAAAAAACTAGTCGAGTCGAACATGCTTTGGCAATTTATCTATCTTCTTCGTCTATCTATGTATGAACATCTATAAAGTATATGAACTATCTATAAATGAAACGACTTGACTCAAGAAAAGATCAGCGGATCAGTGTGAAAATTTGTATGTAGCTATTTTTGGGGCCTGGGAAGGTATTTGTGCTGGTTTGAGACCTCTTCCTCGTCTGAAAGGAGGGCTCGTATACAAATGATACACACATTTGCATAACTCAAGGACTAATCAAGTTGTTTCAGACAACATACATCTCTGATTTGAACACATTTTCCAGTAAAATGTATGGCACAGGAATTTTTGAGGTTCAAAAATCAATATTTAAATAAAAATTAAAACAGTGGCCAAAAGCAATATGGCGACCATCAACTTCAATGTTTGCAAAAGAAGGCCCTACATTTGCCCTGTCTTACGATATATTGGTTGAAGTAACTCTTTTTAGGAATTAGAGCGTTAGAGCTTTTGGGTGAGCCGAGTTTTGACCACCAACGAAGGGTTTGAAAATATTAATTTCAAATTAACGAGGAGTTCAATTTGATTAACCAAATGCAGTTTCTTTACGGGGCTTCCCAATAAAAAAAATTTGGATCGTTTTCAACACCATCCTGTAAATAGTAGGCCGGTCTCAACGGAAATTGCTCAAGTAAATTTTTCAGTTAGGACGTTTAAAACCGCGTCACATATGGGCAATTCTCGCTGAAACCAGGCCACTAATGTCACGGAGTCTTTAAAATTTGATTTTTGTGTTAGTTCGATTAAACTCAGTGTTATGTAGTAAAAAAGGATGGCAAACTTTACATCTACTTAATACATATATTTCTAATATTAATTACATGACGTGACCGTATCAGTGGTGGACCTGATTGCGAATGTTCTATTGTTTCCTTAGATGGTCTGATAGAGCAATAATCCTCTCTGGCAGATGAGTAACTCAGAGAATATTTAGCATTGAGAGATGAGTGATAGTGGAAAGGTTTCACCATAATGGTTACTATATAACACTCAGTAAAAAATGAATGAATTGTTCAAAATTTTGGCCGCCATCTTGAATTCGCCGTCATCTTGAGTTTAATCAGTGAAACGAGTATTTAAATAAGTTGGCAACCACCGATTTTTTTTTGTTTATTATGCTGCCTGTAATCACATAATTATAACATTCGACATTTTATGGATTTCGTGCTTTTTATTGATAAATTCTTAGAATAGTATGTACTTTTTACGTCTGGAAAAATATGATTATGTTTGTTTTAAAAAAGCCGTAAAAAATACCAACTTGTTTTGTCACATAGCATAAATAACCGCCTAATTGTCACACTACTTAACTTTTTCAACTTTTTTGTCAAAAAAGTTTCCATCCAAATCCACATCTGCATCCTTTGGAACTCGGAAGTTATTGGGGTCAGGTAACCAACCAACGGTGATCCGTTTCTGATGTTCAGCTCATGCTTGTTGAATATATGAAAAACTTCATTTTCCCTGTGATATATTTCAAAAGTAGCTTGAAAGTGACGGCATAAATGTATCATTGCAAATATTTCAACCAATTTGACTTCAAAAGTAATATTCAATGTATACATAGTGTAAAGTAGTGCTTTCTTCATGATACTAAGTTTAGTTGAAGTGTCTTTTTGCAAGAATATATTAGAAACAATGCATTTAAGGTCAAAATATAAAAGTGCGATTTGCTCGAACAACCAATTCTGCAAATGTTACAAATATGCGATTATGGGCAGTATGCGACACACCAAATTTTTTCAATGTATCTTATAGGATTTTGCTCAGCTTTCAAATTTCGACCTTAAAATTGAAATCGGGGGTTGACAACTTGTTCAAAACTGTTTAAATTTAACTTTAACTGTTTAACTGATTAAATTTAGGAAGGAAGGAAGAAGGAGTTTGGTACTTACTGCTGCTATAGACCAGGGAATCTTCTGTGTTTACCACAATTATTTTGAGAAACAGCTAATCACAGTGGGAAGTAACTGATCTGAATCTGTCGAGGTTGAGAATACTGTCTTTATTATATGAATTCGCCCACGATACAGGTATACATATATATATATATAATATATATATATATATATATATATATATATATATATATATATATATATATATATATATATATATATATATATATATATATATATATATATATATATATATATATATATATATAATTTCACAAAAATCTACACGTTTCAACTCGTATACGTTTTTATTTGACTGTTCCAGAATTGTGAAATAGCTAGATTCCGTAAACGGCAATCTAAACATTTTGCAACAACTGTGAGCCGAACGTGAATAGTCATCAATCGCAACGAAAATAATAATTACCGTGAAACGGGGCGAATAGAAACAGTCTGCGATATATCTTGCAGTGTACAAAAAATACTATAATGTATAGAATAAATATAAAAGTTTTAAAACATGGGTCTTGCCTCCCTTTATTTAGGGTGTAACGTCCATTTTGATAAAATAAGTAATTCATTGTTTTATTAATTAAAATGTCGCATGTTTCTATTCACTCCGCAATGGGACGAATAGAAACACTCGCAAATAAAATACGTTTTCCTTGTTCTGATAGAAAATTTTAGTTTTAATTTGAAGAAAACAGAACAATTGCATCATATTTATTGATATAAGAGACAAGAAAACGATATAAAATATCAAAATAGTGGAAATGTTCGGTTTATTACTTTGTGTTTGTTATCTTATGAATGAATATGTTCTATTAGAGTCCTTATTAAGAACAGAAGGACTCGGGGTTGGGTCAAGCATTTCCACCGGTCTGGCATCTTCCGGTGTTTCATCTAGGACACGACATCCGGGAACATTTTGTCTTGATGGAACTGAAACCTTGATTCATATCTCTCGGGTCAGTCCATGTCGAGCATTATGCAGCAGATAAATCCGACTTTCATCACGTTTTTGGAAACTAGCGTGGTTGTCTACTAGATTGAAGTCTAAAGGTAACATCCGATTTATAACAGAGTAGTTGATTCTATATTTCGTAACCGCTTGACAAGGAAACAGTTTTTTTGCGTAAAATCTCAACAGCAACAGGTGGAGCGAATACGTTTTTGGACTTTTTTGTTGGTAAGTCCTGACCATGATGGGCTGAAAATGCATAAAACATGTTCCAGGCATCATTTTACATATAAAACATTATAGCATTTCTTAAATCCACATGTTTTGATACAAAAAAATAGCCGCTACGGCGTTGTTTCTATCCGCCCCGTTAATCTGAGAACCACGAGTTTTCCATGAAACATAGGTAACGTGGTGATGAATACCTTACGGCAATCTTTTAATTCACCGTAACAACTTGAAATGCTGTGTTGAAAAGTGGAGCAGAATGGCTTCCACAGGCAAAGTTTTGTGGTACTCGGAAACGTTCAAAATTTGAGCCCCCGCTTTGCATTTTTTTAAGCAAACTGACAAACCCAAAAATGGGTTTGCAGGACTTGTTTACTATTGAACTATCCAAGAAAATATTCTTTGCTTGCTTTTAAATGTAACCGAAGACTTAAAATCGCATTTTTCAAGTTCGGAAGTTTTGTTTCTATTCGCCCCACTGCCCCGTTTCACGGTAGAAGGCGTGTTTTTGTGATGGATTAGTCGCTAACCTAAAACTCACATGAAGTCACTCATCAAAATGCACACGAGAGAACACCCGTTGAAAATTGCTTTTGTAGCTCGTAACATTTAAAAAAAAATCCAGCAGCTCATGAAATAATCATAGCTATACTGAATACCTCATTCAACATAAGCATAACAAAATGTATAATAAAAACAGAAGAAAAATAATTTGATTCGCAACCTACAATGAGACAAACATGTTTACATCATCGCTGCTTTTAGCTCCGGTGATCCTATAGTTTTTAATAGGACATGAATGTCAACATGGTATTTAAAACAATACTTGTATTTATTTTCCCGAATTCACGGAATCTGTCTCGTACTCAAGCGTTCCAACAACCTACAGTCACTGTCCACACGAAACACATTTAGTAAACTTTCATTGTGTAGGCGACTCGAACATGTATAACGTTAGCAGTGCTTCCAGACCTAGTACGCAAAAACCAAGACAACTTCACTAAGCTAAAGCTGGACCAATGTGACCGGTTGTGGTTCGTTTGAGCTGCTCACTTTATAATATTTGCAGATCGAACGCTTGAAGTTCAAAAGCTATGCTCAGAAATTTGCTTTCTTGTGTTAGAAAGTGTACAATTGAATTACTCGCGGTTTTGAGTGAGATTCCACGAATATTGTTCAAAGGCTCAACTGCGACGTATGCTTCTTTTCTTTTAACTAGTAAAACGTGTAAATTTGCGACTACACTCACTACTCATGCATGTGTAATCATTATCCATTTTCACGTCCAATAAAATTTCTTTCATTCGGAAAATTGCTCAAGGCTTATGCCAGAGCAAAACACAAAGAACATTTTGGATAGAGCTCGGATACAGTACAGCATAAGGCTTGCCGCTCCAACCCACCGTCTGTCGTTGTCAAATTATCATCAAAATAAGGCACTTATTGCGATAGTGAACCCGAAATTTTCCTTCTCTAGACGGGCACGCAAATACAGAGGAAAAAAGCAATAGAATAGACATATTACTTGTTTTGCCACATGCTCTGTAAGTGGATGGTGGCTATAAATAGCGGGAAAAACTGGTGATTCGCAAAATTCTGACAAGATCTTCCGCTTCGCTTGCTGATAAGTATTTGCATTTAGTAACGGAGTACGTCAGCTAAATTCAACATTTGAAATGAACCAGCAATGAGATTCAAAACGGTGAACGCTACTGGCACTAAAACTAGAACAATTTCATCCATCTACGCGTGTTATTCAGATTGAAATACAATAGCTAGAGTGTCATTTCCATCTGGCGTCGTAATCTTGCCATCGACGTGTCGCTCGTTTGGTATAAATCAGACGGTTTCGGGGAATTTGAGTTGGATTTGTCACTCTCGCTGCCAATTAACGTTATCTTGCAAGGTACACGGGATATCACGGTGTACCTTTTCTGCCTCGACTCGATTCGACTCAATACATAAATTTTATTCCTGCCAGAGCCGCCAGAGTTAATCTCGGCCTACTCAGACATGTAAAGTTCACATCACCCAAAGAAGTCGTTAGAAGCCAACACGATTCCCATTAAGCACACTATTTTTCCTAAGCTAAAGGGGGAGGGGATGAGATTTGTATCAGCCACGTGGCATAGACGAAACATAAAACCGGTTTTCCGCTGCCAGCCAGTCATCAGCAATTCTAATTAGCGCCATCCCATTTTCGAAAGGTTTCAAACACGCAGTAAAACCATTGTTTACTGCACTGTAGGTGTGTGTATAAGTGCGTACGTGTGGGTGAAAAATCAAAGTGGTATGAAAAAGGCTGCTACACTGTGTACTTACAGGCCCCAGGTTTACGAAGGATCAATATCGAATATTAAATACATACTTCACTTTGATGATAATGAGTCGGAGCGTCGGTCGTCGTCGCGCCTCATGATTATGGATGGGTGCTTAATTGTTTGCAGCGGCGCAGCCGGCGTTATTTGTCACGCATACATATACAGGGAAGGGTGTGCCTTGTAGTGTGCACATTAATGTAAATATTTTCCCGATAAATTTAATTTCAATTGACGTTCGCGGTATGAAACGTCATTCTGTGAAATTGTTTGAAATCGTAAATCATGAATAAATTTAACTTTTCGGATAAACAATTATAAGATACATTAATAAGCTCCAATCGATCTTCGTTGTTGCTCGGGTGGATAAAATGGAATCACCGATTATGGCGTGCACGAAATTACCAATTTAAATGTTATTGTGTTTCATGAGCGGTTTCTATGACCGAATTTCTTGAATTTCCCAAAACCAAGAACTGTCGCACAACCTCCTGATTATAGGTTATAGTGAAACTGAACTCAAACCAAATAACGGAGAGGTTGTAAACCTTTTTAGTATGTTCTAATTATAATTTATCTGACGGATATTTGGAATTTATAGCTTTATGTTAATAATCTATATATATAGTAACATTCTGAAACGAACTCACCAGTTTTAGAGCTGTATAATACTTGATTTCGAAAGAGAAAAATCCCGTAAGCGATTTGTGAATAATATCTCTATTTTCAGTAATCAAAAATCCATTATTTTTACTCAAAAGTCTTTCCTGAACATAAACAATCATTTCAATGAAAAAAATCATATATCATAGCTTTGAATTAAGATTTAGAGCAAATTGAGGCAAAATATTCATGATATTGCATGTTTTACTTAGTTTTGTGAATGATATCTCTATTTTCAGTGATCAGATAACTATTATTTTTTCTCGAATGTCATTCCTGAATATCAACGAACATTTTATTGAAAAAATCACGTGTCATCGCTTTAAATCAGAATTTTAGAGACAAATTGAGCCTAAAAAGTTATGGTTTTGCAATTTTCATGTGGTTTTGTGGAAAATATTTAAATTTCGAACAATCAGATATCTATTATTTTTCCCTAAAATATTTTTCCTAAACACAACGAACATTTTATTATAGTATAAAAATCACAGATCACTGCTTCGAGTTTTGATTTAGAGGCAAATTCAGCATAAAAGTCATGATTTTACATGTTTCACATAGTTTTGTGAATAATATCTCGAGTTTTAGTAATCAGATACCTGTTATTTTTTCTCAAATGTCTTTCTTAAACATCAACGAAAATTTTAATTTTGATTTGGAGACGAATTAAGTGTAAAAAGTCATAATTTTGCATGTTTTACGTAGTTTTGTGAATAATATCTCAAGTCTTAGTAATTAGATACCTATTATTTTGAAGTGGAATACTTCTCTCAGGAAGCTCGGCTACATAGGAATGTGAAATGAAAATCTAAAACTGATAAAAGTGAAAAATATGTCCAATTTCAATTGCTAATATATCGGTTAGTATTCGATGGATTTCCTTCGTTCTTGCGGCAATGGATTGAAAAATCTTCTAAGATTCTTCCCAAATGAAGATAATTGTAATTTTATTATTTAAACTATTGTACCATTGAAAACAGTCAAGCCTTGTCAAAACGAAAAATTCGAGCTCTGATTGGTCGTTATATGATTGCTTTCCAAGCACGGTCGACAGAATCATATACCTTGCAGTTTGAAATATGCTATTTGGCCTATATAAGAGTCTGTTTCAGCTAAAGCCGCTCATTCCCGATCTTCCTCGTGAAGATCATCAAGAATTATCTGTCGAATAGATCATTTCAGGTCTTCCTTAACAACATTCCCTCTGATACGTTTAACGCAGATGCTGGGGTTCCACAGGGTAGCCTTCTTGGTCCCATTCTGTTCAACATATTTACCTCAGATGCTCTTTCCCTTCCGGGTCGTGGCATCCTGCCTATGATTGCAGACGACACTGCCATTATCTACAAAGGTCGAGTGATTAGAGCTTTGACGCGTAGACTACAAGAGGATCTGGATGTTTTGTCAACTATTTCAACAGCTGGAAGATCAGCGTCAATGCAGCTAAGACCCAGGCTATTATATTCCCGCATTCAAAATCAATTCGACTTGTTCCGCCTGCCAATGTGAGAATTCATCTCAATAACACTCTCATCGAATGGTCGAGTGAGGTTGTCTATCTTGGTCTCTCCCTGGACCAAAAGCTTCTATTTCGTTCACACGTAGAGAAAACTGTCACCAAGTGCAACATACTAACCAAATCCCTCTATCCTCTCATTAATAGGAAATCCACTCTTTTACTCACCAACAAGCTTGCCGTTCACAAGCAAATAATTTTACCGGTCATAGAGTACGCTTAGCCTGTCTGGGAGGGCTGCGCTATAACCCACCATCTTAAACTTCAGATTGTTCAGAATAAAATATTACGTATGATCCTAAACACCCCTCCGAGGACACGAAACTTTGAGATCCATCACCTGGCTGGTCTTCAAGTGCTGGAGGAACGGAGAACATCATCGTTGACTAGGTTCAGAGAGTCCTGCACCAGGTCATCTCACCAGATCATTCGTGAGCTGGTACCTTAGTTTTAAGTTAATTATTCGTAGTTATTTGGGTTATCAAAATTTATGTTTCAACTAAAAACAAGTCCTATAAAGGATGAACTGTAAAATTCTACACTAATAATGTAAATCTATAGAATTAAGTAATCAGCATCAAAACAAAGATGCAGAGCTTAAAAGGCTAAACAGTTATTATGTAAACCATATGTAACCATAGAAAAATATAAATAAATGTAATTTAAGCCCAAAAAAAGAAGCCGCTCATAATAGTTCTAGACAGCTACAACAGCAGTCATCCCTTAGCAGTAGCAGTAGCAGTGCAGTGGATACCAGCGATAGCGGATAGCGGCCACAGCTATGGTATAGCAATGGATAGCGAACTAGTTGCAGCGGATCTCAGCATCGATAGCAGCTGGGCCAGCTGATGCAAGGGCAGCGTTACCAATGGCAGCGTAGAACGGCCACAACTGTGGCATGGCTACGAATAGCCCAGCAGTTGCAGCGGGTATATCTGACCATGAAGCATTTATGCAATAATTGAATGAAAATTGCAGTTGCAGCAATCGGCCTTTTTCAAGGCTACTAAATGTATTTGGAAGAGCATAATGAATGGTTATTCATAAACTGCAACTGAGTTTTGATGCTGATGCAAATGCACAGCAGTGTGATGTTTATTACGATTTGTTGTGACTGTGCTTAACAAGCGGTAAATACGAAACAAATCCGATTTCAAACAGAAAAGTTCGGCACGTTCTGCTCAGAATGGTATAACTGTAAATAATTAAGTCTCACCTATTTTTCCAGTTATATCATTCCACAACGTTCAAAAAATTTACGTTCGTTTATTTACTAGAAAAAATGACTGACATGCAAGCTGCCGGGTTATCCTTCTTGTAAAAGTATTCTACTTCAATCTTGCGGTCGTGGCTTTGCACACAACCCTCCTGTGATTTTTTCTCGAATGTCTTTCCTGAACATCAGCGAACATTTTCATGTTAAAAAACCTACATGTCACCGCTAATTATTTTTGATTCAGAACGATTCAAAATGATGATGATTACTGTACGCCTCAGAGACTGAGTGAATAATATCAATAAGATCAAGCGTTACGGAATTCGGAATTTTTTATATAGTAGACATTAATAAGTTCCAATCGATCTTCGTTGTTGCTCGGGTGGATAAAATGCAATCACCAATTATGGCGTGCACAAAATTACCAATTTAAATGTTATTGTGTTTCATGAGCGGTTTCTATGACCGAATTTCTTGTAGCTCCCAAAACCAAAAACTGTCGCACAACCTCCTGATTATAGGTTATAGTGAAACTGAGCTCAAACCAAATAACGGAGAGGTTGTAAACTTTTTCAGTATGTTCTAATTATAATTTTTCTGACGGATATTTGGAATTTATAGCTTTATGTTAATAATTTATATATAGTAACATTCTGGAACGAAATCACCAGTTTTAGAGCTGTATAATACCTGATTTCGAAAAAGAAAAATCCCACGAGCGACCCTCGTACACGAATTGAGGAATATCCAACTGCTGCCGTTGCTCTATGTCTCCAGCCATCAGTCAGAAGACAGATGTCAGATGTCGATGTTTTTCAAGACTCGATCAGAATCTCGACCAAAGCTCTTCATTTTCCTGGATCGTTGAAGATATTGCATCAACAATTGAAACATTTGTTTGCGAATATTTTTGTGTAAAAACCTGCCTCGAGCTGGAGACTTCAGAATTCTAAAAAGAAGTACTAAATATCCAAAACAAGGATGATGCTTAAAAGTTGAATATCAGATGACTGCTTGAATGTCTAGAGCAATTTTCCTTGCGACTCACCTGCACTTGTTTGACACTGGAGACACACACATCGGGAGAAGAAAACAACTAGTAGTGACATATCTGTGGCTCATGTGGCTGAGAACCATTCCGTCTCTACATGAAATAACCCTCCGGTAATGTCCCCCTCGGGATACATTTGTCATCGGACAAACGGTACTTAATGACCAGCCACTGGTATGAAACAAGAAACCTTACGGTTCATCCGGTTGGAGTAATTTTCATAAACTAGACTAGTTGCTGCTGTATGCTACACTGCGGATAATTACTTGTGCGAGTTAGAACCAACTTTGAATAGCGACAAGGGAATACAAGGGGATATTATTGTCGATAAAGTTCGCGTGACTGAAACTATCACACCAGCAAATTCTAACTAATTATCAACAAACGATCCATGTAGCAGAATAGTTTCAGTATTCTATTTTCCGGTTTGAGATGATTTGTGTTTATCTAACCATTTATTACCGTTTATTGCCAACATTCTACTGGTACAAAATATACAAAATTTATGACTCTAAATATTCAAAATATGAAAGCTATTTCCAAAAATCACAATTAGCGAAACAATTCACTAAACACAAATTACCCTTGCTTCAGTGTTTAAAATAGAATAGATAACATAAATCAAAATGAAATATTATTTGATCGATCAGAGGTGACCAAATTCAAAACAGTAACTAGACTAGCAGTAAAAATTATCATAGAAACTAGATAAATTATCAATATTTTGCTTTCATTCAAACTTTACTAGTGTTCCAAATGCGAAGCCCACACCAACGTCAAATAGATTTTTATTGTTCATGCTGTTGTGTAGCAAATTTATTACTGGTCACACATCCTCGAGCACAAAAAAGGGTTAATCGACGTACATGTTGTATGTCATTTCAACTGATTGGCCATTCCCTCGGGACACCCCGGCAACAGTTGGACGCTGGTTTCGGTTATCAAGCGAGGCCATACTAAACCTCTTTTCTGCAGTCTGCAGAGCAGAAAGTCATAAATCATCAATTTCCATTAGATTATGATAATTTTTACTCCTACTCTCGCTCTGTTTCAAACTGTTGCTGGCCTTGAAACTGTGTCGGGTTCACTTACTAACGGGGCAGTAACCGAATTTCCTCGGAAAAGCGCATAAACCCGTTGAACCGAAATCTTAACATGGCCAGTCTCTCCCTATCCCATGGTTGCCCATTATTCCACTTTGTTTTTATCACATCCAACACAGGAGGCGGACCCGATTGAACCCGAAGCTATTTATGTAAATGTGGTGTGTGGTACACCGTTTTTACGGCTGGCCATGGTTGTCCTTGACCGCCGCAGTAACCAGGCAGACTAGGTCGATGTTCCTTGGTTACCTGAGCTGAGCGAATGTTGACCAGCAGAAACCCGTAGCGTATCTATTATTGGATGTCGTCGTCATCCAACGACGCGATTGACAGTTTATTGTTGTACACGAAATTTATGGCATTGTGATAATCTTTATTCGTTGCCACCCTTCCGAGGTTCGATTTGCGCTCTCTTTTCTGTATTTTTATTTTCGGTGGTTTTGTGATTGCAGCCCCAACTCGGTCGTAGCTGAATTGATGGTCTCCACGCGCTATCGCTGCCATATTTCTGCCTCATTATCACAATCGATGGGGGATTTTCTGTTAGCCAACTTGGCGTGCGTTGCTGAATGGCGCAATTTCGATTGATGAGCTTTGCGGTCTCGGGGTGGGGCGGGGAAAGAAAATCATGTAAAATTCCTCTATGTTCATCGAAATGCTAGCAACTGATTGACGTCAATGAACTGCCCTGGTTTGTGGTCGGTTTTATTTCCGCTCCGGTTACCGAGGGCCTCCATCGTGTCGCTGGCAGCTGGCGTCCAAGCTGTGTGCGTTACACCGCAATGTGAGCGAAAGTACATCGGTTGGAGCCCGACCGACAGAATGGGATTCCATTTACGGGAGACTTTTCGATTAGCTGGTTGAGTGGTTGACAATCGAACACGCGTCTGAGAGTGCGGTTAGTGATGAAGTGATTGTCGCTAGTTATTGTTGTTGATTTGATGATTACAATCGGGTTAGGTTCCTTTATGATGCTTCACAAGGAAATGATGTGTTTAACTGGACAAATGGCATTTTTGAGAGAGTTGACTGAAACTAGAATTAATTTGGAGTGTTTTTTCCAATGCAAGCGTTTCTTAGAATATGTGATTGCACTGGAATTATTATGGTTTCGGTTGCTTAAAAAATTTCACATCTCTTACAACATGAGGTGAAACGCATCATTGAGAAAAACGTCCTCAAATTTCGGATATCATATACCTTCAATGTCGAAATTATCGCCTTTATTCGCGCAAGCCACCTCCTGTACTTTTACTCAAATAGAGCATATTCACCGTAAACGTCAACTTGTAAGGGTGCACAGAGAACCACACAGATAGTTTTTCGTACGTTACACCATCTTCAGATAAACGTTGAAAAAGAAAACCATCTTCAGATCAGAAATTTTCCTCTTATGAATCCAAAACTGTTAAGGCAGAAAAAGCTTGCTTCATTTTGAATACGGAAATGTTGTTAGTTGTAGTGTAGCGCCCCTAGTGGTCGGATTTGAAATGTTTTGAGAGTCATTTGAAAAATATTCGCTAGAACCCGAAAGAACACTGAAATTCGCCAAATCAACTGTGCGATGTGCTCAAGCGTTTCCGAGAACAGATGACCGGGAGGATCAGAGTAAACGTCGCAGTGGTCGTACGACCGGCAGCTGAACTGGAAGGTAATAAGGGTGGTCAGTGTAAGCCCAAGACTCTCGGATCGGGATATCGCTGAAAATAATGTGCTAACAATAGTGTTGTCCGCAGGGATGGTCTACGATGAGGCTACCGTTCTTCCCTGCCTGTGAGCAACGAAACAGGACACTTAGAAAGTTTTACGAGAAGGTTCTGAGGATAGAAAGAATTCTTGATTGTGAAGAGTAACGCCACATATTCGTTTGATTGTGAAGAGTAAGTATTTGCTAGCTGTTATGGATAAAGTTCTAAAAATGGTAGAACATGCTAGCGAGATAACAATAGTAGGAGGGGTGTGCTCAAGACACGACTGCGTGATTTAGTACAATAGTATTTTCCTTCCCACGAAATTTTAGACAAAAAATCTCAGCTTCTTCAATTATATAATTCATGGGTGCTAAACATCGCCATTGGTGTTTCACAATAGTGATACCGGCTAGTTTGCTAAATTTATCGTTATTTCGGATTACCATTTGTTGATGTTTCTAGTTATTTTGTTATGTCTGGCAAAATTTCCTGCCATTTTCGGCACTTTTGCAGCTCCTAACCACTCCTTAATATCCGCCAGATATATGGATACCCAAGCACCAACACGACCAGTGCGATCCGCCAGGAATTGTAACCCGGCTCGAGCTGAACGGTACTTTGCCTTTCCTTTCTTCGCTACGATCAGAATCTAGTGGTGTATGGCACCGGTACGGTCTTGGTATGACTGGTAATAGTAAAATTTCTGCATGCTATATGCAGTCGAGAAATGAATACAAAGAATAAAAACAAGAACTAAATTATACGTTTATTGGGTAGTTTTCATTACTATCATCAAGGTTTTAGCGAGTTACAGAAGAAAGAATAATTTTTGACGTAGGACTACGTCTAACCGCACTATATCGAGATACATTCTGTGAAAACTAAAACCAAGGTGTAACATCGGAATGAAAGATTTCAAACGTTAATACTGATGTAACCATACGATGGTTCACAATAATCAATATGTCGTTGGATTGATAAAATGATGGACAGTTTTGTGATTCTTCAGTTATCATTATCATTTCATTGTTAAACAGTGAAAATTTCATAAAAGTTTCAAGGTTGAATTTTCACGAACAATGTACCAATCACATGCAAGCACGCCTGACACTGACTTCATACGTAGACACCAACTGCCTGCTATGGTATACTGTATAGCAGTGACAAGAAAAAAATTGACAAAATCTCCCCGTCCCAATAGATCCACTAACGTTTGCTTCTAAGAGCCTAGACTTTTTTGATGTCTTGAAGGTGAAGCTTTTTCGGAAAGTTCGTAACCACCTCCACTATCAGGCAGTTTTACGTTCTGCTGTAAGAATGTTATTAAAACTGATGTCTTGAAGGGAAACATGCTGGCACAGGACAGCACAAGCGCTGGTCACTCGTCGTCTATCAGTGCAGAAGAACTCGATATTCATTTGTGTGCAGCGAAGCCAAGAGAAGACTACATTGCCGCTATCGACGCACAGTGAGGCGTGTTGGGTTAATGCGTAGGTATCGTTTTGCGATCTGAAACATAATCAAGTTTCCGTTTGAATTGTCACGTCACGTTTGTCCTACGTCAACTATGCGGTCGTGTCTTGGATACCACCCTCCTACTATTTCAATCATATGATTTAGGGCATTAAAATGTGCCTTTAATATTTCACAATAGTGACAACTTTGTTTGATTTATCGTCATTTTAAAGTGCCATTTGCCGATGATACAGGACGATTCTACACAGTGAAAATTCTGAATATTACACATCACGTAAAATATTTCCTCATTTATATTGCAGTTGCTTTTGACGTAAACTACGATTTCGTTTGGAAATTCTGTGCAATATCATTCAAACTTGCGTGGAATAGTATGGAATATTCTATCATAAGCGATGGAGGCAATTCTTTATATGCGATTCGGTATAAAGTTTAGTTACTGTGTAGTTCTCTCATGAATTCTTTGCACACACTGCAAGCACAACTAACTACTAGCAGTGGCCAAACGGATGAAAGCGAACGCGACAAGTCCAGATCACTCTTATGCCCGGACATGTTCAACAATGCTGTGTAGTGCGATCCACTGATTTCCTCGGTTAGTCCGTCAATTGGAAATGCTGCGATGGAATGAAATGCCGAGCCGTGGTGGCTCGTGCCGTATAAAGAATGTTCCTCCATTCTACTCGGTCCTTGGCTACTCGTCGCCGATTTCCTAGACGACTCGATACTCGCAAATCCGCTTCAACCTGGTCAAGTCATCTAGCACGTTGGGCCCCTCTATCCCTGGTGCCGGTGGGGTTCTTGAAGAGAACCGATTTTACCGCACTGTCGTCCGGCATCCTCGCGACATGCCCGGCTCATCGTAGCCTCCCGACCCTTGTCAGGTGCACAATGGGAATCTCTCCAAGTAGTGCCTGCAACTCGTGGTTCATACGCCTATGCCATTCTCCGCTTTCGGTTTGTACTCCACCAAATTTTGTCCGCTACACTTTCCGTTCAAATACGGCCAGTGCGCGTATGTCCTCCGTGAGCAGCGTCATGGTTTCGAGAACTACGGGTCTAATTAGGGCTCCTGGATCGAAGCGTCCTGCGAAGGGCAAAGTGGGCTCGATTTCCAGCTTGAATAGGACGTTGGATCTCCTTACTTGTGTTATTGTCGCCGGTTACCAGAGATTCCAAGTATGCGAACTCCTCTACCACTTCGAGTTCGTCGCCGTCCATGATCACCGTCCGCGCGAATGTTGGTTTTCTTCCGAGACTCTTCCTTTCATATACTTGGTTTTCTACGCATTTATTTCTAGTTCAACTCTTCTAGCTTCCACTTTTAGTATGGCGTAGATTGCCTCCACCGTCGCGGAGTTTCTCGTAATAATTTCCAGGTCGCCTGCGAAGTAAGGCTGTGCGAAACTTCGCGAAATTTCGAGGTTTCCGAAACTGAACAAAATTTTTCTTAAAATTCTTCATAAAATAACTAAAATTTTTTCGTTGATTCATATTTAATAAAGAGGTTTAGATATAGGATTTAGAGTTTACTTAAGTGAAAATTGTTTAAGAAAATTGTGGAAATTAGGAAAAATAAAGTAAACTCTCTCTCTTTTTATTTTGTAAAGCTTTAAACTTTCAAGCAACTACAGACCTAAATTAGAGTTTGTAACAGCAAAAAATTTGGTGGAGAAATCATAATTTGTTACTATTTTATCAAAAACTGTGTGCTCAGTTTCGATAAATTTCGATAAATTTTATAGTGCGAAGCCTATGACTATGAGTTGACTACCTTTGCTGAAAACCGTGCCTCTCGTTTCGATGCGCGCTCATCGGAATACACCCTCAAGGGCAATGTTGAACAATGTGCTGGATAATTCATCTCCTTGTCTCAACCCTCTGCGCGCTTCGAGTTCAACGCGGATTCGAGAGTGTCTTCGACACGCACACGTAACACATCACTCGGTACAAGGTAGCTTTGATTAATCGTGTCAGTTTATCCGGAAAACCGTAGTCGTGCATTATATGCCATAGCTGGTCTCGAACGACTGTATCATAAGCTGCCTTGAAATCCACGAAAACATGATGTGTGGGCACGTTGTACTCCCGGCATTTCTAAAGGATCTGCAAGAGTGAAAATTTGATCTCTAGTAGCGCGTGCCCGCTTGGTGCTGTCCTACGAGTTCTGTCGCTAAAGGAGATAGACGGTGGAGTAGAACCTGGGAGAGAACTTTGTAGGCAGCGTTGATAAGCGTTATGCCGCGGTAGTTGCTGCATTCTAGCCGATCGCCTTTTTATAGATCTCTTCCTCCCAAATCCTAAAGATTACCTAGTGGAGTGCCGTTGCTAGTGCCTCTTTTCCATGTTTATAGAGCTCTGCCGGTAGCCTGTGCTTGCCGGAAGCTCGGTTGTCTTTGAGTGACCCAATTTCCCGTTTGATCTCCAGAATATCGAGAAATGGGATACTACTGTCGTTTGTAGGCACTCCAAAGATAACTTCCCTTCCGCCACCTTCCGTTGCTTCGCTATTGAGGTGTACATCGAAGAACTGCATGGAATGGAATAAACGGGTACAAACACCATGCAAAAAGTGTTTTCAATCGTCGCCTGCTCAGCTCTGCTGCGCCGAAATTCACTGCTCTGCACCGTTGCTCTGTGAAATTTTGCTCTCTTCAAGCGGGTCGAACCAGTTTCTAGTAAACCATCCTTGTACTGCAGTAATTGGTTATACAGTAAACACTAAATTTCTGCATGCTGGGCTTTTATTGAGAGTTATGTTTTCGGTAGGCAACAAATCAATGAGAAAGTCAAATCGTTTGTATACTTTGGTGACGGCTGCGTTGGGGAAGAAAGGTAAGTGATTGATTGTTTAGTTTGATTTAGACTGACACTGAGAGTTTCGTTTGGCATTTGGTCTTGTTTGTAGCTCTGATTGCGAAATATGCGTTTAATTAGGCTCCACCTAATCACAATTTTCCGCAATTTGATGGCAACATAGCTAATTTTCCTGTAAGAATGGAGGAAATCCGTTAGAAACTGATTGAGTTTTAGGCATTTCAAAGTGGACAATTTCTTGACGTTCTCGATGTTTTCGGTTTTCCAATTTGAACCCTTATGTTGCCGCAAGACGTAGTTCTACGTCAAAAATGACTCTTCTTTCAACAATTAACATTTACATAATACTTATTTACTGATACAGTCAACAGATAGAAACAGCCCCAATGACTAAAACTAAGGTTAACAAGTAAGTACTAAATTTAACAAAAAGGCGTCGTATACAAATTACGTTACATAGGAGGAGGGGGGGGTGCATTGTGGTTGAGACTGCGTTACTTATTTTAACATTACTGAAATTGAGGCCGGGAGCGGGTTGTTTGGCGTTACGTAATTTTAGGGGCAGAGTTATATCGAACGATACCTCTTGTTACATAAGGAAGGGGGAGGGTTCTGAAATCCATTTATTTAGCGTTACGTAATTCGTGTAAGCAAAGCCTTGGGTGCTATATTCCGATTCGGAACTCGACCTTCTCTTTATTATACACAGATTTCACAGCCAACTGTTTAGTGTATAGGACAATTGCGGGGCTAGCGCTACGATCCCACCGACAACAACAGTCTCTTCCGAGTCGAGACTCGAACCTACGATGACTGGCTTGTTAGGCCAGCATCGTACAGCGTAATTTGTGAACGACGCCTAAAACTTTCTTATTTCTAATTACACGTCTAGAATAATTGAAATAAAAACATTCAAAACAATTGCCGAATACGCAACACGTAGGTTCGAGCATTTCATAGTTTATTTTTGACTGTGCTGAGAAACGTATGAGACCAAGCGAACGTCTGCGTGTATTCACGTCCAAATGATTGAGAAGCTCGGAGCAATCTATATTGGATGTTTGCAAGTCGCTGATAAAGCAGGCTTTTGCGACATCTCTTCTAGCCTGGAGTGCGTCCAGATTTATTAACATGCAGCGGTCAGGATATCTTTCGGTTACGCCACTGCAAAACGTACGAACTTTCGTTGAACCGTCTTGATTTTATTGATTCCGCTTTGGTAAGCGCGATATGGAGCCTTCTACGTTAGCGAGAAATCGAAAAATACTACTGATCTTTCTGAGCGCTCTCGCATTTTTAAAAGTGTCGTCCAAGACGTAACCGTTTAAGGCTAGTTGTCGTTTACGTACAAAGGATAACAGAGAGCATTTAGGAGCATTGAAAACCATGCGATTTGTCTTGCATCGAGCTACAAAAACGTTCATTTTAGGATAGAGGGCATCCCTTTTTGTATAACATCTAAGCTTCAAATTTCTTTTGGCATTTCAGAACGTCGATTACATCGTTCATGCACAACCGAAACAGGAATGGTCCAAGACGATTACCTTGTGGAACGCCAGATTTCACTTGTAACGGGGACGAATCATGGTCACAAGGGTGGGGAAAAGTAATCGATTTTCCAGAACCAGGCGCATTGCATTTCAAATTTTATGAAAATTTATATGGGAAAACCCACTTTTTTGTATTTACCTTCCTAGAGAGCTCAATAATGCTCTAATAATGCACTTCATTATGTGAAAGCCTAGTAGTTTAGATGCGTAACAACTTTGCAGAAGGCACTGAAGAGCTAGGATGTCCTTAAGAAGAGCTATAGCTGTTCAAAGTTGAGTATGTCGATTTAAATGCAAAAAATCTTGTTTTCTGCCAACATTACCAATGTATCGGTGTCAGCAGAATTCCCATCAGAAGTAACCTGTCGTAACGAGTTTTTTTGGGACACCCTAGCTCTTTGGTGTCTTCGGCCAAGTTGTTAGGCATCAAAAAACCTATCATTTGACGACATGAAACCTATGGTTTAGGCCATTTTGAGCTCTTTAGAATGTGAAATTTGTATGGTTTCTCCATACAAATCTCCATATAAATTTGAAATGCAATGCGCCAAGCGAAGACAAAACCAATCGACTTCCGATAAATTTAGGATTTTTCGGGGCACCAAATATAACAAAAAGAGCTTGGTTCTGGTTTTCTGCTATCAAGTTTCGTTGTTTTCATATAACGATTCCCCACCCTAATGGTCACATGGTATTCATTTGACTATAATTATATTAAAAAGAGAGTTTACCCCAGCTGAGGCCCTAATTCATTTATAAATTTCAACCCCACTTCAATTTTGAGTTTTCTCAATATTCTTTTCAGAGTTCTCATATTTTATAAAATATGGGCTAAGTTGGGCTTTGAGTCATTTGAGTACCGCACGCTAAAATGGATTATTTCGAAACCGTATTAACGAAATGAAAATATTAGGTCCTCAAAAAGAAGGGGATTGGACAAACAGCAACAAAACTATTAAGATTTCGTGTTGATAAAACTTCAAAATTTTCATATCATGTTTTGGACACGCTATTGGCTATCCTGTGCAACTATGTCCTTATCTCATCTTTCGACTCTTCTCCAATTTTTGCTTGACATTTGCCGATTAGTTGGGTGGATCCTTTCCGAAGAAATACAGTTCGCTATTTGGAAACCGTTGTAGAAGCTCTTTGCAGTTTGTACAATGTCAGGGTGAGTATTTTGGCCACTAGATTCTTTTTTAGTGTTCACTGGCCCGAAAAGATCGAAATCCTCTCGTACACGCAAAAGTTCAAGTCTTAATCAACCAGTGTGTCTCCTCATTGCGCACAATTTATGCTCTTATTTCGCACAACGAATGTGTAAAACAAGTACATTGACAAAGATTGCAATCGGATTGTATATCATATACTCAAATATCGCAATGTTTCGGTAAGCTTCTGCATCGGGTGAGTAATCTGTTTTGGGGCGTACAAAAAAGTTCATTTTCGTGAGCCGGTTCATATGAACGGCTCACCCATCTCCAACACTGTTTCAACGGTACCAGCCTTCTGAAAAACATTACCAATATAGGTATCAGTCATAGGCTTCATCCATTTTAATTCACTAGACTTTCTCTCACACAGAGTGAGTATCTAATCACGTTCAGACGTAGAGCATTCCAGTCGCAGAGTTTATTTTCTCTCACAAAAATCGCGTGCGAGGGGTAGACAATTATATCCTCTCTCAGTTTAAGATGGGGCAATTTTCAAAAGCGTCTCAGTTATTAAGTGCGAAGTTACTCGAACAACAAAAAAGTAGGTTCACATTCAAGCCACATTCTAACAGATTTGGAATTTATTATTATCAGAACTCACCATGGGTGCATATTTTGCGAATCGTTCGATTTCACAGTGTTTTTATCGCTCCTCAGAGCGATGAGGATACACGCAAAAGTTGAATGATGCGAAACCACATCAATATTGAGCAGAATTAGTACAGCCGATGATTAAAATTGGAACCTGTATAAAGAATGTGTGTTGGACATGACACATTTGATGCTCTAGCGTACATTAAATGTATTACGCTCCTCCAACCCACTACACTTATAAAGTATCTGGTAGTGGTGATCAGAAACCCAATTCCTACTAATTAATCGCCACTGGGCTGGCAACCTGAAATATGTAACATTTCTTGTGTAACAAATCGATTGGTGACGGTTTCATCTGTGCAGGGTCTATATACTCGAAACACGCAAATATAGGGCTAAAAAGAACCCTGTAGTTTGTATCGCTTGCCCTGTACAGGTTAAAACCTTCGTCAATCGATTGTTGACAATTTTGACACAAGAAATGCTATATTTAAGCGATCAATTAGCGGGAACTCGGATTTCGTTTTTCCCACTGTGCGAAAATTTTCAAAGCAATGCCTAGGTACCACATTCCTTCTGGAATTTGACCTACTGTTTATTCGACACAATTTTCGCAGCCAACCGTTAGTGTACAGGACGATTGCGGGGCTAGCGGGGCTTACCTCAACATCTTCGAATGCAACTTCCGCTTCTTAGTTCCACTAGAACGCTTGCTATGACCCTATCAATTGAAAGTGTGTCAAACTGTCAACCCCGAATATGTTTTAGAGCACTGCCCACGCTAGATTTAGCCTATTTCCGAAAGCGTATAACACCTTTGAAACAAAATGAATCGTAACGAAGCATTGAAAAAGAAAACATTTCAAATCAAACTACTGTCAAAACATTCCAGAATCGACCACTTGAAGCGCTGCAGTGAAAGTGCGCCCAGATTTTAAATGACTCGAGCATCAAACCTCAAAGAATGTTGATGTTTTCGAGTTGCTATCTGTGTTAAGTATATTGTTTAAGTATCTTTCTAAATCTTTTATTTCTAAGCTGTGACAGATATTGTAATTTTTCTGATTTATGAACATCAAGAAAAATTACTGAGCAAACATTATCAATTGTCTCAATGAAAATGCAATGATGAATTATTTTTCTTAGTCAGAACATAACGACAAAACGTGAGATGTTATTTTAGATGTCGAATTTCACAACAATCATTTTAAATTTGAATCTATCATCACTTAATAACCAGTCACAAACGATATCTGGGCTACATATTTGAGCACCTCTAACAGCTTTATAATCGTCACTAAAATCTGTATCGTTTTGTCTACATCGATTTTCCGACAATTTTATCCATGTCAAGAGGGTTTTCGTTCGGCATACTGAACACACAGGCAGTGTTTCATCAAGTGTTGTGTAATCCGCTTTGCAGCTGCAACTCGCTGACATGGCATCCAGTAGCGAAACGAGAGAGCAAAAGCATGACAAAACTGGTGCATAGGCCGCGTTAATGTGACTTCGTCGTCCTCCCACGTTCCTTATAGTGTGTGGATGGGGGATTAATTTCTCGTTCAGCTTCTTTTTATATTTGTGTCTTTGATTGCAGATTAAATTTTCATCACACAGCCTTAGTAAATGATTGTTAAAATGGTGTGTAACAGCAATTTTTAGTTCCAAGCATCAACCTCAAGCCTCAACTATGAATATGAAATTTTGCAAAAACCTCGAAATTGTGAATATAACAACACAGCATCATCTTTTAGGTCGGTGGAATATGGCATCGCTACCGACGTTGGTCCACAAGCATTTGATAAAGTGTTATTCATGAGACCACTATCAGTCAACGTACCAAATTACTGTCGAGTTTCCTCGCAAAGTGGCTGACGTTAGCACAGGCGTCGGCAGCAAACGAGATGCCGGGCTGCTGTGGGAAGGACAGGGAAGAACGCCGTCGGTAACTAGGAGATAATTTCGAAAGCAAATCGGCAACACGGTTACGGTCTAGGTGTTTTTATTTTACCTCTCCGTTAAATGTTTGTAAAATAGTAAAATTTTGACTATTTTTAAAGTATTTTTGACTGGCCATCGGCTTAGTGTGTTTGTTCTGGAGTTATCGCATTGGATTGACCTGAAGTAATTTCGTATACGGCATTCTCGAGTTGAATTGTGTTGTGTGAAATTCTCGTTAGAAGTGCACAATAGGCTGGTCTGAGCCATGGCTGCTGCTTGCAATAAATGTTCATCACCAGTCAACGGGATTGAAAAAGTTGCCTGTCGCGGTGCGTGCGGATCAGTATTTCACCGTACTTGTATCCCTGGCCTACAAAGAACAGCTTTAGATGTGATAGCGGCCTTCGCCAATAATCTGTTTTGGTTGTGCGACGATTGTGCGAGCCGCTTCAACGAGTGGCTGTTCCCCCCCGCTCCGGCCGTCCCCGCTGTGGACAACAGCAATTTGTGCGCAGCTGTTGATAAGTTAAATGCTGTTGTTTCTGATCTCTCAGATCGGATTGAAAAACACTTTCCGTGCGGTCCATTAACATCTGTTCAGAGACCACTATTTTCGCAAATGCTGTCTGTGGAACAGCCTACACCAAAACGTCGTCGTGAAGGCAGTTTAAAAGCGCGCACTCCTGCGGCGGCTGTCTGCGGTACCAGATGCATTCAACGTGAAATCAAAACAGTCCCCGACGAGAGGCAACAGTTCTGGATCTATCCCAGCCACACCGTTGATGACATCGTCACAATGGCTCAAGAATGTATGGGAATGAACGATAAACCGAAAGCTTTCATGTTGGTAAAGAAGGATGCTGATGTTTCGAAACTAAATTTTGTTTCGTTTCGTGTGGAAGTGCCTAATGGGCTGAAGGACCTGGCTTCAACTGCATCTACCTGGCCCGTCGGTGTTATGGTTCGTGAATTTAATTTTGAACAGTCTCGGCCCGATAGATTTCGGCAATATTTTTAAAACTACATCTAATGCTCGGTTACTGGACAGCGAGAGTCATCGGATTCTCGCTCAAGTTAAGTACCATCCATATAATGTACCTGATCACAAACAACGGCTCATCACACGTTTCAGCATACCTGACGCTACTCCTGTCGCTTGTGAATGCTTATACGCCGCACCTTCCACTATTCTTCCTGTCTCATCACCGCCGGAACGCACCATGTATGGCCTTACGGAAGCCCCTTCCACCCCCGCGTCAGTCCAGTTTCGTCAACAGGGTCACGACCTTCAACATGTTTCCTGCCATCAGAGTCGTTCCGGTCCTGATTACGGGGTGCTGGAAGAGGGTTTCCAAACCGTGCCCGCAGGCAAGTATCGCTGCTTAACTCAGTCTGCTAGCGCTGATAAAAAGCTTCCTTCTAGCAAATTTCGATCCTCTGAACTCCACATTTATTACCAAAACGTGGGCGGCATGAACACTTCCATCGAAGAATATTTGCTTGCTTGCTCGGACGAAAGCTATGATGTAATTGTTTTCACCGAAACATGGCTGAACGACCGTACACTATCGAGTCAAATTTTCGGCGACAACTATGATGTTTTTCGGACAGATCGTTGCCCCCTCAACAGCACAAAATCTATTGGAGGAGGAGTGCTTATTGCTGTTAATCATCTATTCAAGGCAGTATTAATCGAAAATAAGTCTTGGGCGAGTATTGAACAAGTTTGGATTCGACTGAAGCTTTCTGGTTACTCGCTTTTTCTATGCTCCATCTACATCCCACCTGACAGAACACGTGACGCGACGCTTATCAACACCCATTGTAATTCGATAAATGCGATCTGTGAGCAAGCTCTTCCCAATGACGAGGTAGTTGTGTTTGGAGGTTTTAATTTTTCCGGTGTGAAGTGGCGCTCTAGTCCGGATGGTTTTCTATTTGCTGATCCAATGGTGTCGTCTTTTCACGACGGGATCAATAACTTGCTTGACTGCTATAGCTCTAATCTGTCGAGGCAGATCAATCACATAAATAACGAGAATGGCAGAGTTTTGGATCTATGTTTCGTCAGCAATGTTGACTGCGCACCGGGGATAAACATTGCTGCATCTCCCCTAGTAAAAACCGTGACGCATCATCCCGCACTACATCTTACGACCAGGACTACTCTTTCGGATTTTTGCTGCACGGTTGATACTGTCTGCTATGATTTTAATATAGCGGACTATGATAGTATCCTCAACATTCTGTTGAAAACCAATTGGAATGAGGAACTTGACAACGACAATATCGACACAGCAGTTCAAGTATTTTCGAACATCATGAGCTATGTTATCGATCGCCACGTAGCCAAGCGAGTTGTACCTAAATCTAAACGTCTACCTTGGCAGACTAGTGAATTGCAGCGCCTAAAACGCTTAAAGCGAGCAGCTTTGAGAAGATACTATAAGTTTGGAGGATTATCGCTGCGCGACGAGTACTTAAAGGTTAACCACACCTACAAACGGATGAGCCGAGAATGTCATTACAACCATCTAAGCAGCGTACAGAGTAAACTGAAATCGGATCCAGAGGGTTTTTGGAAATATGTCAACGAGCAGCGTAAAGAGCGGGGACTACCTTCAACGATGTTTTACGATGAACGTACGGAATCGGACTTTCAGAACATATGTGACCTATTTGCTCAAAAATTTTCCAGCGTTTTTTGCAATGAATCACTATCGTTGAGTGAAGTTTCTTCTGCCGCAAGCAACGTATCGCTGTATGGACAGTCTTTGAATGATTTCGACATCGACGTTTCGATGATCCAGTCGGCACTATCTAAACTGAAGCCTTCTTCCTCGGCCGGCCCTGACGGCATACCCGCCGTTCTACTAAAGCGATGTGCTACTGGCGTAATAACCCCGCTTCGTCATTTATTCCGCCTTTCACTCTCGACTGGTGACTTTCTATCTTCTTATGGAAGTTCGCGTTCATGTTACCGGTTCACAAGAGAGGGGACAAGAGGAACATCGACAATTACCGGGGCATCTCCGCTATGTGTGCAGTCTCGAAACTATTTGAGTTGGTCGTGATGGAACCGATTTTCAGCTACTGTAAGCCTCTCATCTCTGACACGCAACATGGATTTATGCCGAAGCGCTTAACGACGACAAATCTTTTAACGTTCACTTCATATGCTATGGAAGTTATGTCGAAAGGGTTTCAAACAGACGCTGTATACACTGATTTGTCAGCAGCCTTCGATAAAATCAACCACGACATCGCTATTGCAAAACTTGACCGAATGCGTTTTGGAGGCAATATTTTACGTTGGCTTCAGTCATATCTTGCGGACCGCCGCATCGCTGTTAAAATCGGAGAAAACCGATCGAAAAAATTTCATGCTGCTTCCGGAATTCCACAAGGTAGTCATCTTGGGCCGTTAATTTTCCTTTTGTACTTTAATGATGTCAATTGCGTCCTTAACGGTCCCAGGTTATCTTTTGCTGACGACGATGCTCAGAAGATGCTCTCAATTTACAACATGAATTTGAAAATTTTGCTAAATGGTGTGATATAAATAGGATGACTTTGAACTCTGATAAATGTTCTGTGATATCGCTGACCAGGAAAAAGCGGCCTATAATGTTCACCTATCACTTGGGTGCAGTACCAATTAAACGAGTAGGATGCGTGAAGGATTTGGGAGTCTGGATCGATGGTCAACTCACATTCAAGGAGCATATATGCTACACTGTTGCTAAAGCTTCTCGAAATTCAGGACTGATTATGAGAATGGCCAAGAATTTTAAAGACGTGTCCTGTTTAAAAAGCTCATATTGCTCATTAGTCCGCTCGACGCTAGAATACTGTTCGGCAGTGTGGAACCCTCATTACCTCAATGGTGTTAATAGAATCGAGGCAATTCAACGAAGATTTGTTCGTTTCGCTCTTCGTCATCTACCATGGAGTGATCCTCACCAGTTGCCAAGTTACGAAAATCGGGCGCAGCTTATCGGTCTCGACACTGTCTCGGCAAGTAAGACGGGATCTTTCGCGCGCTATGGTAATTGCCGACACCCTCATGGCGCGATCTGACTGTGCTGTACTTCTGGGTAATATCGACATAAACGTGAATTCCCGAATTGTTCGAAACATCCCTTCCTTTTCGTCGCACAAACTATGGGGCGAACGGAGCTCTCATCGGACTACAACGTGTTTTCAACAGTGTCTCCACCGGGTTTGACTATCACCTTCCTCGCACTAGGATTAGAAGTAATTTTTTAAGTATATTAAGACACAATCATTAGGGCCAGATAGAGTCTGCTGATTTTTTGTGTAAATAAATAAATAAATAAATGAATAAATAAATAAATAAACGGTAAAATGTTTTGGTTTGATGTACGTCTGCGAGCCAGCGGTGTATTCATAATTTTAAACTTATTTACTGGTTGTGATGTAAAATGTTTACACGAATTAAGGAATCGTTCATTAGTGGTACATAATTAATCAGCAAGCGTTTTTCGTTGGTATTACCAACGAACATTAACGACAAATGCAATAACTTTTTCATACCGTTGCGCCAGCTATAAGAATTTATGAAAGTTTGAAATATTATGTCATCAATCTTATATAAAAATAGTGACAATCAAACGGTAATTACCAATCATTAACACCCACAAAAAAGGAAATGAATGAAATAACATTAATACGAATGTTTCTGCTTCCATTTCTAAGCGTTTTATATTCAGTAGAAACAGTAGCAAAAACTTGCACTGAAAGCAGCGCTACCATCATCACGTTGTGGCTCATTACTATTCCGAGAAAATTCCACCACATTCCGTGACTTTCCTCGGTCGCCGCTATCCGCCCCGGTCCGGAATTCCTCTCCGCTGGTTGTCATACTTATTACGATCATCGTCATCGTCATTGTCGTTACGAGGACTAACGAACCGAACCGCCGGAAGCAGCAGAGGTGACATCCGAAACGACAGAGCGAAAGAGAGATGGTGTTATTACGCAAGCTCAAGCCCCCCGCCGCACTGGTCTAGTGTGACCAAGTTGAACAATTCCGAAAACAAAAGCCAAATAAGCTAAATCAGATTGACGCAGCTTACTGACGAGTTTCCAGGCGGGTGCCCCTCGCGGGCGTCCCTCGTGAGGATCTTTCCGCCGGGCGTCTCCGGGCAAGCAGCTGTCAGTAGTGATTTCGAGCATTTGCGTGCGCGAAACTCAATCAACTGGCCGTGGAGTCGCTCGCTGTTTCCCCCGAGGCGTACCACATTTACTCGGAATTATTCCCCCAGGTTTGCCAAACTAGGCGTACAGAATTTGATCAAGACCGGCTGCCCTACCACGCCGCCAGTTCCAAATTAACATATTTTCCGCCTATCGAGAAATCTCCGGAATCCAGCCGAGCCTGATGATTGACAGTTCGAGGCAGTACGAATCTGATATACCGTGCTGTGCAAAAAAATAGATGTAGATTCCGTAGTAGAGCTAGCTAAGAGGACTTTCGACGCTTCGTTGTTTGGTTGTTCCTGGAAGTCTGCTACTGGTACTGCTGATAGTGCACAGAAAGAAGAACCTAACTTGAATTCGTCTAAATCTAGATGATTTCACTTAACGGTTAGCAAACTTTTTAAAAGCCAGTAGTCAATGTTACCCCGGTAACAGATGAATAGCCTGCTCTGAAAAGTATGACAATGGAAACCAAAAAACTAATAACGACCCGGTCACGTTTCCCAAACGGTAGCTGACAGAGTAAAAGTTTTTCCATAATGTAAACAAATGAAAAGTCTCGTACCATCGCCTTGGGTTTCCGCACCAAATGACTTGGCTACAAGTCATTCGTAGCGGTAACCCGGAACGAACCACAATGAGATGCGAGCGATAATAAATGGAACTTTTTTCCGTGTAAAAGCCCGAAAAGTCGTCGTGCACATTAGCGAAACACACCGTCAAGTCACAAAGGCAAGAAAGCTCTGAAACAATGTTGAAGATGATGACGACGACGTCGTCGACAGACGAAACGCAAAAAATAAACAACTGCGCTCGATTTGCCTCGAGTCCCGAAGTGGAAAGTTTTCCCCTTTTTCCGGAACTTTCCACTCCGACTGTTTAACATGCTGCCGAAGAGATGACAAGAAGGCGAATTTTGGGGTTTTGTAAGTGAAATTGATGCTAGCATCCGCCGTCTTTTGCAGTCCCACCAGGCCACCACAAGCGAGCTTTTTTTGTGTGGGCAGCCATCAACAATGATAAATTATGTATTGTTGCTACATCAGTTATGCATAGAAAGACTAAAAAAGTGAGCCAATGAGTTACGGACGATGAATGACACTCGAAGAATGTTGATGAGTGAATCGTTTGTAGGGGCGAGCTTTAGGGTTGCAAAAACTTATCCTTGCTCATGAGCGTCCTACCAAATTTCGTATCAACGTTACACTATTTTCAACAAAAATATATCCAAATCCTCCGTGAAAAGTAATGTAATTTTTTTGCAAATGTTCATGGTTTCAAATTCGATTATTCCCAGTTGAGTCGGTTTCGAGAAAATCGACTGAATTGATTGATTTCCCTACCTAAAACACTGCTAGGTTTTCAGCAATTTCACTAATGAATAAATTTCCTCAGAGTAGATTATTTTAAAGTCAAAACGCCTTGGGCTACGTTCGCATTCACGAGGAAAACTTCTAAATTATTCATCCAATCATCTTGCTGTCAAAAAGTGAAATGTGTAATATCGATCACGCATTTCTTTGAATCTATGATTGCTGCCGGAGAATTACAAACAGCTGAAGGAGAAGGCATATTTTCAATATTGTTCACTGAGTGTTTATTTTCAACTTTTTGACGTAGAATTACGTCTTACGGCAGCATAAAGGTACACATTGGAAACCTGAAAACACATAGAAGGTCACGAAGTTTCAAATGCTTAAAACTTAAACAAGTCGGTTTCTAACGGATTTCTTTCATTCTTCAAATAGTCGATTGGAAAATAAGCTATGCGACCAGCAGAATGCGAAAACTTGTAATTATGTGACGCTAACTCTTGTACTTTCAAAAAAATGTAGAGCCTTGTTAAACGCATATTTCGATCAATCAGAGCTGAAAACAAGGTCAAATATCAGGCGAATCTTTCAGTGTCAGTTTAAATCTAACTTAGCATCCAACTACAGCCGTTCTTTCTAGCACAGCCTACACTAAAGTATACATACGATTGAGTTTTCATAACGATTTGTTGTTGTTGTTGTTTTGTTTGCAAGAGTGCCCAGCGATACGCCCACCGGAAGTATAACTCTCAGTAGTAACAAACTAAAGTAAATATACAGAATTTTAGTCCTCATCGTCTATTCGATCAATGTTGCATGATGACGTTTCACTGAAAACTGGATCGACAAGAAGTGAACAGAGCGGAGGTGATTTTAAATATCTCGTAGCCTTCCTTAGCGGGTGGACCAATAGAAGAAACCGACGGATCACGCACTGCCCAATTAACACACAAAACGTGTTAGAAAAGAATTTACAATGACAGTAGTTATATAAGAGTACTATAAGCGCAATTGAAAACTTGTGTTGTTATATTCTTATTCTCGAGATGTTCTTTCATAGCATAGCTGTATTATATAGATTATTGCATATAAACTGCCACTGCTCGTCTGTAACTTGTGTTTATGATGTTATCAAAAAACTGCACAGAAAACAACTTAAAATACATCATTTGCGAGAAGTTGTTTTTCATCAGTGATTCAAAAACATTTCGAAAACAAGCTCGGTTTTTCCTGGTTTTGCAGATGTTTTTCAATAGCATGGGTTAAGCGAACGATAACTATTACATGAATGGCACTGGTTTTCAAGTTGTCTTCCAGATGTTTACACTACTAGAAAAACTCTTAGTATTCATCAGCCAACGCTAATTTACTTGATCGAATTGTTATTAAAATTATTTGAACGGTTTTAATAAAACTATTCGAGGTGAGTCAAAATGTGCCATGAAAAGATAAACGAAACGCTTGCAATGCAACCAGTATCATTTCAATTTATGTTACCGTATATCTAACAATGTTTTCTAGCTTTGTTATATTTTAAGTCTAGATAACGTTGAAACTATGCGAAAACAACTTTAATATTCAAGCTACAGAAACAATCCATCTTGAAAGGTTGTACATTGCTTTTTATAATCAATTTATAATTAATTGAAACTGTCACTGACGAGACGATTGTCGATCTAGTTGCACTGCGCGTAACAATACATTTGCGCATGCGCTGGGTAAATGTTGTCATAGCAACGCATTTGCGCATGCGCTTTGTTATGGCGTATTCTGACCCACGAATGCGCGAATTTCTTTATTGCACTGGGTCAGTGCAAATCTACCCAAGAAAAAAATAAACGACATTGCGATTTACTACGCATGTAAGAAAGTGATGCCAGCTAGTTTTTTACGAACCAAGCCCATGCGGTGGTGGGATAAATTGACTCTTCGCAATGAAATAAATCAGCGAACATTCTGTAATGCATGATCTGTTTTCCACTTACTGACAAATAGACAGTGGTGGGCACCGCTAACCGAAAATTTAGTGACGCTAATTGCTAACTCGCTAACCGGAAAATTTAGCTCGATAATCGCTAAACGCTAAACGCTAAACCCACATTAGCGGAACTTTCGCTAATCGCTAATCGCTAACTTTTTAATATGTAAATAGTCATATCGCTATATTTATTGCTCGTGTTTTGTAAGATTTGGACCACTTTGATCTCTTTTGGTTAAACAAACGAAAACAATTACTTTTTCAATTTTTGCGCTTTTCTGGTGATAGAGATGTCATTGAAAAGGTAATGTCAACTGAAATCTATAACTGAAGGTTGTATTAGAGGAGTTATCCCAACTGTTCTATAACAACGTGTGTTACTTGGGTGGTGATTGTAGATCACCTTCCTCAGTACCAGACTTTGGATCTCCCTTCTGTGTGGGAAGCACCGTTATACAAACATGTTCCCAGCTTCATGAAAACTAAAACCAATCGACTTTTTGAAAACGATAATATATTTTCAGGTGGAGTAGTAACAATGTGCTTTCCACATCTCTTAGCAGGGAAATGCAGCACCCGTGATCAGTTCACAGTCCCTTTATGAAACGAAATCGAAAAATAAATAGTGTGAAGGGAAGCTAGAGTACAAAGCACGAGTTGCAGAATAAGAATTTCGAACTTTACACTCATGTCTGCCACCAGTCAACGTTAGCACGAGCAATATTTTGCTGTCCCATAGTCGTATAGCGGCATTATGCAACACGCAACAGTTGTATTTTTGGCATCCGCTTCCAGCTGATTCAAAACAATTTGATACGTGTTATATTGTTGCGTGTATGAGAGCTCTATCGGTCCGGCTCCACTGGATGCAAACTCGGAAGATTCATTTGCCGTATACGTTTTTGATTTTTAGTTGATTTTTTCACTGTTTTGCAAAGATATACCTAGTATACTAAATGTTTATGGAGCTTCGTAGCCGCAAGGTTACAGAGTCTACTTTGATAAGCGGGTGGTCGTGGGTTCGAATCTTAGTAGAATCAGGCCATTTAGTTGTCAAAGGACTTTAACATGGGTTTATTATCATGCTCCCCACTACATACTTTTCCTTCAAGCTGAATTCTGTAGTATCCCTGCTGACTTTCATCCTAACAAAAATAAGTCCCTCTTATAATAAAACTGGTCTGAGCAACGTTTAATAGTTCTCTTCAGGGAATTGTGATAATGGCACGATCTTGGCTGGAGGAACGAGGCTCGATAAGACTCCTTCCTCTTGACAAAAAAAAAAGTTCTACTTATAATAAAACTGACCAGAGGTAAATCACTAAATGCCTCTTCAGGGAATTGTAATTGTGACGCGGTGTTGGTAGGAGGAACAAGGTTTCGATAAGACTTCTTCCTCTTGACAAAATATGTCCTTCTTATAATAAAACTGATCATAGAAATATTTATCCTCTCCAGGGAATTGTAATTGGCGATATTGGCACGGGCAACGAGGTTTCGATAAGACTCCTTCCTCTTGACATAATAAGTCCCTCTTAGAATAAACCTGGCCAGAGAGGAACGTTAGATGAAGTCTCACTCCAGGGAATTATAATTTGGCGATATTGGTAGGATAGAAAGAGGCTCGGTATTGTTAAGCAGTAAGTTGGAAACGGAAGGGTAAACTTTCACACACAAGCACGGATATAAATGAAAAATGCGTATCATTCACTTCAATAGTGATACTGGCCAATAATATGAAGTGCGGAATACAGAAAACACCTTGGCAATATCACAATAGATCAAGTGTCTCTGGTCGCAATGATGAGTCCAAACAGAGAAAAAAAATACTAAAGGTTTGAGGAAAACTTCATCAATCGATAAAGACATTAGTGTTCAAGATCTGTTTACATAGCATGCGTTCAAAACGGTGAATCCGTTCAGGGGTAGTAAAATAATTTTTCGTTACACTTTCCACAGCATGCCACCACTTAGGTTAGACGTACTCTCACATCAAAAGAAACGACCATTCAGTGAGCATAATAAGCGAAGAAGTGAGAATGACAGAATTTGGAAAAGTTGTACATGTACATCATGCAGCAGCGCTCAGAAAAGATAGGTGCCCTCCGGATCAGAATAATTCTCGTTCTGTTGTTATCTCGGCGGCATTTCCTACTTATTCAGCTACTAAGTTGTTCAGAACTTTTAGCAGATAGACAACAGTATATAACGATTCGTACGAGAGGCAGGAAGATTTCAATTGCTTTCGTAATAACGTATGGTTCGTAGGACTGTGCAGTAGGTATCTCAGCACTACAGTACTTGCGAGTTTACTATCAACAAACGGGGTGCTATTTACTGTTAGGAACTATTAGCGCCATAGCGTCAAACAGTAAAAGGAGAACGTGCTGGAGTTTTCTCTTTCCCAGTCGTACAATGGCAATATGCAACACGCAACATTTACATTCTTGGTATCTGCTTCCATCCGACATGAGAAGAATTCGATTGTCTACCTCCCAAGTCGCAACACGAGACGATACGTGGTATATAGTTGCATCTGTGATAGCTCTATCGGTCCAACTTCGCTGGATATCAACACAAAATGAGAATCATTTTGTGCATACATTTATCGTATGGCGAAACTGGGGTAAACTGGTAGAAGTTGTAAAAAGGCGAAGCCTCTTGAAACATAGCTCTAAAAAACATCATAAAAAGAAACTAGTAACAAAATATGAATTTTAAGGGGCCACATTTTCACAGCACGTCACTTTACTAAAGTGAAATGAATTAACCTATAGTGGACAACCCGCCAAATTAATTCGATTTATGCAAAAATTCGAAGGTTTTTTAGGAAAAATCTGCCGGGGAATAACCTATAGTGTACCGTTTTCGAATAGTGGGTAAATTAACCTAAAGTCCTATAGTGGACCATTTATCAGTTCAACTCAAAATCTCTTAACATTTCTCGGACTTTATAAATGATTATAAATAAAATGATAAAATGTTTCCAGATGGAAAAAAAAGCTAGGCTTTCTGACAATCCCCGAATTTTCGAATAAATTAATCGGGCAGGTGTTCCACCATAGAAAAAGGATTCAAGGGGGGAAAAGGGTTTAAGGGGGAAAATTCGAGGGATTTTTAGGAAAAATCTACCACGGAACATCACAAACATTTTCAAATTCCGATTTATTTTAAGAGCAATTGAGGTGGTCCACTATAGGTCAATTTACCCCAGTCTCACCTCAAAAGAAATGATCAAACAATTAGCATAGGAAGCAAAGAAGCTTTTCGCTTGACGGAACTTGAAAAAATTATAAGGTTTATAACCTATAGTGGACCATTTTCGAATAGTGGACCACTCGCCAGATCAACTCGAATTATGCGAAAATTCGAGAGATTACCAAAAAACTTTTATCGGGAAACATCTTATCCAACCAACCTAGGGTAAACTAACCTATAGTGGACCCCTTTACTTTTGTACCCTGTAGTGGACCAACCGTCAGATTACCTCAATCTTGGACAAGATATCCCTCGAGTCTTTGCATAAAATGAGTTAATCTGGCGGGTGGTCCACTGTAGGAAAGAGGTCCACTATAGGTTAATTTACCCTACATCATGAACATTTATAAATTCCGATTGACGTTAAGAAATATTGAGTTAATTGGACGGGTGGTCCACTATAGGTTATTGAAGCAAAGGGTCCACTAGAGGGTAATTTACCCCATAAGTACATATGCTTCATCTGCAGCAACTCTCAGAAGAGATTGAAGAATCACGAGGAAGGGTAGATATAGGGTAAATTAAC